>NC_092414.1:40210111-40821351 GCF_040894005.1 Engystomops pustulosus | reverse complement strand
ATTTACCTTAATGTCTACAGTCATGGCCAAAAGTTTTGAGAATGATACAAATGTTAATTTTTACAAAGTCTACTGCATCAGGTTTTATCATGGCAATTTGCATATACTCCAGAATGTTTTAAAGAGTGATCCGCTTAACAGCAATTAATTACAAAGAAAAAAACTTTTTCCAAAAAAAACACATTTCAACTTCATTGCAGGCCTGCCTTAAAAGGAGTAGCTAACATTGTTTCAGTGATTGCCCCATTAACACAGGTGTGGGTGTTGATGAGGACAGGGCTGGAGATCAATCTGTCTCTGCACTGCACAAAACTGGCCTAACGGGGAAGAGTGTCGCAGCTAGAAAGATTGCACCTCAGTCAACAATCTATCGCATCATCAAGGAATTCAAGGAGAGAGGTTCCATTGTTGCCAAAAAGGCTCCAGGGCGCCCAAGCAGGACCGTCTCTTAAAAGTGTTTCAGCTTTGGGATCGGGCTGCCACCAGTGCAGAGCTTGCACAGGAATGGCAGCAGGCAGGTGTGTGTGCATCTGCACACACTGTGAGACAGCAGAGATCCTTGGAGCAAGGCCTGGTGTCACGGAGGACAGCAAAGAAGCCACTTCTCTCCAGAAAAAACATCAGTGACAGATATTCTGCAAAAGGTACAGGGACTGGGGTAAAGTTATTTTCTCTGGTGAATCCCCTTTCCTATTGTTTGGAACATCTGGAAAACATCTTGTTCAGAGAAGACAAGGTGAGCGATACCACCAGTCTTGTCTCATGCCAACTGTAAAGCATCCAGCAACCATTCATGTGTTGAATCGGCTCTCTCACAGTCTTGCCTAAAAACACATTTATGAATAAAGAATGTTACCAGAATGTCCTCCAAGAGCAACTTCTCCCAACCGTCCAAGAGTAGTTTGGTGATCAACAATGCCTTTTCCAGCATGATGGAGCACCTTGCCATAAAGCAAAGGTGATAACTAAATGGCTCAGGGAACAAAACATTGAGATTTTGGTTCCATGGCCTGGAAATGCCCCAGATCTTAATCCCATTGAGAACTTGTGGTCAATCATCAAGAGACGGGTGGACAAACAAAAACCAACAAATTGTGACAAAATACAAGCATTGATTGTGCAAGACTGGACGGCTACCAGTCAGGATTTGGTCCTGAAGTTGATTGAGAGCTGCCAGGGAGAATTGCAGGGGTCCTGAAGAAGAAGGGTCAACACTGCAAATATTGACTTGCTGCATTAAGTCATTCTAACTGTCAATAAAAGCTTTTGTTACTCATGATATGATTGCACTTGTATTTCTATATGTGATAAAAACATCTGACAAATAAAAACCAGAGGGCAACAGATCTTGTGAAAATATAATATTTGTGTCATTCTCAAAACTTATGGCCATAACTGTAGATCCTAGAGAACACAAAATACATTTCCCCCTTTGTTCGCCTCCTTGATCAAAAACTCAGGATTAGATCTTAGTGTGCATATTGCCATCCTTTCCCCTCTGGTCAAGTTATCATGTACCCGTCTGTCCAGTGGTAGATTTTCTATTTCCTGTGTTACCTGCTTGTAGAACAACTGTAATGCAGGTAAGAGTCCTATGTTGGGTGGGATTTGGGAAGGTACTCGCAGGGTTTGTTCATTCTCATTCAGTAAATCCAAGAGGTCCCTCAGAGTCAGGGCCGGTACTAGACAAAATGGGCCCTGGGCAAAACTATAAGTGGGGCCCCAAAATAAAACTATTTTATGACCAGTCACAGTCAGCAAGAGGCTCTTTTAGTATGGTAAAACAAACTGCAATATGGGAGAATTTTATAGGAGATAAATAAATGATAGGGAGATTGATGGGCAGCACGGTGCCTCAGTGGTTAGCGCTACAGCCTTGCATCGCTGGTCAACATCTGCAAAGAGTTTGTATGTTCTCTCTGTGTTTGTGTGGGTTTCCTCTGGGTCTTCCGGTTTCCTCCCACACTCCAAAAAATTACTGGTAGGTTGAATAGATTGTGAGCCCCATGGGGACAGTGACTGATCTGGTAAGCACAGTGCAGCGCTGCGTAATCTGTGTGCACTATAAAAATAAAGGAATTATTATTTATAATTATTATGATAGAAGATAAATATGAAAGATGATAGAGATTTCTAGATGCAGAACCATAAAGAAGATTATATATAAAGTAGATAGATATGAGAGATAAATACAGCAAAAGAGAGAAGATTGATTGAAAAATAGAAAAAAAGCGAGATTATAGAAGATTGATAACTAGACAGATATGTATATCTATATATAGATATCTAATTACAGAAGATAGATGATAAGCAACTTCACCTGGGAATTCAACCAAGGGGTATTAACCCTTTTACCTCCTGGCATTTCTGGATATTTTGTCGCGTTACTGACCAGAGCAATTTTTACAATATTGACGTTTAAAAATAAAATACAGCAAAAAGAATTAAAGTAAACCCAACAAACCACATATTTACCTTCACATCTCCTAAATGTAGTAGATGGACATGTGTACAGTTCACAAATGTCCCATATTGATACGTTCACATAATTAAATCCACATACTATCACTAAAGCTGTAATAAATAGATATCTGCTTTTCAGCAAATTTTAAGACAGTCACAACCTGCAAAATATAGCAATAAAACCGAGTAAACAGTAAAGGCACCATAAACCCTATATAATTTTGAAAGCAGACAACCAGGCGATGCATTTGGCAATTAACATTCAAAATTTCCTCTAAAATATGTACAAATCCAGAATATTTATATAAAGAAAATATACTTTCCTAAAACAGTAAGATTTGAGGCTTGGCTCACATAATGGTCACATAATGACTGGACCTCAGTCATAATATGAAACCAGAGAGATCATGGGGGGACCATTCATCATGTTATATCAAATCATATTCCAATATAACGCATTTTATCATGTTATACTGTATGAGGCAGGCCAGGGACAAACACAAAGCAAATGAAGATCTTGAAAACAATTCACGGTTCCTTTATTAGAGGACAAACTGCACAGCAGCAGATAACAGGCTGGCTACAAACTCCTTCCTTCAGAGCCCTAGCAGGGCTTTGAATGGGCTGGCGGTGACTTAAAACCGAAGCCTGGACCAATCGTCAGCCTGAATGGGATGTATCTCCATGTCAAGTTCGACTCAGAAGCAGGACAATCTCCATACAGCTAAATTCATAAAACCCAGAGCTCCAGATATAGCCTATATTTATTTAGAATCAGAACCGCTGATTGGTGTGCTGGCTGAAAACCTCCACCTTATAATCTATGCCGGATCTTTGTGCCTCACAGCCTTAGAAAAAGCTCCCCAGCGAGATTCCTGCATTCCTGTGTATTCCTGCGTTCCTGTGTGTTCCTGCTCCTGAGTCCTGTGTAACAAGACTTCCTCTGTGTTCCTTTGTTACCAGACTTCCTCTGTGTTCCTGTGTTACCAGACTTCCTCTGTATTCCTGTATTACCAGACTCCCTCCGTGTTGCTGTGTTCCCATTCCCATCTGCCTGGACCTCCCGTTGTTGATCCCGGACTGGACTTGACCCTACATCTCTGCCGCCTGCCCTGACCCTGTGCCTGGACCCAACCACAAGACTATCTTCCGACCTCTGCTGCCACCGCGGGCTAGTCGCACTTGAGGAACGACCTGGTGGTACCCTGTCGCAGCAAGTCCATCCCGCTTAGCAGCGGGCTCTGGTGGAGACTAGACTTCGGTCCCAGGTGTCGGCTAGTACCTTCTCCCGTGGTGGTCCAGAGGATCCACTGATCCTGACACTAAGATCCAAGGTCCCGCCTCCCAGTCAGCCCAATCTTGCCACCATCGTGGTCCACCAATCCTTGCAGATTGCCGTACAGCAGGAACAGCTGGAGCAAGTAACCGCCATGGTGCAACAGCTGCTCGATACCCAGCAACAGGCTCCTGAGGCTGCTCCTGTGACTCCTGCCACCCCAGTCTATCTTCCTGCCGCTGAACCCAGACTACAGCTGTCTATGCCCGGCAAGTATGACAGGAATCCCAAGCTGTGCAGGCTTTATAACCCCGTGCTCTCTGCACATAGGAATCATGCCATCGCAATTTGTCACTGAGTGATCCAAGGTGGCATTAATCCTGGGCTACCCTTCTTTGGAACAGAGACAACCCAGTCACGGCTACTCTCACGCCATTTCCGGGGGAGTTCTGGTCAGTCTTCAAAGAACCGGCACGGGCCGCCTCCGCTGAGACTGCATTGTTGAACCTGCACCAAGGCAAATCGTCTGTGGTAGTTCATACAGTTCATTTCCGCACCCTGGTCTCTGAACTTGCCTGGAACGATGCAGCCCTCATCGCTACCTTTTAAGAAAGGACTTTCTGCGCAGATCAAAGACGCGCTGGTGGCTCGGGACCTGCCGTCAACTCAGCAACGTGGTCTCATCACCCTGGCCACTCGGATTGACGTTTGGTTTAAGGAGCGCGCCAAGGAACTACGCTCTGTGCACACTCAAGACCGTGTTAGATGTTTTCCTTGTCTGGCACCTGCCTTACAAAAGCCGGTACAGCCTCCACCAGAATCTTCTTCTGAGGAATCTATGCAGGTGGACTGAATCCGTCTTTCCCTACAAGAGCATTCCAGACAACGTCATGAGAACCTCTGCCTGTATTGTGCCAGCCCAGAGCACTTCATCGGGACGTGTACTGTCCGTCTCCCACGTCCAGGAAACACCAGCGCCTAGGGTTCTTGGGAGAAGCGTCCCTAGGTGTGAGCAAAGCTTCTCCACGCCTGACGATTCCTGTGCTCCTCAGGGTTGGCACCGGCACCCAGATTCAGGTTTCATCTTTCCTGGATTCAGGCTCTACAGCAAACTTTGTGGACGCAGCCCTGGTCTCCCAGCACCACTTCCCAGTGGTTCATCTCAAGAAACCATTGTCCATTGCCTTGGTCAGTGGCCAGATTCTTTCCGTACTGATCTGGTTTCGCACTGAACCCCTGCTCTTGCAAGTTGGTGCTCTACATAAAGAGAGACTTTCTTTGTTTGTGCTACCCCAAAGCACTTCCGCTCTCCTGTTGGGTCTCCCCTGGATACAACGTCATGCCCCTGTGCTGGACTGGTCTTCTGGGGAGATTCTCCCATGGGGCCTGCGTTGTTTCTCACAATGTATGGAGACCCCTCATTGGCTTCCTGACAGGAATTCTACCATGTCTCCCAAGCCTTTGGAGGGGCTTCCTGCTCCATATCTGCCGCCATGTTTGAGTATGTCCGGTAGAATCTGCAAAGAGGCTTCATCCACAAATCCTCCTCTCCAGCTGGCGCTGGTTTCTTTTTTGTCACCAAGAAGGATGGCTCTCTCCGCCCTCATATAGACTATTGCGGTCTTAACAAAGTCACCATTAAGAATCGCTATCCTCTGCCGCTGATCACGGAGCTGTTTGACTGTCTACGGGGTGCGAGAGTCTTTTCCATATTGGATCTTTGTGGGGCCTACAACCTCATCCATATCAGGAAGGGTGACGTGTGGAAGACTGCCTTTCAATTTTAACAAAAAATTGGACCAATTGTCAGGCAGGGTTTTTACAAAGTAAATACAAAAACCGTCCGAGGACAGCATAGGAGAGCCCATATCCCGACAATAGAGAGTGGCAGCTAAAACTTAGCTTTTATTATTATACAAATAAGATATAAAGTAACCACTTGGTGCTCAAAACAAGAATATTGGTGCTCAAAACAGTATTAGCCCGACCCCTGATGAAGCCAGGTCATTGGCGAAACATGTCGGGGGTCTAATCTCTTTCTTTATTTTAAACTGCAGTGTACCTAGATAGAGGTGTTACCTTTGATCTGTTGGCTGGTTAAGATTAGGGTTTTTGTTGTGGCAATCACAACAGGTTTCTGTACAAGGTTGGGATCGGACTGATCCCATACCACAGGAATCAATGCATGGGTTTAAATGATAATAACTCATAGCATTCAGGTTTGTATCATCGCAATACTAGCAATTACTATCTACTAGCCACTATAACATCAAACCTAATATCCATCACCCGCATTAGTTAGGGTGCTCACCCGCTCTCCCTCTTCCTACAGGGGGCCGTCTTTCCAGCCAATTTTTGATGTAACTACATAGTCTTCAATACGACTTCACAATCAAAGGCCACCTCACCTAGGGCATCTGTGCTTTTAATCTATTATTCTTGTTTTGAG
This sequence comes from Engystomops pustulosus, assembly GCF_040894005.1. Lineage (NCBI taxonomy): Eukaryota > Metazoa > Chordata > Amphibia > Anura > Leptodactylidae > Engystomops > Engystomops pustulosus. The sequence continues at coordinate 40,815,163 of NC_092414.1, read as the reverse complement.
CACCAAGCGGTTACTTTATATCTTATTTGTATAATAATAAAAGCTAAGTTTTAGCTGCCACTCTCTATTGTCGGGATATGGGCTCTCCTATGCCGTCCTAGGACGGTTTTTGTATTTACGAAGACTGCCTTTAACACCCGTGATGGTCATTTTGAACATTTAGTTGGGCCCATTGGACTTTGTAATGCGCCAGCCGTTTTCCAGGAATTTGTTAATGATATCTTCTGGGACTTATTGTACAGTTGTGTTGTGGTTTACCTGGATGACATCCTTGTGTATTCTGCTGATCTTGAGTCCCACCAGTTCCACGTACGGCAAGTACTCAGCCGCCTCAGAATTAACCATCTCTATGTCAAACTGGAGAAGTGCCAGTTTCATCAGAAGAGCCTTCTATTCCTCGGCTAGATAATTTCTGATAAAGGATCATTTAATTGAAAAAAAGCGGATGTCCAAAAAGATAAATACAATCACTTTATTAGTTCATCAAAAAATAAGAGGATAAAAACATTTAAAAAGCACATAAAGGTGCTATACATAACCTAATGTCCCCAGTATACCAGTATACATTAACAATCAAGGTAGAACAGGCTATATTTATGCAAACTATAAATTGTTAGTGATTAAATACAATACTTCAATAATGATATCCACAAGTGTGGTAAAAAAAACATTATCAAACATATAGTACAATAATAGCCATACATTACCTAGGTAAACACAGGTCAGTGCTGGACACTGGGGACAATGATCCCCACACGTTTCGTCTGTGTATACAGGATTCCTCAGGGGTAAGATAATAATCAAGAGACTAGGAATATATATATAGTATGCCCAATCCTTAGACTCTTACCCAAACCGGTTGCACATGTGGTCCTAGTGAGAGGCGTGTTTTCCAGGAACCGGAAGTCAGGTGGTGCGTTTCACCCTTTCAACCTGCATGTCATGTGCTGGAAGTGCAAAGAATATGTCACTTCCAGTAACACAATGGATACAAGAACACTATGCATGCGCGTACAATACTACATAGCTTGCGCAATAAAATTCATAATAATAGGACTATTAAATTAATCTGGTAAAGTGCCAATGCAATGTGAATGTGGATTATTTTTACCCAATCGTGCTCCTGCTTTAGCGCATGCGTAGTGTTCTTGTATCCATCGCGTTACCAGAAGTGACATATTCTTTGCACTTGAAAGGGTGAAACGCACCACCTGACTTCCGGTTCCTGGAAAACAAGCCGCTTACTAGGACCACATGTGCAACCGGTTTGGGTGAGAGTCTAAGGGTTGGGCATACTATATATATTCCTAGTCTCTTGATTATTATCTTACCCATGAGGAAGCCTGTATACACAGGCGAAACTCGTGGGGATCATTGTCCCCAGTGTCCAGCACTGACCTGTGTTTACCTAGGTAATGCATGGCTAATATTGTACTATATGTTTGATAATGTTTTTTACCACACTTGAGGATATCATTATTGAAGTATTGTATCTAATCACTAACAATTAATACTTTGCATAAATATAGCCTGTTCTACCATAATTGTTAATCTATACTGGTATACTGGGGACACTAGGTTTTGTATAGCACCTTTATGTGCTTTTTAAATGTTTTTATCCTCTTATTTTTTGATGAACTAATAAAGTGATAGTATTTATCTTATTCTTTTTGGACATCCGCTTTTTTCAATTAAATGATACTGTATTTTGGATGTATATAAAATATTTATGACCCAAACTGTGTATATATAATTGTTGAAACAATTTCTGATAAAGCTTGCAGATGGATCCTGCCAAGTTTATCTGCGGTTCTTCAGTGGCCATGTCCAGTGGGACTGCAAGCTATACAAAGATTTCTGGGCTTTGCGAATCATTATAGAAAATTTATCTCACATTTCTCGTCTCTGGTTGCACCGATGGTGGTGCTTACGTGGAAAGGTGCTAATTCCCATGTCTGGCCTCGAGCGGCAGAGGAAGCCTTCACGAAATTTAAGACTTCACTTCTTACCCGACCTTATACTGAAAAGCCGTTCCTTGTGGAAGTTGATGCCTCCTCCGTGGGCACTGGGGCGGTACTTACCCAGAAGGGGCCTAAGGGCCGAACTCTCACTTGCGGCTTCTTCTCAACAACCTTCTCCTCCGCAGAGAGGAATTATTCTATTGGAGATCGGGAGCTTCTGGCTATCAATCTTGCCTTGGAAGAGTGGCGCCATCTGCTGGAGGGATCCTGATTTCCAGTCAGCATTTACACGGACCCCAAGAACCTTCAGTATCTACAGTCGGCTCAGCAATAGAATCCGCGTCAAGCCCGGTGGTCCCTCTTCTTTTCTTGCTTTGACTTTCAGATCCATTTTCGTCCTGCTGAGAAAAACATCAAGGCTGGCGCCTTGTCCCGTGCTTCTGATGTTATGGGGGAGAACTCTGCTCCGAGACATAATGTTCCTCCAGAGAGACTTATGCTTGCAGCGCAGGTGAACCTCCGGCAACTACCTCCCGGCAAGATTTATGTGCGACCTGGTCTTCGAAAGAGGATCCTGACCTGGGGACATTCTTATCGTGTGGCTGGGCTAAGCACCCGGCACATTGTTAAAGATAGAGAAGTTCAGTTCGTGTCCAAGTTCTGGAGATCTCTGTGCAACCAGTTGCAGGTGAAATTGGACTTTTCTTCTGCCTATCACCCTCAGACTAACAGCCAAGTGGAGAGGGTGAATCAGACTTTGGGTTGCTACCTCCACCACTTTGTGTCTGCCCGTCAGGACGACTGGGCTTCTTTTCTACCATGGACGGAATTCTCCTACAATTCCCTGGATTCCACTGCTGCCGGTTCTGCTCCCTTCTTTATTAAATATGGACTGCATCCTCAGCCTTCTCTTCTATTACCCACGTCTGCAGATCTTCCTGCTGTGCAGGACTTGGTACGGGATCTAAAAGCCATCTGGAAGCAAGTCTGTACCTCATTGCTCCAAGCTTCAGCTCAGACCAAGCTTCAAGCGGACAAAAGACGCCGACCATTTCCTGTCCTAGCTTCTGGTGACAGGGTCTGGCTGTCCTCTAAGTATCTCTGGCTGAAGATCCCGGGTTATAAATTGGGAGCCCGGTTCTTGGGTTCATTTGAAGTCCTCAGTCGAATCAACCCGGTGGCTTACAAGTTGCGACTGCCTCCTAGCATGCGCATTCCCAACTCCTTTCAAGTTTCTCTTCTCAAGCCAGTCATCTTCAACCGCTTCGCCCGGCAAGTTCCTTCTCCTCCGGCACCACAGGCTGATTCCATGATGTCTTCGAGGTGAAAGAGATCCGGGATATGAAAACGGTGAAAGATAGGCAGTTATTTCTGGAAAGGATTTGGTCCTGAAGAGATAGTGGGAGCCAGAGGATAACATCCATGACAAGAGCATGCTTCAGCGATTTCTCAGGCCTAGGAAGAGGGGGATGTTAAAGGGGGGGTGTATCGGTTGATCGTGTGCGCACCTGTGGCCCTCTGTGTGCTCCCGCTGCAGCCTCTGCACCGGACTCACCTGTCCCAGCTCCTGCTATACTCTGGACTGCCATGCGTGCGTGTCCCCGCCTCCTAGGACGCGCGCGGCTGCCGCAAATTTAAAGGGCCAGCGCCGATTGGTGCACTGGCTGAAAACCTCCACCTTATAATGCGGCACCTCCCTTCCTGCTCTGCCGGATCTTTGTGCCTCACAGCCTTAGAAAAAGCTCCCCAGCGAGATTCCTGTGTATTCCTGCGGTCCTGTGTATTCCTGCGGTCCTGTGTGTTCCTGATCCTGAATCCTGTGTTACCAGACTTCCTCTGTGTTCCTGTGTTACCAGACTTCCTCCATGTTGCTGTGTTCCTGTGTTCCCGTTACCATCTGCCTGGACCTCCCATTGCTGATCCGGGACTGAACTTGACCCTGCATCTCTGCCGCCTGCCCTGACCCTGTGTCTGGACCCAACCACGAGACTGTCTTCCGTTAAGGTACCTCGACCTCGGCTGCCACCGGGGGCTAGTCGCACCTGAGGAACGACCTGGTGGTACCCTGCCGCAGCAAGTCCATCCTGCTTTGCGGCCGGCTCTGGTGAAGACCAGGTGCCACTTAGACCTTAGTCCCAGGTGTCGGCTAGTACCACCTCCCGCGGTGATCCACTGATCCTGACAGAGCTACTATATTGATATGTAATTTTACATTATTTGGTTGCACAGAGCTTGTAGGATGATGCTTGTAAGAACCAGGTCTGATGTTTTATTAGAGAAGATGGAATATGAAGTAGGCCACTAGAGGGAGTGGTAATACCCAAAATGTTTAGAAGCAAGATTCAAAATTCTGTAGAAAACTTGGAAATATGAAATAAAACACTAAAATATCATATCCTTGATTGCAGTGAATTAAATATTCCAGTTGCAATACTTTATGCATTACATAGTGGAATGTGTTGAGAACATCAACACATAATAATGATCAATGAAAATCTAAATTAAAAAGTGGAAAATCTAATTTAAAGCTGATCCAACTTCCATGGAAATGACTCAAGACAAGGAAATGAGGCTCAGTAGTGTGTGTGTGTGGTCTCCACGTGCCTAAATTATCTCCTTACATTGTTTAGGCATAATCTTGATGATCTCTTCCCAGACAATGTAATGCAATGTAACGTTGGTGAAGGGAAAGAGACATGATGTCCTCGATGTACTTCATTGGATTCAGGTCTGGGGAACAGGCAATGCCAGTCAAGAGCATCAATGCCTTCATATTGCAGGAACCGCTGACACAGTACAGCCATGTGAGGCCTAGCATTGCCAAGCATCAGGAAGAAACCCAAGGCCCTAATGAATACCTAATGGAAGCTTGGGTACCCCTGGTTTGCACACAGAGGGCAGCCATCCAAAGAAATGCCTCACCACATCCCTGGAGCAAGAATTCAGTTACATTACACTGCATTACATTTATCAATGGCCCAACTGCAAGACATAACAAACGCCAATCGTCCTGCATAGTGATGGGCTGTAAGCACAACACTGAATTGCAGACATTGGGCCCTCATACCACCCTCATGGAGTCATTTTGAAGAGACACATGTATCCTGCTCCTGGGTTGCTGCTCTCCTACAGCCCCCTTCTCCTCTCCTGGTGTACAACATTGCGGTTTTCTTGTTCATTTCCACCCACTGTCTATTCCATTTGCACAACGCTAGGATAAATTGGTTCTTAACAGTGTTGATTCATAACTGGACAGATTGATTTCACAATAGTGTGATTGACTTGTAGATACATAAAATAAACCTCAGTGTCTCAATATACAGTACAGAATAAAAGTTTGGACACAACATCTCATTCAAAGAGTTTTCTGTATTTTTATGACTATAAAAATAGTAGATTCACATTGAAGGCATCAAAACTATGAGTTAACACAAAAAATGTGAAACAACTGAAAATATGTCTTCTGTTCTAAATAGCCACCTTTTGCATTGATTACTGCTTTGCTCTTGGCAATCTCTTGATGAGCTTCAAGCGGTAGTCACCAGAAAAGGTTTTCACAATACAGGCATGCCCTGTCAGGTTAAATAAGTGGGATTTCTTTCCTTATAAATGAGGTTGGGACCATCAGTTGTGTTGTTCAGAAGTCAGGTGGATATTCAGGTGATAGTCCTACTGAATAAGGAAAGGAGATAAAGTTCAACCCAGGCAATGGTTCATAGACTGCTGATTTAAAACCAAAATACAATAAAAATATATCTATGCACACATAAAAAAAATGCTTTCTCCCCTGCCCAAAACATCAATGGATAATTCTTATCAAAACCAAAAATGGCCAATAACTGGCAATTCCACCATAAATCCATCTGAATACCGTGGAAACCCAGTTCTACAAAGTAACATTAAAACAGCAGAAAAACATTAAATTCCTCTTCCAGTTAACCCCTTTTATATTATCCCGTTGCAAATCAATCAGAAAAACTGTCTAAATATATCCATATAATACAGTCGTTACATACCAAAATGAGTTCATACATATTGCTATAAATCCCTAGAGCATGAAATTCCTATATTACCTTCCAAAAATAAGACACAATAATTAAGTTCAAAAGCACTTCAATTTGAAGTCTACATTAAGACCAAATGGTATTAAAGTTTTTATAGTAAAAATCCAATAAAATAAAATATTTAAATGACAGAAACAACAACCAAAGAGCACAGACGGAACATTGCAAGTAGTACCGGGCCAAATGAATAGTCAAGGATTTGAGCCAGGAATTTGAAGTCAGGAGAGATCCCAGGAAATCATACCATCAAGATCAGAGAAATAAGCATCAGAGTGAATATAAACGTGTAAAATACATACAAAGATCAAATCAGTATAGAGCTGGATTTGATGACACTAAGGCCCCTTCTACACTAGCGAGTGTGATGCGATGAAATCGCATCACACTCGCAACGCAAGCTGCCGGGAACGCACGGCCCGAACGCTGCACCGCGGGAGTGAACTGACATGCTGAGTTCACTCCCGCGGTGCAGCGTTCGGGCCGTGCGTTCCCGGCAGCTTGCGTTGCGAGTGTGATGCGATTTCATCGCATCACACTCGCTAGTGTAGAAGGGGCCTAAAAGTTATCGTCCACTCTGTTATCGTAGACTTCAATTTGAAGTCTACATTAAGACCAAATGGTATTAAAGTTTTTATAGTAAAAATCCAATAAAATATTTAAATGACAGAAACAACAACCAAAGAGCACAGACGGAACATTGCAAGAAGTACCGGGCCAAATGAATAGTCAAGGATTTGAGCCAGGGATTTGAAGTAAGGAGAGATCCCAGGAAATCATACCATCAAGATCAGAGAAATAAGCATCAGAGTGAATATAAACGTGTAAAATACATACAAAGATCAAATCAGTATAGAGCTGGATTTGATGACACTAAAAGTTATCGTCCACCTTTTCATAATAGACAGAATCATGATGTATATAGTGACTCAGAGCCACCAAGACCAAACTATGAACAATATAGAAATTATGATAGAAATAGAGGGCAGCGATACTACAAATACAATAGAAGAAAAAAATATAGTAAACTGAGAAAAAATCACAAATGATAGAGACAGAAGGGTAAGAGACACACCATTACATAATAGGTTTTTACCGTTAGGGGTTACCATCCCACAAATAATCAAAAAAATCTTTCTCACCAACAACAAGGACATGCACAATTAGAAAATGTATTGAACCAGGGAACACTCCCTGTGAAAGGAACACCAATAAAAAGGAAGCTAGAAAAACCTGAAGAGGAGGTCAGAAAAATGAAAGTAAATGTACTGGCGCCCCCCAAAAAAATCATCATTAAATCATGGGATTTTTAGTTTGAGTAAAGAAAACCTTCAACCTGGTCATGTGAAAGTACTTTCTAGAGCAGTGATGGCAAACCTTTTTGAGACAGAGTGCCCAAATTACAACAAAAACCCACATATTTATCACAAAGTGCCAACACAGCAATTTAAACAGGTTCTCTCTGTTCTACCACAAATTTAACAGAAGAAGGACCTCCATCAATAAACTGCCCCTGCCCATACCTTCTCACTTTTTCTACAGTCCGAAGAAGCGGAGGATGTGCTGAGAGTAACATCTACATTACCTGTGCCTGCAGGTGAATTCTTGAAGTCATGTCTGGTGAACTCTGTGCTGGGGAAATGTGGCCTGGGTGCCCACAAAGAGGGCTCTGAGTGGAGGGGCGGAGCCTGACCGCAGAGAGAGACGGACGCCTTAGTGTGAGCTCCCGCGGCTTAGCCAACAAAACCTCGTAATTTTGCAACTTACCTGGCGAAAAATGGGGAAAGCAAACCGGGACAACCCTGGAGAACAACTCGGCACCCCCAGACTGAAAAAAACACAGGGAGACCTGGATAAATTTCTTAAAAAAAGATTTGCTTCTCCCTCAGCGATGGCGCGCAAGATGGCGCCGGACACGCAGCAAGATTTAGAAACAGCAGACGAGTCTGAAGCAGACAGCCTTTCCGCAGCGGGAGACTTACCGAGAAGCTCAGAGGTATCCATAACGCGCTCCTTTCTGAAAAAGACACTGCTACAGGCAATGTCACCAGTTATGAAAGAATTAGGAGACATTGGCCTATGCTGCGGAGCTCAGTTTTAAAGAGTAGAAGAACTTGAGACCAGTCAAGAAGCAGTGATTAACTTCAGCTTAGCGCTGAAAATAGGCTATAAAGCTCAGTTAAGAGCATTAAACAACGCTTTTACCCTTCTAGAAGACCAAGAAAATAGGAGCAGGAGGAAGAATATAAGGTTCAAGGGAATATCAGAAGAAATCACACATGAAGAATTAGCGAAGCAGGGGAAATATTTAATTCCCTATTAGGACAAGATAGAGCACGAAACATAAAAATTGAACGTATCCATAGAGCTCTACGTCCACCTCCGAAACAAGATGAGCCCCCAAGAGATGTCATATGTGGCCTGCACTCCTACGTAGACACGGCCGCCATCTTAAAAGCAGCCAGGAATAAAGAAGAAATCAAATTTAAAGATGAGAAAATAGCCCTGTTTCAGGACATTTCAGCGACAACACTCAATAAAAGGAGGCTATTAAAACCCTTGACAGATCGGGTTATCATTCCAAAGAGGAGGAAGAAGATGCACTATACGCCAGCCAGAAGATCTAATACTTGCATGGGAAATTCTGGACATTGACCCTCTTGATATCTCCTCCTGGTCCGCAGTCCCTGAACAATACATGGACTTACCGGCTCTACCATCGACTGAACCATGGTCCACAACGACTAAAGGAAAATCACTGCGAAGAAAGAAGAGAGCGAATTGTCGCTACAATAAGAACTTTTATCATACATAAAAACTAGTATACTTAGCTAGGAGTAACCAGAGGGTTCAGATATTAGGGATAGAAGCTAACACTAACTTAGATGATTCTCACCTACACCTTCAGGATACATCTGTCTACAGCTTTATTCCCCCTGTTTACTCCTGTAGCAACTAAATCCCCCATGCCAGAAAACATATTACTTACCTTATAGATATAGGTTTTATTGGCCACAGCCACTGATCAGGATAACTCTCCCCACACCCTCAACCCCACACAGCAATCAGCTGAGAATCTTTCCTCAATTCTATCAAACTCCAGGAAAACTAGCCTACAATAGAAAATGTTTTGCTTACCACAATGTTGTATACCTCTTCTCAATCTTTGTTAACTACATCTATTCTTATTCTTACACAGGTCTATGTGTGTTTCCCAATGGGAGATCCGCGTCTTCTCCAACGTTTCCAAAAGAAAGAGTCTACAAACTATCTACTACCAAATAACCACCAATTATGGCCACAGTTTCAGTAGCAACCTTTAACGTCCAGGGCTTGAACACGCCACAGAAGAGGTCACAGGTAATCACGTTATTACGCAAATCACAAATTGGTATATGTTTCCTACAAGAAACGCACTTTAAGCATGGAAAAATTCCCAAGTTAGCGACATATTATTTCCAACACTGGTATCATAGTATCTACGAAAAAGCCGCAAGGGGGGCAACAATAGCAATTGCGAAAAATATCCCACTTGAACAAATCACCTCGTACCAAGACAGTGAGAGAAGATTCTTATTCATAAAAGGTAACATAGGCAATACAAAAGTCACACTTGCTAATCTGTATGCCCCAAACTCAGGTCAGGTTGAATGGCTCATAGAAACTCTGGAAAAGTTACATGAGTACGCAGAAGGGACTATTATAGCGGGAGGTGACATAAATCTTGCTTTATACCCTGCCATAGACACCTCTAAAGGTTCATCAACACGGTCGCAGAAAGCCTTAGTAAGACTACATAAAACTCTGCAGAGACTAGAATTAATAGACGCCTGGCGCACGGTACACCCTTCCACCAGAGACTATACCTTTTACTCTATGCCACACGATTCCTTTCAAAGACTGGACTATTATTTATCCCCAGCACTTCACTAACGGCAATACAGTCGGCCTCCATAGGGATCAGGTCGGTCTCTGACCATGCACCGGTTACAGCACAAATAAAAATAGATACTCTACCGCGCCCCCAAGGACTATGGAGGTTGAATGAAACCCTGTTGGACTCTGACGTCCATATTGATGGAACTAGAAAGAAACTAGTATCCTTCTTTTCACGGAATTCGCCCTCAGATACCTCAATCCTTGGGACGCACATAAAATGTTTATAAGAGGGGAACTCATGGCACTTGGAGCTGCGGTAAAAAAAAAGAAAACAAAGAGAATAGATGACCTAATTCATAAAATCTACCTTTTAGAGCTAAGACACAAAAAAAGCCAAGCACTATCCGCACTTGAGGAACTCACGTCTCTGAGAAAGCAATTAAAAGATTGCCTAAACCTAAAAATTGCCAAAAACTATATGTTCTCTAAGTACATACACTACGCCCATGGCGACAAAGGTAACAAACTAATGGCACAATTTCTCCACAGACAGAGAACAACTTCATATATAAAATCCATCACCAAGTCAGACCACACCAAAACAAAGGACACAAAAGAAATAGCCAGCGAATTTAAATTTTTTTTTATAAAGAACTATATAATATCCCACCACACATACCGACAGACGGCTCTAGTTGAATTAATAAAATTAAAATGTTTTTAGAGGAAATGCAACTTCCCATTCTTACACCCTCAGTGATAGAGGAGCTAACACGTCCCATAACGGCATTAGAAATCCAAACCATTTTAAATTCCCTACCTTTACGTAAAACCCCCGGGCCAGATGGACTACCCACAATATATTACAAAAAGCTAGCAGATGTTCTTGTCCCCCATCTGACTTCATGGTATGAAGCCCTCCGCCTTGCCGAAAAGCTCCCGAAACAAGCTTTAGAAGCTACGATAACAGTAATACACAAAGAGGGCAAAGATCCAGAAAACTGTGGAAGCTATAGGCCAATTTCCTTATTAAATATAGATCTTAAAATTTGGGCCAAGGTCCTATCACAAAGGCTGAATAAACTACTACCCAGACTTTTACACCCTGACCAAGCGGGATTTGTCCCAGGTAGAGAAGGAAACCAAAATTCATGTAGAGTCATTCATGCTATCAATTATGCTAAACATAAGAATTTACCCTTGGTTCTTCTCGGTACTGATGCCGAGAAGGCCTTTGACAGAATAAGTTGGTTATTCATGTTTGAGACTCTGAGGAAGTTTGGCTTTCCAGATACCTTCCTGGGAGCAATGAAAACTCTATACACCCAACCCAGCGCCAGAATCAAAGTAAATGGTACATATTCAGAATCCTTTAATATTCAAAATGGCACTAGACAAGGGTGTCCATTGTCTCTGTCACTGTTTGTCTTGGTTATGGAGACCTTACTCCAAACTTTGAGAGAACATCCCGAGATCCAGGGAATCAAATCCGGCCCCAACACCCACCTAAACGCAGCATTTGCGGATGACCTTCTCATGATGGTCACCAACCCGAAAATAGCATTTCCCCACATCTTTCAGATAATGGAATCATTTAGACAAGTCTCCAATTTTAGAGTAAATTTCAGTAAATCTGAAGCACTTAATATTTCAGCACCAAAACCTCACATAACATACCTTCAAAACACATACCCAATCAAATGGCAACCCACAAAGCTCAAATATTTAGGAATCAATATTCCCAACAACCCGGCATCACTATACAAAGAGAATTATGATCCATTATTAAACCAAATTGACCAACAACTAAAAACAATAACTACACCTTTCATGTCCTGGTTAGGGAGGAAAAATCTTTTAAAAACTTTTACCATGCCCAAACTCCTATATCTACTACAGATGGTTCCTATACATCTGCCCCAAAGTTTCTTCACATCCATAAGGTCAATATTTAGGAAATTCCTATGGAAAGGAGGCAGCTCAAGACTGGCGTATTCCAGACTAGTACAACCCAGAAGAGACGGGGGAATAGGTCTACCAGATCCTAGAAATTACTACCAAGCAATTCATCTGAGAAGATGGGTACAACTTAATAATAAATCAGCTAAAATATTAGGGACAGACCTAGAACTCTCGCTAATCCCTTCTGACACACTAGCTTGGGCATGGGACTCCACTTCAAACAGGAATCCTAAATTCCTAAGTGAACTATCTGAAGGAACCCTGTCAACGGCGAAGCAATTCGCCCCAAAGCCGAACACGCTTTCTCCGGCCATGCCAGCCAACCTAATACCGTACATAGGAACCGAATTTAAAAAAGAAATCTCCGGAGCTTGGGAATATTTGAGATATTTCTCAACCAAGGAAATATTAGAAAAAGCGAACCAACCTGATTAATTAGTTTCCTTTCTAAATCAGGTTCTCCCAAACTTTTCATGCACAAACTAGACATATCACTTCTTTGTAAAAAGGTGGCCTCAATGTCCAAAGTTAACCCAGAAATTTCATGGTTAGAAGAGCAAATATTAAGCACTACTGCCACAAGGCACCTATTATCTAAGTTCTACCACATGCTAATAAACCTTGAAAACCAGACCCCTAAACCAGCATTCATACTTGCATGGGAAAGAGACCTTGGGATAACAATCTCTGAAGGCGATACTAGGAAAATTTTAAGTAACTCGCATGGATTCTCCAGGTGTACGAGATTCCAGGAAAATTCTTATAAAATAATAACGCGTTGGCATAGAACTCCTACGACACTTCAACGCATGGGATTAACAACACACAGTAAATGTTGGAGATGTAATTCGAATGGTGCGTCACACCTTCATATATTCTGGGCATGCCCTAAAATTAAGCCGTTCTGGGATAAGGTTTCTAGGGCCATAAACAAAATCACATCCCTGAACATCCAGCTCACGCCGGAATCGGCTTTATTATGGCTTCCTAATAAAACATAGCAATACTCCACCCACAATTGAGAGCTGGCATGACAAAATAGACCAGAACTATAGATTAGAAGAAATAGGTAGCTGGATAGACAGGACACATGATTCATTTCTCAAATCCTGGGAAAACTGGATAAAATATAGAAGCTCAAATCATGAAGGGGGAACAACACATACAAAAATGCTCCATCTGGGCACATGAGAAAACGAATGAAGTAAAAAGGAAAAGACCATGTGCTATACCAAAATGTAATCTTTATTGATAAACCAACAAATATATTAACACACCACACCAAAAATCGATAAAAACATTTAAAAAGGATTACAATCCTCTATACAAAAGCACAGGGATGGTAGGGCATATGATAGTGCCCACCAAGACAACACCTCCATATACAGCCCCAAACCTTATGCCTGTCCAGCTATGTCAATACAAAGAGTAGCACAAAAGAGTAGCAAAGAAATGTGCTACAACATTATGGCAAAAATAGCCAATGTAAAAAGCATGGTAGATGAATAAATGATGATAGTTACCAATGAAGGCTAGGCAGGCAGGGAAGGGGGCTGGGAAAAGTTTGGGGCTGTATAGGGAGGTGTTGTCTTGGTGGGCACTATCATATGCCCTACCCTCCCTGTGCTTTTGTATAGAGGATTGTGATCCTTTTTAAATGTTTTTATCGATTTTTGGTGTGGTGTGTTAATATATTTGTTGGTTTATCAATAAAGATTACATTTTGGTATAGCACATGGTCTTTTCCTTTTTTAAAATATAGAAGCTGACCATGACCTCTTCTGTGGTGTAACTATACATATTTACTCCCGCTATCGTTCACTTCATCTGACCGTTGACAGCAATTCCGTTATTCCACCTTTGGCTAAAATAGATATTGACTCTTTTCTAATTCTATCACATATACAACGAATTCAAGACGCGGATCACCTCCTCCTATAAATGTTTCTAACTCACTTGGAACACAAGGAGTAAATTATTAGTTACCTGTGCAAGTTGTTTCTAATTACTTGTTCTTAAAAACTTAAAAAGTTATAAGGGGTCTTTACCCTAATGGTTAATACCCCCCCCCTCCCCTTCCCTTCCTTATCCTACCCACCTCCCCACACCCTAACTCTACCTCCTCCCCAAACCCTGATAATCTTCTGTATACAATAAAGAATTAAATATAAGTAGCCAGGAGTATAGGGGATTCCCCCATACTTTCCATGTTCCAACTGAATTTTACATGTAATAAGAAAAATTTATATATAACGGCGTAATTCTATATGTAAAACACGGATACATTGTATCGTATAATGTAATTTGTTATATTTTCCAAATAAAGCTCTTTGAAAACTTAAAAAAAAAAAAAAAGAGGGCTCAGAGTGCTACTTCTGGCACCTGTGCCATAGGTTCGCCACCACTGTTCTAGAGGCTTAAAATATATTCCAAACAAATGAGATGGGTACATTTGAGGTGTCGAATTGTTTACAAAATAACTCTCCTGGTTTCCAGATTCCAAATCAGTAACTAGGAATGTATAATAATGTTTAAGAGAATGGTATGAGGGGATTTGAACAAAATCAATTTCACTAGACAGGATAGTTGGAAGCCAAATTTAACTAAGACAGAAAAGGAAGCACTAAAGGATTTAAAAAATGATAAAAATACTATTATAAAGCAGGCTGACAAAGGGGGGGTGTTGGGCGGGTGTTGGGCGGCTGTTGGCCATTATGGAGAAAGAATACTATAAATCTGAAATAAATAGAATCCTGATGGATACAGATTCTTATCACAAATGAAAAAGCAATTCCACAGAACAGAATAAAAAGGAACTAAAATTGCACAAGCAAAAATGAAAAGTATTATTAGTAAAAAAGAGTGATTTTCTATAATTTTCCAAAAATTCTGGTTATATACTTCCTGCTGAAGTTATATAGAAACAAAAAAGAACCGCCAGGATGTTCAATTGTTCAATTGTTCAACAGTACATAGAAAGTTTCCTTCAGGGGTATGTTATTAATACTAAAGCCTACTTGACAGATAAAGGAGCTATTCTGGATTTAGTGAAAGAAATTACAGTAGATGAAAATACCATTCTTTGTACATGTGATGTCACCTCCCTTTATACATGCATCCCACATACTCAGGGGTTAGAAGCAATTAAATACATTTTAGATAGTGGTCAGAACTTGCCACAAGAACAAAAATATTTTGGATTATCAAAGACGGCTGGTACAGCTATGGGGGCAAAATTTGCACCGAGCTATGGCAATCTGTGCATGGCCGTCTGGGAGGAGAGGAACATCTTCTCAAATAATTCCTATTTGAGTCACTTAGAAGTCTACCATAGATTTATAGATGATATACTAATAGTTTGGAAAGGGGACTTAGACACATGAATTATAACACACAATTTAAAATTCACATTCACACAAACTGTTAATACTGTACACTTTTTGGATTTAGAAATAATGAAAGAAGATAAAAACATTTTTAAGGACACTGATTGTAATGGTTATATTGAAGCCAGTAGTTGTCACTTTAGACCATGGCTTAATAATATTCCAAAGGACAAATAAAAAGGAATTATAGAATTTCACAAAAGAAGATGATTATATAGAACAAACAACACTGTTAAAGAATAGATTTTTGGAACTTAATTATGATTAAAAAGTAAAAAGGGAAGTGGAAAGTGAGATTTTGGAAGCTATGCACAAAAAAGACTACATTAACCCCTTACCGACGCGCGCCATAATAGTACGGCATGCGTCAGGTGAACCCTCTCCATTTCGGTACATCTTTGCTGCATATTGTAGAAAAAACTGACCAGTAACACCTGCGATCGGCACAATCACGGGTGTTATCCCTCTAAACGCTGCCGGCGTCTTCAAGAAGATGGTGGCACATGGGTATGGGCCGTGACGTCATCGGAGAGCAGCGATCCATCGCCATAACAGCCTTGGGTCTACCGAAAACTCGTTTTAAACCCATTCATTACAATGTGCGATTTTTACATTTTAATGAATGTGGTGGAAAATCCCCATATACTGCTATACTGCAGTATGGCAGTATATGGTAGGACAGATCAGAAAACCTAGGGTTAAAGTACAGTAGGGGGTCTGAAAAATAGTGAAAGTAAAAATGAAAAAAAAAACTAAAAAAAAAATCACCCCCTTTCTCTAGAACTGATATAAATAAAATCATAAACACATTAGGGATAGCTGCGTCCAAAAATGCCCGATCTATCAAAATATAATAACTTTTTTTGCTGCATTTAACTCGGTAATGGAAAATAGCACCTGAAATCGAAAATGAAATACAAATGAAATACAAAGAAACTGGCTCACATGAGGACCTCCCCAGGAAAGAAAGAGCAAAAGTCACCTCTGCTGCAGAGTTCAAAGAGACAAAGAGACAAAGCGCAGGAGTGCGCGAAACGGCCCGTCGCCAAAGTCTTTCTTGAGCTGCACCTCCCTGTCTTATGCACCAACTTGAATAAGGAAGATTCCCGGGTGAGTGCCGCTATCTCTTGTCTTATTTAAGTGCTAGGCATCTGTGGGAACTCTTTCAAGGCTTTTGGAATACCATTTCAGGTGACTACCTCTTGAAGCTCCTCAAGAGAATGCCAAGAGTGTGCAAAGCAGTAATAAATGCAAAGGGTGGCTATTTTGAAGAACCTAGAATATAAGACATAGTTTCATATTTTCAGTTGTTTCACACTTTTTTGTTAAGTATGTAATTCCATATGTGTTAATTCATAGTTTTGATGCCTTCGCTTTGAATCAACAAGTTCTATAGTCATGAAAATACAGCAAACTCTTGGAATGAGAAGGTGTGTCTAAACTTTTGGTCTGTACTGTACACTGCTTAAAAAATAAAGCAGATGGAGCCAAAGAGCTATGGAACAAGAATGAAACCATCAAGCTACAAAAATAAAGCCTGGCTAAACAGGATTTTTTTGCATTCAAAGTAGTTTGGCTTGGTGTTTAGAAATACCAAGCTTTAACCCTTTTTCATTTTGGAAATCTATATAGGTTTATATAAGTTTTGTGATGATAATATCACACTAGTTATAATTTTCTATTTTTCCTCTTCTTTCATTTCTTCTTTTAATTAAAGGGGTTTTCGCACAAAGAAAAGTTAGGCCATATCCACGGGATAGGGCCTAACTTGCTGATCAGTGGGGGTCTCAGTCCCCCTCGTCACGCCACCAGATTAATGGAGCCCTCATTTTTGCAATCTGTGATCATCAAGTTAGCCTCTATCCAGTGAATAGGGCCTAACTTTCCGCCGTGGGAAAACCCCTTTAACCCCCTAGACGAACAACAGGACGTTATAGTACAGTGGTGGCGAACCTATGGCACGGGTGCCAGAGGTAGCACTCTGAACCCTCTCAGTGGGCACTCAGGCTGTTGTCCCAGCACAGAATTCGGCAGATAGGACTTGAGCCCAGGACGTGAAGCATCTGGGTCTACCTGAGGCTGCAGTAAGATGTGGACATGGTCAGATTATCAGTGGAGATATTGAGGCTCCTGCTCATGGCCCCACAATTCTTCCTGTTCAGGAAAGCTCCAATGGCAAACTGAATTTTCCCACCTTATGTCAATAATATAGGTGTCCTCAGGACCTTTGAAAGCTGTGCTATAGCACGGAGCAAGATTTTAGTAATTTAATGCTAGAATTGCTGTGTTGGCACTTTGCAATAAATAAGTGGGTCCGGTTTGAATTTTGGGCACTCCGTCTCTAAAAGGTTCGCTATCACTGTTATAGTACGTCCCTGCAGCGAGATGCTAAAACATCCCGCTTCTGGCACCGGCTCACAAACGGAGCGGCATCAGAAGCAGCAGCTGTCAGCTGTCAATCACAGATCACCGCAATCAGAGCCGATTTCGATTGCGGGTGTTAACCACTTACACGCCGCGGTCAAGCATGACTGGGGCGTGTAAGGGGGTTCATGCTTTGGATTGGATCCCCGTGCTGCTTACCGGGGGATCCGATCCACTTCTGGGCAGCCCCGAGGACTGCTGTGTGCCCCGGAACTACCCGATCTTCTGAGCAGTCAGACCCCTTCCGGGTCTGACTGTAAACTCTTTGCGCGAATGTGTCGGTATGTTCTAGCAGTTTACACTGCTCTACAATAAAATAGTATTGTAGAGCAGTGTATTGAACTTGAACCAGTTCAAGTATGTGTAGGTAAAAAAAGTGAAAAACACAAAAGTTTAAACATTTGAATAAATAAAAAATAAATACAAAAAAATATAAGCCCCTAAAATGTCACTTTCCCATAAAAACACTTAATAAAGTATAAAAAAACACAACCCCCCCCCCCCCACATATTTGGTATTGCTGCAATCTGTATAATAAAACAGAATGTTTACTGGACCCACACGGTAAACGCCGGAGAAAAAACCCCACAAAAAACGTTCCAAAAAAAGATAATTTTTAATTAATAAGTGATTAAAAAATGTTCAGCACTCTAAAATAAGCCCACTAAAAAGAACAACTCTTCTCGAAAAAATAAGCCCCTAACCAGATTTGTCAACTGAAAAATAAAAAAGTTAGGCATATGAAAGACGGTGATGCTAAAATTAACAGCATTTTTGCCAAATTACTTTTTATTCAGTAAACATGGGAAAAAATGTAAAAATCTATATAAATGAGGTATTTTTGTAAATGTGGCGACCCATAGAATAAAGATAATATGCTATTTTTATGGTATGGTTAACAGCCGAAAAAAAAACACATAAAAATTTTCCTAAAAATTGATTATTTCCTCCAACAACAAAGAGTTAATAAAATCTCACCAATTAGCTATAGATGCCCCAAAATTACGTATCAGAAAAGTGCTTCTCATGTGGAAAAAGAAATAAGTCCCTATAGGTCCACATTAAAAAAGGAAAAAATTATAGCCTGTACAATGTGACATAGCAAATCTGATCTGCATGGTGCCTCCTTCCCTTCTATGCCTGTCCGTGCGCCCATACAGCAGGTTACCACCACATATGGGGTATTGATGTACTCGGAAGAAATTGGGTTTCAAACTTTGTGGAGCCTTTTTTCATTTAATCCATTGTAAATGTTTAATTTTCCACCCAAAATGAGTGTATTGTGAAAAAATATTACAATTTGTAGACTGCACCTCCATTTTGTTTTAACCCCTAAAAAACACCTAAAGGGTGAACAAACTTCTTAAAAGTGGTTTTTCATACATTGAGGGGTGTAGTTTCCATAATGGGGTAATTTATGAGTCTTGCTATTATTTAGGCCTCTCAGTGTCAATTAGAAGTTGAGCAGGTCCATCTAAATACGGGTTTTGGTGATTTTACAAAAAATGTGAAAAATGATACCTAAATTCTGAGCCTCATAACATTCTAGTAAAATATGTGGAATCTTAAAAACCATGCCACCATAAAAGCAGACATTTGGGAAATGTAACTTATGAATTTACTTGGGTGCTATGACGACATAGGAGAGAAAAAGGAGAGAATTTAGAACGTTGAAAATAAAGAATTTTTCCAAATTTTTGCCAAATTTAGTTTTTTTCATAACTAAACACAAAAGATTTCGTCCAAATTTTTTAACTAATTTGAAGCACAATGGTGTCATGAGAAAACAGTCTCAAAATCCCCTAGATATCTCAAAGCATTCCAAAGCTATAACCACTTATAGTGACACAGGGCAGATTTGAAAAATGGGGCCGCTTCCTAAAGGCCAAAATAGGTCCCGTAGGGGTTAATGACTGGGGCCTATTTATTGCCCACTAAAGTACATTACAGGCATCCTTATGGCAGAATAAATGACTTAATTTAATTAATTACTTTGAACAAAGCGCCAGGAATGCCTGACCACTCCAGGAGGTCTTTGCGACCAAAAGTTTGGAGGAAACCTGTTTGTACACCAAGTGTGAGCATTCACTCCTTTGTAAGCTCTCTCCTGAGAAGGGGAGATCAAAGAAGATCAGGTTTGTGTGTTGCTTTCCCGCCAGAACAAGACAAACAGGTATAATATTTTTACCATCACTGGGGCATAATTCATTATTATGAGTCCTCAGTCACAGGAGAGAGTTGAGGGGCTGAGATACCCTCATGGCCTGCATTTTAAGAGCCTAGCTGCATGTAAATCCAGTCCAATTGAACACCCCTAATGTTAGATCTAGACACCCCAAGTTTGGTATGGGTTGAGAGGTAGCGAGGTATCCTAATAATTGGAAGCAATGGCACAGTTGTGCAATGTCTGGAGGGAGGAGTAAATGCACACCTCCCCCTCTCAGTGACGTCACCCCTGTCAGTGACATCACGGTTTAAATTAGTGAAACTGAAAGAAGGCCTGGTCATTTCTAGGAACTCTATCATTTGAAGGCTGCCTGAAATTCTCCATGCTGTGTTCCTCAGCCAAGATATCTCTCTCAATCTCAAAGTAAGGTTATTTTGTTTCTTTATCCCATGACTGTTTGTATGTACTGTATGTATATTGTTTTGTAACTTTTTTATCTTTTAATTTGACAAGTTTATGTTTTGAGTTTGTTGTACCTTAATGTATATTATAGTGTTACATTTAAAAATAATCTAATAGGCCACTAATAGCCTTACAGAATTTACATTTCCAAAGGGATTATGTTACCAGGTTCTTTAACATAGCCCATGAAGTGATTGCATGTTCTGTGTGAGCCATCAGTGTGCATTGTCTGTGTGGTTGAGATTATGGCCTTCTTAGTATAGGTAATTTGTGGGTGGTTGCAGTGAGTTGGTCTGGTTGTTGGGAGTAAATTTGGCGTAAGGACGCCATTTTGTGTATGTGGGCGTAGCTTAAGGGCTAAATTCTAGGACTCCATAGAGTAAGTGCACCCTGTGATTGGACTCGAGAGTGTGAGTTCATCACAGTTTGGTGGCATAGCAGTGGGATAGTATATAATATTTTTTATTACACTGTTAAGGCTTTAATTGTTTGGTTTAAGTAATTAACTCTTTCACTTAAGGGCTGGAGTATTGTTAACCCCTTAATGACCGCCCTATCGGCTTTTTACGGCAGTCATTAAGGGTTCTTTCTATGGCGGTGAAGATTTAGGGACATCGGGTCAGTCTGGTGCCGCTATCGGGCTGTGATATCACAGCCCAGACCCGACACTAACTACGACAATGTTAAAAAGTGAAAAAAAAGTCATTTTATAATATGATTAAATAAATAAATAAAATAAAAGTCCCATAATCTCCCCAGTTACATATAAAATGCAAATAAAGTATATAAAACATAAAAAAATACATATCTGGTATCACCGCGTCCGTATCAATCTGTACAATAAATCTAAATCAATAATGAACCTGCTCGGTGTACGACGTCAAAAAAACACAAAAAAATTCACATAGTATACAATTTTATCCACAAACGATAAGAAGAAGAAGCGGCACTCACCATTGCTGTGAAAAAGTAGATTTCTTTATTTCGGGTGCATAGTACAGGTAGGAGCAGGACCGTGGCGACGAGTCGTTTCGCGCCTACTGGCGCATCATCAAGCCAATGACGTCACTCACCCGCGCCTTATATGTGCGCGGTAGCCGGTAAGCGTCGCCATAGAAACAGTATACAGGTAATGAAAAACGTGCATGAAAACATGGTGAGTATAAAACCAACAGTAAGAAAGTTATTAAAAACATAACAGGATCATATGCATGTATATTCATGTTGATAAAAAGCAGGAAAAATCGTAATCATCATTTACTAATGAGCATAGTTTAGCGTTCTTTTATGTTAAAGATCGGACATTGATTTAAATGGAAATAGCATACACAAATACGTTTTCAGGAGGAAGATTAGCATTATGGAAGATCATTTATAGGAACACACTGTAGTCATTTATTTCGTTCAATCCTAGGACGCCAGTGGCGTTAAAGGCAATAATCTGCCTACTTTCCTCTCTCAACAGACTTTGATTTCTGTCTCCTCCAGAGGGATTAATTTTAACCTGTGAGATGCCTGCAAATTTAAAAATTTCCGGGTTGCCATCATGATACTTTCTGACGTGCTCTATAAGTCGGGGACAACCATTTCCTGTGGTAATTGATTTAAAGTGCTCTCTAAATCTGATGTACAGTTTACGTATGGTCTTACCCATGTAAAACCGTTTACACGGACAAAAAATAAGGTAAACAATATATGTTGACTTGCATGTAATAAAGGAGTCAACCCTCCGGGATATACCTCCAAATTCTATGGATTTTAACTGACTGTTATAGATGCAAAATTTACATGAGCCACATTTATGGTTGCCTTTTGGAATACTTTTTTCTAACCATGTTGGTTGTGTGGTGGAAAACCTACTTTTAACCAATGTTTGCTTAATTGTGGGGCAACGTCTGAATGCTACCACGGGATGTGTGGATGTAATATCCTGGAGTTGGGGGTCTTGACTTAAGATGTTCCAATTTTTACGGATGGCCTGTCGTATAATACCCTCACATGGGCTATATTCGAAAGAAAAGGCAAACTTTTTTTCGTTGCCTTGGCCATTTTTGCTTCTCCGTCCCTTCCCACCAGACAACACCGCTTCCTGGGATAAATTGCTGACTTTACGATATGCTTCTTCGAGCACCTCGCTGGGGTAACCTCTTTCTAACAAACGTCTGGTTAAGTCTTCAGCCTGACTAACGAACTGTATGTCTGTATTATTAATCCTTCTAAGACGAAGAAACTGACTGTATGGAAGACTAGTTTTTGTGTGAATGGGGTGGAAACTATTAAAGTGCAACATGGAATTGGTGGCCGTGGTTTTTCTAAACGCGGATGTACAGAGCTCCTCTCCCATCTCTTTGACTTTAACGTCTAGGAAGTCTAATTCTTTTTCTCCGTATACGGCTGTGAATCTCATGTTCATTTGGTTAGTGGTGTTAAGATATTCGACAAAATTGAAAAATTGGGTACGGGTGCCTTCCCAAACTATAAAAATGTCGTCCACATAACGAAAAAATGCCTTCGTGTTTGCGACAAATGGGTTGTCCAGAGAAAAGACGCAGCGATTTTCAAAGCATGCCAAAAATAAGTTGGCAAAGGTACAGGCAACCGGGGTGCCCATGGCTGTGCCCGTTCTCTGGACAAACCACCTGTCATCGAACACGAAGGCATTGTGGGACAAAACAAATTGTAAACTGGAACAAACAAAATCAATATATTGTGGGCTTTTTTGGGCATTTGTGAGTATGTCGTGGATACACTGTACTCCCAATTCTTGGGGAATGCGGGTGTACAAACTTTCAACGTCAATGGATGCCAATGTGTACGTATTGCTCCAGTGTATGTCCCTAATAGCTTTCAAGAAAGAATTAGTATCCTTTAAATAGGAAGGTATGTCTGCAAGTAAGGGCCGGAGAAGCCAATCAAGGTATTGGGACAGTGGTTCAGTTAATGAACCAATCCCAGCTATGATGGGTCGTCCTGGAGGAGCCGATATAGATTTGTGTACTTTGGGTAAAAAGTACCACGCCGGATGTTTTGGGCACTCTGGTAATAATTTTTTAGCCATATGTTCTGAAAGAATCCCATTCTCATCACTCCTTCTCAGTAGAGTCCGAAGTCGAGCTGAATATTTGAGGGTGGGATTGTTCTCAAGGGGAGTATATGTCTCCCTGTCCTCCAACTGTCTGAGAGCTTCAGACCTATAATACTCTATGGGCACCCCGGTTGCCTGTACCTTTGCCAACTTATTTTTGGCATGCTTTGAAAATCGCTGCGTCTTTTCTCTGGACAACCCATTTGTCGCGAACACGAAGGCATTTTTTCGTTATGTGGACGACATTTTTATAGTTTGGGAAGGCACCCGTACCCAATTTTTCAATTTTGTCGAATATCTTAACACCACTAACCAAATGAACATGAGATTCACAGCCGTATACGGAGAAAAAGAATTAGACTTCCTAGACGTTAAAGTCAAAGAGATGGGAGAGGAGCTCTGTACATCCGCGTTTAGAAAAACCACGGCCACCAATTCCATGTTGCACTTTAATAGTTTCCACCCCATTCACACAAAAACTAGTCTTCCATACAGTCAGTTTCTTCGTCTTAGAAGGATTAATAATACAGACATACAGTTCGTTAGTCAGGCTGAAGACTTAACCAGACGTTTGTTAGAAAGAGGTTACCCCAGCGAGGTGCTCGAAGAAGCATATCGTAAAGTCAGCTATTTATCCCAGGAAGCGGTGTTGTCTGGTGGGAAGGGACGGAGAAGCAAAAATGGCCAAGGCAACGAAAAAAAGTTTGCCTTTTCTTTCGAATATAGCCCATGTGAGGGTATTATACGACAGGCCATCCGTAAAAATTGGAACATCTTAAGTCAAGACCCCCAACTCCAGGATATTACATCCACATATCCCGTGGTAGCATTCAGACTTGCCCCACAATTAAGCAAACATTGGTTAAAAGTAGGTTTTCCACCACACAACCAACATGGTTAGAAAAAAGTATTCCAAAAGGCAACCATAAATGTGGCTCATGTAAATTTTGCATCTATAACAGTCAGTTAAAATCCATAGAATTTGGAGGTATATCCCGGAGGGTTGACTCCTTTATTACATGCAAGTCAACATATATTGTTTACCTTATTTTTTGTCCGTGTAAACGGTTTTACATGGGTAAGACCATACGTAAACTGTACATCAGATTTAGAGAGCACTTTAAATCAATTACCACAGGAAATGGTTGTCCCCGACTTATAGAGCACGTCAGAAAGTATCATGATGGCAACCCGGAAATTTTAAAATTTGCAGGCATCACACAGGTTAAAATTAATCCCTCTGGAGGAGACAGAAATCAAAGTCTGTTGAGAGAGGAAAGTAGGCAGATTATTGCCTTTAACGCCACTGGCGTCCTAGGATTGAACGAAATAAATGACTACAGTGTGTTCCTATAAATGATCTTCCATAATGCTAATCTTCCTCCTGAAAACGTATTTGTGTATGCTATTTCCATTTAAATCAATGTCCGATCTTTAACATAAAAGAACGCTAAACTATGCTCATTAGTAAATGATGATTACGATTTTTCCTGCTTTTTATCAACATGAATATACATGCATATGATCCTGTTATGTTTTTAATAACTTTCTTACTGTTGGTTTTATACTCACCATGTTTTCATGCACGTTTTTCATTACCTGTATACTGTTTCTATGGCGACGCTTACCGGCGACCGCGCACATATAAGGCGCGGCGCGGGTGAGTGACGTCATTGGCTTGATGATGCGCCAGCAGGCGCGAAACGACTCGTCGCCATGGTCCTGCTCCTACCTGTACTATGCACCCGAAATAAAGAAATCTACTTTTTCACAGCAATGGTGAGTGCCGCTTCTTCTTCTTATCGTTTGTGGATACTATTGGACTTTTTGTCTATCTAGCAGAGCACCACCAGCAGTGTAAATGATAATAAGGATTGTATTGCCGGAGTCCGTCACAGTGATATAAGAGTGCCTTACGATTGGTGTGCACCGCGATCAGCGAAATTGGATAGTGCCGAGCGCTGTCTTCTACTACTAGTGCTAGTATACAATTTTCCATCAAACGCCATCACAAAAAATGTTCTAAAAAGTGATCAAAAAAAGTTACATTCCCTAATGTAACACGACTGAAAAGAACAACTCTTTGCAAAAAATAAGCCCTCAACCAGATCTGAGAACAGAAGTTATGGCCCTGAAAATTTGTCAATAGTAAAAACAATGCAATTTCTCCAATTTTGGTTTTGCTCAGTAAAATTGAGCCAGGAAAGAAAAACTATATAAATGAGATATCACCGTAATCGTAGTGAACCAGAGAAGATAAAATATTATTTTTACGTTACAGTGAGCGGGGAAAAAAATGCTAAAAATCGAAAATAAAAATTGATGATTTTGTTTGTGTCTCATTTGAAATAGTTAAAAAAATCTCATGAATAAGCTATAGACCCCCAAAATGAATTATCTATACATTATATCTCATCCCTGCAATACCAAAAAAAAATAAAAATGTATAGCTTGTACAATGTGACAATACAAATCTGCTGTGAATAGCGCTGCTTTGATTATATGCTCGGCTGTCCGCTATACAGCAGTTTACCACCACATATGGGGTATCAGTACACTCGAGAGAAATTGGGCATCAAACGTTGCAGAGCATTTCATCATTTAATTTATTCTGAAACTGTCAGTTTTGGCCTAAATCTATGTATTTTCCCCCAAAATTCTATAGTTTCTAAATCGCAGGTCCATATTGTTTTAACCCATGTGAAACACTTAAAGGGTTAATAGACTTAATAGAAGTTGTTTTACATACGTTGAGGGGTGAACTTTTTATAATTATAATTTATGGGGTTTTACGATTATTTTGGCCTTTTAAAGTCACTTGAAAGCTGAGTTGTCCCTCAAAATGTGAGTTTTGGCAATTTTCATGAAAATGAGAAAAATCGCACCTAAAGTTCTGCGCCTCATAACATCCCAGAAAAATGAGAGGAAACATAAAATATCATCTCAATATAAAGCAGACATTCCGTAAATGTTAATTATGAAGCTTTTTGGGTAGTTTTACTTCCTGTCTGGAAAGCAGAACATTTCAAACTTGGAAAATGATTTTTTACAAACTTTTGCAAATTTTCACTTTTTTTCAGAACGAAACGCAAAACTTATCACTTAAATTTTACAAGTAACATGAAGTACAATGTGTCACGAGAAAACTCAAAAAAACCTGGATATGTTAAAGCGTTCTGGAGTTATAACCAATTATTGTGAGACAGGGCAGATTTGAAAAATCGAGTCTGGTCATTAACCCCTTAGCGCTCTGCGCCGTAGCTGTACTGCGCTGAGTCCCGCGAATAGCCCTCATCGCAGTACAGCTACTGTGCAGAGACGATGCCGGTTCAGCGCTGCACAGCAGCCGAACTGGCATCGTTAGCTGCGGGATTTCAACGGTAATCTACCGCTGACATCCCCGGCTAACACCCGCGGTCAGAGTGGGCTCCGATCGCGGGCATTTAACCCGTTAAATGCCGCAGTCAACGCGACCTCTGCATTTAACATGCCTTCCGAGGGTCTTTACCCCACGATCGCTGGGGACCCCAGAGAAGCCTGACGTCTGTGACGTCATCTTAAAGGCAAAGTGTCAGCCTATGCATCTGCATAGGCTGGCACTGCTAATACCCTGCAATACATCAGTATTGCAGAGTATTATTATGAACAAGCAATCAGATGATTGCTTGTTCATATCCCATGGTGGATCAAATAAAAAATGTAAAAAAAAATGTTTTTCAATAAAAAATAACTTTATAAATCACTAAAAATGCCCATAAGCCCCAAAACATATAAAGAGACATATAACGCTCAAAAAAGTCTAAATCATAACACAAACCCCACATATATAGTATCACTGCGTCCGTAACAATCCATAGAATAAAACTAAATAACTATTGAACCCATATGATGAACGCCGTAAAAAAAAAAAAAAACGTTAAAAACCCGCCAAAATTATGATTTTTACCTATTATATAACACTAAAAATGCAATAAAAAGTGATCAACAAAACATATGTACTCCAGAATGATACTGTTGCAAAGAACAACATATCCCGCAAAAAACAAGCCATCAACCAGATCTGTAGCCCTAATGTTATGCCACTTGGAAGACGGCGATGCATAAATGATAGATTTTTCCCCACATTAGGGTTTTATTTGGCAAATTTAGTAAAACATAAGAAAAAATATTCATGTCTGGTATCCCCGTAATCAAATCGACCCATAGAATAAAGATAACATGATTATTGGGCTATACGGTGAACACGAAAAAAAAAAAGTAAAAAATCCAGTACAGAATTGATGCTTTTCTACTCATGACCTCAAAAAAAGTTCCTAAATTTTCAACAATAGGTGATACCAACCCCAAAATGGTAACACTGGAAAAAGCATCTCATCGCGCAAAAAAAACGCCATCACATGGCCCAAATAACGGAAAAGAGAAAATGTTATAGACTTCAAAAGGGGGCAACGAGAAAACTAAAATCCTGGCAGCTGCAGGGTGCTCCTTCCCTTCTGCGCCTTGCTGTGCCCCCATAAAACAAGTAAAGTCCACATGTGGGGGGTCTTTGCACTCAGGAGAAATTGTAGAACAAATTTTATGGTGGGTTTTCTTTTTATCTTTTGGAAATGTGTACATTTTAGGGCTAAATGAACCTATAACCGTCAAAATGTGACCATTCTAAATTTCACCGCCATTTTGATTAAATTACTATGAAGATCTCAAGAGGTTAACAATCTTTGTAAATGCTGTTTCTGATAGTGTGAGGGGTGCCGATTTGAAAATGGGTAGATTATGTAGGGGTTTTTTGATGCTAAATATGTAAATTTTAATTTCAAACAGTATTTATCCCCAAAATAGTCAATTCTGAAAATACCGAAAATCACTATTCGATTTGTAGGCCGCGTGACATAAAAATAAATTATCCAAGCATTTCAAAAATTATGAAAATGTAAAGTAGACAAATGGGAAATGTTATATCAGCAAGTTATTTAGGTGGTAAATCGATCTGCCTGAAAACGCTGTGATTTTGAATTTCGAAAATGGTAAATTTTTCTAAAAATTCATCTTTTTTTTGTAAATAAACACAAAACTTATCAGCCAAAACTTAGCACTAAAATGAAGTACAACATGTGGGGAAAAAACATTCTCAGAATCGCTTTGATAAGTAACAGTGCTCAAAAGTTATAACCATATAAAGAGACGCAGGTCAGAATCCAAAAAATGGGACTGAGCCTTAAGCTGTACAATGGCTGCGTCCTTAAGGGGTTAAGCTGAAAACTAGTGATAACCTACAGGAAGTTACTGTGGATGGCAATGTCACAGTGAGTTTGAGGGATACATGTACAGAATTGACCCTTGTGCACCCATCCCTTGTCAAGCCGCAGAATCTCATCCCAGGGTGGACCCTAACAATTGCTGGCATTGGATGCCTCACCCCTGCTTTTCCCATTCCACATGTGTACCTGGATTGGGGGGGTGGGAAGAGGGATGATGGAGGGAGGCTAACGGATAACATCTCTACCAAAAATTGGTTGTGGACTGATTTAGGACGATTAGTGTCCAAATATGTGCCCATAGATGCGAAGGAGGACCCTGGCACATGTTGAGTTGAGTGCTGTGGTACCTGATATTGAGACTGTGCCTTCCATGGCCTATGATATATATAGGGCCAACTATGTAATAGAACTGTGCCAACTGAGTTTGATGATGTTTGCCTGCATCATTCTGCTATAGATGATATTAGTATCATCAGGATCTGTTGATTGCAATGTGTTATCCAATGCTGTAGATAGGATCGACGTGCCTGGCGATAGCATGATTGTCACTTCATATGCAGTGGTTAGTAATTTCATGTCTAACTGTAACATACCTCCCAACATTTCCGGAAGAAAGCCACACCCCTAACGATGCCTAACCACACCCCAAATCTGCTGAGGCCAAACTGCAGCAGCAAGCCTCATAATTAGTGTGTGAGCACTGCAGTTAGGCTGGCAGACAGGGACCCATTGCACTGTATCACCCGAAAGTTCCAATCAATAGCATGCATATTGCAGCAAACGCCCACCGCTAAGAGTCTCAACTCCTCCAATGCCGCTGGCGGACCCGCGGGCAGCAATTAAAGGACAGCGGTGCATGGGCGCCGCCATATTTGTTTCATTTGTTGCTCCCCGGGACGTCAGTGGTGAGCGGTTACCATGACAGCCACCTTCTCTGTCAGACCTTAGGCTGCATGGCTTCTGAAGATTCGTTACAATGAGCCAGTGGCCCAATGTAATGAATACTATGTAAAAATGGCATGTACTGCTATACAGTAGTATTGAAGTATATGGTAGGGAACGATTAGCCCATCTAGGGATAAAGTATCTAAAAAAAAAACCCTCTTTCCGTAGAACTGGGATAAAACATAATTAATAGGTAGTATATTGTCCCCAAAATGGTATTAATGTAAACGGCATTTCATCATGCAAAAATGACACTTGAAACATCTTAACAAGTTATGTATCTACATTTTATTATGTATCTAAAACATAATAAAATGTAATGTGGTATCTCCATGCTTGTACGGACTCAAAGAATAAAGAGGAGGTGCCATTTGGAGTGGACAGTGAAAGCTGTGAAAACAGGGCCAAAAACAAAATTGTTTTTTTGTCAATTTCACTGCATTTGGAATTTATTCCAGCTTGTCAATAGGAAGTCCATTTTATTACACAGAAAAAAATTCCACATACTGTTCTTTACATGAAAAAAATTAAAAAGTTATGAACTTTAAAAGTGGTGAAAAAAAAATGGAAATGTAAAAAATAAAAAGCTGTGTCCTTATTTGGTTAAGTACAACGGTAATATAAAAACAGAATATCAGCACTGAGGGAATTGAGGAAGGGGTCTATGGGAAAAAGTGATGTATTAAACACTTTAGCTTTTGCCTGCCGATACAGACAGCAGCCAGGGGCACAGGAACCTGACATCACACTGCAGCAGCTGTACACTCTGCTGCATTACCTGTCTTCCCAGGCAGCAGTTGAGTGAAGAGGGTGAGGGGGAAGGGTTCTTCTGCTGCCGCACAGAGCCACAAGTGGTGGCCGAGCAAGCGAGCTGCAGCCTGCACTGAGAGGCTGATCCCAGAGGCTGTGGGTAGTGGCAGTGCAGAGAGGGTATCACTCTCTGCTCTCCCACTTACTTTACCTCCATCCATCCGTCTGGAGAATCACTGGAGCTCCCGGCATGTAGCCGCATCGTGTGCCTGACCGGAGTTCTATTGATAAAACCAGGTGGGAATAGCCAGGGCACACTGTGGGCAGCACAGCACAGTCTGTGGTAGAGATAACAGTACCTAACCTCCCGGCTTCATTGTAAAAGGTCAATCTTCCAACCACCTGGGTGGCAGGAGAGAGGTGAAAACTTTCCAGCTTTCCTGCTGAATGGACAGCTGGGAGCAATGCTGTAATGTGGAAGCTACAGATGACAAATGACAGTTGTTAATTTGCATGTACCTACACTTGTCTTATATAATGTTTGTCTGTCTAGCAGTAGTATGGAAGCCAGTGACTGTCTAGCATCAGAAACTTTTATTAATGAACCTATGGATTGTGGTATGTGCACACCCACAGCTGTGCCCCAAGATGGAGAGCATGGTGTGTCCACGTATTGTCATTAACCACTGTAGAGTTGGGTTGCCCTGCACTGTTGGGAAAAACCTGACAGTAAACGTCCCAGAAAACACACAAGAGCAGACCTGCAAGGGTGGTCGGATCACATGGTCAGCGAAAGAGAATGGGAGGCCTTGTCTAATGTAGTGGTGCCAGCAAAGGAGGGAAGGGGACACAAGGAATGCCATAGCTAGTACCCAGTTGCCATGATTTCAGAACTCTCAGCCGAGATAGGTAGTTTACTTTTTCCTCACCTTTACTACAGGGAGATCAGGAGGGACCCCACTAGTTACACCACACAGACACAGTGGTTCACCCATCCATTAAACCAGCTACGTCTCATGTCTTTGTAGAGGTGACCTAGTGAGAGAAGATAAAGAGGTGTTGAGACTGGGAGTGATCAAAAAATCTCCAAATGTGCGTGCATCACCTGTAGTGCTTTCACCCAAAGGGGAAAAGGCCACACCCATCTATGTGAACTATAGGGAGTAGAACGGCATCAAAGTTTGTGATCCATACCCAATGTCCCACATAGTTGAGATGTAGGATTACCTATCCAGTGCCAACTCGCTCGCCACGTCAGTGGCTTAGAAGCCCTGAAATAATTGCAAATACTAGGTTATTGCTAGCACTTGTGATTATTTGCCCCAATCCACCATCTTCATGCCAGACGAGGCCGGTGAATTTTCACTTGTTATAAGTCGGCGCCTGCATTTATTTCTATGCTAGGCAGGGCCTGGCATAGAATTAATGCTGTGCAGCACCGTGCCCGATACATCAAGAGTCTGAAGCACGAGCACTGGCATATGATAAATATCCTCCAATGAGTCCAAAGTCATGCCCGGTGGCATAGCCAAAAAGTGGTCCCATGATTTAGGCAGGATTAATTTTCTGTAGGCATGACCATCACAACTAGGAGGAGTCAACTAACCATAAGCGACAATTAGGCTGGGTTAACATCTTGTTTTTTGCATACTGCTAAAAAAAGATATATCAAAACGTGCGCTGTTGTGTATCCATTCATGTCTATGGACAGTGATACAGTCCTGTTCATCTGTATCCTTTTTTTTTTTCTTTTGAGAAAAACATGGGCTGCTGTAGTTTTGCTGTCCTTTTGGAAAATGTATGTAAAACGTATACTTGGTGTAATGCAACATAGGTGTCTATAGATGATGTATGCACAAAGTGTTACAGTGTTTGCATCAATCATGCATCTTGCATTGTCACATCTATTTTTATGTCCAAATATAATTCTTACCTCCTTAGTGACCGCCCATACGGATTTCTCCGTCATTCACTAAGGGGTCTTAGGCTAGACTGACGGGTTTCTCCGTCGGCCTAACCTAAGATCTGCACAGGCCCCCCGCCCAGGGAAGAGCAGTTCCGATCAGAACTGAGTTCCAATCCGGCTGTTAACCCATTAGATCCTGCGGTCAATGTGTGTCTTCACAGCCGCACAGCCAGAGACCTAATGAAAGTCCCCGGGTCTGTCATCAGCATGTGCCTGCTTGGTCCAAAAGGCTGGACAGAGTAGCTGCCGGTAAGTAGCTGACACTTGTACTGCAGTGCATTAGTATGAACTAGTAATCACATGATCACTAGTTCATATGAATGTATTGTAAAAACAAAACAAGTAGAAAAAAAAACAGAAAAAAAAAAAATTAAATTCATTAAAATGTTCCAAATGCCCTAATACATATAAAACAATAAATAATAAAAAAAGTAAAAAAATATTAGGTATCACCACGTTCCAAAATTCCCAATCCATAAAAATGTAGAAACTGATATTCAGACGGTGAACCCCGTAACGGAAAAATTTGCTAAAATGTCTGAATCAACAAAAAAGCCCTTTTGCAACACATAAAAAATGTCCTGGTAGCAATAAAAACGTCAGCTTATCTCGGAAAAAAAAAACACCTCAGCCAACTCTGTACTGAAAAAGTTATTGGAGTCAGAATATGGTAAATGTTAATTTTTTGGGGAAGTGAAATCTATTAACACCTAATAAAACCTATATAAATCTGGTATCCCTGTGATCGTACCGAACCAAAGAACATATCTGAGATGCCATTTTGGAGTGTACAGTGAAAGACGTAAAAACAAAGTCCACAAGAAAATGGCGCAAATGCGGGTTCTTGTCAATATTACGGTATTTTGAATTATATTTCCACTTCCCAGTACACATCATGGAATATAAAATACCATCACTAGGAAGTACAATTTGTTACATAGAAAACAAGCCCTCACACAGCTCTGTACACGGAAAAAAAATAGATTTTTGAAAGTAGGGAGCGAAATTAGGGAGTACTTGGCCCACTACTATTTAATATATTTATTAATGATATAGAGGTAGGAATTAATAGCACTGTGTCTATTTTTGCAGATGACACCAAACTGTGTAGTGTAGTACAGTTTATGAAGGATGTTCATAGGCTGCAGGGGGACTTGGACAAACTGAGTGTTTGGTCATGCAGTTGGCAAATGAGGTTTAATGTGAGAGATGTAAGGTTATGCACCTGGGCGCCAATAATCCAAAGGCAAAATATGTCTTTGGGGGAGTAAATCTGGGAGAGTCCCTTGTTGGGAAGGAGCAGGGGGTATTAGTAGATCATAAATTGAATAACAGCATGCAATGTCAATCAGCTGCCTTTAAATCTAGTAGGATCTCGTCTTGTCATCAAAAGTGGTATGGACTCTAGTGATAGGGATGCAATATTACCACTATACAAGGCACTGGTTCGGCCTCACCTGGAATATGCTGTCCAGTTCTGGGCACCGGTCCATAAAGAGGATGCCCTGGAGCTGGAGAGGGTTCAACGTAGAGCCACAAAACTGATAAGGGGTATGGAGGGTCTTAGTTATGAGGAAAGATTAAAACAACTAGATTTATTTAGTCTGGAAAAGAGACGACTATGAGGGGACATGATTAATTTATTTACATATATGAATGGTCCATACAAAAAATATGGTGGTAAGTTGTTTCAGATTAAATCAAATCAAAAGACGAGGGGGCACTGTCTCCGTTTGGAGAAATCAAAGTTTAACCGGTTAAGGACCGGGCCCTTTCCTGTTTTTTCATGTCCATTTTTCACTCCCCACCTTCAAAAATCTATAACTTTTTTATTTTTACACGTAAAGAGCTGTGTGACGGCTTGTTTTCTGCGTAGCAAATTGCACTTCATAGTGATGGTATTAAATATTCCATGCCATGTACTCGGAAGCGGGAAAAAAATTCCAAATGCAGTGAAAATGGTGAAAAAACGCATTTGCGCCATTTTCTTGTGGGCTTGGATATTACGTCTTTCACTGAGCGCCACAAATGACATGTCTACTTTATTCTTAGGGTCGGTACGATTAAGGGGATACCAAATTTGTATAGGTTTTATAATGTTTTCATACATTTACAAAAATTAAAACCTCCTGTACAAAAATAATTTTTTTGATTTTGCCAACTTCTGGCGCTAATAACTTTTTTATACTTTGGTGTACGGAGCTGTGGGTGGTGTCATTTTTTGCGGAATTTGATAATATTTTCAATTATATCATTTTTATGACTGTACGACCTTTTGATCACTTTTTATAGGTTTTAAAAAATTTTTAAAAGGGCAAAAAAGTACCATTTTCGACTTTGGCCGCTATTTTCCGTTACTGGGTTAAACGCATTGAAAAACTGTTATCATATTTTGATAGATCGGGCATTTTTGGATGCGTTGATAACTAATGTGTTTATGATTTTTACTGTTTATTTATATTTATGTCAGTTCTAGGGAAAGGGGGGTGATTTGAAATTTTAGTTTTTTTTATTATAATTTTTTTTTAAACTTTTTTTTATTTTTATTTTTACTATTTTTCAGACTCCCTAGGGTACTTTAACCCTAGGTTGTCTGATCGATCCTATCATATACTGCCATACTACAGTATGGCAGTATATGGGGATTTTCCTCCTCATTCATTACAATGTGCTATCAGCACATTGTAATGAAGGGGTTAAAAACTAAATAGCCTCGGGTCTTCGGAAGACCCGAGGCTACCATGGAGACGGATCGCGCCGCTATCTTTTTGAGGCTGCTGGCAGCTTTGCCGGCAGTCATTGTGGAGAAAACACCCGCGATCGGTGCTACCGGTGTTACCGGTAAGCCTTTGCTGCAATATGCAGCAAAGACTTACCGGCTATGGAGAGGGCTCAGCCCGTGAGCCCTCTCCATGCAGCGTGACCCGACCGCCGCCGTGAATACACGGCGTGCGGTCGCGAAGTGGTTAATCACCGGAGGCGACAGGGCTTTTTTACTATGAGAACTGTCAATCTGTTAAAATTGCCTGCCTCAGGCGCTGGTCACAGCAGGGACAGTAGAGAGCTTCAAGAAGGGTCTAGATGCCTTTTTACAGCTAAATAACATTGATGGTTATGTTATATAGAATTGTTTCCCCTAAATCCCTTCCTCATCCAATCCCTTCCCTTCCTTGGTTGAACTTGATGGACAAGTGTCTTTT
This sequence comes from Engystomops pustulosus, assembly GCF_040894005.1. Taxonomy (NCBI): domain Eukaryota; kingdom Metazoa; phylum Chordata; class Amphibia; order Anura; family Leptodactylidae; genus Engystomops; species Engystomops pustulosus. The sequence continues at coordinate 40,779,657 of NC_092414.1, read as the reverse complement.
TCAACAGTTTAAACTATGATTCTATGATACTATGAAACAGAAAGTATAATGGAAAAAGCCTATCAGTGGCAAGTGTTTAAAATACCCCCTACAAACTCTCTGGGATAAGGGTTTGCATTTTGGAAATGCAATTCAAAGGCTCCACTCGTGATAACATATTTTGAGTAACGTGTTTCCAACACGTTAACTGAACGTGAAGGAAATGCAATCTTACCTCATGGTGTGATTGCAGATGGAATCTTTGGATTGCGTTTCAAAACCCAACCAAAATGCCATGTTTGAACGCGGCCTCAGGGGCTCTACAAACACGTCATGGCAAATGAAAACTATCCTGCCCTACAAAAGCTTAATGTCACTCCTTCCCTTCTGTGCCTCGCCATGTGCCCGAGTTACATCCACATATGGGGTGTCCTCTTATTCGGAAAAAACTGCCCGATACTAGATACATTTTCTACTTTTATTCAGTTAATGTGGGTAAATTTTGCAGCTAAATGAATGTATTAATGATAAATATTAGTGAATTTCAAATCAAACCTTAATTTTGTTAAATTTCTTAACAAGCCTCCTACATGCTGTTTTGAATAATTTAAGAGGTTAAGTTAATAGAACGGAATGATATGTTGTGGGTTTCTATTAAAAGAACTTCCAAAACTTCTAAAATTTTCTTTAAAATGTATGAGAATGCTGTTCGATTTGTGATCTTTCTAGCGTCATAATAAAACAAAAGGACACTTATAAAAGCTGATATATGGTACATGTTAGTAAGTAATTTGGGTAGTTTTTGAAGTTTGAAAATAGCACATTTTTTCTAAATGTTTCACCTTTTTTCATAAATAAATTCAAAATATATCAACCAAAAGTTTCCCACTAGTAAGTTAAAGCGCTCTAAAGTTATAACCAGATAAAGTGACACATACTAGTTTTTTGCTAGTTGAAAAATAGGCCTTGGTCATCAAAGCTCAAATGTTCTTGGTCACTAAGGGGTTAAAATTCAATTGAAAAAAAAAAGAGTGTTTGTTTTTAAGTGTATAAATGGATGACAACTTATGAGACGGTTATGACATTATTACATTGTTGTGGTGTGTAATGATGAGGTTCTTTAGGAGCTGCGTTATGAATAGTGATGTTCTGCAGGAGCTCCGGTGTGTCTTATGGGGTTCTGCAGCAGCACCGGCAGGTTTTTTTTGAGGTTCTGAAGAAGCGCAGGTGTGTCTTATGAGTTTCTGCAGCAACACAAGTGTGTCTTATGAGGTTCTTCTCCCCACGCACACACTAGCCCCCTCCCTGCTCACAACGTGCTCCAGCACCCCTCCCGTACCAACAACACACAAATCTCAATCCCCCAATCACAAAAAGCATGAGCCCTAATCTCACGTTTAAAATGCGCATTAACTCTCCTACCCAGCTCAAAATACAAACCAGCCCCCCTCCCTGCTCACAAAACGCACCAGCACCTCTCCTTGCTCACAACGCGCATCAGCCCCCCTCTTCCGCTCACAACATGCACCAGCCTCCCTCCTCCGTATCAAATTTGCACCAGCCCCCTCTCCTGCTCACAACTCAAGTTTCTTTCCCCTACTCAAGACATGCATAAGCCCCCTCCCCTGCTCAAAATATGCACAAGCTCCCCTCCCTACTCACAACACGCACCAGCCACCCCTCCCCTGCTCACAACACACACAAGAATTTTCCACACACTACAGACACCTTCCAGCACTTACCTCTTTCTTCATGCTGCCAGGCCCGGGCTTTGCTGTGGGGACATGGCCTCCTGTGAGTAGCTGGAGCAGCTCTGTGTAAGTTGCAGGGAGAAGCCCAGTACTGGGGCTGAGGTCTGCAGGGGAGAACAGGCTGCCTGCACTGCCATCCCTCCACCATGCATCCATATAATAAGGTTAGTCTATCATATGGATGCATAAGGGAGGGCAGTGCAGGCAGCTTGTACACAACTGGAAGTGATCTGCCCAGCCCGACCACAGTGTGCAGTGGGGGAGTGAAAGAGTGTCCCCAGCCCTTCATGTACTGAGGACGGAGTACTGTTTCAGAGCTGCAGCCCACCGGGAAGTCTCCCGGTAAACTATGGCCAGTCTGCCCCTGCATAATACGGTTTCATTTTGGGTTGGATGAGCTGGTGATTTCATTTATATCTTTTATTTAATTTATAATGACCCTCTAGCCAGTTTTTATTCAAATATTTATGGGTGGAAAGATTCTGAAAAAGTAGTGATTCAGACAGTTGGAAGCTATTACCATTACAGGATTATATTTTGATAGATCAGGCAAAACCCTAGTATACATTATAAATATCCTGGCAAGAAAACCAGTGAAGTAGCAGCTTTCAAGTGGGTTGTAAGAATAGTCAGGAGGTGGAGGGCTCCCCACGCATTACGTCTCCAACTGGAGACTTCCTCAGGGGTAAAGATGCCCCCTTTGTTGCCAGGCTCCCCTTATATACCCCCCCCCTTGCTGACATCATAGTGTGTGCGCAGCCAGTGCGGGACCTGTCACTTCCACCACACACTGATGTCAGCAGCGGCTGACATCATAGTCCATCATAGTCCATACACAGCCAGCGGCTTCAGGAAGTAAGAAGAGGACCTGCGGGGACATCAGAAAGGTGAGTATTGACTTTACTTATTTTTTCTGCTGAAAAACTTGGCTTATACTTGAGTATATACGGTAACTTTTTCAGTCACTGGATATACCGTATATACTCGAGTATAAGCCGACCCGAGTATAAGCCGAGACCCCTAATTTTACCACCAAAAACTGGGAAAACCTATTGACTTGAGTATAAGCCGAGGGTGGGAAATACATTGGTCACAGACCCAGCCAAGTATATAGCCAGCCAGCCCCCTATAATATGCAGCTTGCCCCCAGTAGTATACAGCCTGCCCCCAGTAGTATACAGCCTGACCCAGCCTGCCCCCAGTAGTATACAGCCTGCCCCCAGTAGTATACAGCTTGCCCCTAGTAGTATACAGCCTGACCCAGCCTGCCCCCAGTAGTATACAGCCTGCCCCCAGTAGTATACAGCCTGACCCAGCCTGCCCCCAGTAGTATACAGCCTGCCCCAGTAGTATACAGCCTGTCCCCAGTAGTATACAGCCACCCCAGCCTGCCCCCAGTAGTATGCAGCCACCCCAGCCTTCCCCCAGTTGTATACAGCCACCCCAGCCTTCCCCCAGTTGTATAAAGCCACCCCAGCCTGCCCCCAGTTGTACACAGCCACCCCAGCCTGCCCCCAGTAGTATACAGCCACCCCAGCCTGCCCCCAGTTGTATACAGCCACTCCAGCCTGCCCCCAGTAGTATACAGCCACCCCAGCCTGCCCCCAGTAGTATACAGCATGCCCCCAGTAGTATACAGCCACCCCAGCCTGCCCCCCAGTAGTATACAGCATGCCCCCAGTAGTATACAGTCAGCCCAGAATTTAAAAAAAAATAAACTATTTACTCACCCTCCGGTGGTCCCGATGTGCAGCGCTGCTCCCCCGATGTCATCGCGGCTCCTCTTCTTGCTTCTGCGCCATCTTCTGTCTTCTTTAATATCACGTCATACTAGGCGCCGCACGGGAAAAGAACAATGGCAGTGCCCAACGCGATGTTAAAGAAGACAGAAGACGGCGCGGAAGCAAGAAGAGGAGCCGCGATGACATTGGGGGAGCAGCGCTGCGCATCGGGGCCACCGGAGGGTGAGTAAATAGTTTATTTTTTTTTTAGTCCATTTTTAATTTTTTTTTTTTAAATGTATTGACTTGTGTATAAGCCGAGGGGACGTTTTTCAGCACATTTTTTTTTGTGCTGAAAAACTCGGCTTATACATGAGTATATATGGTACTTTTCTCCTTATTCAGTTGATGTTTAATTTACTCTTTTATCTATTTGCTGTGTACAGGATTAAGGAGGCTTTCAGTTATACTCTTTATCATTAGGACAGCTCCTTGAGACAGTTCTATATCTGGCTTTGGAGCTCCAGGACTGACTATGCAGCTTTGTATGCAGCTTTTTTTTTTTTTTTTTTTTTTAAGTTGCAAATCATGAATATGGCTTTGCATGGTGTTGCACTAGCAGTAGTTCTATGTTCGTACCAGTATAGTGAAGTGGCAGAAATAGTCCTGTGTAACCCTTTAATCCTTGTAATCCTTGATAGGGAGCAATATCCCAGGATTGCAACATTTTTTGCCCTCCCTAAGATGCATAAAGGGGTACCCCCCTTAAAGGGGCACCCCATTTTATCTGGAGTTGGTAGCATCAGAATTGCAGCCTATATGCTGATCAGATACTTTGTCCTTTTGTGCAAACTCTACCATCCTATATGAGAGATATGATCGATATGCTCAAACGGATTGAAGGGATCCAGATGGACCCTGGGACGCTCCTAGCTAGTCTTGAGGTAGAAGCACTGCATAATTCCAACCCTCATGATCGAGGCTGCAATGCAGTGGCTACTTTCCTTCAGACTAGAGGCACACAATTTGATAGACATAATGAATTCACTCTCCTTTTGTTATGTTTTATTTTGGAGCATCATTTTTTACGTTTAATGGCAAATTCTACCACCAGCTCAGGGGGTGGCCATGGGGAGCCCTTGTGGTCCCTCATATGCTAACCTCTTCCTGGGATGGTGGGAGAAGGAATTGGTTTTTAATCACCAACTGGAAAGATACACGTCCCATATCTTGATTTGGTTCCATTTTATAGACAACATGCGTATTCCGTGGAATGGCTCAAACACTATATTTAATGAGTTTGTGAGCGTTCTGAATATCAATTCCGTGGGATTTTTTTTAAACTTCGGAAATCAATAAAAATATATTTTTTGGACTTTACTATCTTGAAGTTTTAATCAGGAAAGCTGGACACTTGGATATTCAGGAAATCCATGCCACCAATAGCCTTCTTAAATGGTAAAGTTGGCATTCTAAGCCCTTAAGTAAAGGCATTCTAAAGGGCAATATCTCTGTGGGCCAGGAGAAATTGCTTGGATTTACCTGAATATCTATCAGCAGCTGCTGATTTACAAACTAGATTCCGATACAGAGCATACACAGATAGGATCTTGAAAGAAGCTCACTAGTATGCCCTTAGTAGGCAAAGAGATACCTTGCTTACACCATGCCTTAGGGATGAGCAAAAAACCCTTATTACGGATTATCGCAACTTCTGATGCCAAACATCAGCAGTTGAAAAATATTCTATCCATGTATTGGAAATTGCTCCAAATTGATCCTGACGTGGGCAACTTGGTTGGTAATGGGCCAGCAACCAGCAATCTAAGGGACAAGTTGGTTCATAGCCACCTTGAACTCCGGGTATGCAAAACTTGGCTACCAAAACTCCCCAAGGGCACTTTCAAATGTGGCTCTTGCAAGGCTTGTAAATCCATCCTGCAAAGGAAAGCATTTGGGAGTAATACCACGGGCTGCACCTACAGAAACAAACAACATGTTGGAAAAACCATTAGGGAGTTCGTAGACGAATTCGCGAACATGTTAGGGATCAGGGCCGATTCTAGCCTTTTTGCTGCCTAAGGCAAAAATTCAAATGGAGCTCCCCCCCCCCAATGCTGTATACACATGCCTATTCAAATGTTTATTTCCCACAGTCTTTGTATATAGCCAATCACTGACACACACGTCCATATTTATCAATTATTTACCTCCTGAGATCAGTATCTCACTCCATCTCACTCCAAGACCCAAGGTGCATGACCTGCATCCACAGTTAACCCCTTAAGGACACAGCCAGATTTTTCAAATCTGACATGAGTCAATTTAAATTGTAACTTTGGAACACTTTAACCCCTTATCACCAACACTTGTTTTCAGCTCAATGACCAGGCTCTATTTTACAAATCTGACATGCATCACTTTAGATGATAATAACTTCGGAACACTTTAATTTACCAAGGTGATTTTGATATTGTTTTTTCATGACACATTTATCTTTCTGTTCATAAAAAAAAATGAGCGTTATATTTTACATTTATTTATGAAAACAGAGTGAATTTGGTGAAAATTTGGAAAAAAATGCTATTTTCAAAGTGGGAAATTTTCAGCTTTTCACACAAATATTCATACCCCCCAAGTAATTAAGTTATTAACATTTATCATATGTCTGCTTTATGTTGGCTTATCTTTTTCAACTATCCATTTATCCTATGAGGTTGTTAGAAGGGATGTAAGTTGAACAGAAATTTTCCACATTCTTAATAAAATTTCAAAAGCCATTTTTATAGGGAACAATGCAGTTGTGAAAGTGATTTGTAATGCCCAAATATCAGAAATTTCCCAAAAATCTAAGGTTTTTCAAAACTGCACATCTTAAACTATTAAAAAAAACATGTAGAATGTTTGTTAACCCTTTAAGTATTTCACAAAAGTTAAAACCCAATAGTGATAAAATTTAGAAATTTCAAAATTTTTTAACAACCTTTTCATTTACCCCCAAAATTTACAAACTCACAAAAGGTTAAATTAGAACATGGACAACAAAGTTTGTTACCCAATTTTTTTAAAATATATTAATACTATATGTGTGACCCTAAACAGCTGTAGGGGAACATGGCGGGGGTTGAAATGAATAGAGCGCCTTTTGAGTTTCAGAAGCACATTTGGCTGGAATTGTTATCAGGCGCTATGCGGCATTTGGAGAGCCCCTGGAATGCCAGGACAGCGGAACCCCCAAACAAGTGACCCCATTTTGCAAACTATACCCCCAAATGAATTTATAAATGGGTATACTGAGCATTTTTTGCAGAATTAGACTACAAAAAGGAAAGAAACATTTTTTTCCCCAAAAAAGCTATTGCAAAGGCTGGGAGACAAAATTTAAAAAAATTAATTCCCCATTGAATGACCACGTTATTAAAACTACACCCTTGTGTAATTTTATCAAGAGGTGTAGTTAATTTTACTGAATATGTGCTTTTCAAAAATCAATGTGAAAGAAATTATGCACATTAAAAATGTTTCTGTAATGGCACAATTTCAGTGCACAGCATGCCGTGCACATATAGTATTCATCAAGGGGTATAAGGGATATTTGGAATTTTTTAAAAATGAAAAATTTCTGCCACAATTCAAATTTGCCAATGCACCCAAAAAACTTTAACTCTCCCTAAAAGTAAACGGTGATTAAACATTTTTTAATAATGTGGGACAGTGTGGAAAACTTCAAAGCAGGGATAGTTGCAGAGACCTGGATTAGAGGGGCAGGAAGGGCAATAAAATCGCGTCTCCCTTCGTATGCCATTCTTGCTGCATACTCTACAACGCTTTTGTGGATATTTCTTATGCGGGGTTGTTGGCACAGGGTGCATAAAATGACGCTCCACAAGACGTCGGACGTCTTCTGGCTCATGGCTGACAGTGGGCTCAGGAGACTGAAATAAAAGGTTCTCAACCAAATTTTCTAGAAATTTAAAAAAAGAATCCTGACCGTTAGATTTTTTATACAGCACAAAAGAATTATATGCAGCCACTTGCATCAAGTAGATAGCAACCTTTTTGTACCAGGTGCGTGATTTTCTTTGCACCAGGTATGGCTGTAGTGCCTGATCAGCCAAATCGACCGCCCCCATATGTTTATTGTATTCTGTGACGCAGACCGGCTTTTCTTTATCAGAGGTGGAACCACGTTCTCTCACTGTCACTTTTGTGTCTGGGTGGAGGGTCGACAGGAGAAAGACATCCTTGCGGTCATTATATTTAATTGCAAGGATGTTTTCACTGCAAAGACCGCTTGATTCCCCTCTTCTTAGGCGCGTTCTCAAAAGCTCTTGCGGCAAGCCCCTTCTATTTTTCCTGATAGTTCCACAAGCCCCTGTAGCAGCAGAATGCAGGTGCTTGTACAAGGGGACACTGGTGTAAAAATTATCAGTGTATAGATGATACCCCTTATTTAACAGAGGCCGCATCAAGTCCCATACGATTTTTCCGCTACAACCTATGTCACTGGGGCATCCTGGGGGGTTTATATCGCGGTCTTTGCCTTCATATACGCGGAAGGCAAAGGTGTACCCAGTACCGCTTTCACATAACTTATACACCTTTATTCCATATTTCGCCCTTTTGGATGGGATAAACTGGCAAAATGAGAGCCTACCCTTATAACTCATAAAGGATTCGTCTACCGCCACATTTTTTTCTGGGATGTACGCCAACTTAAATGACTCCTCCAGAAAAGTTATAAGGGGACGTATTTTAAACAAGCGATCACGGCCAGGATCACTGGAAAGGGGGGCCTGCTGGTTATCGTTGAAGTGGAGAAAGCGCATAAGCACCTCAAATCTACTTCTGGGCATTACCGCAGAAAAAATTGGTGTTGCATGTGTGGGGTTTGTTGCCCAGTAAGATCGAATTGAGGGCTTTTTTACCAAACCCATATTCAGTATGAGCCCCAACAATTTTCTGATTTCTTCAATCCTTGTGGGGGTCCAGTTTCTTGCATAGGAGGAAGCTGGATTTTCGGTCAGGAACTGCCGAGCATAAAGATTCGTTTGGATGACAATATGCTCCAAAACTTCGTCCGTTATAAACGTTTTGTAAAATTCTAGGGGGGTAAAATTTTCTACATTTATATTTATCCCTGGTGTGGATGTAAAATCAGGGATATTAGGGGAAAAGGACTCGGTGGGTAGCCACTCCATATATTGTGAAGAGTGATCTGTGTTTTGCGGCTCTCCTCCAACACGCCCTGTGCTTGTGGATGCTACAGTGGCGCTAGCAGTTAGAGAGAGTGCATCACTGTCATCACTGTCACTGCTAAAAAGCATTTCCACCTCAGACGCCGTTTTCTGAGTCTGAACATAACATGGCGTATGCTTGCTCCACCGTGTACCTTTGACGAGCCATAGTACACGTGTAGTAAAACTTTTTGTCACAAAAAAACTGATATGTAACTACACACAAAAAAACTGCACTCACAAGAACGGAAAAAATGACACTTATGACACTACCTAACTATATATGTTTTTTTTTTAGTTTTTCTTTTTTTAGTTTTTTGTATTTTTTAAACCAAAAAATTACACGTAAAAAACACTGAAAAAACAAGTAGTGTAACACTACACAAAAAACAGCCAACAAAATGCAACAGTAAGGACAAAGCTAGGGTTGGGGTTACAACTAGGGTTGGGTTACAGCTAGGGTTAGGGTTTCAGCTAGGGTTAGGGTTTCAACAAGGATTAGGGTTTCAGCAAGGGTTAGGGTTTCAGCTAAGGTTACGGTTAGGGTAAAGGTTACAGTTAAGGTTAGGGTTAAAGTTACAGTTAGGAGTGCTAACTGTAAGCGTAACCCTAACCCTAACTGTAACCCTAACCCTAACTGTAACCCTACCTGTAACCCTAACTCTACCTGTAACCCTAACCCTACCTGTAACCCTAACCCTACCTGTAACCCTAACCCTACTTGTAACCCTAACCCTACTTGTAACCCTAACCCTAACTGTAACCTAACTGTAGCACTAGTTAGCTAACAAAAAAGGGGGAATATGTGTATGTTTTGGGGTGACTTTCTTCTGTCGCTGTATCCGCTTCTCTCTCTCCTCAGAGAAAGTAACAACTGTGAGGAGAGATAGAACTCTGGAAAGCAACAAGTTGCTGTGACCACTGTGATTGGTTTTCACAGTGGTCACATGGTCGGAGACCAATTTCATTGGTCTCCCTTATTTCAATAGAATATTCAGTGATGTCAGCACCCTGCGATCCATATGGCAGGGTGCTGGTAGTTAGCAGAGGGATTGTTCTCCCTCTGCATCCACTAAGACACCGCGGTCTGTGTATGACCGCGGTGTCTAAGGGGTTAAAATGGGGCTGAAGCCCCCTGTTAGACATTGGCACCCTGCGATCTATGCAGGGTGCCTCTTATTCATTCGGCATTCAGCCGATCATTGGCAGAGGGAGCGCGCTCCCTCTGCATACACTAAGACACCGCGGTCTGTGTGTGACCGCGGTGTCTAAGGGGTTACAATGCCCCAGAAGGTAATAGGCACCCTGCAATCAATGCAGGGTGCCTCCGATTCAGTCGGCATGGTGCCGATCGTTGGCAGAGGGAGCGCGCTCCCTCTGCATCCACTAAGACACCGCGGTCTGTGTATGACCGCGGTGTCTAAGGGGTTAAAATGGGGCTGAAGCCCCCTGTTAGACATCGGCACCCTGCGGTTCATGCAGGGTGCCTCTGACTCACTCGGCAGGGTGCCGATTCATTCGGCAGGATGCCGATAGCTAGCAGAGGGAGCGCGCTCCCTCTGCATACACTAAAACACCGCGGTCTGTGTTTGACCGCGGTGTTCAAGGGGTTAAACACCCGGGATCGGAACTTTTCCGATCCCGGGTGTTAGCGCCGGGGCTTGGCTGTGTTAACACAGCTGAACCCCGGCAGAAGCAGGACCCGATGTCCTGCAAACTTCTTCTGATGTGCCGCCGTAGAAAGGCGTCACATCAGAAGAAGTACCCTTAATGACCGCCGTAGAATCCCGATAGGGCGGTCATTAAGGGGTTAAATATTTGAAGAATGGAGGAGCTCACCGCAGAAGTGAACCGAACTACTGAAAAATTCACTCACACCTGGCAACCCTGTTTTTTTTAAAAGGAACACCCGGTTACACTGCACTGTTTACTTGATTCTTGACCACTAGAGTTACTAATTTGTAGAGAGACCTTACATCCCCCAACCTCTGGTGTAGAGCCCATCCCCTCCCTTCCTCTTGTGTTTTCCCTCCCCTTACCTCCCCCTCTTTTTCCTTTTGCTATTCCCCTCTCACCATAAAGCAAAACATTGCCATGTTGAGGCTACGTAAAAGTAGACTGAACTAACTTCTACTACAACTTTGTGCTTCAAGTGTATGACAGTTATACTGCCTTGTATCCACAAGGCTTGTTTTCTTCATCCTGTTTGAAAGGTTTGACACACTCCAAGTTCCTAATTCCTCAGAGCAAGCCCTAAGAGCTGTTGAGCTTATGCCCCATTACAATGTCTTTACGTGTTTATTGTTACTTATGAACCATGTACACTTTTCGTGCTAATAGCATGGTACACGCATCCTGCATGATCCTTGATATGTGTACCCTGAAACCGGTATGTACATGATGTTGTGTATCTTTCACTATATGTAAACTGCCTTTCTTCATTTTTCAATAAACTATATTGGATATAAACTAAAGGGTGCGAAATTAGTTTTTACCTAAAATTTACTATAAAAGAAAGTTCATGTTTAATAATTTATAATATAACAGAATTAAAATAAAAGACCCCATAAGTAGATAAACTTAATTTATTGCATATTATGCATGAAACAACATTGTATTCATATCACACCCTGAATTTTACCAAGGTACCATACAATCTTGGAAACTGTTTAAATTTATGTTGTTAATATTTTATTTATGTTATTGTACACTTTATTTTAGCCTAGTATTCTAACAGACATCATCAAACATAATATTGAGAAACTGAAGTGGTTTGCAACATAGATAATTACAACATCATCATATTAACCATATAAACCATATTGAAACCTGTAAAACACATTAAATAAAAGAGCTTATACAGATATTCACAGAAGAGAAAGCAACTTGATCCATAGATGCTAGAAAAAAGGCGAATTTGAGCAGCATTTTGTCTATAGAGCTTTAGATCATTGCACATCATGATAATGCTCTTGAAATTACCTGAAGAGTATTAGTTTCCAATATTGTCAAGCATCAATCTACATGTAGAGCCTGGCTTTATATGGTTGTCAGATTGCTACGCAGGATGTTATTAAAACATGGACGACCACAAACAAAAAAGTACAAGAATATATATATATATATATATATATATATATATATATATATATATATACACATAGATCTTATTTTAGGCATGCATTTGTTTTAATAAATTATCCAATTTTAATATTGTTTTTCCTTTTTGTTTGGTGTTGTGGCCAAAATGTTTGAGTTTTGTTTCATCAGACCAGAGCAACTTCTTCCACATGTTTGGTGTCTCTCCTAGGTGGCTTGTGGCCACGTCTTGCCACTCTTCCATAAAGGCCACATTTGTGCATTGTATGACTGACCGATGTCCTATGGCCAGACTCTCCCACCTCAGCTGTAGATCTCTGCAGTTTATCCAGAGTGATCATGGGTCTCTTGGCTGCATCTCTGAGCCTTGATATATCTGCCCTATCGTCTCAGTACTTAAATGCTCAAAACTTCTGACAGATTTCTAATGATTGTGACTGCTAATGATATGTTAACATGGCATTTATTCTGACATATTTGAAAGAATATGGTCTTCTTAGTATTGGCAAAACAGCTTTATGGTTTGTTTGTTTTTTGGATTAACACTGCTGGATTATAGGTTGGACTTGATGGACCTGCATCTTTATCAAACATGATCTATTATGATACTATGCCTGTAGTATTTAAAGTATCCATTAATTAGCAATTTCACTGTTAGTCCAGTTTTACATAGTGAAAAAGGCAGTTCTCTGCAATTCAAAGCAGTACCTTTATGACCTAAAGAAGCAGAAATCGGAGTAGCGTAAGGGCAAGATCTCGTGGAGCTCACTGTTTTCTCACCCTCAAGTAGAGCGCACTCCAAGCTGACTGCAACACTTGCAGCCTTCCCTCAGGGAACTGATCTAGCTTCTTGAGGGTTCCGCTTTCCTGAGTTGCGATCTTCCAACACTAATGCAGCACCATGTGTAAATGAGTAAAGTTATTTTATTATACTCGCAAAGCATATAGCTTGAATCAAATTCTTAAAAACAATTAAAAGTCCTGTTTGGTATCCCAATGGACATATCCCGAGTTTTGCCAATTGTGGGGCTTCTTCTGGGGCATAGTCATTTCCTCTTCCAGTTAACCCCTTTATAGTATCCCGTTACAAGTCAATCAGAGAGTCTGAATTTGTCCATACAAAATGCTATTTACATACCCAAGCAAGTTCTTAAATATTACCTTTAATCGCTAAAGCATAAAACTCCTATATTGCTCCAAAAATAAGGCACAATAAATATAGGTTAAAAAACCCTTCAACTCAAAGTGTGCATTTAGTCCAAATATGTATTAAAGTTTTTACAGTAAAAATCCAATAACTCTGTCTCATTTTCTTTATATAATCCTCTCCTCTCCAATGTCTTTCTACTTTTTCCAATATATGAAAGCTGGTATTTTTAGGGTTATTACTCTGATATTTACTATAATGTGCTGACAAGGAATGATCAAACTTCCCTTTTTTAATATTATTAAAATGTCCCCCTAGGCAAGTTTTTAATTTGCGACACGTTCTTCCAATATATTTTAACCCACATTAAAGTTGCACAAAAGTCACAAATTCTTCTGTAATCCCCTTTTAATGTTTAGCCTAAGCCTGCTCAGAGCACTCAATCAAATATATAACACCCATTGTGTCACAAGTGGTGAAATCCTTACTCTCATATTTAGTGCTATTGTCCGAAAAAAAGGAATCAATTCCCACTATCTTTTTCTGTATGCCCCGGTTTTGCATGCTTTACAATGAAGGCAAGCAAAAAAAACCTTTTTTGATGTGATTTTCTTTCTTTTTATAGTGATTGTAATTACCAACTATATCATCTTTAATACATCTATTTCTCCTATGTACAATTTTTGGATTAGATGTTAATTGGTCTCCCAAAACAGGATTGTGCCTTAATAAGTGCCAATGTTTCTGTATGATTCTGTTTGTGGCATTCTTCATATAATTCTTTCCACTTTCACTGCCTTTTCTATGATCTTTTTATCATAATTACCTTCCAAAAATCTATTTTGTTAAGTGTTGTTTGTTCTATAAAGTCATCTTCTTTTGTGCAATTTCTATAAATCCTTTTTATTTGTCCTTTCGGAATATTATTAAGCCGTGGTCTAAAATGACACTACAGGCTTCAATATAACTATTGAAATCAGTGTCCTTTATATAAAGGACCTTTGTATAAAGTTTTTTATCTTCTTTCATTATTTCTAAATCCAAAACCTACAGAGTTAACACTATTTGTGAACGTAAATTTTAAATTGTGTGTATTATCATTCTGTGTCTTTTAAAATCCCCTTTCCAAACTATTAGCATATCATCTATAAAATTACAATAGACTTCTCAATAGCTTAAAGTCTACCATTTGATTTCATGCATTATGAACCAAACATACATTGAGAATACTGTAGCTACACTGATGCAGGCACATATGTTGTTTAATCCCTGAGCTGAGTGGTTTTGCTGAAAAAATGAATTATAACATTCAGAGCCACACGGCCGGCACACAAATTATAATATGTGCTCGGCCAGCACCACAGCAACAGAAGCAAGAAGAGGACCTACAGTGTTAATTTTTTATAGACTCGAGTATAAGCCGAATTAGCTTTTTTTCAACACAAATTTTGTGCTGAAATACTCGGGTTCTACTCAAGTATATACCGTTTGTCCCAGAAGAAGCCGTAATTGGTGAAACTTGAGTTGGGATATGTCCATTATTGTTTTTAAGAATTTGATTCAAGCTATATGCTATGTGAGTATAATAAAAGCATTAACTTTTACCTGTTTACAAATGGTGGTGCCCTAACATTGGCATTTTTCATTTCAAGTACGCAATCTACCTGAAGGCTGCAACTCAGGAAAGCGGAACCCTTGAGAAGCTAGATCAGTTCCCGGAGGGAAGGCTGCACGTGTTGCACAGTCAGCACGGAGTGCGCTCTACTAGAGGTGGAGAAAACGGTGAGCTCCATAGGATCTTGCCCTTACGCTTCTTATGACATGGTTTTTTATTAAATACCTGCACTTCCCATTAAATAACAACTATGGGGCATTGTTTCTTATTGCTTCTTATTACAATGGGCTGTTTCTCTGTCAAAAGAGTGTGTTCCTATGCACCATTACCACTGAATATACTGCAAGAGAGATTGACTGTACAGTAGGTAACATGGCACATGTAGCTAAAGGCCTTGCTTGAGAATAAAATGTAGCAATAGGATGGATTTCATCCTTAGTGTTTAAAAATGTAAAAATTATTGGGGAAGATTTATCAAACTGGATGTGACAGAATTCTGTTGTCAACTGCCTTACACCACATATATTAATGACAGTTTTTAGACATTTTTTCAGCTAAATCGACAAAAAAAAGAAAATGGGGAGTGGTCTGTGGGGTAACGTCTGTATGACAAAAAATATACAATTGCCCTAAAAAATTTGTTTAGTTTTTGGAAGTAAACTTGTGCAGTATAAGACCCTCTAAGAATGCACTGTTCTACTTTGCCACACCTTTGAATGGTCCCCTCATATAATAAATAGAAGCAGTAAAATAGTTTTTACCAAAACAATAATTATAATTGTATGTTTTTAAGATGTGGTGGTATTTACACACTGAATGTATTCATTTTAATCCTAAAGTAAAAAATCAGTGTGTTTAGTTTATGAAACCCTTAAGGTATGTCAGCCATATTTTCTAGAACAAACACTGTGCTGGGACCTGGATTAAGCCACATCTTTGATATTTGGGTACCTGTCTACTATAGAATACTGAATACATAATTACATTATGGGGCAGTAGTTTTGTGGAGAGGAAGGGTGTCTTAGCTACATAAATGAATATGATGCTGTGCGGGTCATTTATTATAGGATTTTCTTTATTTTTAAAGAAAAAAAAATTGCAATGGGGTGTTTTAATATTTTTTTTGTGCTAAACTAGTGGTTTAAACAGAGCCACTGCTCGAGCATCGCCTGTAAGGGCACTTCTGTTATTGGTCCTGTGGCATGAACTGACATCACTGATGAGGATGGAACTCCTTACATGATAGCTTTCTATGGTGTAAGGAGTTACTGTTTTTTTACCCAACGGCAGTGCCAAGACTGTAATCAGGTTTACACTGTCGTGGCTGCTGTTTAGTAAAAAAAAAAAGCAAGAACTCCTTAAATCATATATCATTATGATGTAAGGAGTTCCATCCCCACCAATGATGTCAGTCTGTGCCACAGGACTCTGCATGGTCTGTGGCTCACATTCCAACAATAGCAGTGTGAATCAGCCCTTAAGCCAAATTTATGACTTGCAATTTTTTTGTGATCATTTAAAAAAAAAAATTGCAAGGTCAATCCAATACCCCACCTGGTGTATTTGCTTTATTAAAGCTCATTTATGTACATTCTGCACCCCATCTTGGAAGCAAAAAACAGACATGTTGATATTTTTGCTAATTTACTAAAGAAGAAAGCCTGAAACATTGAATGGTCATAAGTATTCAGCCCATTTGTTCAGTATTGAGTAGAAGCACCTTTTGAGCTAGAACAGCAACAAGTCTTCTTGGGAATGATGCAACAAGTTTTTCACACGGGATTTGGGGATCCTCTGCCATTGTTCTTTGCAGATCCTCTCCAGTTCCCTCAGGTTGGATGGTGAGCTGGTGAAGGCCATTTTCAAGTCTCTGCAGGGGTGTTCAATTGGGTTTAGGTGCGGGCTCTAGCTGGGTCAGTCTGAGGTCCACAGCACTCTGGGAGAGATTTTCATCCAGGATATCTGTGTACTTGGCCGCTTTCATCTTTCCTTTAATTGCCGTAAAGCTCCTTTCGAGGGGTTGCAGTGTGAGCTGACTTTGAGAAACTTACTCCATTTTCCTACTGCATCTTTGGAGCTTAGCCACAGTGATTTTGGTGTTCTTATTTACCTGTCTCTCCAAGGCTCTTCTCAGATTTCTTCTTCTCAAACTTCTTTCATATAAGGATTATGGAGGTCACTGTGCTCTTAGGAGACCTGCAGAAATTCTTTTGTAACCTTGGCCAGATCTGTGCCTTGCCACAATTCTGTCTCTGAGCTCCTTGGGCAGTTCCGTTTTATGATTCTTATGTGCTCTGACATGCACTGTGAGCTATGAGGTCTTATATAGACAGGTGTGTGACTTTCCTTATCTAGTCCAATTAGTTTAATTAAACACAGCTGGACCCCAATGAAGGAGTAGAACCGTCTGAAGGAAAATCAGAAGGAAATGTCAGAGTGTCACAGCAAAGATCTGAATACTTATCACCATGTGATAGTTCAGTTTTTGTTGCTTAATAAATTAGAAAAAATATCTACTTTTTTCTGTCAAGATGGGATGCAAAATTGTACATTAAAGAGCAAAAAAAGAACTTTTTTCATCTTGCCAATTGGCTGCAATGAAACAAAGACTGAAAAATTTAAAGGGGTCTGATTTTTTTTTTGTACCACTGTGTACAGGGTCTATATATGGACTTATTATGCGTGTCTAAAGCAGGTCTTGTAATCAGACATGTAATCAATTCTAAAAACTGCATAAAACTATACTAAGATTATTGCAATTAGAAGGGACAAATCTGCTTCCTCATATGTAGAACAAACTTCAGGTTCATATTTTCATCATGCTTTATCTATACACACAAAAAAAATATAAAAACTTGAATCGTCAGCTACTTTCCAGCACTCCATTTTTCCCTATATAGTATAATGGGTAAAAAAAAATCTTTATCCAAGCTTATGGAAAAGGAATGCAGATTTACCCCAAAAAATAAGTACATTCTGGCTTTCCAGTTAGCTTTCTAATAATTACAGAAAAATTAAGCTCTTTATTTGACAATTAGTTACATAGTCACCAAATGTAAAGTGTTAATACATAAAATTAAGTAATAATTTACTACACATTGTGGGTAATCTGGCCTTTATCGCTGAAATACTAAGAGCTGTGTTTTGTACACCTCATTCTTAAAGCGTTCTCCCGCCAGGGTTAGATGTTGCGGGATTAGGTCTCTGTTTCAGATTACTATTTTTTCATCTTACTTGTGAATCACAAACTTCAATGGGACTGCGAAAACGGTGCACGGATGTCACCTGGATACAACCCATTTTTTTTTACTCAAATTATACTGGGAAGCAAGTTTTTTTGCATTCTAATTTTTCCTAACTATTACTTTTTTTCCTTTGTGGATTGAAAAAATACAAATTGCATAGACAAGAAAAATACAATAGGGACAACATGCGGTCTGCAAACATTGCTTGCTGCAGCACTACAGTCACAATAGTCTGATAGAGCTCATATTAAGAGGCAATTCTGGCTTCTCTGTTGTTTATATGGGCCAGAAATGAAATCTGTGCCAGTTAGTGTCTGCCATATTTTCAGCTTTAAATCTGTGGGGCTAGGCTCTGCCCATTGTTTACAGAAGTCAATCTTCAATCTTTGTCACACCAGAAAATGTATACAAAGCATGGTAAAATGGCCCATGCTCTCGTTTTGCCATTATTTAAATGAAAATGAGCTGACATTTTTAATGAGAAAAAGTTTCTTTTAAATGTCACCAACACTCAAAATTATACATCTGCTATCTATATATCCAACCTAAATAAATGGTAGAGCTTTACTTTAAGTAGTATGCCTTATGGTACCCAAGTTGCTAGTAGTGTAGATGTGTACCGTGCTAGCCATAAAGAGCAGAAGAAGAGTGAAGAAATCAGGCGATACCTTTTTGAGACTATATTTGATGGTGAGCTTTTGAGAATTCTAGTTCTCATCGTCAGACATGATGTTATGCATGAAACAGAAAATTCACAGCATTTTATACACACTGAGCAGTGATCATCAATGGATATAAAAAAAACCCCTCTAAAACAACAGATTGATAAATTCAGGGACATCTTATTTACGCCAGGTTGGCATTAAAAACATTAAAAACCTGTGAGGTGAGACACAAGAGCCCTGGCTCTTTTCTGCTTGTGGCCTCCAGGTCAGAGGTAGGAGGTCATGAAGCTGGCATGAATGTTAAGACCACTTTGCAAGGTTTTGAATCTCCTCATTAATTTATACTCCCATTCTTTCCTTTACCTCTGTGTTTTAAAATGTCCCATTAAAATAGTAATCCACAAATCTTCCATAGTGTGGTCCTCTCTGGAGAAATGTGCAGCTACTGGGAGATCTTTCCTTTCATTTTTAATATATTTTTAATATTGTGGAGGCCACAAGCAGATAAGAGCCAGGACTCTTGTGTCTCGCCTCACAGGTTTTTAATGTTTTTATTGCTGTCCTGGCGTAAATAAGATCTCCCTGTATTTATCAAACTGTTGTTTTAGAGGTTTTTGTAATATCCTTTGATGATCACTATCAAACTGTGTGTATAAAATGTGTATAAAACTGTGTGTATAAAATGCTGTTAATTTTCTGTTTCATGCATAACATCATGTCTGACGAAGAGAACTAATATTCTCGAAAGTTCACCATCAAATATACTCAGTAAGCCTCAAAAAGGTATCGCCTGATTTCTTCACTCTTCTTATGGTACCCAATACCTAGAGTCATTCAATGTAAATAGTTTTTGGAAAAATAAATGCAGCATTGAGTTTTTTTCAGTTTAAATATGGCATGGATATTGATGCAGTATTCCTTAGTTTATTGAACTATTATATACAGAAGTGCAATAAATAACTATTTACAATACATACCATAGACGGAAAAGATGCATCCAATTGAATAAGCGCAAATTTCCCCAGTAAAACGTCCATATCTGAAAACTTAAATGCATGTTTACATGTGTCCAAAAGTTAACTCTAAAATGTTCATGTAAAAAAGTATAATTCACATCTCTGTATGTATATTGAAACACCACATTTAGATGCGGCTTGTAAAAAGCATTCTGTCTGATGATTGAGTCATTTGTAATATTAGCAGCATTTTTTTAAAAAGTGAGGCTAGTGCAGGATCACACAAACATGATACCTTATGTCATTAACATTACAACTGTATTGAGAATTCCAAAGAAACTCAATGATTCATTGCGCTCACATAGATATTGGTTATAGGTTTGCAACAGATAACACATATGTTTTTCATATTGTTATACTTATTGTAGGAGAAACCATTGGTGTGTGCAGTTTTTCTGGTTATCTGCTCAATGTAAAAGAACACCTGCGTCAGGTAAAATAGAATATAGTCTTTTTCAAGTTACAGTGAAGTCTTCCAGCATTCCTGAATATAGGATTTTTAAACAAGTACAAAAATAAATCTTTTCCTCATTTTTCAAAAATGTAAAAAATATTCCTCTGGTGCAGTAATGTTGCCAATGCGACAATAAGAGCTTAATAAAATGTCTTTAGCAGAAATCTAGTGCAAACATAAACCAATATAGGATAGAAGGTAGGTGAGCACTGTTTTTATAGTAGTATTTGTACTACTGTCTTCTCTTGTACTAGATTTAAACTGGAAAGATTTTTTTTAAAGAAGCTCATTTTTTTATTGTTTTCCCTTTAACCTGGTTTTGTGGGTCGTACTCTTTTAGTTCTTTTAGTCACTGTGGTGTATTTAAAAGGCCTTTGGAACTCCACCACTCCCTTTAGGTATCTCTTCAAAAAATGCACATCTTGCTGAGTTTCTCTAGTTTTTGGTCCCTTTCGAGGCCTTCCTTTTTTGGTAAAACCAACATACCAACTGGAATACTTCGCTGACATCAAAGCTGTGTAATTGTTTTCTAGCACTTTTTCAATGAAGACGCATTCTTTGCTTGCTCCATCTGGCTGTAAAATACAGACAAAAATTCTTGTCAAGAATTTTCACATACTAATTTTGCTGTGTCTATTGTAGTAAGAAAAAAGCACATAGGACAAATAGTGGGTTAGTCTGTTCATAAATTTCAAATTGCTTTTCAAAAGTCTACAGCTTTAACCGGTTAAGGGCCCTTTCCTGTTTTTTCATGTCCATTTTTCACTCCCCACCTTCAAAAATCTATAACTTTTTTATTTTTACATTGTGACTGCATGTTTTCTGCATAACAAATTGCACTTCATAGTGATGGTATTAAATATTCCATGCCATGTATTTGGAAGCGGGAAAAAATTCCAAATGCAGTGAAAATGGTGAAAAACCGCATTTGCGCCATTTTCTTGTGGGCTTGGATATTACGTCTTTCACTGAGCGCCCCAAATGACATGTCTACTTTATTCTTTGGGTTGGTACAATTAAGGGGATACCAAATTTGTATAGGTTTTATAATGTTTTCATACATTTACAAAAATTAAAACCTACTGTACAAAAATTATTTTTTTGATTTTGCCAACTTCTGTCGCTAATAACTTTTTTATACTTTAGTGTACGGAGCTGTGGGTGGTGTCATTTTTTGCTAAATTTGATAATATTTTCAATGATATCATTTTTAGGACTGTACGACCTTTTGATCACTTTTTATAGATTTTTTTATATTTTTCAAAATGGCAAAAAAGTGCCATTTTCGACTTTGGGCGCTATTTTCCGTTACAGGGTTAAACGCATCGAAAAACCGTTATCATATTTTGATAGATCGGCCATTTTTGGACACGTCGATATCTAATGTGTTTATGATTTTTACTGTTTATTTATATTTATGTCAGTTCTAGGGAAAGGGGGGTGATTTGAAATTTTAGGTTTTTTTATTATAATTTTTTTTTTTAACTTTTTTTTATTTTTACTATTTTTCAGACTCCCTAGGGTACTTTAACCCTAGGTTGTCTGATCGATCCTATCATATACTGCCATACTACAGTATGGCAGTATATGGGGATTTTCTTCCTCATTCATCACAATGTGCTATCAGCACATTGTAATGAAGGGGTTAAAACGAAATAGCCTCGGGTCTTCGGAAGACCCGAGGCTACCTTGGAGATGGATCGCCGCTCCCCGATGACGTCACGGGGAGCGGCGATTCCAGGTATGATGGTGGCGCCCATGCCAGCTTTGCCGGCAGCCATCGCTGTGATTACCGGCTATGGAAAGGTCTCAGCCCGTGAGCCCTTTCCATGCAGCGCGACCTGGTTAACTGGATTATGCTTCAGCTATAATTTGTCACCAGGAATGTCATTTTTAGCTGGTGACAGATTTGAATATACAGTTAACTCCCGACACTGTGATAAAACTTCTGTTCTTTATAAATACATCTTTAAAAAAATCTTCAAAATCGCACCAAAATGTTCTGACACATTTCGAGCATTAATTACTTTTAGTTGTAGTGCTAGGACTCGACTTGAAACCAGTTAATGGCCGATATTGGTACCACATGTCACAAACAAGCATTTCAGTGCAAACAAACAGAGTGACATGTTAAAGGTAGCGACTCAATATATAGTTTTTGGAAAAATATCAAATATCTTTATTTAGGACTCGACTTGATACTCGAAATGCGTCAGCTGATCTCGCTGTAGTTTTTTTTATAAAGATACATTAATTAAGAACATACTTTTTATCACAGTACTGGGAGTTAATTTTCGAAATTGGAATACTAACAAAGTTGTTCAGGCTGATTCAATTGCCTATTAAATATTGAAGTATGGACAGACGCAAGGAAATAGTTTGACATTTAGAGAAGGGTGAGCTGTACAGAGTTTTACTCTGTTATAGGTTCAATAGACTTTGCTAGCATACTGAATACTGACACTACTTTATAAAATTCTATTTTACATTACCTGGCTCCCTGCCAGCAGTGTGTGGTGGGTTCCAGGGGGGGGGGGCTCCCCACCTTCAATACATTTTAATTTATTTTTTATATATACAGCTGTATGAGGGCTTGTTTTCTGCATAACAAGTTATACTTTCCAGTGATGGTATTTAATATTCTATGCCGTGTACTGGGAAGTAGGTAAAAGACTGCAAACATGGTTAAATTGACAAAATAAAGCATTTGCTAAATTTTCTTCTGGCACCTCGTTATTGCTTGGGTTGATTATGTGGATACCAAATATATATAGGCATTAATATGTTTTAATAGAGTTTAAAAAATTAAAGCTTTTTTTCCAAAAATTTTTTTCGTTATATGTTGATTTTTAGCATTACACATGTTGTTCAAGTGTTGGGCGACCTCTATATGTTCCAGTTTAGATAGCTAGCTGTTATCCAAGCCATGTGTAAGAAAGCTAAGAGATTTAGTTGGACGCTAGTGTAAATACCGGTACCTCTGATGAACTGCTATAGAACCATAGAAGGAGGAAAAATATTCTTAATGCAGTGAACTTGTTGAAAAAACACTTATACAACATTTTTTGTGGACTCGCATATAACACCCCCACTTTATTCTTTGGGTCAGTGCAATTATGGGGATACCAAATTTATGTAGGTTTTATTTGGAAAATGAAACCTTTGGTATGAAAAAAATCTTCATTTTAATAACTTTTTTGATACTTTGGTATATGGAGCTGCGTGAAGTGTCATGCTGTGCGCAACATGATGACATTTTCATTGCTACCATTTTGGGGACTGTATGGCCTTCTGAGCCTGGAGCCCTTAGGCTCATTTGCACAATTAAAATAAACCTTTTTTCTTAAAACAAGGGCATGAGAAGCTACAAGAAGAGCGGGTCCTGACAGAGAGGACACACACCAGCATGTAAGTGTTGTTTACAATCTGTCATCCTATTGGTGGATTTCCTTTAAAGGACACCTCTCATCAGGTCTGTGTCACTAGTCCTGTCACCACTACCTGTTGGAGCAGATCACAAGGATCCCATCACAGGCTTTATCTAGTTATTTCATACATTAATCATTGTAAAATCATCTATTTTTTATCATGTAAATGAGGCTGGTCACATGGTCAGAGGCAGTGATGTCACCCCTGTTACCCCTCCCCTCTCCTCCCCCTGCTCATGTCTGTGTGTAATGTATAGTAAAGTATTGCTGGTATCTGTGCTGCATCTGCTGACATGCTGCATCCTCCTAATATACATGTGAGAGACACAGACATCAGCTACACATGAATCTGACATGTTCTGCTGTAACATGGCTGCCTGGAGCTGCTGTATCTCTCCTAAACACACACACATGCACACACAGGCTGCAGGGGGTGTGGCCACCAGCACCAGGAAGCACATCATTATACAGCCTCACATCATTATACAGGCTGTCAGTCATGCACTGGGGGTGTGGCTGTGCCTCCCACTCATGAATAGAGTGGACAGCTTGAATATGCTAATGCTTCATTGGACATTTCACAGGTCATTTGCATACAGCTTTAGGACCTCATTGCTTAGGTTTACAGGCATGTAGAGGGACAATGAAGGGATAGAGGCAATGCTCTCTAATGGCAGTTTATGAAAATATATTTAGTTTAGGGGGGTTATTTTGCATGACGGGTTCTCTTTAAGCCTTTACAGGTTGCATCACTATTCTGTTTGCCAGGCATAAACCCCAGGATGGATGCAAGGATTTTATGTCCCTAGTCTTAAATCATCTGGATAGCTGTGTAATTGCAATTATTGACCCTTCTAGCATCTACATTTTCACATTGAGCTACTTGATTATACATCTTTCCCAAATGGGGAGCCAAAACTTCTGCACAACATCTGTAATATTCGTTGCATAGCCCATTTGGTCCTGGAGCCCTGCCGACCATAAGTCTTGAAATCTTCAATAGTCTTCAAAGTCTTCAAATAATCAAATAATCAAATAATCTTCAAAGTCTTCAAATATTTCTACCAAAGTCAAATGGTTTATTTCTATGTTCTGCACATGTGTAAGTAATTGCAATTTTCATTTATCAAAGAATGTTTGGACATCCTGAGACTCTTTATCTACCCCTACCTTCTTTTTTAGATTATACAGCTAGTATTGGCTATTTCTTGAGTTGGAAATTCTAATTCTTCTATACAATTTTAATAATATTAACGTGGCTCTGTAACATATTCTTATTAATATGGTTACTCAACAGGCGCCTGTCTTGTAATGTCTATCTCGATGCCTTTTAGGTTTATCAGAATTCTAGTCTAATAAAAGTCTTATAGAATTTGCTTGCATGTGGCTTGCATTTTCTGCAATTATTTTAGCCATGGAAGTACAAGTTGATATTCTTGTTCTTACAGCGCTAGATCTATTTGGAATTGATCAAATTTCCATTTTTTTTCTTTCCAAGAATACCTGCGAATTGAGAGAATCCAATTCTAGCTGTTTTTAATGTTTACAGACTTTCTAAACTAAGGTCTGTTGACTAAAAATAAATCAATGCAGAAACATGTTGAAAGCCTTTTAGACAAATGTTCAATAGGGTTTTTGGTTGAAAGTGCATATCATATAGGTTATACTTGATTAATAACTCCCTTATATCTTTACATTTATTTATACCAATTTACTGTCAATCAAGAGTATTTTTTACCATGAAGTTAAAATACTTTTTGCTTACTTATGCCTGTATTGCTATGGGAATGGTGTACATAGTTTTTTGTGTGTTGTTAGATTTGTTATCGACAATCAATATTTAAACCCTCCATGTTACTTCAACCACAAACACTTCATGGAGGGCCTGCATGCCAAATCTTGTACTAATTTTCTCTGCTAAGTAATGTATTGTCCTTTCTCATCTTTCATTTCTGTTAACCCTTTCCCCACCCATCTATTTTTCATTTTTCTACATTTATTCCACAAGCCATATCTGATATTTTTTTTCCTGTTTACAGTGACATAGGAGCTTTTTATTTACAGTAAAAATATTATTTTCTAGTGGTCCAATTTCATATTTGGTTCATTGTACAGGGAAGCTGGAAAAAAAAATTAAATGTTGTGGAGTTGCCGAAAAAAACCACAGTGGCGCCATATTTCTATGGGCTTTGTTGCTAGATATTTTCCTGTGCAGTCCAAATGACACCTCATCTTTATTCATTGGGTTGGTACGATCACAGAAATATCAAATTTTTATATGTTATATTATATTATAGTAACAAAAATTTTAATCTTTTGTACAAAAAAAAATTCTAAGTTTTTCCATAATCTGAAACCTGTCACAGGTGCCCCCGCGATCCACGTCAGGGATCGCAGACACACATGCCCCTCTCTGTGGCGTTGCTGCCCCGGTCCCTGGCCCGCTCTTAACTCTGTGATCCTGCTTTTCTTCCGGCTAGGCCGCACATGTGTCCCTACTCTCTAGGGCATGTGCGCTGGTACTCGAAGATTTAAAGGGCCAGCACACCACTGATTGCCGCTGGCACTCCCGTGTTTCCTTAAAGGCCGGCTGTTCTCAGGATTCCCTGCCAGATCTTTGAGCTCTATTGCCTTAGAGAAAGCTTCCTGTTCCCTACGCTTGTTCACTGTTCTGTTCAGCCTGTGTTCCTGTTGTGACCTCGGACCTGACCTGTGACCTTTCATCTCTGCCGCCTGCCCTGACTCTGTTACTGTTCCTGACATTTGCGTTGGGCTCTGGTGAAGACTAGGTTGTAATAGTTAGATAATTCTAAGACCACTTATCGGTCGGACCTATAATATCTATGATTTTCTTTCCAAATGTTGCAATAAAGCAACAAAGAAGGGTCCTTTTGACCTATAACAATTAACTTTTATTTCTTTGCTAAATTAAAAAGATCAAGTGAGCTCTGATGTGAAAAGACTCCTTTAAAAGTCAGTGGTGGGTGTAGAGATACACACAAATTTGTCCAGTAGGCTGGAATAATAGTAAGGGGAGCTGGTATGATAGTGTGATTTAGTTTTCGTATTTAATTCAAAGAGGTGCTAGCACTTATGGGGTGCTGTGTATAAATCCACATTCAGCAAATTTTTTTTTTAATGTGTATTTGTGTCTTTAAATTCAGACTACCAGCTGGGATGTAAGTCTATCTAAGGCTACACATTCAGCATTCACCTCAATAAAACTCATACAGTTGTTTAACATGCGGCATTCACCTCAATATCTTAGTTTTTACGCCACAATGGTCAGTGGTCCTTAATTTTAAACTAAATCACACATTCATGCAGTTCAGTCTTGCACTAGCTCTATTGATTGGCAGAAGTATGGATCCAGCAGTCGCTGCAGTTGAACCAATATCAATATTACCAAAATCAATACCAAAATCAATATTATCCCTACACCTTAGCACCACTCATTAAAATACAAAAGCTCAAACAGCCCCCCAACATGTTTCACCATTGACATGGCGTCCTCAGGGGGTATCGGGGCTGATATATTGAGCTGTTTAGTTCCGTTCCTCTTTTATAACTTTGTTTGATGCATCGCCAGATAGGTCACTTGGTGTCAATCTATGATGTCATATCTGACTTACGATTTCGTATGGAGAGTAGTAGAATTATAGCGCATGCGCAAAAACTTTGGGTCGAAAACAGCGGTATATCGCTGCGCATGTCTCCGGACTTAGAATCAGGGACAATTGTGTTAAATGCTCCTGCGTTTGGACTTCAGCAAAAAAAGGAGCATTGATTGTAGAGGCTTTGACCATAGCCACAGAAATCTGAGTCTCTGCCTGGGATCAGAATGAAGTACGAATGCGTCATCGGCATCGGAAAGAGAAAATCACCATGACCGAGTTCATCTTGAATACAAGTCGGTGGCCAACAAAGGTTCCTAAAAATATGTCCTAGGATCAATAAAGGACAAATAAGCATGGGATAAACCGTATTATGCCCATAATAACATTTGGCTAGGAAATAATGTTAATGATGTATACCTTATTTTAGATAGCAGATAACTCATATTTTCAGTCAAGAAAAGACTATGATAACATTATACTCCTTTTGAAGTTACTATAAAAGGTAATTTGAAGATAATTTAAAGAAATTGGGCGGAGGATTAGTACTAGAGTCTTATGCCAATAAGAATGTGAATAGGCTTCACATTTTATGTTACTGTAGTTTCATTTTTTACAACTAAATCTTAGTCAGAATCTCCTTCATTAGTCATAGTGAATGAGGTCAATAGGGGAGAGAGAGAGAGTTGCATTGCCTTACTTAAAGAACCTAAATCTAAATAAGTCTAAATAAAGGGTGTAAACGTAAAGCCTTCGTTGAGGCCTAGTGGACTCAGACTTTTGAGTCTATAATTCCACCTTGCCTCTAGTTGTATTAACTGTTGGTCAATATTGCCTTTTCTAGGGCTGATTTTGAGAGTATCAATTCCCCAGAATCAGAGATGTTCCACATCTCCCTTGTGTTTAAGGCATATATGCTTAGCTAATGAGGTATCTTTTCCTGTATGGGTGGCACTAAGATGTGCTGAAATCCTCCTCCTGAGATCCTGAATTGTCTTGCCAACATAGAGCTTAGGACAATTGCATTTTGTTACATAAATAACATTGGTGGTCTTGCAATGTATGAATTTTCTTATTTCATAAGTTTCATTGTCTGGTGGGTTGGTAAAGGTCTTAGTTTTCAAAATGTATTTACAAAATACAAAGGTCCCACATGGATAAGATCCTTTTAGGGAGCTTTGTAACCCATCACTACTCATGGAAACTTGATCAGTAAGGTGGCTGTGCACTAAAAGCTCCCTAAAATGTGCACTCATTTTAATGAGTGGTGCTAAGGTGTAGGGATAATATTGATCTAGGGGTGAACTGCAGCGACTGCTGGATCCATACCTCTGCCAATCAATAGAGCTAGTGCCAGACTGAACTGCATGAATGTGTGATTTAGTTTAAAATTTAGAACCACTGACCATTGTGGCGTGAAAACTAAGATATTGAGGTGAATGCCGTATGTTAAACAACTATATGAGTTTTATTGAGGTGAATGCTGATTGTGTAGCTGTAGATAGACTTACATCACGGCTGGTAGTCAGAATTTAAAGACACAAATACACATAAAAATCGCTGAATGTGAATTTATTCATAAGTCTTAGTCTTAAGGATAATATGAGTAATCTACCGCTGCGCAGCACCTCCGTACCATTTTCAGACTATCTACAGGGGCACAGCACCTCATAAGTGTTAGCACCTCTTTGAATTAAATACGAAAACGAAATCACACTATCATACTGGCTCGCCTTATTATCATC
The DNA here is from genome assembly GCF_040894005.1 of Engystomops pustulosus. Lineage (NCBI taxonomy): Eukaryota > Metazoa > Chordata > Amphibia > Anura > Leptodactylidae > Engystomops > Engystomops pustulosus. Next base: position 40,750,941 of record NC_092414.1, on the reverse strand, counting down.
CCAGCCTACTGGACAAATTTGTGTGTACCTCTACACCCACCACTAACTTTTAAAGGAGTCTTTTCACATTAGAGCTCACACACATATAACAGCTCTCACTTGATCATTTTTATTTAGCAAAGAAATAAAAGCTAATTTTTATAGGTGAAAAGGACCCTTCTTTGTTGCTTTATCACAACATCTGGTGAAGACTTCGGTCCCAGGTGTCGGCTATTACCATCTCCTGCGGTGGTCCAGGGGGTCCACTGACCCTGACAAAACCATTAACTTTTTAATACTGAGGCGTATGTGTCATGGGTGCTCCTACGACACCCAACACTCGGGTTGCAGGCCCACCCATGTTCCCATCTGTTCCTCCGTACCCCCGCCACTGCTCTTGCCTCTCCGCGATTCAGATAAATTCCCAGCCCCTTCCTGTGTTCGCTGCCGGATCTTTGTGCCTCATAGCCTTAGAGAAAGCTTGTCTGATGCCCTGTGCGATTACCCAGATTTCCCGTTGTGACTCCATTCCTGACCTCGCTCCTGTGCTGTCCGTCCTGATCTTCCGCTATGTCCCTGACTCTAATCCTGTGCTGCCTGTCTCGACCTCCTGCCTATCCCCGACTATGACCTTGCACTTACAATTCCGCAACCGCAGACAAAGTCACGCCTGTGGAATGACCTGGTGGTACCTCTGGTCCAAGGTGTCGGCTTACGTCATCATCCTTGATGGTACAGAGGATCCACTATCACTGATCCTGACAGTATGCAGCTGTTTATGGTGTATTTTTTTTGCGAGACAAGATGACATTTTCATTCAATCCATTTTGGATACTGTAAAACCTTTTGATTGCTTTTTATTGAAATTTTTATGTGTTGGGAAATTGCAGAAAAGTGGCGATACGGACATTTGGGCACTGTTTTCCATTACAGGGTTTACCACAGAGATTAATCGTTTTAATATTTTGATAGATTGGACATTTTAGGAACTATAATACCTAATACCTAACATGTTAACCCCTTAACGCCGAAACCACTTTTCAATTTCTGACACGGCTCATTGTTTCAAATCTGACATGTGTCACAATAAGTGGTTATAACTTTGGAACACTTTAACATATCCAAGTGATTTTGAAATAATTTTCTTGTGACACTTTGTACTTAATTTTTTTTGTGTTTATTTATGAAAAAACAGGTAATTAGTGAAGATTTGGAAAAATTCTTGCTTTTTGAAATTCTAAATGTTCAATTTTTCATAACAACAAAAAACTTGATAACTAACATTAACCAAATGTCTTCTTTATGTTGACATGTTTTTTATGCATCCTCTCATTTTTGGGGCTTTGAACTTATGTAAAACTATTACAAAGGTTGTTAACTCTTTAATTGTTTTACAGGGTTTAAAAAATTTACATTTTTTTGTCTTAATGAATTATTCCAAACTGTATACATTCTTAATGGATAAAATACAAAAAATCTCCACAAAGTTTGATACATAATTTCTCCTGAGTACAGTCATGGCCAAAAGTTTTGAGAATGACACAAATATTATATTTTCACATGATCTGTTGCCCTCTGGTTTGTATGTGTGCTTGTCAGATGTTTTTATCACATACAGAAATACAAGTGCAATCATATTATGAGTAACAAAAGTTTTTATTGACAGTTAGAATGAGTTAATGCAGCAAGTCAATATTTGCAGTGTTGGCCCTTCTTCTTCATGACCTCTGCAATTCTCCCTGGCATGCTTTTTTTTTTCATGGGTGTGTTTTTAGGCAAGACTGTGAGAGAGCCGATTCCCTAGGCTGAGAAGCAACCCCACACATGAATAATTGCAGGATGCTTTACAGTTGGCATGAGACAAGGCTGGTGGTATAGCTCACCTTGTCTTCTCCGAACAAGCTGTTTTGCAGATGTTCCAAACAATCGGAAAGGGGATTCATCAGAGAAAATGACTTTACCCCAGTCCTCAGCAGTCCACTCCCTGTACCTTTTGCAGAATATCAGTCTGCCCCTGATGTTTTTTTGCACTCACACCTGCCTGCTGCCATTCCTGAGCAAGTTCTGCACTGCTGGTAGCCCGATCCCGAAGCTGAAACACTTTTACGAGTCCTGCCACTTGCTGGTCCTTCTTGGGGGCCCTGGAGCCTTTTTGGCAACAATGGAACCTCTCTCCTTGAATTCCTTGATGATGCGATAGATTGTTGACTGAGGTGCAATCTTTCGAGTTGCGATACTCTACCCTGTTAGGCCAGTTTTGCTCAGTGCAATGAAGACTGCACATGTTTCTTTAGAGATAACCATGGTTAACAGAAGAGAAACAATGATGCCCAGCCCCAGACTCCTTTTAAAGTGTCCAGTGGTGTCATTCTTACTTAATCATGACAGACTGATCTCCAGCCCTGTCCCCATCAACACCCACACCTGTGTTAATGGAGCAATCACTGAAACAATGTTAGCTGCTCCTTCTAAGGCAGGCCTGCAATGAAGTTGGAATGTGTCTTGGGAAAAGAGTTCATTTTCTAGGCAAATATTGACTTTGTAGTTAATTGCTGTAAAGCTGATCACTCTTTATAACATTCTGGAGTATATGCAAATTGCCATTATAAAATCTGATGCAGTAGACTTTGTAAAAATTAACAATTGTATCATTCTAAAAACTTTTGGGCATGACTGTATGCCAATATGTAGTGGTAAATTGCTGCATGGGCACACGCCATAGCATTGAGAGCAGATTTGCACCTCACTTTTTAATGTCTATACAATCTTTATTTTTTTGGGCAATTTGGGCATATAAGGGATTATTTTCTGTGGCATTAGATGCACTTTATAAATACTTCTATTTAGTGGGTCTTTAGCTTATTGATGGGATTTTATTGGAGGAAAAGAAAATAGTCAATTTTTGCTTACTTTTGTTTTCTATTTGGTATGTGTTGAGTTGTCCTTTTCAGTGGTACCAATTTGGCAAAATAACTTTTTTGGATAACTTTTTGGAACATTTTTGTAAAGGGATTTTATGAAAATGTAAATTTTTGGCAAGTTTTTCGTGTTTTGTTTTTACGGCGTTCACCAAGCAGGTCCAATAATGTTACTGATTTATTGTACGGATTGTTACAGATTTTGTATAGGGAATATTGGTGCTTAGGGGACTTTCATTTTTTTAAAATTATTTTTAATAAAAATACTTTAATAAGTGTTCTGATTTCTTGATCAAGCTCTTCTTCACCTAACACAGTGTAATAGAGATGTATTATATTGTGTTATGTAACACACTGAGCAGGCTGCGCATGTTCAGTGTGTTAAAGTCAGGTCCTGGCAGGAGGTAGGACCCGGCTTGCGGAGAGCTAGTGCCCAGCCCAGGGGCACTGGCAGACATCGGAGCCACGGGACAGTATTAATACACCATATAAACACATACAGCTTAAACACTCATACATATAGTACATACACACCCTATATAAAGAAAACATACAGTCCCATATGCAGACATACAGCATACAAACACTCACTTATACACACACAGTATATACATACAGTACCATATACAGACATACATCAACTTGTATACAAACACATATAGACCTTATATACAGCATATATATATATATATAGCCACATTTCCTAAAGCTCCTGCGCCAGTACATTCTTTTATGTGCAAACTGCTTGCACATCAACTGTATACACTCACCGGCCACTTTATTAGGTATACCTGTCCAACTGCTCGTTAACACTTAATTTCTAATCATCCAATCACATGGCGTCAAGACAATCTCCTGCAGTTCAAACCGAGCATCAGTATGGGGAAGAAAGGTGATTTGAGTGCCTTTGAACGTGGCATGGTTGTTGGTGCCAGAAGGGCTGGTCTGAGTATTTCAGAAACTGCTGATCTACTGGAATTTTCATGCACAACCATCTCTAGGGTTTACAGAGAATGGTTCGAAAAAGAAAAAACATCCAGTGAGCGGCAGTTCTGTGGGCGGAAATGCCTTGTTGATGCCAGAGGTCAGAGGAGAATGGGCAGACTGGTTTGAGCTGATAGAAAGGCAACAGTGACTCAAATCGCCACCCGTTACAACCAAGGTAGGCAGAAGAGCATCTCCGAACGCACAGTACGTCGAACTTTGAGGCAGATGGGCTAAAGCAGCAGAAGACCACACGGGTGCCACTCCTTTCAGCTAAGAACAGGAAACTGAGGCTACAATTTGCACAAGCTCATCGAAATTGGACAGTAGAAGATTGGAAAAACGTTGCCTGGTCTCATGAGTCTCGATTTCTGCTGCGACATTAGGATGGTAGGGTCAGAATTTGGCGTCAACAACATGAAAGCATGGATCCATCCTGCCTTGTATAAACGGTTCAGGCTGGTGGTGGTGGTGTCATGGTGTGGGGAATATTTTCTTGGCACTCTTTGGGCCACTTGATAGCAATTGAGCATCGTTGCAACGCCACAGCCTACCTGAGTATTAATGCTGACCATGTCCATCCCTTTATGATCACAATGTACCCAACATCTGGTGGCTACTTTCAGCAGGATAATGCGCCATGTCATAAAGCTGGAATCATCTCAGACTGGTTTCTTGAACATGACAATGCGTTCACTGTACTCAAATGGCCTCCACAGTCACCAGACCTCAATCCAATAGAGCATCTTTGGGATGTGGTGGAACGGGAGATTCGCATCATGGATGTGCAGCCGACAAATCTGCAGCAACTGTGTGATGCCATCATGCCAATATGGACCAAAATCTCTGAGGAATGCTTCCAGCACCTTTTTGAATCTATGCCACGAAGAATAGAGGCAGTTCTGAAGGCAAAAGGGGGTCCAACCCGTTACTAGCATGGTGTACCTAATAAAGTGGCCGGTGAGTGTATACTCGTGTATAAACCGAGTTTTTCAGAACAAAAAATGTGCTGAAAAACCTCAGCTTATACAAGTAAAAACAACCTTAATACTTACCCTCCTTGGTTCGGCTCCCGATCCTCGGCGCGGCTCCCGGCGCGGCTCCCGGCGCCTTCTCTTCTCTCTTCTTTCTTCTCTATTTCTTCTCTAGCCAGCAGATTTGCATCCATGTGATCTGCTGGCCGGTTCACACTATAATGCTGCTGTGTCGGTTAATATGTGTTTATGAGTGTTATGCATATATAGTGTATGTGTGCTTATGTCTGTGGAGTGTATATATGAAATATGAGTATTTTGAAGTATAATGTGCAGGATAGGGCAGGCAGGAAGTGTTTAGGTATGTGGGGATCCTGATTCTAAGTTCGCACTGGGGCCCACTGGAGTCTTCTTACGCCACTGCTCGGGTCAGCTTTTACTCGAGTATATACGGTATTTAAGAAGTATCCATGCCACATATGTGTAGCACGCAACTCATTTGTGTTGCAGCTGCATTATTTCTGATGCAAGACAAATTTCTGCACTGGAATGGGCGTTACGGTGCACAGTAGGACTGATGCACTCTGTCGGAGCATTGCAGGGAGTACCAGATTAATGCAAAATTCAATTCCTGAATTTTGTGTGCAAACTGCACATATATAACATAAACACATCACAGATATACACACATATAGAGCATATACACATCACATATATAAAAACACATATAGAGAGTATATACACATCATATATACACATATGTATATACTCAGGCAGTCTTATTTTCTCAGGGGGATTACAGAGGCAGATAAGACTTCATGCAGCCCGGTAACTGCTGACCAGATGGGGAAGTAGACAGCAGGAAGTAAAAATGAGAGCTTCCTGGTGCTGTTGTTCTGCTGTCCCCTCCCCTGACATTTCATGTGTGGCTCAGCTGTGTACTATGTAAGATGTGCACTGTTATATACATATTATACTGTAATAATGGTGCACATTCTCCATTCTCTAGTGTGGCAGGCCATATGGATGGCCCTCTGACACTGCTAGCTCTGGAGCAGTTGCTATGACTAAAAAATTTTATGGACCAGCACTACCATACAAGGAGATAGTCCGGTTAACGCGTTTCAACGCTTTAGTTACACCCCCATGTGTATAAATGATCAGACCCCTTCAGGTACAAGTACCATAAGTAAGTATATATATGTAGTGCACTACATTATAACAAACAGGGGAAAACATGTGGACAAAAGAAAAACACGCAGACAGAAATGTAATCTGGAAGACAACCAGATGAATCTGAGACATAAAGGAAGGAAAAGTACATATTTCTTAATTCCTGTTAGATGGAAAATACTAAAGAATTTGAATTTAAAGTTTCCACAAAAGAAATTATATGTACGTTTTTGGTTACAAATAAATTGCAGATTGCAATAATTTTCTTAAATTCTCCGTATTAACCCCTTCCCGCTCCGGATATATCCGCCGCTGAGCGCAGTGACTTAGCACTCAGCGGCAGACATATCAGCCTCGGTGCTGATGCCGACTCAGCTCTGGATCAGAGCCGAACCGGCATCAGGATACCCCGAGTGCTGGCTGTAACCAGAAGCCGACACCCCAGTGTATAACCCGTTAACTTGTCTCTGGGGGGTCTTTCCCCCACAATCTCCCCCCCCAAGAGATTTTCAGGGGGGCACTGATCAATGCTAAGGCAGCCCTGGGGTCCGATCTTGCCTGCAGGCAGTGCCAGTAAGATGGCGTCATCTTAAAGGCACAGAGTCAGCCTATGCATGTGACACTGCTAATACCCTGCAATACATCTGTACTGCAGAGTATTATCATGAACAAGCAATCATATGATTGCTTGTTCATGTGCCATGGTGGAAACAGTAAAAAAGTTAAAGAAGAAAGTTATTCAATAAAAAATAAATTAATAAATCAATTAAAAGCCCATAAGCCCCAAAACATATAAAAAGACATATAATGCACAAAAAAGTCTAAATCATAACACAGACCCCAGATATGTAGTATCACAGCATCCGGTTTGAGGGGTGCAGATTTGAAAATGGGTTGATTATGTAGGTGGTTTTATTGCTAAATATTTACAATTTCATTCAAAACAGTATATATCCCCAAAATAGTCAATTCTGAAAATACAGAAAATCGATATTCGACATTTCAATAATTATGAAAATGTAAATAGACATATGGGAAATGTTATTCAGCAACTTATTTAGGTGGCAAATCCACCTAAATTTTTTTAAAAATTCATCATTTTTTCTTTTTTTTTGTTAATAAACGCAAAACTTAGCAGCCAAAATTTACCACTAAAATGAAGTACAAAATGTGGGGAAAAAACAATCTCAAAATCGCTTTCATAAGTAACAGTGTTCAAAAGTTGCATACCAAGAAGTTGGCTGGCACCGCACAATTACAATCATAGGTGGCCCTGTGCAAAAACGTAACGTATACTCCAAAAAAACCAAGCAATGCACAGACAGTGGCCAAAAGTAAGACACAAACATATAAGCAACAAAATCAATTTATTAGTATTCCAGGATAAATCAAACACACAAGACACACCTTTAAAAACATTTAAAAATATAATATACAAAGAATGTCATGTGTGGGGACCCAGGCAAGGGTCAACACAGAGTCAACACAGAATCAAAGTCTCAGTCAAGATATAACAGTGTAAAGTTCTAAGCACAATCCCTATTGGATCAAAAGATCATCAATTGATACAATATCAAATATATAAATTGTGCAATGTGCAATAAATGAGAAAGTGCAAGTGCTTAGGTAAACCAGGATCATCTATACACCAGTTCTTACTCCTGAGGAAGTTGTCTGGAGGACAACGATACGCGTGGGGAGCCATTCGCACCTTATCCTGCCTCGTCTTTACCTGTTTGCCAACCCTATAGGGATAACTTTTTGCACCGGTACTCGCATACTCCTAGTGAGACTTTTTGGATTGGTGGTGTATAGATGATCCTGGTTTACTTAAGCACTTGCACTTTCTCATTTATTGCACATTGCACAATTTATGTATTTGATATTGTTTTCAATTGATGATCTTTTGATCCAATAGGGATTGTGCCTAGAACTTTACACTGTTTTATCTTGACTGAGACTTTGATTCTGTGTTGACTCTGTCATATTTATAGAATGAGATATAAGAACACATATAGTGTTTGGACTAGGGGCGAAACGTAGAGGACCCTTACCTGGGTCTCCACCCATGACATTCTTTGTATATTATATTTTTAAATGTTTTTAAATGTGTGCCTTGTGTGTTTGATTTATCCTGGAATACTAATAAATTGATTTTGTTGCTTATATATTTGTGTCTTACTTTTGTCCACTGTCTGTGCATTGCTTGGTTTTTTTGGAGTAAGTGTTCAAAAGTTATAACCATGTAAAGCGACGCAGGTCAGAATACAAAAAATGGGGCTGAGCCTTAAGCTGTAAAATGGCTGCGTCCTTAAGGGGTTAAAATTAATTATGTTTACTTATATCTCATTTGGTTAAATGATTATCTGTTTTGATGATGTGGCCACAAAATGGCACATTTAAAAATACAAAATGACATAAAAGGCAGTTGCAGGTATATATAAAGAAAATAAAAATATTTTTCCTCTTATATTTTAAAGGCAATATACAGTATACACTTGCACAATTATTTCCTGTTAATTTGATGTTCATTTTTCCAGGATGGGATAAGGAAAACCATGCCTCTTTTAGCTACCTTTCTAAGACACCTCCCTTGACATCAAGCATTACTTTCAGATAGCCTTATGGCATGATGTGGGATTAAAACCAAACCAGTATATCTATACCAGAAGGAACAGATTTCCAACGGTAGACAGCAATGTTTTGACCTGGTTGGGTCTCTTCAGTACAGTGTTGAGAACTGGCTTGGGGAGACTGCCAATTAAGGCCGCCGTGTAGGCGGGTGGAAACTTATAGCCATGGACGCTCCACTAGGGGATTCTGGGAAAACATGCAAATAAGTTTTCCAGGATGGGAAAAGTAAAACCATGCCTCTTTTAGCTACCTTGTATTGTAAGCAGGGGCGTCGCTAGATCAAAAGATCCGGGGCACGTGCCCTGGATCTTTTGTCTGGTGCCCCGGATCTCCCTGGGTCAGCAGGACATCAGTCCCGCTGCCCGGGCATCTTCCCCTCTCTCACCATGATCCTTGTCCTCTGGACATAGATCGTGATGAGACAGGCACAGTACACAGCCTACATTGCTTTCCCTGCAGGACCTGTGATGATGTCACGATCACATGACCTGCAGGGGGAAGCAGTGCACGGAGCTGCACGAGTCAGGTGAGAGGGAGAACATAGGGAGATCTATATGGGCACATAACAGAAATATCTATATGGGCACATAACAGGGGGATCTACACTCACCGGCCACTTTATTAGGTACACCTGTCCAACTGCTCGTTAACACTTAATTTCTAATCAGGCAATCACATGGCGGCAACTAAGTGCATTTAGGCATGTAGACATGGTCAAGACAATCTCCTGCAGTTCAAACCGAGCATCAGTATGGGGAAGAAAGGTGATTTGAGTGCCTTTGAACGTGGCATGGTTGTTGGTGCCAGAAGGGCTGGTCTGAGTATTTCAGAAACTGCTGATCTACTGAGATTTTCACGCACAACCATCTCTAGGGTTTACAGAGAATGGTCCGAAAAAGAAAAAACATCCAGTGAGCGGCAGTTCTGTGGGCGGAAATGCCATGTTGATGCCAGAGGTCAGAGGAGAATGGGCAGACTGGTTCGAGCTGATAGAGAGGCAACAATGACTCAAATCACCACCCATTATAACCAAGGTAGGCAGAAGAGCATCTCTGAATGCACAGTACATCGAACTTTGAGGCAGATGGGCTACAGCAGCAGAAGACCACACCAGGTGCCACTCCTTTCAGCTAAGAACAGGAAACTGAGGCTACAATTTGCACAAGCTCATCGAAATTGGACAGTAGAAGATTGGAAAAACGTTGCCTGGTCTGATGAGTCTCGATTTCTGTTGCAACATTCGGATGCTAGGGTCAGAATTTGGCGTCAACAACATGAAAGCATGGATCCATCCTGCCTTGTATCAACAGTTCAGGCTGGTGGTGTCATGGTGTGGGGAATATTTTCTTGGCACTCTTTGGGCCCCTTGGTACCAATTGAGCATCGTTGCAACACCACAGCCTACCTGAGTATTGTTGCTGACCATGTCCATCCCTTTATGATCACAATGTAACCAACATCTGATGGCTACTTTCAGCAGGATAATGCGCCATGTCATAAAGCTGGAATCATCTCAGACTGGTTTCTTGAACATGACAATGAGTTCACTGTACTCAAATGGCCTCCACAGTCACCAGATCTCAATCCAATAGAGCATCTTTGGGATGTGGTGGAACGGGGGATTCGCATCATGGATGTGCAGCCGACAAATCTGCGGCAACTCTGTGATGCCATCATGTCAATATAGACCAAAATCTCTGAGGAATGCTTCCAGCACCTTGTTGAATCTATGCCACGAAGAATTGAGGCAGTTCTGAAGGCAAAAGGGGGTCCAACCCGTTACTAGCATGGTGTACCTAATAAAGTGGCCGGTGAGTGTATATGGGCACATAACAGGAAGATCTATATGAGCACATAACAGGGGGATCTATATGGGCACATAATAGGGGGATCTATATGGGAACATAACAGGGGGATCTATATGGGCACATAACAGGGGGATCTATATTGGCAGGATCTGTGTGGGGCACCTTACAGAGTAATCTGTATGGGCACATTACAGGTAGATCTGTGTGGGGCACATTACAGGGAGATCTATATAGGGCACATTACAGGGGGATTTGTGTGGGGCACATTACAGGGGGATCTGTGTGGGGCACATTACAGGGGGATCTGTGTGGGGCACATTACAGGGGGATCTGTATGGGGCACATCACAGGGGGATCTGTGTGGGCACATTACAGGGGGATCTGTGTGGGGCACATTACAGAGGGATCTGTATGGGCACATTACATGTAGATCTGTGTGGGGCACATTACAGGGAGATCTATATGGGGCACATTACAGGGGGATCTGTGTGGGCACATTACAGAGGGATCTGTGTGGGCACATTACAGGGGGATCTGTATGGGGCACATTACAGGGGGATCTGTATGGGGCACATTACAGGGGGATCAGTGTATGGGGCACATTACAGGGGGATCTGTGTGGGCACATTACAGGGGGATCTGTGTGGGGCACATTACAGGGGGATCTGTGTGGGCACATTACAGGGGGATCTGTATGGGGCACATTACAGGGGGATCTGTGTGGGGCACATTACAGGGAGATATATATGGGGCACATTACAGGGAGATATATATGGGGCACATTACAGGGGGATCTGTGTGGGGCACATTACAGATAGATCTGTGTGGGCACATTACAGGGGGGTTTGTGTGGGGCACATTACAGGGGGATCTGTGTGGGGCACATTACAGGGAGATCTATATGGGGAACATTACAGGGGGATCTGTGTGGGGCACATTACAGGGAGATCTATATGGGGCACATTACAGGGGGATCTGTATGGGGCACATTATAGGGGGATCAGTGTATGGGGCACATTACAGGGGGATCTGTGTGGGTACATTACAGGGGGATCTGTGTGGGCACATTACAGCGGGATCTGTATGGGGCACATTATAGGGGGATCAGTGTATGGGGCACATTACAGGGGGATCTGTGTGGGTACATTACAGGGGGATCTGTGTGGGCACATTACAGCGGGATCTGTGTGGGCACATTACAGGGGGATCTGTGTGGGGCACCTTACAGAGTAATCTGTATGGGCACATTACAGGTAGATCTGTGTGGGGCACATTACAGGGCGATCTGTGTGGGCACATTACAGGGGGATCTGTGTGGGGCACATTACAGGGGGATCTGTGTGGGGCACATTACAGGGGGATCTGTGTGGGCACATTACAGGGGGATCTGTGTGGGGCACATTACAGGGGGATCTGTGTGGGGCACATTACAGGGGGATCTGTGTGGGGCACCTTACATAGGGATCTGTATGGGCAAATTACAGGTAGATCTGTGTGGGGCACATTACAGGGAGATCTATATGGGGCACATTACAGAGGGATCTGTGTGGGGCACATTACAGGGGGATCTGTGTGGGGCACATTACAGGGGGATCTGTGTGGGGCACATTACAGGGGGATCTGTGTGGGCACATTGCAGGGGGATCTGTATGGGGCACATTACAGGGGGATCTGTGTGGGCACATTACAAGGGGATCTGTGTGGGGCACATAAAAGGGAGGCTGTGTGGGGGGACATCACTGGGGACATTACAGGCAGGTTGTGTGTGTGGGGGGCATCACTGGGGATATTACAGGGGGGCTGTGTGTGGGGACATTACAGGCGAGCTGTGTGGGGCTCATTACTGGGGGACATTACTGGATGGATGTGTGTGGACATTACGGGGGACTGTGTGGGGGACATTACTGAGGGGATGTGTGGGTGACATTACTGGGGGGTGTGTTTCGAAGACATTACTGGAAGCTGTTTGGGTGAAATTACTGGGGGATGAGTGGGTGACATTACTGGGAGCTGTTTGGGTGACATTACTGGGGGATGAGTGGGTGACATTACTGGGAGTTGTGTGGGTGACATTACTGGGGGATGAGTGGGTGACATTACTTGGGGGAGGTGTGGGCGACATTACTGGGAGGTCTATGTGGGGGACATTACTGGGAGGACTGTGTGGGGGACATTACTGGGGTCTGTGTGGAGGACATTACTGGGGGGCTGTGGGGACATTTCTTGGGGCGTGTTCACACGTGGCAGTAGGAAGGGTCTAGGTTTGCTCACACATGAGTTTCCAGTGATGGTTATGTGATGGATAAGAGCACCTGGTGTCTTGTATTTGTTTAGATGCAAACCTGTGAGCGCAGCCTTACAGTTTTTTGGGAGAGTGTTAGGGGCAGCAGCAGGGCAACACTGTCAGAGTGCAGTCACAAGTTGCAGTTACAACTGCATCACAATCAGCTTTGAGGTGGTTTTAGGTGCAGTTTTGTTACTTTAACAAGTGAAAGACATGTACTGAATGGGTGAATTTGAGATTAAAGGGGAAACCTGCTCCACAAATGTCTTTCACTTGATAAAACAAAACTGCACCTAAAACCTTCTCAAAACTGATTGTGATGCAGATGTAACTGCGACATGTGAACGCAACTTCGGAGAACCAAGATTTCGAACAATGAAGGACATAAGATGTCTGTGTGGAGAACTCCACAGGAAGGAGACGTGGTGATGCCGGGCCTAAGGGTGGTGGCACATGTGGCGTTTTGATCCAGGTTTTAGTCCGTTTTTTGAAAACGCATCCATTTTTGTCAGTTTTAAATTAAGATAATTGGGAAAATCGGACAAAAACAAATGCGTTTTTAACAGACTGAAAATGCTTGAGAATAAACGGGTTCAAAACGTCACGTGTGCCACCACCCTAATAGTGAAGTGGACATGTCACCTGCAGTCACTGGATGTAAGTCAGGATTTCTCCTGTGTTTCTGTAGCTGTGTAGCCCCTCAGTAAAGTTGTTATTGGCACAGCCACGTGTGAGGGGGTTATGTACAGGAGGGGGCATTACTGAAAGTCTGATACAAATGCATTGGGGCCCGTGCCCCGGATCTTTTCCCACCCTAGCAACGCCCCTGATTGTAAGGCATCTCCCTTGACATCAAGTGCAACCTTCAGGAACCCTTATGACATGATATGGGATTAAAACCAAACCAGCATATCTATTCCAGAAGGAACCGATTCCCTACTCTGTTAACTTGGTTGGGTCTCTTCAGTACAGCATAGGGAAATGGTTCTAGAGACTTGTGACTAGGGTCGGGAAATCAGAGACTGGCAATTAAGGCCACCTTGTAGGCATGAGGAGACTTATAGTCATGGACGCGCCACTAAGAGATTCGTTAAAAAAAACCAGTTTGAAACAGTGCTGTCTACAGTTGGGAATCTGTTCCTTCTGGAATACATATAGTGGTTTGGTTTTAATCTCGCTTCATGTCATAAGGCTTCCTGAAAATCATGCTTGATGTTAAAGCAGCTGCCTTACAAGGTAGCTAAAAGAGGCATGTTTTTCTTTATCCCATCCTTGAAAACTTATTTGCATGTTTTCCCAAAGTTACACATACAATTCTTTAAGACACGAAACATATTTGTAGTAAAAAGCGGAGCTCAACCACAAAGCTATATTCATATATGTAACATCAATAGAGGCAAGACCAAGAGGGGTTAGAAATAAATAATAAAAGATAATTTTTTGATCAGAAGTACACTGTATGTACTTATTGCATCTATTCCCCTCATTGGTCTTGTAGCCAATGATTAAATCTAAAAGAAAAAATAAAATCATAAACATGTTAGGTATTGTTGTGCCCCAAAGTGCTCGATCTATCAAAATATAAAAGCTTTTATTCCTGGGGGGTGATCCCAGTAGCAGAAAATAGCGCTCATATGTCTGAATCACCTCTTTCTTGCTGTTTTGTAACACATAAAAATTTTAATAAAAAGTGATCAAAAGTTCATTCAGTTCGCAAAATGATAGCAAGCATAACGTCTTCTCATTCTGCAAAAACCAACACCTTACATAGATAGCTACGTACACTAAAATATGAAAAAGTTGTTGTTTTATACATTTTACTTGTTATTTTATAAAGGGGTGGTGTTATTTGGCGTGCACAGTGAAAGCCGTATAAATATGCCCAAAAAGAATGATGTAAATGTGAGTTTTCATCAATTTCACTCATTTTTATTTTTTCCCAGAACATGGCATGGAATATTAAATACCATCTCTAGGAAATACAATTTGTTACGCAGAAAACAAGCACTCATACAGCTGTGTACATGGGAAAAAAAAAAGATATGGATTTTTGAAAGTGGTGAGTGCAAAATGGAAACGCAAAAATGAAAAATGCTGTGTCTTTAAGGGGTTAATTAATAAAAATAGACATAAAAAAGACATAAAATATATATTTTTCATAAACATCACTAGGGCTACCTTTACCTATAATATGTATATATTATATTATAATAATATAATATCACAAGTGTGTGAATGAGAGCATGACTATTATACAGTATAATTTCCTTGATATTTGAATTTACACCATACAAAATATAGTAGTTTCGACTTACAAATTCGACTCAAGAACAAACATAAAGAACCTACCCTGCACGTAACCCAGGTACTGCCTCTATATCATATGTTAGGGGAACAAAACATTTTGTTCATTTGTTGTTGATAAAATGAGTTATTCTGATGGCCATTTTGGGGTCAGGAAAAAAGTCCCCTTATAAGGTTTCTGCCTCTCTGTGAATCAGCACTATATGATTTATGGGTTGGACTTTTTCTTGTCTTTTTCCAGCCTTATCTAAAATGAAATGAAGTCCTTCAAGACTAGGTTTATTTAAATGAGAGTTCACCCAGTATGTAATTACTCTAAAGTGTTTATGTTAAGGTTGATGATTATGGCTTAAAGCCAATGAAAACCCTAAAGTTAATAAAATTCTCAATATTATATAGAAAATGTAAAAAATGTTTTGATTATAAAAATAGTGGCCAAATGAAAAGTATGTACAGCAAATGCACTCAATACTTGGTTGGAGCACCTTTTGTATGAATGACTGCATCAATCCAGCACGTTAAAGTCAGGCAAGTTTACTGGCCAATCAAGCACAGTGATACAGTGGCTATTAAACAGGGTATTGGTACTTTTGGCAGTAAGGACTGATTCCAAGTCCTGCTGAAAAATGAAAATTCCATATCCAAAAAGCTTGTAGGCAGAGGGAGGCATGAAGTGGTCTTAAATTTCCTGGTAGATGGCTGGTCTTAATAAAAACACAGTGGATCTTACACCAGCAGATGACACGGCTCCTCAAACCATCACTGACCTTGGAAAAAGTACACTAGACCTCAAGCAGCTTGGGACCTTGATTTCCAAATGAAATGCAAAAGAGGCTTACAGCATTGTCTATTGCGCAGGAGTGGCTTGACACATGGTATGCAACACTTGTAGCCCATGTAGCCCTGGATACTTCTGAGTGTGGTGGCTCTTGAAGCACTGACTCAAGCATTGTTGACCCACTGAGCTTGATTGCAAAGCAATTGCCTGACCTAAATCTATTGCTCTTTTTATACATCCCATTATTTAATTTGCCTTAATTTTAGTAACCATTGCCAGCAGCTGCTAATAAGTTTACCATCCACCAATACCCTCAAGTCTTTTTCAGCTGCAGTTTTGCCAAGTAACTGACTAGAATTGTACTTTTGCTTCCATGGCCCAAGTGCATAACCTTACATTTAATCTCATAATTTCATCAGCTATTTCCATGACCATTCCTTTAGCTTCCACAAATCGCCTGTATTAAGTAACTGGTATCATCTGAAAACATTGAAACTCTATTGTGTATACCCTCTATGAGGTCATTGATAAAAATATTAAAAAGAAGTGGTTCCAATACTGACATCTGTAGCACATCCCTGGTAACTTCAACCGAATCTAAGGGCCAATCTAAGGGCCATTAATGATGACCCTCTCTTTTCTATCACTAAGTCAATTGCTAATCCAAATTCACAGATTACCCCCTTGTCCCAGCAGTCTCATTTTATGTACCAACCTTTTATGTGGCACTGTATCAAATGCCTTGGAAAAGTCTAGATATACAACATCCACAGCCTACACCAGGTCCAGACTAGAATTTATATCCTCATAGAAGCCAATCAGATTAGTCTGACAGGACCGATCACTCATAAACACATGCTGATGCTGGGTTATAAGGTTATGTGCAGTGAGATACTCTAGGATAGCATCTCTAACAAACCTCTTAAATATTTTTCCCACAATGGAAGTTAAACTCACAGGTCTGTAATATCCAGGCTTTGATCGTGTTTTGTATTTAGGCACCACTTTTGCTATGCACCAGTCCTGTGCATTTTTAAATGTTAAAATAAAGATGTGTCTATTACAGTACTTAATTCATGCAGTACCCAGGGGTGTATATCATATGGAGTGCATTTATTGTACATAATTTTCATTTGGCCAACATTTATGTATTAAAAAATTTTTTTACAGTTGGTTTTATGTAATACTATAATTTTTTGAGATATTGACATTCTGGGTTTTCCTTGGCTGTAAGCCATAAATATCAACATTAACATACTGTATATAAACACTTGAAAGAGTCCACTCTGTTTGAAATGACTCTATATAATATAGTTACTTTTTGATGATATTATAATTTATTGAGATGCACCTGTAGTGCAGCTTCAAGTTTCATACCCCGTGCCACTACTTTGTGCGACTAGTTTGAATAACCGTATATATTCTTGAAAAAACCTAAGTCAGCTTATACTCGAGTCTATTAAAAAAAATAACTCTCTACTACCCTTTCCAACGCCCCCCGCAGGTCCTCTTCTTGCTTCAGAAGCTCTGATGTCTCTTCGGGTCCCTGAGTGATGCCGGCAGCCAACAAACAATGACGTTGCCAAGTGGCTGACATCATTGTGTGTGCCGGCCGTGCTCAGGGATCCCAAGAGGACCCAAAAAGGGGCAGGACTAGCAGGCTATAAACTGGGGGTGCAGGGGTTGGCAGGTTATATACTGGGAGGGCAGGGGCTTGCAGGCCATATACTGGGGCGGCAGAGGCTGGCAGGCTACATACTGGGTAGCAGGAGCTGGCAGGCTATATACTAGGGGGACCCAAAGAGGACCCAAAAAGGGGAAGGACTAGCAGGCTATAAACTGGGGGTGCAGGGGCTGGCAGGCTATATACTGGGGCGGCAGGGGCTGGCAGGCCATATACTGGGGCAGCAGGGGCTGGCAGGCTATATACTGGGTAGCAGGAGCTGGCAGGCTATATACTAGGGGGACCCAAAGAGGACCCAAAAAGGGGAAGGACTAGCAGGCTATAAACTGGGGGTGCATATACCTCATATTCACAGTTTCTTTTTAAATAAAGAAGATGTTGGATTTTGGGAGGAGGTTGCTTTTTATTATTAAACAACTGACAATGTAACTATAGAGTGTATTGGTATAAAGTTGTTTTGGTATATGAAGCAACCCCTCCAAGAAAAAAAAAACAATATACTGGTTATATATAGGCGAGTTGAGCTTATTTTGTGATAAAAAAAAAAAAAACTTGTCAGGAGGAAGTTCAATAGTAACCAGTATTGACGGGCAGAACTGCTATTTCTCTCCTTATAAAGAGTGACGGAAATATTTTCAGGGGCCTCCAACACTGGTTTATGATGCCATGTTCAAGACATCTGGCCTGAGTGTTGGCATTAAAATGAGCCAAATTTTTTTGCACATGCAGAAGGTGGCAGCTCATTACAGGGTTTTCTTGCCAGAATACGAACCTTAGAGTTAAATGCAAAATGGACAGGTTTGTAAGATTAAACCTGAGGGTTCATTACTGTGAGATTTATATGACATTGTGTTTTATTCTGATTTTGTTAGATCCAGTGTTGCCATGGAGAGCTTTATTTAATGTATTCACACAGTTCAAAAGTCAAAAGGCGTAGGGGCACATTTACTTACCCATTCCTTGGAGTTCACAGAATTGTCCATTCTGTTCACAGCATTGTCCTCGATTTGGTCTTCTCCCGACCATCTTCAATATCTGATTTTACCAATTCCTCCTTTCCACTTTCAGACCATAATCTCCTTTCTTTTACTTTCAATAATCCTTCTCATTCTCAGAATCCTTCCACCCATCATTCATACCGGAACCCACGTGCAATAGATACTCATCAACTCACAGAAAACTTACAGACTGCACTGTCCCCCATCTCCTCTTTCACTTTTCCAAACCTGGCTACTAACCACTATAATCACATTGTCAGAAGCGCCCTAGATGAGATGGCACCACTCACTATCCGAAATTTTCAACACACACACAGGCAACCTTGGCACACTGAACAAACTCGTTTCCTTCGGCAGTGCTCCAGGATTGCTGAGCGTCTGTGGAGAAAATTGCGCACATCTGCAGACTTTCTTCACTTCAAATTTATGCTAAAAACTTATAACTCTGCCCTTCACCTTGCTAAACAGGTCTATTTTACTAATCTCATATCCTCTCTATCTAACAACCCCAAAAGGCTCTTTGATACTCTTCACTCCTTACTAACACCAAAGGTGCAGCCACCTGTCACAGACCTTGGGGCTGAAGATCTGGCCACCTATTTTAAGGCTAAAATTGATTGTATCCGCCAGGAAATAATTGCTCAATCCACTCACCCCTCCAATCCCCTTCCCTCCCATAACTTATCTTGTTCACTCTCTTCCTTTGAGCCAGTCACAGAGGAAGAAGTGTCTAGGCTCCTTTCCTCTGCTCGCCCCACTACCTGCATCAGTGACCCCATCCCCTCACATCTGCTACAGTCTCTCTCCCCAGCAGTCACTTCTCACCTAACTAAAATTTTCAATCTCTCTCTCTCTTCTGGGGTCGTCCCCTCTTCTTTCAAGCATGCTATTGTTACCCCTTTACTAAAGAAACCTTCACTGGACCCATCCAATGCTACTAACTACCGACCAGTTTCTAACCTCCATTTCATCTCCAAACTCCTGGAACGCTTGGTCTATTCTCGACTAACCCGCTATCTCTCAGCTAACTCCCTCCTTGACCCCCTACAATCTGGTTTCCGCTCTATGTATTCCACTGAAACTGCTCTTTCTAAAGTCTCCAATGATCTCCTCACTGCAAAATCCAAAGGTGACTATTCTCTCCTCATTCTCCTGGATCTATCGGCAGCGTTCGATACTGTGGACCACCAGCTCCTCCTTAGGATGCTTCACTCCATTGGCCCAAAGGACACTGCACTCTCTTGGTTTTCTTCCAATCTCTCTGACCGCACTTTCAGTGTCTCCTTTTCTGGATCTTTCTCTTCTCATCTTCCTCTCAGTGTCGGGGTTCCTCAGGGATCAGTCCTAGGTCCTCTTCTCTTCTCTCTCTATACTGCCCCCATTGGACAAACCATCAGCAGATTTGGTTTCCAGTATCATCTTTATGCTGATGACACCCAGCTATATACTTCTGCACATAACATCACACCTGCCTTAATCCAGAACACTAGTGAATGTCTCTCTGCTGTCTCTAACATCATGTCCTCTCTCTTCTTGAAACTTAATCTTTCTAAGACTGAACTTCTTGTCTTTCCACCATCTACTAACCAAACCAACCCTGACCTCTCCATCTCGGTCTGTGGGATCACTATAGCACCGAGGCAGCAGGCCCGCTGTCTTGGGGTTGTGCTGGACTCTGACCTCTCCTTTTTACCATATATTCAATCTCTTGCTCGCTCTTGCCGTATGCATCTCAGAAACATCTCCAGAATCCGGCCGTTTCTGACATTTGAAACTTCTAAAATGCTAAATTGTTGCACTTATTCACTCTCGACTAGACTACTGTAACTCCCTACTAATCGGTCTTCCACTCTCTAAACTCTCTCCTCTACAATCTATTCTTAATGCAGCAGCCAGGCTTGTCTTTCAGGCCAAACGCTACACGGATGCCTCCAGTTTGTGCCAATCACTGCACTGGCTGCCTGTCTCCTTCCGTATTCACTTTAAAATAATAACCCTCATCCACAAAGCTCTGAATAATGCTGCACCTCCCTATCTCTCTTCTCTCATCTCAGTCTATCGCCCTTCCCGTGCTCTTCAATCTGCCAGTGACATTAGATTAATCTCTACCTTAATTCGAACCTCCCATGCACGTATCCAGGACTTCTCCCGAGTTGCACCAATTCTCTGGAATGCCCTTCCCCAGATTCTGAGACTAATACCCACCCTCCAAAGCTTCAAACGTGCTCTTAAAACCCATCTCTTTAGGCAAGCCTATCACACTCGCTAACTGCTTGAAATGTCAACTCTCCCTTTACTAATCCATCCTATGTCCTATCTCCCATCTGTTATCTGGCAAACAGCTGATATATACCAAGCTCCAGGCTTCTCTGCAGTCTTTTAAACCTAGGACCCTATAAATAAGATGGCGGCTGATGGCTGTTTCAAGCAGCAACATCGTTGTTTAGTAAATTATTTATTAAATTATTTTATATTGTTCCATTATAAAGAATGGCTGGACCATTTTACAACCTCTTTTGTCACCCCCTCAGCCTCATAGTCTGTAAGCTCTTGTGAGCAGGGCCCTCCTATTGTTCCATATGACTGTTTGTTCTTTGTAATGTAATATAGTTGTATATGTCCCCTATGATTTGTAAAGCGCTACGGAATTTGATGGCGCTATATAAATAAAGATTATTATTATTGTCCGACGATTCACTAAGATTGTGCGCCCGATATCCTGCATGTGCTGCTTCTCCGCTCAGGTCAACCGGAGTTCACCTTCTTCTTCCTGGTGTATGTAAGTGCATTGTCTTGCGACACAATTTGAATCTTAAATACTGCGCTCAGTCCGAAACAGTCAGATCGTCTGACGGCACACTCTCCCAATTTCTGTCACATGAAAGCCAGCAAAGCTGCGTCACAATCCGATCGCGTGCAATACAATCCCAGCGCAAAACCCTGTTAAATATCTGTGCAAATGCCAAAAACGGCGAATAGTATGACGAAAGTGAGCAGTGGGTCCCTTTCAGTAAGCAAGTGTGCACAATCGTCAAGGGTGCTCCCGCTACCCATCTCCTGGGTCGCGGGCGCACCTGTGCTCCTCCCCGCGGCTCCGCTCCCGGTCTTTCTTGCCTGGCAAGTCCCTTACCTCGCCGCGTTCCCACGATGTGTCCGGCAGCCAGCGCACGCGTCCCCGCATCCTAGGGCGTGTGCGCTGCCTTCAGTAAATTTAAAGGGCCAGCGAGCCATTAATTGGCGCTGGCCATTTTCAGGAAATTACTCAAGCCTGCCTCTCCCCACACTCCCTGCCGTATCTTTGTGCCTCACAGCCTGAGAGAAAGCTCCATAGCGATTTTCCTGCATTCCAGTGTCTCCTGCGTTCCTGAGTCCCACCGCGTTCCTGTGTCTACCTGAGTTCTACCTGTGTACCAGTGTTCCTCTGTGCTGCGGTCCTGTGTACTGTGTTCCCGTACCCATCTGCTGGGACCTCCTGTTGCTGACCATGGATTGGACTCTGACGTTGCATCTCTGCCGCCTGTCCTGACCCTGTGCTTGGACCTGACCATGAGATTGCCTGCCATTCCTGTACCTCAACCTTGGCCGCCACTGCAGACAAGTCACGCCTGAGGAATGACCTGGTGGTACCATGTCGCAGCTTGTCTAACCCGCTTTGCGTCGGGCTCTGGTGAAAACTGGGTAACACTTAGACTCCGGTCCCAGGTAGTGGCTTGTGCCATTGTCTGCAGTGGTCCAGAGGATCCACAACCCTCAAGCCTGACAGTAAGATCTGGCCACGGATCCCGCTGTAGTTCCGTCTCACAGTCGGCCCGATCTTGCCACCATTGTGATTCCCCAATCCCGGCAGATTGCCGCTAAGCGCGAACAGCTGGAGCAAGTCACCGCCATGCTGCCACAGTTGGTAACTACCCAGCATCAGCAACAGGTCCCTGACACTGCTCCTGTGACTCTCGCTACCCCGGCTGGCCTTCCTGCTACTGAACCCAGGCTACGCCCATGTTTGATCATTCCCGGGCTCCTTAGCGTTGGTACCAGTAGTCAGTTCCAAGTGTGTGCCTTCTTGGACTCCGGGTCAGCAGGAAATTTTGTGGATGCTGCCCTGGTCTCGCAGCATCACATCCCAGTGATCCGCCTCGAGAAGCCCCTGGTCATCTCTTCAGTCAGGGGCCAGATTCTCTCTGATCCAGTCCAGTAGCGCACTGAACCAATTTGTCAGCAAGTTGGTGCCCTGCATATGGAGAGATTGTCTTTCTATGTACTTCCCCGCTCTACTTTCTCCGTCCTATTGGGACTTCCGTGTTTGCAGAAACACGCAACTGTGTGGCCAAGAAAGATGGATCTCTTCGCCCCTGCATTGACTATAGGGGCCTCAATAAGGTGACAGTAAAGATCCACTGCCCTTGATCACGGAACTCTTTGACTGCCTCCGTGGTGCTAAAGTCTTCTCTAAATTGGACCTTCGAGGGGCATATAATCTTATCCGCATGAGGGAGGGCGATGAGTGGAAGACTGCCTTTAACATCCGAGATGGGCACTTTGAGTACCTGGTCATGCACTTTGTACTGTGTAATGCGCCTGCAGTATTTTAGGAATTTGTTAATGACATCTTCAGAGACCTGCTATACACCTGTGTCGTTGTCTATTTAGATGCCATCTTGGTCTTCTCTCCTGATCTTGAGTCTCATCAAGTGCAAGTACGGCAAGTTCTTAGGCGCCTAAGGGCCAATTGTCTCTATGCCAAACTGGAAAAGTGCCAGTTCCATCAGAAGAGCCTTCAGTTTCTAGGATACATAATCTCCGATAAAGGCCTACAGATGGATCCAACCAAGCTGTCAGCGGTACTTCAATGACCTTGCCCAGTGGGACTTTGTGCCATACAAAGATTCCTGGGTATTGCTAATTATTACCGGCAATTCATTCCTCACTTCTCTTCCCTCGTATCTCCCATTGTGGCCCTAACTAAAAAAGGTGCTGATCCCAGACACTGGCCACCAGTGGCTGAGGACGCATTCTCAAGACTGCAGTCTGCCTTCGCCTCTGCTCCTGTACTGACGCGGCCAGATTTAGAGAAGCCGTTCCGTGTTAGGTGCTGGGGCTGTGCTCACTCAGAGAGGGAACTCCTGACTATTCAACTTGCCTTGGAAGAGTGGCGCTATCTTCTGGAAGGAGCTCATCACCCAGTCAGTGTATATTCTGACCACAAGAATATCCTGTACCTCCAGACTGCTCAGCGTCTCAATCCACGTTTTTCTTTTCTTTTCACGTTTTAATTTTTTGATCCATTTTTGTCCAGCTGAGAAGAACATCAAGGCAGATGCCCTCTCTCATGCCTCTGATGTTATTGGGGAAGAACCGGCATATCATCCCTCCAGAACAGCTGGTTGTGGCCGCTCCAGTAGACCTTCGGCAGCTCCCACCTGGCAAGACTTATGTCTGACCTGCCCTTCGGAAGAAGATTTTGACTTGGGGACATTGTTCTCGTGTGGCTGGGCATTCTGGGGTGCAGTGCTCCTTAGCCCTCATTTCTCGCTACTATTGGTGGCCGATCGGGTCCAAGACGTACCGGATTTTGTGGGTTCCTGCACCTCCTGTGCTCGTAATAAGCCATCACACCTCAAACCTGCTGGTCTCCTGATGCCGTTGCCGATACCCAGCTGTCCGTGGACTCACGTGGCCATGGACTTTGTCACTGACCTTCCCTGTTCCTCTGGGAATACTGTCATCTGGGTTGTAACTGATCGGCTCTCCAAAATATCTCATTTTGTCCCGCTTCCAGGCCTGCCGTCTGCTCCTCACCTTGTCAGCCTGTTCTTCGCTCACATCTTCCGGCTTCATGGTCTCCCCCGGCACATAGTATCTGACCGTGGGGTTTAGTTTGTCACCAGGTTCTTGCCTTCTCTGTGCAGCCAACTCTAGGTGAAATTGGAATTTTCTTCAGCGTGTCACCCTCACTCTAATGGACAAGTCGAGAGGGTTAATCAGATCCTAGGCCATTTTGTCTCCGCCCGACAAGACGACTGGTCCACTCTGCTCCATGGGCTCTCCTACAACTCCCTGGACTCTGAGTCTGCCGATGCCACTACTTTCTTCGTTGTCTATGGGAGACATCCACGACCACCCCTACCTCCCTCCGTGTCTGACAAGAAGCGCAGGTCTCCTCCCATATTCTTTCCAGGTGACAAAATGTGGTTTTCATCCAAGTATGTTCGCTTGAAGATCCCCAGTAACAAACTGGGCCCACGTATTCTGGGACCGTTTGAGGTGTTACTGCGCATTAATCCAGTGGCGTATAAGCTCCGCCTTCCTCCTACCATGCGCATCCCAAATTCTTTCCACGTCTCCCTGCTGAAACCTTTTCGTTGCAGAACGAAAAATGTAATCTACACCTTGAAGTGTCCAAGCAGCAAACTGTATATCGGACAAACATCGCAAGAACTGCGGAAACGCATGCAGCAGCATTTGTCCACAATTATAAATGCGGAAACTCACTTTGGAAGAGAAAAACCACTATCCACGGTAACTGCACATTATAGGCTACATCATCAGGGGAAAACTAATGGAAAACTAATATATTACAGCCAACTAACCATTTCTATACTTACCTGAATACTGGCTTCCTGCTTCTTTCGCCTTGATCCATGGCCCCTGCTTTTCCTGCTTACCTGGTCCCCTATGGTTATCATGACATCTTGGAGTGAAAAATTGTCTTCATGCTGAAAGTATCATCCCCTCTAACGGCTCCTTCTCCGTAACTCCTCATAACCTGGTGTTTTGCTTGGACTAACTAATACTACTTCTCCTCGTTTCTATATTCACCTGTATTTATTCTTTAAGTTGCTGGCTCCACTGGTTATCGGACTTTTGACATATATTGACTTGTTTACCTCATGCTAAGAGATACGTATCCCTTTATGTATGTATGTTCCTTGTCCCTGTTCTGTCCCGCTTTTATGCCCTTTTCCTTTCTTTTCCCAACCCAAACAACTGTGCCATATACTTCAGGTTGTATCATGTTTGATTTGTATCTATACACAAGTCATTACCTCTTTTAATTTGCGCTGCTTCTTTTCATAGCATTTACTTGTGAGACACTGAAGGGGTTAACTGTGGATGGGCGGTATGTTTCCCCTAGGTTTTGCTATTATGCAAGGCCTTAGTGCTGAGGTTGGGTGTCCAGCACCTTGGACACAGGTGATGGGAGCAGCCCATCAGTTTTTTTTAAAACCGCTCAGCAGAGCTGGAAGTGTTGTCTCTCTCTGGAAGGAGGCTGGAGAGCACACAGCCCTGACCTCTGTGCCTGGAGCAGCCAAGTGATTTTGTACAGTGGTGAGGTAGTGAACACCTGTATAGTTAGCACCCTGACGGGTAGGATTTTTGTTTGTTTAATGCCTGAATGTAAAGGCTGTTTTATTTTGCTGCTACAATAAACGCAGGCGAGACCTGTTTTGGACTGTACTTTGGTGTCACTGTCTTGAACTGCATCACAGCACCCCGCTACCACGGTCTCTACTGGGCCAAATTCCCACATATGGTGGAGGATGCGGGCAGTTCAAAAGACACACACCTGAAAGGCTCGCTACATCCTGCAACATTGCATGGCCTGGGTGAAAGCAGCAGGCAAATTGCAGGATAAAGCCAAGATGGAGGACTTTATTAAATACCTGCAAGAGGAGGCCAGAGCTAATCGGCAGCAGCAGCAGGCCATGCTCCAGCAGCAGGAGGAGAGGTCCCGCCAGCAGCAGGAAGAGTCCCAGGCTAATCGACAGCTGCAGCAAGCCATGCTCCAGCAGCAGGAGGAGAGGTCCCGCCAGCAGCAAGCCATGTTTCAGCAACAGGAGGAGAGGTCCCGCCAGCAGCAGGAAGAGTCCCAGGCTAATCGACAGCTGCAGCAAGCCATGCTCCAGCAGCAGGAGGAGAGGTCCCGACAGCAGCAAGCCATGCTCCATCAACAGCAGGAAGAGTCCCGAGCCATGTTCCAGCTGATGATGGAAAAGCTTTCTGGCGTTATGGCAGCACCGCAAGCGACGACTACTGAGGGGTCCCATACTGGTTTGCAAGGGTACCCGGTTGTCCAGCATTCCACGCGGGCTGCAGTGCAGAAGGCTTTACAAAAGATGACGGCGACCGACGACGTGGAGGCTTATCTCACTGTGTTCGAGCGAGTAGCTGAGCGAGAGGAGTTACCAGCTGAGCAGTGGGCAGATGTCCTGGCGCCGTTCCTGACAGGCGAATCGCAGAAGGCCTACTACGACCTGAGTGAAACGGAGGCCCGTGAGTACCCCCAGCTAAAGGCGGAGATTCTGGCTCGTCTTGGGGTCACCGTTCAAGTTCGTTCCAGCCGGGTCCACCAGTGGGCATACTCTGAAAAACTACCCCCGCGCTCCCAAATGCATGACCTGATCCATCTTGTCCGGAAGTGGCTACAACCCGAGGACTGCACCCCAGCACAGATGGTCGAGAGAGTGGTTCTTGACAAGTTCACCCGTTCTCTGCCCTCTTGGCTCCAGCGGTGGGTTGGACAGGCCGGTCCCACAAATGCTGAGGAACTCGTGTCCCTAGTAGAGAGATATCGGGCTACGGAGGATCTTCTACTTATCCCTCCCACACGAAGCAGTGCCAGTGACAAGGCCATTAAACCATCTGGTAAGACTGCTACTGCAGAAAAAGGGAAACAGGTCAGGTTGGGAGGGGGTACACCACTGGGGGGCTTGGATACACAGAAACCCAGTGAGGCTCGTGACAGAGGTCATAGCCGTATCCAGTGCTGGCGATGCCATGAAATGGGCCATATTGCTGCCAACTGTCCCCTGTCAGTGGAGCCAATGGACTGCAACCAGACCCGGCGAATGTCACTGTTTGCCCGGCCGGTTCTGGCTGCCGAGTCAGTCACGGATGCAGAACCCCAAGTGTGTATGGTCACAATCGGTGGTCACGCGGTGGAAGCCTTGCTAGACTCAGGGAGTCTGGTTACCCTGGTGCGGGGAACTTTGGTTGATCCTGGACTGTACAGTGGGCGTAAAGTGGGAGTGATATGTATACATGGGGACACTCGCGAATATCCCACTGCTGTCATCAACCTACATACCCCTTGTGGTACTGTTACCCATGAAGTGGGGGTGGTGGGGACCCTGTTTCATGAGACTATTATCGGCAGAGACTTACCGGTGTTTTGGGACCTCTGGAGACGAAGACCCACCTCAGGTGCTGTTGCAGATAATGGACGTCAGGTATGTCCGGCCTTGGCCCCTGAACCCTTTGAGGCCGATGTACCCACACCAGCAGTAGGGGTGACCCCAGGTGATGAATTCTCTCCCCTAGAGGTCCTAGCTGGTGAGGTCGAGGGCCACGAGGAGGTGGCCGACATGCCGGACCTTGAGTTTTCCCGTGAGAATTTTGGGGCTGCACAGCTACAGGACCCTACCTTGTTTAAAGCACGGGAGAATGTTAAGGTGATAAATGGGGTACTCCAAATACCAGGGGCTGACAAAATATACCCCCGAATGGTGATTGTTGGGGAGCTGTTGTACAGGGTCGACCAGATACGGGGTGAGGAGGTTGAGCAACTTGTAGTACCCCAATCTCACCGTAGGCTGGTGCTAGAGTTGGCACACAAACATGTGCTGGGAGGGCACTTAGGTGCTGAGAAGACCCGGGAGAGGATCCTGCAGAGATTTTTCTGGCCCGGGGTGTGGGAGGAGGTAAACCGGTATTGTAGCTCCTGCCCTGAGTGTCAACTTACTGCCCCGGTGTCCCACTTCAGGAGTCCTTTGGTCCCGCTACCAATCATAGAGGTGCCATTTGAACGGATTGCAATGGATCTGGTTGGCCCCATAGTCAAATCCTCAAGGGGGCACCAATACATCCTGGTTATCCTGGACTACGCTACGCGGTATCCCGAGGCGATTCCATTAAGGAACACCTCCTCCAAAAACATTGCTAGGGAGCTGTTCCAGGTATTCTCCCGTACCGGCCTCCCCAAGGAAATCTTGACTGACCAGGGTACCCCATTCATGTCTAGGGTAATGAAGGAGATGTGTAAGTTACTGCAGGTTAAACAGCTCCGCACCTCTGTGTATCATCCTCAGACAGATGGCCTAGTCGAGAGGTTTAACAAGACCTTGAAGGGGATGCTAAAGAGGGTGGTCAGCAAGGATGGGAAGGACTGGGATTGTTTGTTGCCCTATTTGATGTTTACCATACGTGAAGTTCCCCAGTCCTCCACGGGTTTCTCACCCTTTGAGCTGTTATATGGCCGTTCCCCACGTGGGCTTTTGGATATAGCCAAGGAGACCTGGGAACAGGAGAGGACCCCCCACCATAGTGTGATAGAACACGTCTCCCTTATGCAGGACCGCATAGCGGCGGTAATGCCCCTTGTAAAGGAGCACATGACAAGGGCACAAGAGGCCCAGTCTAGGGTCTACAATAGGTCAGCCAGACTCAGGACCTTTAACCCAGGCGACAGAGAGCTAGTTCTGGTGCCCACCGTTGAGAGCAAGTTCTTGGCAAAATGGCAAGGACCATATGAGGTCATGGAGAAAGTAGGGGAGGTAACCTACAAGGTATCTCAGCCGGGGAGGAGGAAACCCGAACAGATATACCACGTGAACCTCCTAAAGCCATGGAGGGAAAGAGAGTCCCTGATGGCCGTGGGAGTAGAAAAAGCGTCTGTCCCCAAGAAGGGGACACCGGAGGTAGGTGTACCCGATGCCAAGGTGCCTGAAGTACGGATCTCGGAGTCCCTCTCCAGGGCCCAGATTCAGGAAGCGAAGGAGTTTGTGCTCCGAAATGTGGATGTGTTCTCTAAGTTACCGGGACGTACTTCAGTCATCAAGCATGATATCATAACCGAACCCCACATCCGGGTACACCAAAAACCCTACCGGGTCCCTGAAGCGCGCCGGCTTGCCATATCCGAAGAAGTCAGGCAGATGTTAGACCTGGGGGTTATCGAGGAGTCTAAAAGTGACTGGTCGAGTCCTATTGTGTTGATTCCCAAACCTGATGGTTCCCTACGGTTCTGCAATGACTTTAGGAAGTTGAACGAGGTGTCCACATTTGATTCTTATCCCATGCCCAGGGTTGACGAGTTGATAGAACGACTTGGACAGGCTAGATTCTTCTCCACCCTTTACCTGACGAAAGGGTATTGGCAGGTACCCCTTACTGACAGGGCCAAAGAGAAGACCGCTTTTGTTACTCCTGATGGGCTTTTTCAGTACGTGGTACTCCCCTTTGGGCTACATGGGGCTCCCGCCACATTCCAGAGGTTAATGGATCTCGTCCTAAAACCTCACCGGAGATATGCCTCGGCCTACCTGGATGACATCATAGTTTATAGTAACGATTGGGAGAGTCACCTGGCCAAGGTGCAAGCAGTGGTAGACTCCCTGAGGGCAGCAGGGTTGACAGCGAACCCCCAAAAATGTGCACTGGGTCTGGAAGAGGCCCGTTACCTGGGGTACCGTATTGGGCGAGGTGTCATCAAACCCCAAGTAAATAAAGTGGAGGCGATCCAGCAGTGGCCACAACCTATGAGCAAGAAGCAAGTGAGGGCTTTCCTAGGCATAGTGGGCTATTATCGCCGATTTATCCCCGATTTTGCTACCATAGCGGCACCCCTGACTGACCTGACCAAGGGTAGCAGGGCGGTGATGGTAAAGTGGAGTGAAGAGGCTGAGGGTGCGTTTCAGCGACTTAAGACGGTTTTGTGCGAGGGACCGGTACTGATCACCCCTGACTTCACCAAGACCTTTATTGTGCAAACTGACGCTTCTGACGTGGGCTTAGGGGCTGTCCTGTCCCAAGTAGTGGAGGGTGAGGAACATCCCGTGACCTTCCTGAGTCGCAGGCTCACACCTCCTGAGAAGAACTATAGCATAGTTGAGAGGGAGTGCTTGTCGATAAAGTGGGCTCTGGAATCCCTGAGGTATTACTTGATAGGGCGACAGTTTACACTAGTGACCGATCACTCTCCCCTCACCTGGATGAGTCAGGCCAAAGAGAGGAACGCCAGGGTCACAAGGTGGTTCCTAATGTTGCAGAATTTCAAATTCACGGTAGAACATCGAGCAGGAAAGCTGCATGGGAATGCCGATGCCCTGTTTCGTACCCACTGTCTGATGGCCAAAAGTGTTCGCCCCCACAGGGTCAAACAGAGGGGGAGGGTATGTGAGACACTGAAGGGGTTAACTGTGGATGGGCGGTATGTTTCCCCTAGGTTTTGCTATTATGCAAGGCCTTAGTGCTGAGGTTGGGTGTCCAGCACCTTGGACACAGGTGATGGGAGCAGCCCAATCAGTTTTTTTTAAAACCGCTCAGCAGAGCTGGAAGTGTTGTCTCTCTCTGGAAGGAGGCTGGAGAGCACACAGCCCTGACCTCTGTGCCTGGAGCAGCCAAGTGATTTTGTATAGTGGTGAGTTAGTGAACACCTGTATAGTTAGCACCCTGACGGGTAGGATTTTTGTTTGTTTAATGCCTGAATGTAAAGGCTGTTTTATTTTGCTGCTACAATAAACGCAGACGAGACCTGTTTTGGACTGTACTTTGGTGTCACTGTCTTGAACTGCATCACAGCACCCCGCTACCACGGTCTCCACTGGGCCAAATTCCCACATACTACAGCGCGCGCCTAATACTTTTGGGCGCTAATCGAACGGCGCCTTACTGGCTATTGGGTCCAGGGTTGAATACTTGCTGGTGTTCTGGCGCGTGCGCATAATTTTGTTGGACGCATGCGCATACTGATGGTCCGGGAATGGTTCACTTGACTTACAGCCATTCGCCACTTGGCTCATGCGCCTTAATGTTATCCGCCGCTACCTGTATGCGGCACCTGCGCATAATGGGACTTCCAGTTCTCCGGTCCAACAGACATACGGTGTCTCTGTATGGCCGCCATCACTCCACCTGATTCTAAGGTAATTTCTGATTTCTTGGGCATATAAGCGGGACAGAACACTACAGTGCCATCACCCCTGAGGAAGTCACGAGGACGTGACGTAACGCGTGGGGTTCCTTTCCCACTACTGGCTCACCCTCTTCCCCGGTCTGCTTTGCCTCGCACCTACTCAGGTTTTTTCACTCCTTATATATACTTTTTTGCTTGAGGTAACACCACTTTAATATTTGTATTTGTCTTAAGATCTGGTTGCCGTATTCATGCAGAGCTGGGGGTTTACTTAGGGAGGGTGTTTGTCTGCCTGTGGCTTACCCCCAGGTCTGGGACTTTGTTCCCTGACCCTTCTGGGGACAGTTGTGCTCATGGTAGCACTTTTTAAGTGATTTTAGATTTTTTTGTGTTTCTTAGTGTTTGTTACTCATTGCATATGACTAAATAAAGTACATTTTTTGCCATATTTTTGCATTGCTTTTTCTTGTTACATATTCCCTGCTGAAACCTGTTGTCCTGAATCGATTCTCCCGACAAGTGCCTCCTCTTGCTCCTGAGGCTGATGCTTCTGATGTCTTCGTGGTGTGAGAGGTTCTTGGCGGTCAGAGGGAAACGATTCTATGTTGTTGACTGGAAGAGGTTTGGTCCAGAGGAGAGGTCTTGGGAACCTGAGGAGAACATCCTGGATCGTACTCTTCTACACATGTTCCTCCAGTCCAAGAAGAGGGGGGCCGAGGGGGGGGTACTGTCACGGGTGCTCCTGTGACCCATCTCCTAGGTCGCGGGCGCACCCGTGGTCCTCCCGGCAGTTCCAGTCCCGGTCCCGCTTCCCCGGTGAGTCCCTTATCTCGCCGCGTTCCCACGATGTGTCCGGCAGTGCAGCACGCACGGCCCTGCATCCTAGGGCGCGCCCGTGCCGCCTTCAGTAAATTTAAAGTGCCAGAAAGCCATTAATTGGCGCTGGCCATTTTCAGGAAATTACTTAAACCTGCCTCTCCCTACACTCCCTGCCAGATATTTGTGCCTCACAGCCATTTGTGCCTCACAGCTCTATGGCGATTTTCCTGCGTTCCAGTGTCCCCTGCGTTCCTGAGGCCCTCCGTGTTCCTGTGTACCAGTGTTCCGCCATGCTGCTGTTCCTGTGTACCAGTGTTCCTCCATGCTGCTGTCCTGTGTACTGTGTTCCCGTACCCATCTGCTTGGACCTCCTGTTGCTGACCCTGGATTGGACTCTGACCACGAGATTGCCTGCCATTCCTGTACCTCAACCTTGGCCGCCACTGCAGACAAGTCACGCCTGATTAACAACCTGGTGGTACCACGCAGCAGCTTGTCTAACCCACTTTGTGGCGGGCTCCAGTGAAAACCGGGTACCCCTTACACTCTGGACCCAGGTAGTGGCTTGTGCCATCGTCTGCAGTGGTCCAGAGGATCCACAACCCTCAAGCCTGACAACAATGTAAGGAATGAAGGAGGAAGGAGCTTTCATTGATTAGATGGTTGGAAAGAGACAACAAAAGGAGGTAGAAGGCAATCCTAAAACCGAAAGCAGACAGCAACAGAAGGCAAGATGGTTGAGTTTGCCAATTAAACTTAGACAAGTTTTTAATTTATAAGTTGCTCTGCTAGTTAATTATTTCTATAGTACATAGTATGATGTAGAATGGTAACAGAAAAAGAAAAGCTTGGGTAAATTTACAATGATATTCAAGACTTACCTTGCCAACAAGCTTGCCTTTTCTATTCATACAAAGGTAAAAATCAGTTTCTTTCCCTTTTATCCGGACTTGACTTCCAAATGTGTCAGTTTCCACTAGCAGCTGGGCTTGGAAAGAAAGAAGAATGTTGATTAATTCATCTACAGTTTAAAGCTACATTCTTATCTCGTTTTTAAATCCTATGGAGCTTGGAGCCCCTCAGGCTTATTTGTATAATAAAAAAAAAAAACAGACAGTAAGAAGCTGAAAGAAGATCAGATCTTACTAGAGGGGACACACAGCTGTATGTCAGTGTATTTGGTTGACAATCCTTTATCCTGGTGGTAGATGTCCTTTAAGTAAGGGGAGATGAGAGAAGGTTTTCTTTGATTTGATTTTTTATGGTGCTTGGGCCCCCAAAGCAGACACCAACAATGACCTTGGAACTCTGCTGGTGATCTAGGTTTTGCCTCATGTGCGCAAAGGGGTTTAGGGAATGAGCGATGTCAAGACTTATTTTGTTGTATTTTATTCTTTTGTATGGTTTCTGTTGCTGATTGTTTTCTCCCCCTTTCAATACCCCGAGGTTGGTATGCAGATGACAACTGCAGGAAATTTATATTGCTTCTCAGACTCTTTTGCCTGGCGGAATTTTTTATCTCTGCCCTATGGATATTTTCTGTGAACTTCAAGGATCTTGCTGAAGTGAGCAGGGGCATAACTAGAAGCTGCATGCCCCCGCTTTCCCCATGCAAATTTATCTACATATTTGAACATAGACATACAATCACACACATATATACACTCATATACACACACACATTTATAAACTCATATACACACATTCAGGGCTGTTGCCAACACTGGGCATGCCGGGGTAAGTGTCGGGGCCCAGAGCTGCTGGGGATCCCCTTATAAAGCTGTACATAAAGAATCCATGGGGTTGAGGGGGGCTGTATCTAATGAATCCATAGGGTGTGAGGGGGATTTATATAAAATAACCATGAGAGGGCTGTATGTAAAACAACCATGAGGGGGCTGTTTGGTATAAAAACTAGGGAATATTTTAAATTCAGATTTTTTTGTGCCACCATGTGTGTTTACTGCAAAGAGGCCCATTGAGGCTCTCTCGCCGAGGGGCCTACTGATACCTGGAGCCAACCCTGTATACATTTATACACTCATATATACATTTATATACTCAAGCATATAGTATATACACACACTCATTATATATACTGCATACACTCGAGTATAAGCCGAGTTTTTCAGCACAAAAAATGTGCTGAAAAACCCTAACTCGACTTACACTCAAGTCTATAAAGAAATCTAAATGTGTACTCTCTTTCCGACGACCCCCCCCCTTCCCCCGGCAGGTCCTATTAATTCAGCGATGTTTTTGTGTGCGATCTGTCACAGGCATCATAACGTCAGGTTCTCGCTGATGTTCTAATGTGTGTTGGCATCGTCACACATTATGATGCGCGCCGACACAGGACCAATTCTGGACATTGCTGAAAAGAAGAGGACCTGCTGAGGGAACGTCGGAAGGGCAATACACATTTTTTTCTTAGAGGCTGTATACTGTATACTGGGGGACTTGGGCTGCAGGCTATATACTGGGGGACTTGGGCTGCAGGCTATATACTGGGGGCAAGGGCTGCTGGCTATATACTGGTGGGGCAGGGACTGCAGGCTATATACTGGGGGGAAGGGCTGCAAGCTGTATACTGGGGAGCAGGGGCTGCAGGCTGTATACTGGGGGCAGGAGGTACAGGCTATGTACTGGGGGGAAGGGTCTGGCTGGCTATTTACGGGGGGCAGGGGGTTTCGGTTATATATGGGACAGTCACTGCAGGCTGAATACTGGTGGGCAGGGGCTGCAGGTTATATGCTGGGAGGCTAGGGCTGCAGGTTATATACGGGTGCAGTCACTGCAAGTTGTATACTGGGGGCAGGGGCTGCAGGCTATGTACTGGGGGGGAGGGTCAGGCACGCTATATACCTGGGGGGCAGGGGCTGGCTGGCTATTTACTGGAGGGCAGGGGCTTCAGAATATATATGGGGGCAGTCACTGCAGGTTGTATACTGGGGTCAGGGGATGCAGGCTATATACTGGGGGGCAGGGGCTGCAGGCAATATGCTGGGCAGGGTCTGGCAGGCTATATAATGGGGGGTATGGGCTGGCTGTGGGGCAGGGGCTTGTGGCTATATACAGGGGACATGGGCTGCAGGCTGTATACGGGGGGACATGGGCTGCAGGCTGTATACGGGGGGACATGGGCTGCATGCTATATATTGGGGGCAGGGGCTGTAGGCTATATACCGGGGGCAAGGGGCAGGCTGGCTATAAACTGGGGGCAAAGGGCTGGCTGTATTCTGGGGGAAGTTGTACATCATGTATACATACAGTATATACACATATATAATATATACATTAATATACACACATCGGGGGAGATTTATCATTCGTCCTATGTAGCGTATAAATGTCGCATTTTTTTCTCGCTAAAAAACCCAGCCAAAACTATGTTTGCGCAAAAATTAGCAACTCTAAAATCACGCAAATGCAGAAAAAATACACCACAGAGTATGCAACCCCATATTTATCAAATAAGAATTTTCAAAAGAACGCAAATTTAATTGCAAAACTACACCACATAAGAGGTGGTATATGTAGGTCCATTGCTACTACAGGGGGAAGTTTTTGCTCAATTTTGAGGTTTTTGCTCAATTTTGAGGTTTTTGCTCAATTTTGAGTTTGAGGTATCTGAGAATTTCCTGTGCAAATTGAGCATACATATAACTAGTGCAGTCTATTTGCATAGAGCACACACAGCTTGGGGCTGCCATAGCAACGATCGGCGCCCCCCAAAAACGGCTCGGGGGGACTATCGTGGGGGAAAGACCCCCCCCAAAGGCAACTGCTGCAGTCGTGTTGATCGCGGGATTTAACGGGTTAAACACCTGCGATTGGAGCCCACTCTGGCCTCTGGTGTTACCCGGTGATATCAGTGGTAGATTACTGCTGACATCCCGCAACTCCTGATGCCGGCACGGTTCCGGTGCAAAGCCAAACCGGTATCGGCTCGGCGCCGTACGAGTCCGGAGCTGAGTGCTAATAGCGGGAGCTCGCATAGTACTGGAACGCTAAGGGGTTAAACATGTCCCCAGTCCAGGTAAAGAGCAAGGCATGCCCAAATTTGTATTACACAAATCACACAATATACAGCTGAATCCATAATTATTTTGACACTGACAGAATTAATTTATTACCTGTTTACTGAACCATATTCAAGTTATAATTATACAAAGGACATGTACATTAAAGGGGTATTCTCGTCTCGGCATTCACATTCAGTTTCATTAATCTTCCATATATAAACATTTCTTCAATTGGATGTTATTAAAAAAAAATGTTTCTGTGTGAAGATAATTTCCCATAAACATAGCCATGTTGTCCCTTAGAAACGAGATAGCTTCCTCGGTTACGACCACCTCACATTTAGGCAGCAGTGGCCAGACATGTACTATTGAGCCCTGCCTGACCACCTGGATTCAGCGATCATTACTACAGGACGGCTGTGGGACATGTAGTAATTCTCAGATATTTCATATACAAAACCTTTTTGTTTATTTGTGCAATCCCTTCAGCAGAGGTGGCCGTATCCGAGGAAGCCATCTCGTTTCTAAGGGACCAAATCACTACATCTATGGAAAATTATCTTCACACAGGAATATTTTTTTTAATAACATCTAATTGAAGAAAGGTTTATTAATGTCAGATTAATCAAACTGAATGTGAATGCCCAGACGAGAATACCCCTTTAAGTCCGTACTTTCAGCTTCTATTTGAGGGTAACCACATTAAAATTGGATCGGTGGTTTAGGAGTTTTAGCTCCTTACTATGTTCAACCCGTTTTGGTTTTTGCATTTTCATTTTTCTCACCCCACCTTCAAAAATCAAAAACTTTTTTATTTTTCCATGTAAAGAGCTGTGTGATGGCTTTTTTTATGTGTAACAAATTGCACTTCATAGTGACAGTATTTAGTATTCCATGCCATGTACTGGGAAGCAGGAAAAAAATTCCAAATGTAGTGGAATTGATGAAAAAATGCAGGTTTCTTGTAGACTAGGATTTTACGGCTTTCACTGAGCGCCCCAAATTACATGTCTGGTGTATTCTTTGGGTCTCTGCGATCACAGGGATACTAAATGTATGTAGGTCTTATAATGTTTTCATATATTTTTAGAACTGTACAGCCTTTTGATCACTTTTTAGTGAACTTTTTATATTTTGCTAAATTTTGCCCTCTCAGCCACCTTCATGCCAGTGGGACATGAAAGGGCAAGAAGGGATGGCGTGACCGGCAAAGAGTAGGCCGGCACGTTGCGTTACTGTCCCCACACCTGCGCACTCGCTGCCGCTGGAGACTTTTCACATGTGCCATTAAAGGACACCTGTTGGGTCAAAACAAAGGGCTAGCCACACTTACTTATGAAATACTGATGAGTAGTAAGTAAGTATTTCTCTCTTGAAATACTAATGAAATCATAGCTGTAGCAGAACATACCAATAAGCTTTGTCACGCTGTGGCATTTAACACACAGTGGTCATATCTTCCAGTGGTCTGACGTATTCTTAATGGGGCAGTTCGGGCACTCCCCTCTCTTCTCTGCCCCTCCCATGCTAGATGCCGTCGGTGACTGTAGCATGCATTTTTGAAATGCATCCAAATCAAAGCCCAGCCCCTGTGACTACCCCAGGATTTTGTCAGGGTGCAAGGTAAGTTATAACACACAATTATATTGTAATGCAAATGCTTATAAAAGGCAGAAAGGCATATTTGCACTGCAGGTGTAATGGGCTTCTGCAATCTGTCTTTAGTGAAAATGAGGTCCCTGGTGACAGGTTCCCTTTGAACATCAGGAACAACCGTTATTATATTTTGATAGATCGTACATTTTGGAATGCAGGGATACCTAACATGTTTGTGATTTTTACTGTTTATTTAGATTTAGATCAGTTCCAGCTATTTAAATTGCATGCTGAAGATGCATTGGTAGGCAGAACGCAAGAGGCTGCTGGGGTGTAGAGTAGCCACGCCGTGTAGCCTCAGCTTCGGCTACTCCACGACCCAGTAGCCTCTTTAGAAAATTTGCTTATTCGGGGAATTAAAATGTAGAAAAGTTCTGGACACAAACGAATTAGCCCTAAAAAGGGCTATACTACTCTACATCACAGGAACCTGCCACCGGATCTACTTAATAGGTAGATCCAAGGTTTCCTTTAAAGTATGAAAACTCTGTTCACCTGCATCTACAGTTCTGAGTTTCATATATTCTCATCATAGAGGCATATATAATTCATTAGTACCAAGAATATTAGGTCCTAAAATACTATTTTCATCAAACATTTATGCTCCTACCTCCCCTGACATCTGCCATTGTGAGAAAGTTTGGATGGGTTATTTCTAATGAGCATAGGCTATTTAAAAATATGACTCCATCATTGTAAATCAAGCTTCTGAATTCTTAAAGGAGATCTCCAACTTTTGTAGAACATTTCCAGACAGCATTATTATTTTCTTTGCTAATTTCCACCTTCATATGTTTTTTTTTTCTCTCCACACAATTGCTATGGTCTAGACATAAGCAGTCTACATTACACACATTCCTTAAAACTAGATATTTGAAAAATTTCCATAATGATATTTTTAAAAGAGAAATCTTCCATTGCATGCATTATACTTATTGGGCCGTTTATTTTAAAACTTCCTGAGAACTCCCACTGGAAGAGGGAATTCCTTAAATTTCTGACTAAAGACTGTTGTGAATATTGTGCAATATCTTGCACCTAGCATAATACACGATTTACACTTTTAAAGTCCGTAAAAGAAATTTAAGAGAAAAAGACAAATCAGAGAAGGCAGGAATTCAATCATTTATACAAATTCAGACAGGTTTTAAATTCTGCCAAAAGCCTGCTACATTTTTTAGCATTCCATTAAATCACTTTGTAATTTGGATCTCAGACCCACATGCATATTTCAAAGGCATTCTGTAATCATAAAACCTCACTAGTTGGCGAGCATTTACTTGAACAGCTCCATACTTTCTGTAGCAGAAGTTTCCTAGTACACTTAACTAAACACTCTTAGCTAAAAAACCTGGGAAAGAATTTTTCAGCATCAGACATAACGTACAGAGTCTAGCCTCTATTTGTGCCAAATTCAAAGGTCATATTATGGAGAAGTAACTTCATAAGCACTGAAACATTGTTTTTAATGATCAAAGTACATTTGTTAAATAGATGTTATTAGAAAAAGTATCTTATAGAAAATTAAACAATTTCAAAATGTGAAAAAGGTTACTGTTATAACAAAAGATGCTGAGGTTTACCAATTTTAGGATTCTGAAAGGACATAGACCATCATTTTAGTGATAGTAGATGTGTCCTAGCAAAAAGTTCGAAGTTCCTCAGGACCTATTTTATCATAACCCAGTCACCTTAGCGCTCGGGGGGAGGTGGAAAGGGGCAGGGCCACACACTACAGGGACGGTGCATTCATTAACATATTAATGCAAATTAGTCCTCACGGAGGTTTAATGTATGCACCCCCCTGTAGTGCTGGGGGCCCCGCCAGGTTCCGCCTCCCCCCCGAGCGCTTAGATAGGTGACAGGGCCACTAGTGCTATGGGGGGTTTGCATATATGGGGGGTTTGCTATGGGGGGTTTGCATATATTAAAATAATAGGCTCCCTGAGGCACTCAGGTGATGTAGACTGAGGGTCCCAGTAATTTGCATTACTTTTATAACTTTTATAATTTCCGCGATTATCATTTCTGTATATGAGGGGCTGTATATGAGGACCAGAATAAATGAGAGAGAGGGTACATGCATATAAATAAATTAGGAGAGCTCTGTTATTGTGATATGTATAAATCCGTTAGGGGTTGCTGTATATATATATATATATATATATATATATATATATATATATACACTCATCGGCCACTTTATTAGGTACACCTGTCCAACTGCTCGTTAACACTTAATTTCTAATCAGCCAATCACATGGCGGCAACTCAGTGCATTTAGGCATGTAGACATGGTCAAGACAATCTCCTGCAGTTCAAACCGAGCATCAGTATGGGGAAGAAAGGTGATTTGAGTGCCTTTGAACGTGGCATGGTTGTTGGTGCCAGAAGGGCTGGTCTGAGTATTTCAGAAACTGCTGATCTACTGGGATTTTCATGCACAACCATCTCTAGGGTTTACAGAGAATGGTCCGAAAAAGAAAAAACATCCAGTGAGCGGCAGTTCTGTGGGCGGAAACGCCTTGTTGATGCCAGAGGTCAGAGGAGAATGGGCAGACTAGTTCGAGCTGATAGAAAGGCAACAGTGACTCAAATCGCCACCCGTTACAACCAAGGTAGGCAGAAGAGCATTTCTGAACGCACAGTACGTCGAACTTTGAGGCAGATGGGCTACAGCAGCAGAAGACCACACCGGGTGCCACTCCTTTCAGCTAAGAACAGGAAACTGAGGCTACAATTTGCACAAGCTCATTGAAATTGGACAGTAGAAGATTGGAGAAACGTTGCCTGGTCTGATGAGTCTCGATTTCTGCTGCGACATTAGGATGGTAGGGTCAGAATTTGGCGTCAACAACATGAAAGCATGGATCCTTTCTGCCTTGTATCAACGGTTCAGGCTGGTGGTGTCATGGTGTGGGGAATATTTTCTTGGCACTCTTTGGGCCCCTTGGTACCAATTGAGAATTGTTGCAACGCCACAGCCTACCTGAGTATTGTTGCTGACCATGTCCATCCCTTTATGACCACAATGTACCCAACATCTGATGGCTACTTTCAGCAGGATAATGCGCCATGTCATAAAGCTGGAATCATCTCAGACTGGTTTCTTGAACACGACAATGAGTTCACTGTACTCAAATGGCCTCCACAGTCACCAGTCAATCCAATAGAGCATATTTGGGATGTGGTGGAACGGGAGATTCGCATCATGGATGTGCAGCCGACAAATCTGCGGCAACTGTGTGATGCCATCATGTCAATATGGACAAAAATCTTTGAGGAATGCTTCCAGCACCTTGTTGAATCTATGCCATGAAGAATTGAGGCAGTTCTGAAGGCAAAAGGGGGTCCAACCCGTTACTAGCATGGTGTACCTAATAAACTGGCCGGTGAGTATATATATATATATATAATTTATATATTTATGTGTTAAATAGGACGAAGCTGTGTATAAAATCATTAGGGGTCAGCGTACAGTGTCGAACTACCCCACTAGAGAACCAAGCCATCCTTCCGTGGGCCAAGACTCTAACATAATACTAAAATCCATAGATATGACAGGTTGGTCCAAGAAACCCCAGTTCAACAATGGCTTCATATAAATTAGTTCATTAGGGGGTGCTAAATGTAGTGGGTACTTTATATAAATCATTCCAAAAGTTGTGAGGAACCAGGGGTAGTGGACCCACTGGACCACCACGGACAGTGACATAAGCCGACATCTGGGAGTGGAGTCTAAGTGGCACTCGGATTTCACCAGAGCCCGCCACAAAGCGGGTTGGACTTGCTGCGGCGTGAATTCAGCTGAATTCTATTAGTTTTGTCCACGGTGGTGGCCAAGGCAAGGTACAGAATCAGAAGGCAGGCAGTCGTGGTCAGGCAGAAGGTCAGGACAGGCAACACAGGATCAGAGTCTGGGATGTAGCAGAAGCCCAGGGCTGGTAGAAAAGGAGCAAAGTTAGGAACAGAGCCATGGTCCCAACGGGAAATCACCATAAAAGCAAGGGACATCAGGCACAAAGATCTGGCAGAGGGCACAAGAAGAGGTCAGGAATTTATCTGGGAAGGCGGTCAGCTAGCACTAATCATTGGTGCACTGGCCCTTTAAATCTTAGATGGAGGCGCCATTGGAGGCCGCAGCGAGGAGACCAGCGCTGGAGCGTGGCAAGGTAAGTGAAATGCTCCGGAGGCACACGGGTGTGCCTGCGACCTAGAACATGGGACACAGGGGCTCCCGTGACAAAAATGCACTCAGTCTTCTTAGATTCGATGCATCTAGTTTTGATAAATTCCTAACACTGTTTTTCCTGTCGACACTTCCCCCACCCCCGTTGACTGATTTCTTCAATATATCGGTTCTCTTATTTTGGAGCTCTTGATCAATCTCCTCACTGCCTCTTTCTCTTTTTACTGTTTACAGCACTCTTATTATCTCCCCCACCCCAGCCCACAGAATCCAGGTGCAGGTTATAGCTGCATTCTATGCCATACAGGAGCTGATGTTCCATTGGGGGTTGGGAGGAGATCAAGACTTGCACATAATGTGCCTCCCACAGTTTTTGGCATTTATGCCAAAAAAAATAATTTTGGTCTAATATGACCGGTGCACCTTATTCCACATGATAGCTCTGTCTTCATAAATTTCTTTTTGAAGACTGCAAATAGGACTGCTTATAGCTTGCTTTCAAAAATGGCTTTCTTCTTGCCACTCTTCCATAAATGTCAGCTTTGTGGAGCACAGATCTTCCCATCCGAGCTGTGGATCGCTCCAGAGTGAGCCTGTGGTACTCCTCTTGCTATTTCTATAATTAGAGCTCTCCTGAGCTGTCAGTTAATATTACCGCCCATGTGTTGGTAGGTTAGTACTTGTGCCATTCTCTTTCCAATTACAGATGATGGATTCCCTGAGCTGTCTATTGTTTCCTTGGGTTTCATTATGCAAGTTGTTCACTAATACTCTCTAATAAACCTCTAAAGCCTTCAGAAAACACATTTAGTTATACAGAGAATGAATTACATACATAAATATTCTATTTAATAAGAATGTGTCTTTAAAAGGCAAGCAGATATATTTAGTGGCATCAAAGGACATGGGGCTGAATATATATAAATATGCATGCTAAACTTATCAGCATTTTAATTAGCAAAAATCTGCAAAACACATATCATTTTAGGCTACCTGCACACCAAGTGCAAAGGTTGTAGAATTTATCCCAGTGCTAATAATGCAGCCATTCAATATCAGAAAACAATTTTGCCGTGGGAGGGGAGCACAGATACTTCTTTGCATTGCAAAGGTTAAATTCTGCACTGGGATATGAAAGAAATAAATCCCATAGACTACACTGATTTTGTATTACACTGCAGATTTTCCACACTGAAAATCTGTGCATGATACACTATGGGGGAGATTTATCAAAATGTTGCTGAGTAGACCAGAGTCTACAGTGCAGCTACAACTAGCACACCTTCTCTTCTATGGGCTCATGTATAAGGTTGTGAATTCCAGCCTGAGCATAAGCTGAGGTACCTAGTTTTAACACAAAAAATGTTGAAAGCTTATTGACTCAAGTATAAGCCTTGGGTGGGAAATGCACTCTTGACAGCTTCCACCTAGTATATATGCCTAGCAAAAAAAAACCCCTCAATGTTCACCTTTCTGATCCCCCCCCTTCCCCACAGGTGATCTTCATTGTTGATGGAAGCCAGTCACTGGTCCTTGCATGCTGGTCGTGCAAACACTATGACGTCAATCACCAGCTGCCATCATAATGCGTGTGCCGCCATTACGCCAGGACCTGTCATCGCCAGCGCACAAAAGGTGAGCATTAAGTTTTATTTTTAGGTTACTTTTTTTTGTTGAGTATTTATGGTAAATACTGGCCATTTTAAAAGGTTCTTTTTTTCAGTTAACTGAAAATTTGGGTGCCATCTTTTATCTGTTCCATTATGAATGCCATACGTGTCAATATTTACTAAAAATATGTAAGTGGGTTTTTATCAAATCTACAAAATATTTTAAGATTTTCCCATAAAGGAAAATTCTCAAATTTCAAACCCTAGTGATGTTTACACAACAAAGATAATTTTTAACCCCCTGGACTCTCTGACCAGACACTTCATGATTCGTCTAATTCTGTGTGCTGACAATGTGGTTAGATTATCTCAACCTTACTATCACAGTCATAACATACACAACACTGCTATATGCCTCCCTCCCCCTCCCCTGGATAAAGATCCAATCTGCCTGTAGCAGATCAGAATATCCTGGGTCGAGTCCAGGGGCAACCAAAATTGTGTACACCAGAACTGATAGAGACAGGTTGGAATTAAATCTGTGAAATGCTGTAATTTTGTAAAACATTGAATTAGAGAATGTGTTATTTTATTATCTTGAGTACATTTAAGAAACGTGTCTTCGGGGGAATGCCCATTTGAGAGATCATGATTGGTATTGAATATCAGTCATATACATTTGAATGAAACTGAACTAGGAATAGGTAATTTGATGAAAGGACATAATGTTCCAAGCCTGTGAAGGGCACATAAGTTGAATATTGTATAATGAATGTCTATCCTAAATATCAGGGATGAATTTTTAAATATCATACCACCCCTTTAACTCTTTCAAGAGTTGTTTAGAAAACATGAACAATATTATTCAGTTTGCACATTTTCTCTCTTGGTTCATTTTCGGTTGCCAATATGTTGTATGGGAAAAGCCTTTCAACCTCTGGCACCTGCAAGCAATGGCCTGCTGTGACTAATCATAAATCTTTCCTCTGGATCTAATGGTTTAACCACTCTTCTGCCAAGGAGTTTCTCTGAAAGTGTACCTCAAGAGACCAAGTATTGTTAACAAAATCCATATGTTCAAATATAAAAGTTAGAAAGAAATACAACACATTTAATAAATACCAATAATCTATATGTTTCACAGGCTTCATAAGTCACTGATTACTAAAACATACCACGGTCCTTATTATCCACACTTACATACACAAATT
The DNA here is from genome assembly GCF_040894005.1 of Engystomops pustulosus. Classification (NCBI taxonomy): domain Eukaryota; kingdom Metazoa; phylum Chordata; class Amphibia; order Anura; family Leptodactylidae; genus Engystomops; species Engystomops pustulosus. The sequence goes on along the minus strand of NC_092414.1, from coordinate 40,706,003 downwards.
ATTTAATATATGAGATCATTTTCACATGGTACTTTTCTGGTAACTATTTTGCATAGGTATTCGGAATCCAAAATCAGAAAAGGATCAGAAAAATAGAAGATGTACAATTATTTTCATTATATACATTTTCTTTTTAGGATCCACTCCTGGTTTTTCCTTACAAATCCTGGCTTTTCTCCAATACTGATGAAACTGGCTTTAACTGCATTTTTTTTTCTATAATAAAACAAAATCATTAAAATAGAAACTTTAGAAGTATGCCGTTTGGATCTTTTGTTTCACTTCTTGTCTTGGGATAGCAGAATAGCACAGAGTTGTGTCCCCAAAACAGTACTTGTTTCTTTTTGGCTGCAGAAACAAAAGTCTTTCCAGGAGGGATGTCTTTTACTTTGAGAGGGAGCTACAGAAATTATTGGTTCAAGCATGTGCTGGAGATTCGCCACCTGGTCAGTGGGATCAAAGGAATGAAGAAAGCATACACTTCTACTCTACTGTACAAATTGAAGTAGGAAAGTGAAGTGTGCAAAGAAATATGACACTGTCTTGGTGTGCAATTCAGCACTATGCATTATACAGAAAATGTAAGTCCTTATTTTCTATATGACTGGAAATTTAGTACACGAAAGCTCACAATCTGCAATGGAATAATTAATTCTGCATAGAACTTGAAGAAAAAGTGCTTTTTAGTACTTTGATGGTCAACTGAGCCTTGGGTGCCCAATTCTTCATTCGTATAGAGATGAAAATGAATTAATTATTGCAAAAGATTTTCCAGGTCCATTTGTAGACTTTGCCAGAGATAATAAAAGATAATAAAACCTAGGAATGGAGAGAAAAATAGGTAAAATTTTCCAAACTTGGCGTAAAATCTATTCACTCCTTCTGCTGAGACGTTGGCTTAGCATACCAACACACAGACAGAGTAGATGTGGAGGATGGGGTTCATGAAGTACTGGAGCAGCACTTGGGAACTGCAGAGACACAGAGGCATTTACTTTGTATTAAATGCCATCTTCCACTTGTTTCCCTCTTTGATCCAGTTGTAAGCTTTGTGCAGATTATCTTCATCCTATAGTTCCTGTAAAAGATATCAGAATTTATTGGCAAGGGATACTTCTTCTTAACAGTGATTTTGTTTCATCCACGATAATCAACACATGCATAAATAGATCCATCCTTTTTCTTGAAAAAGAAGAAGCATATGATGAAGATTTCTGTAGGAATCCTCTTTTCAAAGTTTCCTTGATGTAATAGGACTAGGATTTAGTTTATGGCAGGAACAAAGAATACACATGACCCTAGTATGTAGGGCAGTTCAAAAAGTCATTTATTAGGCCTACGAGGTGGTAGAGTCTCAGATTCCTTTTTAATTAACATAGTTGACAAGGAAATGTGGGTAAGCTTGGGTAACTGGTCATTAGGAAGCAGAAACATCTGTATCCGGACAGTTGGAAAAGTATTGAGCAGAGGACTGATGATCTCAGCACTTGGCAAGATATATAAGGAGACCTTCGCAGCCGAGGCAACAGGTAACCAAGGCCTGATTGACATCAGAACCATAGTCCAGGACGATGTGTTCAGAAGAGACAGAGTCACAAGGGCAGTGAGGTTACAGGTCTCTTCCATCTAGGGCTATCTTTCCTACTTTCACTAGGAATTGGAATTTTCCTGCCTTGATAGGACAATTGAAAATAATGAAAATAATATACATTGCTACTGTAGAAGAGGTACAATTACCATGTGGTCTATACTGATATTGCTCCTCTGACAGCTTTAGTTGTTATAGTTGCATAGTTTCCTGTGGAAAAAGCTAGCAGGAGCTTTCGGAATGATGAGGTTCAGGGTTGGTGGCCTTTTTCTTAGGAGGACTCCTTAACAAATTTCCAGGAACTCAGATCAATATGAGTGGCCAAGCAAATAAGGTCATCCACAGAGGCTGAAAGCCCCAACTGATAATCTCAAATTTTATGTCTGCCATACTAAACCTTCCCTCAACTTAAGAAGTTCTTCTTTTCCAGGACGTTAAGTCAAGAACGGACTTGGATTGAATATTGACCTCTAGCCATAGTTCCTTGACAGAGATGTAGCCAAGAGGATGTTGCTCAGGAGGCATGGCCGGTTTCCTCAAGACCTCCACAGAAGGTAGCCAGAAATTCCTCAAGATCAGAATGGTGCCCAAGCCCCAAATTTTCAAAACAGGGAAGACACATTAAGAACTACCTGAGCATAGTATAATGTTTACTGGTGCCTCTGTGACTCAAAATGAATTATACACTGGAAGTTAGGTACTGTTGATTGAAATTGAGGAGGCAGAATTGGGGACTGAGTTGGAGGAGTACAAGAGCGTCCAATGTTTCTATGCACCAGGTGGTTTTCAATTTCAAATGATAGGTTAAAATGTTATCATGAACTGCAACATGGCTTGAAGTATGCTTTCAGCTTTATGGACATCAGGATTTTATAATTTTTATCCTTGCTCTAACTTTTAAACACTTAGCATTGAGCTCTGTTCTTAAGACTGAATTGAGAGCATTTACAAAAGAGCTTCTCCTTACACGCCCACCATTAAAATCTCCAAGTGGTATTCTGCGTAAACTTGTGTAAGTGCTGTGATCAAACATGACAGTAGCACCTGAAATGCCCCCCTGGGGCCATTGGCTAGTATGGATTAATTTACTTGACAAAGTTTGCAGTATATTGCAGAAGCAATCAGACCATCTAGAGTTTAAACACCAAAGAACAGTAAATTAAAATGAAGTAAATTCAAAATTAATATAAATAAAATTATGTTTGGTATGTAGAAAAAAAATCATGTTTAGTATTCTTATAGTAATACTACTATAAATTATACTTATTTAAATATGTTTTTAAATTACACTAGGGTATTTGAAGATCCATTGAGGCACTGTCAGAACTCGCAAATTGTTCTGATGGGATTTGGTTTCAGGTTTCTTGCTGGAAAACCACACCCAGAGCTGCCTGTGATTGACAGCTCCATTTCTAATCTTGGGAAAGCTGGGTGTATCTTTGAACTTTTTTTGTATGCAGCTGCGATTTGAGTGATGGACAGCTGAGCCAGTCAGTGCTGGAGGTAGTGTCCATTTCTGCCTTATATTCTTCCCAGCCCTTCATTGGCTGCTGGTTATTCAGTCTAATCTGTGTATCTAGTGCCCTTGCTATTGCGTTTCTTGCTATTCTGTGTTTTGACTTCTGCTTTGCCTACTGACCATTCTATTACTATTCAATTCTGTACATTTGCCGCCATCTTGGTTTTGACCCGTTTTTTTTTACTTCGCTTGTCTGTCTGTATCTGTTGGTTGTCCCTCAGTATTGTTTATCTCCTAGTGTGACCCCACTTTCCTGTCTCAGTCTTGTGTCGGTTTCTGTGTACCAGTGTGAACACTGACCTTTATCTGTATTCTGGTTACCTGTCCGCGCCACTATCCAGCAGCTGTCAGAGAAGGTAAGTCTTCCCTATCACCTTGTAGGATCTCTCTTGTAGGGACCATCAGTTAGGTTCCTGATAATGGGTTCGCCCTTGCCAGGGAAGTTTATCTGCTTTAGGCAGGGCCTAAGCCCACCACCACTTACCTAGTCTGACAGCTAGCGCCAAGCCTGGTTGTGGATGCGCGTTTGCTATACAGGTACTGTCCACATTTATTAAGTTTCTCACAGTGCAAAGTTAGCAGAGTTTATCAAGTGTCTGACTCTGGATAATAAACCTGACGTAAATTAAGACTGTCTAGTCCAGTCTTAAAGGAAACCTACCACTTGAAGTGGCAGGTTTCCGATGGCAATACCGGGCACCAGCTCAGGGTGAGCTGGTGCCGGAGCTTATTTTAGTTAGTGTTTTAAACCGCGGTATCGCGGTTTAAAACACTTTTTAAACTTTATAGCCGGCGCAGGCAGGTACGCACTCGGCGCTTACCATGCGCGCGGCTCTCAATAACTTCCTATGTAGCCGCGCGCACGGTAAGCGCCGAGCGCGTACCTGCCTGCGCCGGCTATAAAGTTTAAAAAGTGTTTTAAACCGCGATACCGCGGTTTAAAACACTAACTAAAATAAGCTCCGGCACCAGCTCACCCTGAGCTGGTGCCCGGTATTGCCATCGGAAACCTGCCACTTCAAGTGGTAGGTTTCCTTTAAATTACAAAAGGATAGAGTTTGGACACATATTCCATATATCCATTGCCATGCAAATAATTTTTGAACCAAATAAAGTTTATTAAGGGTAGTTGAAATGTAGAAGGTGAAGCCAATAATGCCAAGACAGAGTCACAAAGTCCAAAAGTATGTGTTTCATGTTGAATGAAATAACAGCATATTCCAAAAGCACCTACAACCCCAATTACATACATCATAGCAGTCACTTGAAGCCTTTCATGTTGGTATAACAAAACGGAAACAATATAATGCTATAAAGCCAAACCCTAAAACCAACCCAAAGTCATGCATACTGCTGTAGCAGCCAAAGTAGTTGACTAGCTGTCTTTGGAGGGCAGAGCAGTTTTTTTTATAGTAATTATATTGTATTACATAGGGGCAGTATTACAGTAGTTATTAAGGTCTATTAGGAGGGCAGGGGAACCAGCATAGCAAGACTCCACAGGTTCAGTTAAAACATAGTCAAAAATGTAATCTTCATGTTAAAAAACACAAATCAGCAAGAAAAATACATGACTAAGGTATGACTAAGGACTGAGATGTAAAAGTCCGAAACGCGTTACCGCTGCTGTTTTTTGTCTTACATTTTTGTCTTTTTCGTGTCCATGTATTTTTCTTGCTGATATGTGTTTTTTAACATGAAGACTAAATGTTTGACTATGTTTTAACTGAACCTGTGGAGTCTTGCTATGCTGGTTCCCCAGCCCTCCTAATAGACCTTCATTTCAAGCGCTCAAGGGGTTACCGTGCACCCGGTCTTACAGGACGACTACATCAGACCTTCACTACTTTCCGAGGTGAGCTGTTACTAATCTTTCTCTTCGTTTTTACATTACAGTAGTTATATTCTTGTACATGGGGACAGTATATAATAATTATATTTTAGTACAAAGTGCAGTATTAGGCTGCAGGTGGAGGGGTGACACCTCCACTCTCCATTGCAATGTGATATGGGCCATATCGCAGGGAAAGATAGGACATGTCCTATCTTTTTCCCACATATGGGGCAGTATAGTGCCGCATTGCAGTCTATGGGGGGGGGGGGGGCGCATGTATGGCCGCAAGCTTATAGTACTTATATTTTTGTACATAGGGGGCAATATTACAGTAGTAATATTCTTATACATAGGAGAAGTATTATAGGGTTATAAGGTTATTATAGAGCAAAGAGCAAAAGAGCAAAGAAAAAAGTTGATCCTTGGCACCAGTGGGAGTAAAAATTTTCTTTAGTTTATTCTTACGCAATTCAAAACAACATAGAAAAACACACGATGTGCACATAGCTAAAAGAGGTGATGCGCTTCGGACACTAACAATTCGGTCCATATTCATACCTTGAATACAATAGCAAGGACGCCAGAATATAAAGCCATCAGACTGTGCCACCCACATGTTATGTGACCACAGCATAAACCACATGATCAAAATTAACAACACCATCTTGTTCTTTAAAAGGTTTAGATGCACCTGTAATGCACTTCGAACTAGAAATATTCTTAGAATTTGTCCCAGTAATGTGTTCTGAAATTCTGTCTTTTAATTTACAAGCAGTATCCCCTACATATTGAAAGCCACATGTAACATACTCTATAACGTACACAATGCAGACACGCAGACTCATAGTTCATGTGTCTTGTGATGTAAAATGTCTTGTTGTTAGCCCTTGTTAGTTTTTACCATGTCCTTGCATATATTACCATCTTTTTCCACACAGCAAAAACTCCCCTTATACATGCCAGCCAAGTGGGAGTAATAAACATGAAATCCCCTCACCGAGTATTTCTTTTAAGATGTTATTATGTTGTAAGATGGAAAGATATTTCTTTATGATGCCTACTACTTGGTGGTAGTTAGTACTGTATCTAGTGGTGAATACTGGTCTTTTAGAAAAAGTAGATGATTTAACTGATTTGTCACTGAGATAATTCAAACGTGGTTTAGAATCTACAATTCTATGGGCTCTGTTGCACAAAGCTTGATCCTTTGGACCAAACGGGCTGACAGAACACGACATTCTGAAAGAAACATTTCAGGAGCGGAAGACGCACATTTACTGCATATAAATTCCCCAGTGGTTAAAAACCTAATGGTATGTTGTGGATGGCAACTTCCTGCTTAAAGTAAAGTGTTGCCACTATATGCATCCAAGAAAGAAATGGAAAAGTCATGATGTTCATAGGTGAAAGTTAAATTGAAATCATTATTATTAATGAGGAGATAATTATTAATGTAGGAGGTAAAACCGACTACTACTAAAATCAATAACCACACGCCTCAAACTATGGTGGGATTTAGTGACATTACAAAATTATCTAGACAAGAAAATTATTTCATGAGCCTGAGGATCAGAAAATTTCCCACAGCAGACTACTATGACGAATTTGCTAACTGTTGAAATCAAATCCTTATGGACTGTTCGTTGCAGCTTATGTCTCTTATTGTCCAACAGCAGATACAATAAAACATTGATACACTAACGTCTCAAATCAAACAAAAAAACTCACAAGTCTCCTTTGATAACACTCTCAAAAGATTGCAAGAGAATCTGGACAATCAAGAAATGCAAATACTAGAAACTAACTAACTAACTAACATCTTAACATTAGTGGGAATTGTAGGGGGGCATAGGACTAGGGTGCAAAAATCAGATTTGGAGAATTTGTATGGGGAATCGTTTCAACCGTGCAGCTGCACTGAACAGGGTAATGATCTGTCTCCTCATACAGTGTCACAACGTTTAAGAGCATTTGGACTAAAAGCCCACTCTGCAGTGTCCATACCTTTTAGTAACAGAACAAATCAAAAATCGACACTCACCTTTGCTGACAAGCATGTTGTGTGGCCACAGATTATTTTAGTAATGAAAGCAAGTTTAATTTATCACATGGGAAAAATTATGTTAACAAACTGATGAAAGAGTGCACCCAAAGTGTCAGTAAAAGGTGGTTTCATGGTTTGGGAAATGTTTTCTGCAGCAGGAGTTTGACATCTCATATAGGTACATGCAGATTGCGTGCAAGTGTGTATAAGTCTGTGTATCTTTAACAACATGTGATTTCTACATTGCGTTCTTCCCTCAATCAGCCAACAATTTTCATACAGGACAATGCGCTTTGTCACACAGCTAAACGGGTAACGCAGTTCCTTGACACAGAAAACATTGAAACAATGAAATGGCAAGCCCAGATTCCTGATCTACATCTAATAGAAGACCTTGGAAAATCCTTGCTGACAAAGTTATGTCCAAGAAACCCATAAGAGTCACAGAACTGAAGAGACTGGAAGAAGAGTGGACCAAAATGAGCAGTGTGATAGAATATTGATGACCTGTGGCTGCAGATGTGCTGAAGCTATTCAGAGTAAAGGCCTGTACACTTCCTACTGACTGGTGACTGTTGTAACGTTCAGAAAATAGTTATATGACAGTGAGAGGTCTACTCATGCAATCAGCCTCTAGGCTCCAAAAGTAGAGTACCCTACTGTTAGAAGAAAAAGAGGCTATAAGAAATGTGCCGACATAGATCTCAAAAACCAGTTAGAAAAGGCTAGGACTGAACTTAACCTATGCTTGACCTCATTAGCTAAATGAGGCATTGTGGAGGCATATGGACAATATCGGTTCTTCTCTCAGAGTGATAAAACTAGCTCTTAGGCTTACCTTAACTATTCTCTATTCCTGAACTCCATATTCCTGATGGTGGACTCGCTTAACAAAGTAATGTTCTAGAATTTTTTTCAAATTTATATAAGGAACTATATGGTTCTTCGCAATTTGCTTTCCAGTGTATAATACAGCCTGTATTAGGGGGAATTACAAACTCTTGTCACTGATACCGCTGATGTTATGTTAAGACTTGAACAGTTATAATGTAGAAGCTAACACTACAGCCTCCTGACTTTATATGCAAAACTACTACTAGTAAGAAGGGTTAAAAATAACACTGTCCTCCCAGTAGGCAAAGATGGTACTGGGTCCAGCTGCCCATCAGCTGCAGAGGCATCAGGGGACTTATGTCAGACAGCAGAGAAGCAATTACATTCAAAATAGCACATGTCTACATGATTTATCCATACTAATTAATGCTACCAATATGATATAAGCCTACTACAACATATTAAAAAGATATATTATCTACATATTACAAGAAATGAAAGGGTTGCTTTACGAATTACTCTGAAAACACACCACCTTACCATATTTATCTCCATCTTCACCTTTAGCACTTATTCTTCTTCCAAGAACTTGAACATGTTTCCCACTTGTTCTACTATAGAGCTGGTAAAGCCTAAGCTGTTTCCTGCTCACGTCATCCCTCCCTTTTGTTTGATTTTCCACATGAATGCGAAAGTCCACATTTTCCTCAGCAGCAATCATCTGAAAAAAATATAAATAGAAATGAATAATATTTAAGAATGGAACATTTTTGGTTCCATATGATACATAAAGCTCTATGAGCGTGGCCACTATTATGCAATGTCATTAAGGCCACATGCACATATGCTGTGGTCCCTTGTTTGTACCTGTCCTGCATCTGCATGGAACTCAAGCATGCATAGGACCTGTTTCATAATTTGTGGCCTGGGCAGTCAGCTCATGTACGGGCACATGGAATCCATGGCCGCAGGCATGAAGCCGTTGAAGTAAACAGGGATGTATGTTGGCCGCTGAAACAAACACTAGCACATGTTCCCATGATACTTTGGTGTGCATGTGGCCTAGCTGTGTACTATAAAGGTTTAAGAGAACCTTGCCATAACAACTGGAAGCCTAATCAAAGGTTCTTCTTTCTGTCATTTAGGAACCCCTAAGACACCTTGCTAGGTGCTTGAACATTAGGGATCCTTAAAAAAAAAAACAATAATATAAAGGGCAGCAATTTGTTTTATTTCAGAAATGAATAGATCAGGTGACAAAAGTAAACTTTGCAATATACTTAAAAAAATCCTTCAATGTATTTGAATGCCTTCGTAGGTTTATCGGCTACGGAGGCCAATGATTTACTCTTTTTTTATCTAACAGCAGAAAAAAAGGTGGGAGTCTCAGTATAGAAAAAAATTAATTGAGGGGGGCCCTGTATTTTAATTAAATGTGGGGCCAGTATATAAAGTAAGGGGTGGGGCAGTATATAAAATAGTTAACAGGGGAGAGCAGTATATAAAATTCATTGGGGGAGGCCCCAGTATATATAATATAGGAGGTTGCCAATATATTAACCTCTTAACCCTCAATGTCATACTAGTACAGCATGGAACTGATAAGCATGTATGCATAGGGCTTACAGGCTGAGCTCTTGTCATACAGATGTGGGGTTTGCTGAATATTGTAACTAACACCGCGATCGCAGCCAGCGAGGATGCCCCCATCTTTGTTTTGATCGTTGCTCCCCAAGACGCCATTGGGAAACAACGATCCGTCATCCCCTTTACAAGACCCAAGGCTGTTTCATTCCTTCTGATCTATCACAATGTACGATTTGCACATTGTAATACATGATCAGTAAAATCCCCAAATACAGACGGACACCCACTTAAGAACACATGACTTACAGATGAACCCTGGTTACAGACAGACCTCTCTGCCAACTGTGACCTCTGAGGAAGCTCTCAGGATGCTTTGCTTTAGTCCCAAGCTGCAAAGATCACCTGTACGGTGTCTGTAATGAAGTTTTATTGATAATCCTTGTTCCAATGACAGCAAAAAATGTTGCAAATCTTATTGACACAGAGACAATTTTTTTTTCTTGTACGTAACCTGGGCACCACCTGTACTGCCATACTATAATATGGCAGTGTATAATAGGATAAAGCAGGCAACCTAGGGTTAAAGTAACCTATAAAGTATAAAAATAGTAAAAAAAAAAGAAAATGTAAAAAATTGAGAAAGATTCATAAAACCTTAAAAATTTAAATCAACCCTTTTCCTTAGAACTGATATAAAAATAAATAAACAAGTAAAATCATAAACATGTAAGGTATCGCCGTGTCCCAAAATGTCCAATCTATTAAAATATAATAACGGTAATTCCTGGTGTTGAAAAAAGCGCTTAAATGTCTGAAATGCCACTTTTTCGGTTTTCATTTTTAAAAATGTATTAAAACACATTAAAACCATCATTCTTGATGCATCTGGAGGGCGGTGTGGCCACCAGTCAAAACTATGCCAGGTCCGACCTGGTGTAGTTTTGCGTAAAAAGCCAGCAAACGAAAGTTCAGTTAGCTGTTTTTTCAAAAGAACACAGGCACGGGGGCCTCCACTAGCTGCTACGACCCCTCCATGCAAGAATACACTGTGCCAGAATTTGCGATGATTGCACTGCTTCTAAAAAAGCCCCCAGAAAACTGGCATAGGAGTGGTGATAAATCCCCCATAATGTGTATGTGAGGGAGGGGGTTTCTAAGAAGACTCCTATGGGAGATATTGACATTAAATGCCGTTTCTGTAGGAATTTGGAAACTTAAAGCCATTGATGCTTCAGTGGGGGATTCTGGGAAATAAGCAAATACATTTTACAGGATAGAAAACATTGCCGCTTGGCTACCTTATAATTTGATGTTATTAAAAAAAATCAGGTGTTTCATAGATATATTTAAAACCTGTCTGCATCAGTTCTTCTAATGTATAATTTGGTTTCCTATGGATATGACCATAAACTCATCCTGACTATGGTCTAGTGGGTCTTCATGTCAGGTTGGATTCCCTAACATGAACACGCATCTCCTGTGTATGATGTGCCGTTACATCAGCTGTGCGGTGTCTCCCTGCAGTGTCCAAGCACCATCACATAATGCTCTGCCCCGTACTGACCATCCCCCTGACAGGGCTTTGCCATGCACTGCCTTCCTCTCCAAAAGAGTTTCCCTGCACGATCTGCCCCGCACTTCTTCCTCCTCCGACTCCGCTCGTACATGAGCGTACATGTACTATGAGCGTGTCAGTGCCCCTCTATCTCCATTGTAGGGGATGAGTTTTGCTGGGGCGGGGGCGGTTGGGTGGTCGCTTGTGGGGGCATTTGATTTTTGGGGAGGGAGATTAAGGGGTATTTTGGTGGATGAAGGGGGTCCTGGAAAGCAGTACCCTGGGATGGTGGTAGAAGGTGCTGTTTGGAGGGGAGAAGTTTTGCTAGCAAGTCCATGTACACTTAACTATGAAAGTCCTTGTGTTTTGGCGGGTGGGATTTGCATTTGAGGTGTTAGGGGATGCAGTTCTGCTTGGAGGGGGATGTATTTAGTAAGCCTAGTGTTAAGGTAAGGCCCCATGGTATGCAGGGACAGCTAGGGTTAGTGGTTAGGATTAGTGACATTGGAGCAGGGCTAGGGTTAGTGACATTGGCTGAGCAGGCATATATGGGACATAAGAGTGGAGTGTGTGGCTAGATGTGATATTACAGTGGTGTGTGTGTGTGTTACATGTGACATAGCAGAGTGTGTGCAATTGGTTATGTTATATTTCTTTTATCTATCTAACATATATCTATCACACTAGTGACCTTATACCCATGTCATATCTTTTTCTATATGTCTGATATTAATAAAAGTATAAAACGAAATGAAAGTGTAGCTAAACCCTGTACCATGATAATCTAAGAAATGCCAGCACACAGTAGCAGGAAGTTCACGTGCAGGAGCACTACAGACAGATGACTCAGGAAGTGTATGCTCTGCACCATGTGACTGCTTATCTAGTCCACGCCCACACAGCGGAATCTTACACTGAGTTAGCTGTTTTGGAGATAGGAGCAAAAGTAGCAAAAACTAAGTAAAATTGAAAAGTAAGTGGTTAAAAGTTATTTTTATCATGTTAGGATCTTTAGGGGATGAGGATTTGAGAACTTTCTTTCGTGGGCACACCCCTTTAAGAATAACTTTTTCAGAAAGCCTTATCTGATAAGGATCTGATAACAGGGGCCAGTACTGACTGCCATTACTGATAATAATTATGTCACAGATTTTCCCTGCTCCCTTTCTGTATAGAGCACACATAGTAAATAACCTCAATGAGTTGACTTTCTATGGCAATGAGTCATATTACTATAAGGTGCATTTACACAAAGGTGAGGGGGACTTATGTATGGCCACAAGATTGCGGCCGTACATAAGTCCCCCATAGACGGCATTGGCCACAGGGAGCGATATGGTGCCACAACCTGTGAGGTACTGTACTGCTCCATACACGGGGAAAAGATATGACCATGCGCTCTACCACTTCAGGCGCACACATGGTCGCGCGCATGGTGCGCTGAGCGTGGACCCCGGTGCGGGGAAGCTAGTTCCGATATAAACATTAATAAAGTGATTAAATGCTTTGAAACTGTTTAAAAACATAACGAAGATGAGCAGGTGCACGGCATGTCCTGCTTATAAGCCCTATCCAAAGTGGTAGGTTTCCTTTAACCAGACTTTTTTTTTGGTGTATATGGCTTGCCATATGGATTTGTCAGAATTTAAATTTTTTCCAGAATCTTTTTGTATATTGTCCTATCTATAAGGACCTCTTAAAATCATCAGTACATTATAAAGGGATATGATTTACAGCACAATACTTTGGAATACCGTATTTGCTGTCAAAGGTACATAATAAAACCTAGATACTGGATCAAACACTAACATTACGATCTCATATTGTAACTGACTGGACCCCGATATTCAGATCCCAGATCCCTGATACAGAATCCAATAAGCCAGACAAGGCCCCATATTTCAGATTCCATGTGTCAAAATGTAGACCCACATGTCAATATTCAAATAGATAACAGACCCCTTAAATTACCTCTCCTCGCTCGCTGCTCTTCTTCTGCAGGCCATACTTTTTTTCGGCTCCAAGCGCTGTTGCACATGATGCTGTGTGTGCTGCTGTACATGATGTCCTAACACGAGAGAGGAGCCGGGTCTGCAGAGGAAGCCCGGACAAGCAAAAAATTAATATTTCTAACTAATAAACAAATCCAGTAGGTAATGGTTACTTTGAAAAACCCTAAGCACAGTCAATAGAAAATGGAACCTTGCACAGCAGAATACTGCACCAAGTAGAGGTAATAGTCGACACACTCAAAACGAGCAAATCAAGAATCAGAGAAAAAAGTAGTGTGTCACTGACATGATTTGATTCAAAAAACATAACAAATTTTATTAATATTCAACACTGAACACAAACATGCATATAAAATCAATTAAAACTGTACCAAAGTACATACAATTGTCTACCATGTAATGCACTATGGTCAGTGTAAAAACAAGACACCTCCTGAATGGGTGGTATCCACCCAAAACCACCTCTAAACAATGAAAAGATCCCTGAGGAAGTCTCCAGTTGGAGACGTAACGCGTGGGGAGCCCTCCACCTCCTGATCATTCCACCACCCCGCCTGCATGCTGCTATTTCTCTGGTTTGTTTGCCAGGTCACTTGTCATATGTACTAGGGTTTGCCTCCATTACCTTTATCGACTTTTTACCATGTTTACATTGTAGGCATTAATTCACTTAACCCTTACTTCCATGGCAGCTTGACAGATGCACTTGCACTTTATATGTGTCTTTTCATTGTTTAGGGGTGGTTTTGGGTGGATACCACCCATTCAGGAGGTGTCTTGTTTTTGCACCGACCATAGTGCATTACATGGTAGACAATTGTATGTACTTTGGTGCAGTTTTAATTGATTTTATATGCATGTTTGTGTTCAGTGTTGAATATTAATAAAATTTGTTATGTTTTTTTAATCAAATCATGTCAGGGACACACTACTTTTTTCTCTGAGTCTTGATTTGAAAAACCCTAAGTTATTAGGACTGTGTTTTAGATAAACATTAGCAGAAACTGCCCTTAAAATACATAAGCAATTCAATAAAACATGTACTGTTGCAGCCATGGTAGGTCCTTGATGAAAATCTGTCTTTAAAGCTTTAAAAACCCTGTGTTTAAAGCTTCCTGCTCATTAAGGGATGCAATCAATGGTCCTATGGTGTGTAAAATCCGCTCATACAGTAGAAGAGTACTGCTATAGCATACCTTAAAGGGGTTGTCCACTTTAAGCACATTCCAGCAAATAATTGAGGTTTGTGTAATGAAAAGTTATAAAACTTTCCATTACACCTTCTGTATTAGTTCTTCACGGTTTCCAAGATTTCTGCTTATTCTCTGTTTGCTCTCATGCAACAGGAAGCTTAATTGTTTACTTCCTGTAGATAAACACTGGTCCATGGTCATGTGATCTCACACAGTGTAACCAAAGCTGTGTGATGCTAAGCCATACACCTGTGTGATATCACATGACCATGGACCACTGTTTATCTACAAGAAGTAAACACAGAAGCTTCTTACAGAAAGACAGCAAGCTGAGATCTAGTGAGGAATAGCTACATAAAGTATATTAAAAACTTAAATAACTTTTCTTTAACATACAATAAATGTATTTATTTGCTGTAATGAGCTTAAAGTGGACAACCCCATTAAGGGACAAGGGTGTATTTTTATATGTGTGGTGAATAATCCCCAAACATAACAGCTACTCAGTCAATAAATTATGATCAGATATGTCTTGCACATCCGGAAGATAATGCAATCAATTTTAATTCCTGATTAATCTTCTTTAAGGCCCAAAACTGTTGCAAACTTAGAAGGTTAATTTTGATATAAACCCTGTTTATTTTTATAGTTTAAATTGTCACATATAAGCATAAAAAATACATATTTACACACATTTGAGCCCAAACCAATATGACCATAAATATGGTAGACCAAAACATACATTTTGTACAGAAGTCTAAGGCGTAGATCCAGTAATGTTATGTTCAAGCATCTACCCCCCTTAAAGGAAATCATGAGATTTCTTGATAGTTAATAAAGCTGCTGATTGTTGCAAAATCTTGCGGCACCACAGATTATTAGAGTGGGGAGTGTTTAGGGATCAGGGAGGTGGGCAAGAAGTGCTCCTGGGAGGGTTTAACCCCTTAACGACTTGGCCTTTTTTAGTATTTTCACTTCCATTTTTCACTCACCACCTTCAAAAATCTATTACTTTTTTATTTTTCCACATAAAGAGCTGTGTTATGCCTTATTTTCTTCGTAACAAATTGCACTTCGTAGTGACGATATTTAATATTCCATGCCGTGTACTGGGAAGCGGGAAAAAAATTCCAAATGCAGTGAAAATGGTGAAAAAACACATTTGCGACGTTTTCATGTGGGCTTGGATTTTACAGCTTTCACTGTGCGACCCGAAGTTGTCATGGCAATGGATTGCCGCTCCCTGTGATCTCATCGGGGAGCGACGATCCGCGGCAAGATAGTGGCGCCCATGTGCCACCATCTTTTTGACGCCGCCGGCAGCATTGCCGGTGGCGATCGGCGTGAAAGCACCCGCAATCGGTGCTGTCATTGTTAACAGGGAATCTCACAGAAGATTTCTTTTAACCCCTTCAGGACATATTTGTATGTTCAGTCCTTTTTTTAAAAAAAATTGACTAGTGTCTCTTCCTGTGGTAATAATTTTTCAACACTTTAACATATCCCTGTGATTTTGACCCTGTGCTGGTGTGTCCATGCTTTGTTGTTAATACATGGACCTCTCTCTTGCTCTTGTCCTTGTACTTAACACACTACAGAGTTAATGCATAGTGCCCTTCCTCCTTCTAGCTGAAGTTTTGTTGCTGTTAAGGCCATTGCCTGTTCCACTAAAGAACTTGTTATTCTTCACCAACGTGCCTCTAAATGATTCCTGGATCCGGCGCCCCCATTCTCCATCACCAGGCATCCCTATCTACCCACAAGGGTTGGCCCAAGGAGAAACCTACTTTGTCAACCTCTCCCTCCATTTTATTGCACACACCACCTGCTGGAGACCTGCCAGGCTGTGGACGAAGTCTCTGCTCTCTCTTTGTGTCTGGTTTTCTTCAGCTACTGAAAAAGCCCTGGTGGGGCATATTGTAGATGCATGCAAGATAGCAGATGCATTTAGGTCATACTACTCCGGCCTGTATAATCTATAATCTACACCAAGCCTGGAGCAAACCCATCATTCAATTGCTAAACTTTTAGATATCCTCACCCTCTCCTCTTTGATGGAGTCAGAGAAGGCTTCTCTCCTACTTCCATTCACAGATGAAGAACTAGAGACTATTCCCTCCAGGAAAGGCCTGCTGCCTACTAATCGCATATTGCAAAAAGTTTGCAGATTGTCTTTTGCCACACTTCACATCTGTGTGCAACAAGATTTTATAGGAAGAGGCTTGGCATCCACATGCTCTGGTAGCCAACATCTCCTTTATACCTAAAGAAGGCAAGTAACTTACCAGATGCGGAAACTACCACCCAATCTCTCTGTTGAACGCAGTCGTGAAGTGGTGGGAATAAAGGCTTTAGTGAATAGATTGAATGACCTTCTGCCCAAACTTATATCTCCTGAACCAAAAGGGTTTGTTAAAGGCCGTCAGGGAAGAGACAACACAAGCATATTAGTCTATTAGTCATATGCCTCATAGAGCATGGTAGGTCCTCTTCTTTCCAATGGCCCTTGGTTTCTTTAAATATTTAGGTATACAGCTTGAATTGCACTTCTGGTAGGTTTCCATACCATTTGTTTTGTGGGGAGGAAGAACCTATTGAAAACGTACGTACTACCTTAATTCACATATCTTTTACAAACGGCCCCCATAGAGTTGACTAGGTCTTACCTACTTCAAGTCTGCCATCTTCCTCACTTGTCTTGTCCTTTAAAAACTCCAGATTGCACTATATGCAGCAAAACAGAGCTAAACAGAGACAAGGTCTAGGGCTGCCGGATCTCACTACTATATACTGGGCTACTCAACTACATAGGTGGTTAGACTTGCAAGACACAAGTTCAACTTATCTGGGCACCCAGTTAGAACGCACCCTTACTACCTTCTTGGAACGTTGGGGTACACCACACTTGCTTCAAATAATAGTCGCTGGTTGGCACCTGAACTGTAAATTTACAGAGCTAATAAAAACTCCTTCCAAAAGTTTCAGGAGACATGTCTGCCTCATTATTACCCTCTCTGGTAGACCCACATCTACTCCCAGAGCTTTCTTGCTGGGATAATCTCAAGCGTAAGAAAGTCAGGGATATTGTGGCAGACACAGGAGACACACAACCCCTGGGGCAAAGGCTGTTAGAGGAATGCGCCCCACTAAATCTTTTGCAAAGGAATAGAGCGGAATTGATTAGCAATAATATACTTAAAATGTTACCTGAGCAGTTTGAATCCATGTGGCTACTAGACTTTACTGCTATACCCAACAGGATCAAGGGGCTCTGCACCAAGATTGTTTCTAAGCTTTTGGGACTACAAACAAACGGGGCCCCCGCATATTTAGATAAATGGCAACTGGATTTAAATATCACCCTCTCATCAAAGGAGATTAACCATATTCTTCAAAATGCCCATGGGTTCTCCAGACGTATCAAAATTCAAGAAAACTTGCATAAGTTACTCATGAGATGGTATAAAACTCTAAAGCTGTTACTCACTATTGATTGTGCTATCTCTGGGAAGTGCTGGGAATGCGGGGAAGCAGATGAAGAGATTTACCACATATGGTAGACGTGTGCCAAAATAGTGCCTTATTGGAGCTCAGCGATCCCTAGACTGTGGAGATCGGAAGAACCACCAAACATACTTTGGTTAGTTAAAGTTAACAAAATATATAGAATGATAGAGCTGGTACACTGGATGCTGGGAACCATACACAAATTCTTGAATCTATGGAACCCCTGGAGCCACAGACCTGATCTATTGACCTACTCACAATAGTAGGTAATACATAGCAGCCTCCCACAACCTGCTATACACTCCCTCAACCTTCCTTCTCCCTTCCCCTCCTTCCTCTCTGCCTCCCCCCATCCCCATTTGAATTTTGGTTGTGCAGTTCTGTTAGTTAAAACTTACTCATGTTGCAGTAGCATGTGTTACAAATATACCTTAACGCCTGCAGTATTTATGATGCATGTGAGATAATATGAGATAAATATGCATATATGCGACGTGTGATAAGACTTCTGAGCTGTAATAACTAGATGCCTCCTGTCATGACTTTGTCACAACTTTATAAACATATAACACTATATACTTGAAAATTTGAAAAATAAGAGTTTTAAAACAAATGAATAGAAACAATTAATATTAATTCAATTGTTGCATTGCTTTACAAAATTCATCTAGAATTTAGAATCGAGAATTTAAATTCATCTAGAAACAACAGAAAATAACTGACACTGATACAAGAAATGTATTCATATACAGTATGCACTCAATGATTAATAGAAATACATGAGATCATTCCTGTATTATATCTTTAGGTTGTCTTGTATCCAGAATGAGAATCCAAACCAGCTTCCATATTACGGAGCTTGTGGATCCAGTCACCAGCTCTTTTGGGCTTTTCCACCCTTTCTTTAGCTGTAACATGTAGAGTTTGTGTGCAATCTGCATGAACATATAAAAGATGCTTAGATAAACCAGATATTTTGTTGTAAGAATATCCCTACTTTGAGATGCTATGCACACTAACTTTCTGCATGAGAAAAAGTCAGAAGTCAGTAGAGTAAAATCGTATACAGGTAGTCCCTGGGTTACATACAAGATAGTTTCTGCAGGTTTGTTCTTAAGTTGAATTTGTATGTAAGTCGGAACTGTATACTTTATAATTGTAGCTCCAGACAAAATATTTTGGGTCTCTATGACTACTGGATTTTAAAAATGTTGGGTTGTTATAAGAACCAGGATTAACAATAAATCTTAATTACAACACCTTTGATAACTGTTACAGCTGTTTATTGTAGCCTAGGGCTAAAGTACAGTAAGTTACCAAAATCCAAAGGTACTTTGTAACTAGGGGTCGTCTGTAAATTGGGTGTTCTTAAGTAGGGGACCGCTTGTACTAGGTTTCCAGTAGAAAAAGGTCCTTGGAAAAATAGTATCCTGAGATTTTAAACAGATATTTATTTAACGGGTAAGTATTAAAAAATTTTCATGGTACCATGTAAAGGGTAGGAATCTGACGTGTTTCGATTTGTAAAGAATCTTAATCATAGTATGTACGATTAAGATATCATATTATCTCACGATACTATTTTCCCCAAGGATCTTTTTTCTGCTGGAAACCCAGTATATGATTTTACTCTACAGAAATTTTATTGACATCCTTTTTTGGTCCAATTTCCTCATTTAGCTTAGTATCAGAAATATGGTCACTCTCACTCTAATTATAAGGGAGCATTTAGTGCTACCAATATAAAGTAATTTATTGGAATCTTATTTAGCGCATAAGTATATGCATATGTTTCTTATAAACTGTTAGTTAAGTCCTGTTGCATCCAAATGAATTTTGTAGATTGTTGGCCCAATTGATCTACTATTAATTGTTTGCTTTGGTGCTGTATTCATAATGTATTTTTTTCTTTTAAATTCTCCTTTGGGAAATTTGTATATTTACCTGTATCAAATATGTTATTTGGCTCGGGGATGTGTGTCTGCACAGCTGCAGTTTAATGCCGTTAGTCTAGACTCACGTGATTGTGTGACTTATATCCCTGCAGGCAGACATCATGTGCATGCGTCCAGGTATCACGTGTTTACTAGAGCTATTTAGCTCAGTGTTGTACAAGCTGTCAAACCAACCAAGATTAAGAACAAGATATATGTTTTATAGTTCAAAACGTGTTGGTCAATGTTATGTATTATTATGTATCTATATTTAATTGATCGATAAAATCTTTATATTTTCAACCAATTTTTGACTGCTGTTAAAAGCCACTGTTTTCAATAAATTCTATCTTCCAGAATCGACACAGATTTTAGGAGTTCTTATTCAATATGCGTCCCTCCACTCCTGTGCACCACCAGGCAACTTACCTACATCTTCAATTTCTTCAAGGCTGAGCTGAATTTGTGATGGGTTTTGTTTAACCCCTTAAGGACGCAGGGTTTTTTCACTCATTTCTTGCTTTCACCTTCAAAAATCCATAACTTTTTCATTTTTCCATGTACAGAACTGAATGAGGGCTTATTTTGTGCTTAACAATTTTTACTTCTCCGTCACATTATCAATTCCATGCCGTGTATTGGGAAGCTGGAAAAAATTCCAAATGTGGAAAAATTGGAAAAAAAACATGTTCGCGTCACGTTCTTGTGGGCTCAGTTTTTATGACTTTCACTGTGCGCTCAAAATAACACCTCTACTTTATTCTTTGGTTCGATACGATCGTGGTGATACTAAATTTATATAGGTTTTATTGTGTTTTAATACATTTTCAAAAAATTAAACGAATGTGTACAAAAAAGAAAAAAAATTTTTGCCATCTTCTGACGCTAATAACTTTTTCATACTATGGAGCTGTCTGATGTGTCATTTTTTGCTAAATGATCTGACGTTTTCATTGCTACCATTTTGAGGACTGTGCAACATTTTGGTCACTCTTTATTCCATTTTTTATGTGAAGTAAAATAGTGTAAAACTCGGGTTTCGGACATTTAGCGGCTATTTTCCGTTATAGGGGTCACCACCGGCAATAACCAGTTTTATATTTTGACAGGTCGGGCATTTTGGGATGCGGTGATACCTATTGTGTCTTTGACTTTTACTGTTTATTACATTTTATGTCAGTTCTAGGGAAAAAGGGGTTATATGAACTTTTAGGTGGTGACCCCACTTTTAAAATTTTTTCATTATTTTTCAAACTTTTTTCAAACTTTTTTTTTTTTAAAGGTTTTTAGACCGTCTAGGGTACATAAACCCTAGATGGTCTGAACATTCCTACCATATACTGCAATACTACTGTATTTCTGCACAGTATACATTACAATGAGCCACTGGCTCATTTTAATAAAACTGCAGAAACCATGCAACATCGGTTCTGATGAAGACCCGAGGCTGTCATGGCAACTGATCGCAGTCCCCGATGATGTTTGGGGGAGCGACAATCAGATCCAAAATGGCGGAGCCCACTGCATTGCCGGCAGCTTTCAAGGCGGCATCGGTGATCGGTGCAAGCAGTCATTTGCAGATTCATCCTTAACAAAGTTATTAGACAGTTCTATCCTACATGTGCCTCATAGTTTGTAAAAAGGTATATAGAATAAAGAATAACTTTCTGCATATTGTTTTGGGGCTTAATACCTTTTTTTTTTTGGAGGATAAGAAGTTTAATCCAAAAATCTGACTTGGCTTACCCTCCATAAATAGGGCTATTTTTTGCAGGTTAAATAATTTACATTAAATCATGTCTAAATGCAGTTAAATTGGTAAAAAAATATTTTTGCAACACTATCTTGTGCGCTTGGTTTTTACAGCTTTTTCTGCGCCCCCCCCCCCCTTCCAATGACATGTTTATTCTTTGGGTTAGTACAATGACAAGGATACAACATTTATATAGGTTTTATAATGTTTTCATACATTTAAAAAAAATTAAAACCTGTACAAAAAAATTCTTAATTTTGCCATCTTCCAGCGCTAATAACTTTTTCATACTTCAGTGTACAGAGCTGTGTGTGGTGTCATTTATTGAGAGATGAGATTTCAATGCTGTCATTTTCAGGACTGCATGGCCTTTGATCATTTTATTTCAATTTTATATGTTACAAAATGGTGAAAAAGTGCCAAGAACCCTTTGTCACTTACCCGGGGCCCCGCAGCGCAATCATGGGTGCCAGGGGTTGCCATGGCATCCAGAAGTCAGATGAAGACCTCTGTGTCTGCCATATATGGTGGCGAACTATCACTAAAACACTGATGATACAATACATTGCAATACAGAAGTACTGTATTGTACTGTAAGCATGAGGGTTCAAGGTATCCCCAGTGTAAGTCCCCTTACACTTTAAAAAAAAAAGTAAAAAAAGTTAAACCGTTTTTTTTAATAAATAAATAAACAGCACAAAATCACCCATTTCCATTTATATAATTATATTGTGTTAAAAAAATAAAATAAACCCCCCAACAAAATTGGTATTGTCGCGTCTGCAACTATATTACATAATATTACATTATTATACCCATATTGTGAAAGGTATAAAAATAAAAAATAATTAAAAATAGCAATTTTAGTGCTTACTACCTCCCAAAAATATATAATAGAAAGTGATCAAAAAGTCAGATTTAATATATAATAGTACCAATCTAACCGTTACCTTTTCCAGCTATAAACAAGCCCAATAATCCTCTTTTAATTGAGGAATGAAAATGTTATAGCTCTCAGAATATGGCAACACGTAGGCAAATGCGCTTTATTTGCTAAAGTCGTAAAACGTAAGACACCATGTTTGGTTTCTCCTTAATCATATTAACCTACAGAACAATTTTATCATGTTTATTCTACTGCATGGTGAACTCCGTAAAAGTTTTAATCGCTGCAGGAAAGAGTTAATAAATTTGAATCATTATGCTATTTTTACCACAAAAATTAACCCATTGGAAAATGCAAATCCTACCAAAAAAAAGCAAGCCCACATATGCCCATGTCGGAAGAAAAATCAAAAAGTTATGTCTTTTGGAATTTGAGCAGGCATAAAAAAGTGGTGTGTTCTGAAGGCCATTTTAGTCCGTATTCATAAGGTGTTAAACTGTGAGCTAAACGGAAGCCTACTCACACATAAAGTAGGGAAACTGTCATTAAAAATGTTAAACCCAATAAATGTAATGTATTTGAAGTAAGGTAATGTAATCAACTGTCAGTATTTCTATGATTTGGCTGATCAATGTATATTTAGTAATATATATGTCACAAGAGGCTCTAAACTGTAAAAAGTAAAAGAAAATCCCAATGGATTCAGATTTGTGCATTAGATACATGTCAATGTTGTGAGCCAGATCTTTACTTGGCTATAATTATTTAAAGATGTTATTCTTTGTATGGCCTTCATTTTCCAAATTTTTATTTTCACACCCTGTCTTTAAAACTGGGTGGTCCTATTGACTTTCACTGATACTGGCAAAAAGTCTCATTCTGTGGAGTGCTGCCAATACTGGCAAAAGATCCCAGACCGTGAATTAGCTACACGAAGTAAGGTCACCTATAATTGCTTTCTGATGCTTAAAATATGTTACCAGTTCGGCAGTCAGAATATTACTGTTATATGTCAGTTGCTGATAAGTTCTTTCTTTTTTTATATTTCTTTCCACAACTTGGTAAACATTAATCTATTAATAATCTTAGTTCACATTTGAGATTATTTTTCTAAATAAACAAATAGATTCTTTCAATTTTCTGTCACCATGAGTTAAGGGGCCTCACATCATGGTACAAGCTCCTAAAGTTCATGTTACGTGCTGTTGGTAGCTAAATTTATATTAATACTTCAACTAGTTAGGAAAAGGATTTTTCTTTTTTTCGTACACATTATACATGTTAATTTTGCTATTGTTTGACATTGAAGTACATATTTAATTTCAAAGTCAATTTCACCAGAAAAGGGAGGAAGCGTGAGAGGAGCAATAAAAGAAGAGAAATTAGAAAATCTTTTAAATTAGATTTACTGCAAAGTTTCCTAATGGTGATAATAAATCTAAATTTATATATTGCCATTGTATTCTTGATTGCAGAGAAATAACATGGTTAGATGGAAGAATAGGAACAAGGGCACTGCTTGCAAGGGCTATCAATCAATGAAGAAGAAGGGGTGACATAGGAGGTGAAAAAGGTAGTATCATGGTCCAAAAAACCTTGGAAAGGGGCATAAATAATTCTGCATGAACAAATTACCATCTATATTTACAAATGCAATGAGCACATAGCCTGCAGAGTGACCTGTTTTTTAGGTACCATATATACTCGTGTATAAGCCGAGTTTTTCGCACAAAAAATGTACTGAAAAACGTCTCCTCGGCTTATGCACGAGTCACAAGTGTAAGTGTATCTTAAAAAATACTTAAAAAATAAATAAACTTATATACTCACCCTCCGGTGGCCCCGATGTGCAGCGCTGCTCCCCCGATGTCCGCGCGGGTCCTCTTCTGGCTTCCGTGCCCATCTTCTGTCTTCTGTACATCGCGCTGGGCGCCGCCATTGCTCTCTCCCAGGCGCCGCTGCTGATGTCATACTAGGCGCCGCCCGCGAGAGAGGGAAGCCAGAAGAGGACCCGCGCGGACATCGGGGGAGCAGCGCTGCACATCGGGGCCACCGGAGGGTGAGTATGTAAGTTTATTATTTTTATTTAATGCTGGGCTGGGCTGTATACAACTGGGGGCAGGCTGGGCTGGTCTGTATACTACTGGGGGCAGGCTGGGGTGGCTGTATACTACTGGGGGCAGGCTGTATACTACTGGGGGCAGGCTGGGGTGGCTGTATACTACTGGGGGCAGGCTGGGGTGGCTGTATACAACTGGGGGCAGGATGGGCTAGGCTGTATACTACTGGGGGCAGGCTGAGCAGTGCTGTATATTACTGGGGGCAGGCTGGGCAGTGCTGTATACTACTGGGGGCAGGCTGGGCAGTGCTGTATACTACTGGGGGCAAGCTGGGCAGTGCTGTATACTACTGGGGGCAAGCTGGGCAGTGCTGTATACTACTGTGGGCAAGCTGGGCAGTGCTGTATACTACTGGGGGCAAGCTGGGCAGTGCTGTATACTACTGGAGTCAGGCTGTATACTACTGGGGGCAGGCTGTATACTACTGGGGCAGGCTGGGATGGCTGTATACTACTGGGGGCAGGCTGGGGTGGCTGTATACTACTGGGGACAGGCTGTATACTATAGGGGGCTGGCTGGCTATATACTGGGGGGGGGGGGTTGTGACCAATCCATTTCCCACCCTCGGCTTATACTCGAGTCAATAGGTTTTCCCAGTTTTTGGTGGTAAAATTAGGGGTTTCGGCTTATACTCGGGTCGGTTTATACTCGAGTATATACAGTATTTACTGCTGAGGGATCCTAACATACATCCCATGCAGTAATTGGGAAAGACAGTAGATGAAAAGCTTACTGGTGACTGTACAAGATGTGAGAGCATAGGGTTGTTGATGCAGGTAGTAGGGCGATCTGAGGAAAGTAGCCTGGACACTTTTTCCTCTGTGACTGGTTGAAGGGAAGAGAGTGGACAGTACTGGATGCAATAGGATGACCATTTTTGGTAAGTTAAAGGGTAGAATTATGGGTTTTGAACATAAGCATGAATTTGTAATGCATAAAGTCTGCTGATGTGAACATATACTCCATAGTACAAATAGAATACTGCTGAAGGAAATAAGCTTGGGGTCTGTGTCAAGAATGCCTCCTTCCATCCAGGGAGCTGCTTTACAAGGTAGCTTAAAGAGGCATGGTTGTTCTTATCCCGGTTGAAAACTTCGTATATTTTCCTTCCATCTAGCACACTTTTGAGAACATAATTATAATTAGGGTCAGATTAAGTGTGATGGGGGGGGGGGCTAAATTAATTCCCTCATTTATACACACTTTGGCTACTGTAGAACCCCTTATAATAACACATCTCGGCTGTCGCAGAACCTCATAATACACACATCTGTTGCTACAGGACAACATTATACAAACCTCCGTTACCACAGGACATCATTATAAACACTTCAGCTGCTACAGGACATCATTAACCCCTTAAGGACGGAGGGTTTTTCGCCTCATTTCTCGCTCTCCAACTTCAAAAATCCCTAACTTTTTCATTTTTCCGTGTACAGACCTGTGTGAGGGCTTATTTTGTGCGTAACGAATTTTACTTTCCCGCAATGTTATTTATTTTAACATGCCGTGTACTGCGAAGCTGAAAAAAAATTCCAAATGTGGAAAAATTGAAAAAAAACCGCACGTGCGTCACGTTCTTGTGGGCTCAGTTTTTACGACTTTCACTCTTCGCTCCAAATAACACGCCTACTTTATTCTTTGGTTCGGTGCGATCGCGGTGATACCAAATTTATATAGGTTTTATTGTGTTTTAATACATTTTCAAAAATTAAACGAATGTGTACAAAAAAGAAAAATTTTTTTTTGCCATCTTCTGACGCTAATAACTTTTTCATACTTTGGCGCACGGAGATGTGTGAGGGGTCATTTTTTGCGAAATGAGGCGACGTTTTCATTGCTACCATTTTGAGGTCTGTGCGACATTTTGATCATTTTTTATTTCATTTTTTATGTTATGTAAAAAGGTGTAAAAGTCGCATTTCGGACATTTGGGCGCCATTTCCCGCCTCGGAGGTCACCGCCGGCCGTAACCGTTTTTATATTTTGATAGATCGGGCATTTTGGGACGCGGCGATACCTAATATGTTTGTGATTTTTACTGTTTGTTATGTTTTATATCCGTTCTAGGGAAAGGGGGGTGATTTGAACTTTTAATATTTTATTGATTTTTTTTATTTTTTAAACTTTTTTTTTTCTTTTTTTTTTCACTATCTTTTAGACCATCTAGGGTACATTAACCCTAGATAGTCAGATCGCTGCTACCATATACTGCAATACTACAGTATTGCAATATATGGCATTTTTGCAGCACATTCATTACAATGAGCCACTGGCTCATTGTAACGAATATGCAGCTGCCAGATAGCCTCGTGTCAAAAGAAGACACGAGGCTACCATGGCAACCGATCGCCGCCCCCCGATGACGTTCGGGGGCGTGGCGATCGAAAAAAAGATGGCGGCGCCCGCGCGCCGCCGTCTTTTAAACGCCGCCGGCGACTTTGCCGGCGGCGTTTAGGGGGTTAATAGCCGCGATCGGTGCAGGCACCGACCGCGGTTATTAGCGGTGGGGGTTTTGTGCAAAATGCAAAAACCCCCACCTCTGTATGAAGAGGACTCAGCCCGTGAGCCCTCTTCATACATCCCTTATACCTCTGCGCCGTAGAGCTACGGCGCAGAGCGTTAAGGGGTTAAAACACCTCTGCTGCTGCAGGACATCATTATACACAGCTCAGCTGCTGCAGGACATCTTAATACACACCTCAAGCTGCCAGTTCTGCAGCTTCATGAGCAGATAACCTGACTTAGGTCTCACGCACATAACCAAATGTGGAAATGGGACGCAAACAAGGGGTGAGCGATGTTCATTTGACACATCTCTGTAGGAGCCTAATGGCCACAAGGATTGGTAGATACACTCAAGAGCCATATCTCTAGAAAGCAAAAAAATTCCAATCACTATTGTATAAAAGGACTTTAGGTTTCAGGGTTAAGCGGAGAACCACATAAATCACACCCTGCAAGTAAAGTTAAATACATCCCTTCCATATACTTCCATCCTTTTATCCAGCAATGATGATAGCTGCCCATCATTCATGATCGTGTATTGTGTGGTGTTCTAGATTTTACAAGCAATTCAATAAAGGAAATTCCTTATGGGAACATACATTTAGAAATCTGATTTTATAATAAGGTGTAATACTTTTATGAAAATCACTTCGTATTCAATTGCAATATTCAAAAGGGTAAAAAATCGAACAATAACCTCCTAATATCCCCAATTGTTTATGGTTCCCTAATCTTCTCTATAACAAAGCCTGTTAGAGATCGAACAAGACATTCTTGTTCTTTATGAAAGTATTCCCTCTCTCTGTGTTGCCAATGTCATTGATATGTTCCAACAACCTAATCTTTAACTTGCGAATGCTACATCCCACATGTAATACATTACATAACATATATTTGATTAGATATATGACATTATCATTATTATAAGTGAGATGTTGAAACAATTTAGGTGTTGTTAAATGTTTTAGTGGCATAATAAAAAAGCATGTTTGACACTATTTAGAGCCACATCTAAAGAATCTTTGAATGTATAGCCATGTGAGTATCATTAATCATTGAAGGTGATAAAACATTTCCCATGTAAGTGCTTTTTTCGTAAATTTTTATTCTATAATAAATCTTCTCTTTTTGTTTGAAACTAATTTTTGTGCTCTATTCTAATAATACTTATAAGACCCCCTCCCCTTTTGAAGGAATTTTAGACTTCTAAACTTGGCTTACAAGGAGAATATTGTAAGGTCTTTAGTTGCTATTGCTACTACTGCAGGTAGCTAAGGGGATGACACTGAGTTACTATCTCCCGCTTTAACAACTATGCAACAGTCAGCAATAACCACCTTTTTTAACTATTCAAAAACTACCAATCTACTTCTTTGCCAACATAAAATGCAGTGATATACCGTTTTATAAGTCAAATGGCCGTTAATTTAAAGTGGATAGAAAAAAAAACGTAGAATTTCTCAGAGAAAAAATATTAATTCTTTACTTGGACTCTAAATCTCAACTAAACTCAGAAACCATTTGCGGTAACACACAAGGGCAGATTAAGACTGCCATGGGCTGTATGAATATTACAGCCTGTAAAAGTCTAGAATTCACTTCCTACACATGGTACTAGAATCAAACTTTTCAGAGAATGATGGTGCTTCTCAGTATAAAATTTGGTTGGTAGTTTGGGTGGCCATTGGCCCCCTAGAAGGCATGAACCGCGGTATACCGGCCATATTGGAATCCACTACTGGTAATGGATTGAAGTCACATAGAAGTCTTTGGAGTTTTAGAGGTATGATCAAGGAGTCATAGCAGGTAGGTCTCCTACCAATAGTCATGACTGCCATATGGCTTAATTCCTAAAAATCCTTAAATTCCTAATTGCTCATAAACTGTGCAGATAGTAGGTGTATGGGCATTTCGAAAGTGACAAAATAAACATGCATATATCTTCTGCACTTTGCACCTAGAAACACATTTCTTGTGCAATTTTAAAAAGGAATTTCTCTCCTTCAATATTATACAAGCTTCCTAGTTCTGTGGCACCTATAAACACAATTCTTATGCCATGTCAAAGGGTATATTCACATCTTCAAAAGGACACCACTATGTTTCTAGGTGCCACAATTCAAAGGATAGAGTTGTTTGACATGTACCCCCTCCAGACTTTTAAATGTACACACAATGGATAGATGACAGTTTGCAGAAGTACATTAACTCTCTGTAACAGGTGTAGGGAATTTTTTTGGCTAGGAGAGCCATGAACGCCAAATATTTTAAAACGTAATCCCATGAGAGCCATTCAATATGTTTAACACTTAAAACAATACAGGCAGTCCCCGGGTTACATACAAGATCTGTAGGGTCTGTAGGTTAGTTCTTAAGTTGAATTTGTATGTAAGTCGGAACTTTATATATTTTCTCATTGTAATCCCAGCAAGAACTTTTTTGGTCTCTGTGACAATTGGATTTTAAAAATGTTGGGTTGTCATAAGAACCAGGATTAATAATAAAGCTTCATTGCAGACACTTGTGATAAATGTTACAGCTGTTTATTGTAACCTAGGACTAAAGTACAATAAATTCCCAATATCCAGAGGTCCGTTTGTAACTAGGGATCGTATGTAAGTCTAGTGTTCTTAAGTAGGGGACTGCTTGTACAAGACCAAAACTTTTAAAGTACAATAATACAATCTCTGAATTCTTTTTAATAACCATGTTATGCTGTCACTAACCAATGATGAATAAAGTACTTCTTACCATTAATGTAACTTCTGGTGCTGCATGGTTTTTCTGATGCTTTGTAGTCTGCGTGATACATGGTGAGGTTAAACTTCATGAAAGCATTCAGAATGTATGCAGGCGCCTCCAGTAGTCACAGTAATGCTCACTAATAGCCAGTAGTCACAGTGATGCCCCCAGTAGCCACAACAATACTCCCAGTAGACAGTAGTCTCGGTGATCATCTCAGTTGCCACAGTGATGTCCCCAGTAGCCATTACTCACAGTGAGACCCCTAGAAGCCATTAGTCACAATAGTGCCCCTAGTAAACATAAGTCACAATGACTGCCTTCAGTAGCCATTAGTCACTGAGATGATGTCAGTAGCCATTTATCACAATAATGCTCCCAATAGCTATTAGTCACTGTGATGCCCACTGTAGCCACAATCATGCACCCAGTAGCCAGCTGTCAGGCTCGGAGTAGCCAGCCAGTTGTAATATCCCCAGTAGCTTGCAGTCATGCCTCCAGTAGCCAGTAGTAATATCCCCAGTAGCCAGCAGTCCTGCCCCTAGCAGCTATGCCCTAGTTGCCAGCAGTCATGCCCCTACTAGCCATGCCCCCACTAGTAATATAAACAGTAGCCAGCAGTCATGTCCCTAGTAGCCATGCCCCCAGTAGTGGTAGTAGTAGTCACACACTATTCTGGCATTAACATCACACTATTGCCACTATTGCTTGTTCAACACCTTGTCATGATTTGTGAATTTTTAAAAAAAGTCTCATAGCCACTTCACTGTCCTGCTGGCATATGTGCACTGACTTTTTATGCATTTTACAACTCAAAGCCACTATAATGAATCTGACAGGAATCAGAGCTACAAAGTCAGACACAGAACTGTCTCAAGAAGCCGGCTTTATTACAAATGACCCCCTCTTTATTTATTGCCAACCTGGTAGAATTTGACAATTTGATGCTGTACATACACTACTTATTTACAAAAAAGGCCTATAAATAATCTTATTGAAACCCATTTGTCAATGATTATTTATGACATACACTACTGCTCAAAAATTTAGGGACATCCACACAATTGTGTGTTTTCCATGGAAACTCATACGTTTATTTTTCAAATGAGTTGCAAAATGAAAAGAAAATATAGTCCAGACATTGAGAAGGTTGGAATTTTTTTTTTCATTTGAAATAATTATTTTCTCCTTCAAACTTTGCTTTCATCAAAGAATGCCCTGTTTGCTGCAATTACAGCATTGCAGACCTAGAATTCTAGTTGTTAATTTGCTGAATTAATTTGGATAAATGTCACTTCATACTTCCAGAAGCCCCGTCCACAAGTTGGATTCGCTTGATTGGCCCTTTTTGCGTACCATTCGATCAAGCTCAATGGGGTTCAGATCTGGTGACTGGGCTGGCAACTCCATCATAAATAGAATACCAACTGCCTGCTTCTTCCCTAAATAGTTCATGCATAATTTAGAGGTGTGCTTTGGGTTATTGTCCTGTTGTAGGAAGATATTGGCTCCAATCAAGTGCTGTCCAGAATATGGAATGGTGTTTCAAATAATAGTGATAGCCTTCCTTATTCAAAATCCCTTTGACCTTGTACAAATCTCCCCAAAACCATCACATTACCTCAACCATGCTTGACAGATTGTGTCAGGCACCTTCCAGCATCTTTTCAGTTGTTCTGCCTCTCACAAATGTTCCATTGTGTGATCCAAAATCCTCAAACTTAAATTCGTCTGTCCATAACACTTTTATCCAATCTTCCTCTGCCCAATGTCTGTGTTCTTTTGCCCAAATTAATGTTTTCCTTTTATTAGCCAGTCGCAGAAATGGCTTTTTCATGGCGAAAGAACCCTAAGGCCAGCATCCTGGGGTTGTCTCTTCACTGTATAGGTTGACACTGCCATTTGGCAGGTACTATTTAAAGAAGCTACTATATGAGGACCTGTGAGATGTTGGTTTCTCAAACTAGTGAACCCAAACTTTTTAGCGTTAGTGATGTCTAACATATTTTACTGCTTATTAAATAAACTTTAATGGCAAAAATTAAAAAACAAAGCTTATTTTTTCACATTTGTACTCATTAGTTTGCTAATTCTATAACCAAAAACATGTAATTCAAATAATTGTACTGTTGCATTGTCTCACAGATCATGAAAAAAACTAGAATTGTTATGATATGTAAAACTGTTCTATAGATATCATAATTTAAAGAAGAGCATAACAGTTCTGTACAAATTGACCTGGACCTTTGGTCATAAAAGGATTAATAAAATAATACTTTTCACACATTTAAAAATCAAATATTTAATGTCAATCATTGTTTATACAAAATACTACTTTAAACCAAAAAACCTATGGATATTCAGAAATAAATATTGTTGCAAATAAATTATTTTTATAAAGTGATGCATCCATGTTTCCAGACTGCTATTAGAGATGAACTTAACTGCTAAGCAGCTAAAGGAAAAATATTAATAAAATATAAACAGATGATGTATATACACACACCCAAAAATATGTAACTTTGGACGCATCTCATGCCAGGAAACACTGAAGAAATCACCTTTGTTTGTGAATGACATTAAAATGTCATTATACAGAGGCACATTATACCATTTGACCATGTTTAAGATATTTTTCCTATGTAAGTAAAATTATTACAGTCATAGTACTTTTTGAGTCTCTTGCTGCTGAGGTCAATTCCTGGTAGGGAGTTCTTTTTTGTATTTACTAAGGCTAGGGTTATCAGGTTTTACTATGGTTAACATGGTATGGTTTAGTGGGCTTTGGTAAGCAGGGTTATCAGGCATTGGGTTAGTGCCCTAGGTACAGCAGGGCTAGGCTTAGCATGTCTAGGGTTATTGCCATAGGGCTAGCAGGGATAGGGTTACAAGGGTTAAGTAGGGGTAGGGTTAGTGTCATGAGGTTTTAATCAGATCTATGTGTGCCATGGACTAAGCTGCATTTGATGAACTATGTTGATAAACTGGTATTTGTTTTTAATAAAAAGGATATCCAGAGTATGTTGAGGATATTTTATTTTAACCCCTTAAGGACGCAGCCACTTTATAGCTCAGCACCATTTTTTGTATTCTGACATGCGTCGCTTTATATGGTTATTACTTTTGACCGCTGTTACTTATCAAAGCAATTCTTAGATTGTATTTTACCCACATGTTGTAATTCATTTTAGTGGTTAATGTTGACTGATAAGTTTTACGTATATTTAAAAAAAAAACCTGAAAAAATTATGAATGTTTTGAAAAATTTGCCATTTTCGAAATTCGAAATCATCGTATTTTCAGGCAGATAGATTTACCACCTAACTAAATTGCTGAATAACATTTCCCATATGTCTACTTTACATTTTCATAATTTTTGAAATGTCTGGATAATTTATTTTGATAAATTGTCACGCGTCTTACAAATCGAATATTGATTTTCCGTATTTTCAAAATTTACTTTTTTAGGGATAAATACTGTTTTGAATAAAATTTTAAATATTTAGCATAAAAACCCCCTATATAATCAACCCATTTTCAAATCTGTTCCCCTTAATCTATCAGAAACAATTTTTAGGAAGATTGTTAACCCCTTGAGATCTTCATAGTAATTAAATCAAAATGGAGGTGAAATTTAGAATGGTCGTATTCTGTCAGTTATACATTCATTTAGCCCTAAAATTTACACATTTCTAAAGGATAAAAAGAGAAAACCCATCTTGAAATTTATTATACAATTTCTCTTGAGTACAGAGACCCCCCCACATGTGGCAGTTACTTATTTTATGTGCGCACAACAAGGTTTAGAAGGGAAGGAGCGTCCTGCAGCTGCCAGGATTTTAGTTTTCTCTTCGGCCGCTTTTGCAATCTATAAAATTTTAGCCTTTTCGTTATTGGGGTCATGTGATGCCAATTTTTTTTGCCGGATGAGATGCTTTTTCCAGTGTTACCATTTTGGGGTTGGTATCTACTATTCTTGAAAATGTATTAACTTTTTTTATGTCGGGAGTAGAAAAGCATCAATTCTTTACTGGATTTTATTACTTTTTTTTTTTTGGTGTTCACTGTATAACCTAATAATCGTGTTATCTTTATTCTATGGGTCGATACGATTACAGGGATACCGTACATAAATATTTTTTCTTATGTTTTACTAAATTTGCCAAATAAAACCCTAATGTGGGGAAAAATCTGTCATTTTTACATTGCATTTTGTAAGTGGCATAACATTTTTGGTGGCATAACATTTTGGCTACAAAGCTGGTTGATGGCATGTTTTTGCGGGACATATTGTACTTTGCAACAGTATCATTCTGGAGTACATATGATTTTTTAATCACTTTTGATTGCACTTTTTGTGGGATTAAATAGGTAAAAATCATAATTGTTGGCAGGTTTTTTAGATTTTTTTGACAGCGTTCATCGTGCGGGATCAATAATGATTTATTTTTATTCTACGGGGTGTTACAGACGTGGTGATACTATATATGTGGGGTTTGTGTTATGATTTAGACTGTTTTGTGCATTATATGTCTCTTTATATGTTTCCGGGCTTATGGGCATTTTTATTGATTTATTAGTGTATTTTTTATTGAATAACTTTTTTTTAAACTTTTTTATTGTTTCCACCATGGGACGTGACGTCATCTGATTGCTTGTTCATGATAAAACTCTGCAATACTAATGTATTGAAGGGTATTAGCAGTGTCAGCCTATGCACATGCATGTGGCGTCACTGACACCACCTTAATGGCACTGCCTTCAGGTAGATAACCGCTGACATCCCGCGACTCCCGATGCCGGTTCGGCTCAGTGTCGTACAAGTATGGCATGGACGTTACACTTCCTTTTTGATACCTGCTGTTATTATATGGGTATTATATACCATTAACCTGCAGAGAGCAGTGTGGCTCAATTAATCCAAACACAGGAGAACCTTAGCCACAGTTCACACACAAACACAAACAAATTAACGTTCCCTATTCTGCCAACTGCGGATAGAGGGAAGTTTTGGCATGGACGTTACACTTCCTTTTTGATACATGCTGTTATAACCCAATTTCTAAAAAAAAAACCTGGGCCTGTCCAGTAATGTTAACTGAGTTGTCTCAATCTTCCCCTTCATCTCCAAACTCTGGTATACTCTTGCCTATCCCATAATATCTCTCTTACCTCCTTTTCTTGATCCATTAACATCAGGTTCCCAAATTATTCACTCTTAAAGTCTCCATTGTTCTCCTTATAGAAAAACCCAAAGGTGACGAAATATAAAAGTGCTGTAAAAAAAATCCCCATCACATGTGTCTTCTTGTTTACAAAAAACAGTTAAAAAAGTGATCAAAAAAGTCTTAAATACCTCAGAAATGTTTTTTTAGAATATAATTTTTTTCATTTTGGCAAATTCCAGCAAAACAAAAACATATTTATTTATAAATTACATATCATCCAAATTAATTCCACAAAATTGTGCCATACAAAATTTAAATACAAAAAAATTAGTGTTTCATTTAACCTCTCCCGAGTTAATAAACACACTGCATAATTTTTGTATAAATACACAAATATATATTTTAATAATACCAATGAATCATTGTTCAAGTAACTTTATTAACTTGTAACATTGGCAACCATTGTTTCTGGGAAGTTGTTTATTTAGACTTCCTCACTAGTCATTTGCTTTTATAATTATGAGGATAATGGGGAACATTTACTTACCCGGTCCTGCTCGTTCCCCGATCTGGAGTGTCCGACAAGAATGTCCTGTGCCGCGATTCACTTACATCGTGCACCCGATATACTGCATGTGTCGCTCCCCGCTCAGGTCCGCTGGAGTTCACCATCTTCTTCCCAGTGTATGTAAGCGCGAGATTTAAAGTTAAATCTCGTGCTCTGTCCGAATCATTTGGATCGTCCGATAGCCCACCCCCCGATTTGTGTCGCATGAAAAATCTGATTGCGTACAACGCAATCCCCTTCTAAATCCCTGTCCCAGTGGCGCGATCCCCGAAAACGTTGGAAAACCCAACGGAAATGTGTCTGTGGAACCCTTAGTAAATAAGCTCCAATGTACTGCTTTATCCAAAACATTTTTCGCGTTACCCTCTTGCATGTAACTCATTCCTGTAGGATTTGAGTTCTTGTTTGGAATCTTGATCTGTCAGGCAATTATGCCTGGCCCAAAGAGACTCTCCTGGAGGAATATCTAAAAATATTCCATTCATCTAATGCATCATATATTCAAGATGATTCATCCCTCAGATGCATGTGTGCTGCAACTTACAGTTTATCAAATAGACTTTTATTTTTTCCTCTATTTAAAGGGTTGTTCAAGTTTTTTGAAAAATCTAGATGTGACATTTTTAAAAATAAACCCTTCATATGACCCTGACATGTACCACCAACTAAAAGGTACAGGATTGGGGAACTGAATGGTTCTATCTTATGCTAACCTCTTTATGGGCAATTTCAAAGACGTATATATCTATTCGGATAATGCCTTTATTCATAATAACATCATGTACCATCACTATATAGATGATTTGTTTTTCATTTCGTCTGGCACACCGAGGCAAATACATTTTTGAAACATCTTAATAATAACATCTTGAGCATTGAGCTTACAATGGAATTTAATGATACTAACATCGCATACCTGGATTTAGATATACAGCATATACAAAACCAGATGAACACCTCCAGTTATTTTAACATGTTCCTACACCATTGCCGCACCATGACATACAGTTACTTTGTAGTGATCCCCTGGGCTCAGAATCTAAACCTTTGCGATCACTGCAGCATCCCAGCAGCATGTGAGACCTGGGTTCCCTCAGTAACAGCAACTGGGATAGGGAATATCGCAATCCAGGCTTATTAACCCAATAGAAGGCATGACACCCATCTATAAGGCATTAACCCCTTATTAAGGCATTAGAGGGATAATCGGGACCTCTGAGGTCCGATGAAGGACCTCAGAGCTGAAAGCAAAATCTAACAGAGCTCGACGCAAAGCTGGTTGGACTTGATGCGGGATACCACAAGGTTACTCCATAGGCACGACTTTGCTTACGCTGGTGCCCATGGCGCATTACAGAGTCGTAGAGGAGAATTGTGGGCAGGGACAGGCAGGAGGTCAAGACCAGCAGCATGGGATCAAAGTCATCAATTCTTTACTGGATTTTATTACTTTTTTTTTTTGGTGTTCACTGTATAACCTAATAATCGTGTTATCTTTATTCTATGGGTCGATACGATTACAGGGATACCGTACATAAATATTTTTTCTTATGTTTTACTAAATTTGCCAAATAAAACCCTAATGTGGGGAAAAATCTGTCATTTTTACATTGCATTTTGTAAGTGGCAGTGATTTATTTTTATTCTACGGGGTGTTACAGACGTGGTGATACTATATATGTGGGGTTTGTGTTATGATTTAGACTGTTTTGTGCATTATATGTCTCTTTATATGTTTCTGGGCTTATGGGCATTTTTATTGATTTATTAGTGTATTTTTTATTGAATAACTTTTTTTTAAACTTTTTTTTTTATTGTTTCCACCATGGGACGTGACGTCATCTGATTGCTTGTTCATGATAAAACTCTGCAATACTAATGTATTGAAGGGTATTAGCAGTGTCAGCCTATGCACATGCATGTGGCGTCACTGACACCACCTTAATGGCACTGCCTTCAGGTAGATAACCGCTGACATCCCGCGACTCCCGATGCCGGTGCGGCTCAGTGTCGTACAAGTATGGCATGGACGTTACACTTCCTTTTTGATACCTGCTGTTATTATATGGGTATTATATACCATTAACCTGCAGAGAGCAGTGTGGCTCAATTAATCCAAACACAGGAGAACCTTAGCCACAGTTCACACACAAACACAAACAAATTAACGTTCCCTATTCTGCCAACTGCGGATAGAGGGAAGTTTTGGCATGGACGTTACACTTCCTTTTTGATACATGCTGTTATAACCCAATTTCTAAAAAAAACCTGGGCCTGTCCAGTAATGTTAACTGAGTTGTCTCAATCTTCCCCTTCATCTCCAAACTCTGGTATATTCTTGCCTATCCCATAATATCTCTCTTACCTCCTTTTCTTGATCCATTAACATCAGGTTCCCAAATTATTCACTCTTAAAGTCTCCATTGTTTTCCTTATAGAAAAACCCAAAGGTGACGAAATATAAAAGTGCTGTAAAAAAATCCCCATCACATGTGTCTTCTTGTTTACAAAAAACAGTTAAAAAAGTGATCAAAAAAGTCTTAAATACCTCAGAAATGTTTTTTTAGAATATAATTTTTTTCATTTTGGCAAATTCCAGCAAAACAAAAACATATTTATTTATAAATTACATATCATCCAAATTAATTCCACAAAATTGTGCCATACAAAATTTAAATACAAAAAAATTAGTGTTTCATTTAACCTCTCACGAGTTAAAAAACACACTGCATAATTTTTGTATAAATACACAAATATATATTTTAATAATACCAATGAATCATTGTTCAAGTAACTTTATTAACTTGTAACATTGGCAACCATTGTTTCTGGGAAGTTGTTTATTTAGACTTCCTCACTAGTCATTTGCTTTTATAATTATGAGGATAATGGGGAACATTTACTTACCCGGTCCTGCTCGTTCCCCGATCTGGAGTGTCCGACAAGAATGTCCTGTGCCGCGATTCACTTACACCGTGCACCCGATATACTGCATGTGTCGCTCCCCGCTCAGGTCCGCTGGAGTTCACCATCTTCTTCCCAGTGTATGTAAGCGCGAGATTTAAAGTTAAATCTCGTGCTCTGTCCGAATCATTTGGATCGTCCGACAGCCCACCCCCCGATTTGTGTCGCATGAAAAATCTGATTGCGTACAACGCAATCCCCTTCTAAATCCCTGTCCCAGTGGCGCGATCCCCGAAAACGTTGGAAAACCCAACGGAAATGTGTCCGTGGAACCCTTAGTAAATAAGCTCCAATGTACTGCTTTATCCAAAACATTTTTCGCGTTACCCTCTTGCATGTAACTCATTCCTGTAGGATTTGAGTTCTTGTTTGGAATCTTGATCTGTCAGGCAATTATGCCTGGCCCAAAGAGACTCTCCTGGAGGAATATCTAAAAATATTCCATTCATCTAATGCATCATATATTCAAGATGATTCATCCCTCAGATGCATGTGTGCTGCAACTTACAGTTTATCAAATAGACTTTTATTTTTTCCTCTATTTAAAGGGTTGTTCAAGTTTTTTGAAAAATCTAGATGTGACATTTTTAAAAATAAACCCTTCATATGACCCTGACATGTACCACCAACTAAAAGGTACAGGATTGGGGAACTGAATGGTTCTATCTTATGCTAACCTCTTTATGGGCAATTTCAAAGACGTATATATCTATTCGGATAATGCCTTTATTCATAATAAAATCATGTACCATCACTATATAGATGATTTGTTTTTCATTTCATCTGGCACACAGAGGCAAATACATTTTTGAAACATCTTAATAATAACATCTTGAGCATTGAGCTTACAATGGAATTTAATGATACTAACATCGCATACCTGGATTTAGATATACAGCATATACAAAACCAGATGAACACCTCCAGTTATTTTAACATGTTCCTACACCATTGCCGCACCATGACATACAGTTACATTGTAGTGATCCCCTGGGCTCAGAATCTAAACCTTTGCGATCACTGCAGCATCCCAGCAGCATGTGAGACCTGGGTTCCCTCAGTAACAGCAACTGGGATAGGGAATATCGCAATCCAGGCTTATTAACCCAATAGAAGGCATGACACCCATCTATAAGGCATTAACCCCTTATTAAGGCATTAGAGGGATAATCGGGACCTATGAGGTCCGATGAAGGACCTCAGAGCTGAAAGCAAAATCTAACAGAGCTCGACGCAAAGCTGGTTGGACTTGATGCGGGATACCACCAGGTTACTCCATAGGCACGACTTTGCTTACGCTGGTGCCCATGGCGCATTACAGAGTCGTAGAGGAGAATTGTGGGCAGGGACAGGCAGGAGGTCAAGACCAGCAGCATGGGATCAAAGTCAATGGCAGAGCAGAAGGTCAGGGCTAGCAGCAGAGGAGCGTAGTCAGGAATGGAACCGGGATCACAACCGGAAATCACAAAGCAAACGCAGGACATAAGGAACAAGTTTTCTCTAGGGCATGAGGCACAAAGATCCGGTAGAGGTCACAGGAAGATGTGAGGTAAGTGAAGCTGTGGCTGGCACGGAGAGGTACAGACAGGAACGCAGGTGCGCCTGTGACCCAAGACATGGGTTGCAGGGGCACCCAATATATAAATTCTCTACTTTTAAAGCATAGTCTTAGCACCCAAATTAATTCAAAACTTATATTTCCCAAATGTCTGCTTTATGCTGGCATGGTTTTTTAAGATTCCCTGTATTTTACTAGCTTGTTATGAGGCTTAGAATTTGAGTGCCATTTTTCACATTTTTTGAAAAATCACCAAAACCTGCATTTAGAGGGACCTGCTCATCATTGTGAGGCCTAAATCTGTGAGAGTCCTAAATAATAGCAAGACTAGTAAATTGCCCAATTATGGAAACTGCACACCTCAAAGAATAAAAAGCCCTTTTAAGAAGTTTGTTAACCCTTTTTATAGGTGTTTTATAGGGGTTCAAACAAACCGGACTAATCAACCTGAGCAGGATGAATTGTACAAAGCAGCTGGTGCAGCGATTGATTACTTCTGCCTGGCAGGGACAAAACAGCTGATTACGTATTCTCATTCTGGGCAGGACAAGGCTGAAGCAGTGCTTAATTAGGATGAGGAAAAGTGCTAAGGCAGCCATAGGAGCACAAGAGCCTCATTATCATAATTGTATAACTGTTTTTTCAGCAAAACCACTCAGATTAGGGATTAAACAAGATATGTTTCTGCATCAGTGTAGCTACAGCATTCTCAATGTTGGTTCATAATGCATAAAAACAAATGGTAGATTTAAAGCTGAGCAGATCCCTATAAATATAGCCTAAAATGGCTTAGTCCAAAAGAGGTTAAACAAGCGGATAGAAACAGTTATCTGGACTATACTAGCTCCAATTATGAATAATGGGTCAACATAAGCATTTAAACAAAAAGGGTTAGCCAAAACATACATTACACAGGGCATACTATGAACATGTTCTAACTCGACTGTCTATACTCAGTTTCCCATTCAGAATACCAAAATAAAGCTTCCTAAACTTTATCACCAAGTTTATTACTAAACACAAGGAAGTCTACAATATCTTAAAGAAATATTGGTAACTGTTACAAAACCCTATCTTATCCAAAACACCCAAGGTAACATACCAAAATGTCCGCCTTAGAAAAACATCTTGGCACCTAGCCAAATAAAACAACATAATATAGAAAATAAACAAGATTCCACAACCACACATAAGGTATCTAATTGTCTCGGCAGCCACTGCCTATGCTGCAATATTATTGTACATAAAACATATTCTTTTGGTTTTAGTATCATTGAGGAAATATTTTATATAAAGTAGTAGCTGTAGCTCCCAGCATTACCCTAGATAGTAAATAACTGCTCTTAGCTATAACAAAATGGAATGGGTTTACAAAAAATATTTAATATGTATATACCTTTCTCTCTGATTGTCTCTGTGACCAATTCTGTCTCTTTGTCTATCTGTCTTTGACTGTCTCAATTTCTGAACATCTCTGATTGTCTCTGTCACCAACTATTTCTGTCTCTGACGTCTCTGTCAGCAATGGTCTCTGATCGTCTCTCTGTCTTAGACTGTTTCTGTCTGTCTCTGACTGTTTCTATCTCTGAGTGTCTATGGCTGTGTCTATCTATTGCTATCTCTAACGGTCTCTGACCATTTCTGTCCCTGAAATGGTACACCGTTTTTTAATGTTAAAAACTGTATGTCTTTATGATCCTATTAAAAATCACTAATCACCCAATGTCTGAAGATTCTCGATAAAGCCAGTTTAGGCACAAGCAACACAAGTGCCACCAAGTGGTAGCAGCGCCTGGCGCCCTGACGTGCATTATGCGAATTGGGGTGAAGGGGTGTAACAAAATGCCTGCCACTCACAATATTTAAACCAATTCGTGGTGATGTGACCATAAAAAACAGGCCACGCCGCCAGAAGTGGGGCATGCCTCACTTCTGGGCGTACTTCGCCATGCCACAACATACAGACGTCCCCCATGCGTAAGGATGTCCGCCGTGTGCACAAACGGAGAAAGTCATGAGGCGAGCACACCCACACCATTCGGAGCATGCGTATACCAGGTAGAGACCGCTCTTAGAGAAAAATGTAGGTAATAGTCACTAGGAGACGGGTATCAGAGAATCTAAGAGAAATGACTGATCAAAGGAGGGAAAGAGAAGAAGGTGGAGGAGAGGGAAAAGAGAAAAGAAAAAAGGGGTAAAATAGAAAAAAGAAGAGAAAAGAAAAAGGGAAAAGAAAAGGGGTGGGGAGGTGAGAAAAGAAGTGAGCGAATCGGGGAACACAAAATCCATCTAATATTTAGTGATATTTAGTGAGCAAAAGTTATATATATTATTGTGGGCACTTATTTATACTACCACTTTATATATAATATTATGTGTAATACCAAAAATAATTACGTTTTATACAAATAACAATAACAATGCATATACACTCACCGGCCACTTTATTAGGTACACCTGTCCAACTGCTCGTTAACACTTAATTTCTAATCAGCCAATCACATGGCGGCAACTCACAGTGCATTTAAGCATGTAGACATGGTCAAGACAATCTCCTGCAGTTCAAACCGAGCATCAGTATGGGGAAGAAAGGTGATTTGAGTGCCTTTGAACGTGGCATGGTTGTTGGTGCCAGAGGGGCTGGTCTGAGTATTTCAGAAACTGTTGATCTACTGGGATTTTCACGCACAACCATCTCTAGGGTTTACAGAGAATGGTCCGAAAAACAAAAAAACATCCAGTGAGCGGCAGTTCTGTGGGCGGAAATGCCTTGTTGATGTCAGAGGTCAGAGGAGAATGGGCAGACTGGTTCGAGCTGATAGAAAGGCAACAGTGACTCAAATCGCCACCCGTTACAACCAAGGTAGGCAGAAGAGCATCTCTGAACGCACAGTACGTCGAAGTTTGAGGCAGATGGGCTACAGCAGCAGAAGACCACACCACGGTCCAACCCGTTACTAGCATGGTGTACCTAATAAAGTGGTCGGTGAGTGTATATTACATGTTTGCCTTTATAATTGTACAAAAGTATTTCACATCTGACTTGTATAAATACATGAAAAGTGCTAAAGTGCAAAAAACCATATATTAACCTCACATTATTAACTACGATTAGAGATGAGCGAACATACTCGTCCGAGCTTGATGCTCATTCGAGCATTAGCGTACTCGAAACTGCTCGTTGCTTGGACGAATACTTTGCCCGCTCGAGAAAATGGCGTCTCCCGCCGTTGTAATTTTTGGCGGCCAGAAACAGAGTCAATCACAAGCCAGGAGACTCTGCACTCCACCCAGCATGACGTGGTACCCTTACACGTCGATAGCAGTGGTTGGCTGGCCTGATCAGGTGACCATGGAATAGACTAGCCCCTGCCCGCGCTGCTCGGATCATTCTCTGTCTGGATGCCGCTAGGAAGAGAGCTGCTGCTGGTCAGGGAAAGCGTTAGGATGTTCAATTGGAATAGTGTTAGGCAGGAGTGATTCTAAAAGAACCCAACAGCCCTTCTTAGGGCTACAATAATGTTTTATTTGACTTTTTTTTGGTTTGCCTGTGGCTGGGCTTGCTGCCATTAGTAGTGCAGCTAGTACCATATTGTGAGTAATTTGTAGGGAGACTTGCTACCGTTGTGTTTAGCTCTTAGTGACACACATATCCACCTTAAACACCGAAGTGGGACAATTTATTAGGGGTTTGATTTGAATTAGGCACAGTCTTCTGATTTATTTTTTTTTACGTTTATTTCTTTTTATAACTCAAAGTAATCTGGCAAAGCAGTGTGCTTTCAGTGTAGGCTACAAAATAGCCATAGGAGAACCCCAACGGCTTACTTAGGCCTCTAATAGCGTTATATTTTACTTTTTCTTTGTTTGCTTGTGGCTGGGCTTGCTGCCACTAGTAGTGCAGGTAGTACCATATTGTTAGGAATTTGCTGGGAGACTTGCGACCGTTGTGTTTAGCTCTTAGTGATACACATATCCACCCCAAACACCGAAGTGGGACAATTTATTAGGGGTTTGATTTAAATTAGGCACGGTCTGCTGATTTTTTTTTTTACGTTTATTTCTTTTTAGAACTCAAAGTAATCTGGCAAAGCAGTGTGCTTTCAGTGTAGGCTAGAAAATAGCCATAGGAGAACCCCAACGGCTTATTTAGGCCGACAATAGCGTTATATTTTACTTTTTTTGGTTTGCTTGTGGCTGGGCTTGCTGCCACTAGTAGTGCAGCTAGTAACATATTGTGAGTAATTTGCTGGGAGACTTGCGACCGTTGTGTTTAGCTCTTA
Organism: Engystomops pustulosus; assembly: GCF_040894005.1. Lineage (NCBI taxonomy): Eukaryota > Metazoa > Chordata > Amphibia > Anura > Leptodactylidae > Engystomops > Engystomops pustulosus. The sequence continues at coordinate 40,661,846 of NC_092414.1, read as the reverse complement.
GTGACACACATATCCACCTCAAACACCGAAGTGGGACAATTTATTAGGGGTTTGATTTGAATTAGGCACAGTCTTCTGATTTATTTTTTTTTACGTTTGTTTCTTTTTATAACTCAAAGTCATCAGGCACAGCACAAAATCCAGTTGTGTGCTGTCATTGTAGGTTAGAAACTAGCCATAGCAATAGGATAGCATCGTTTTGTTTAAAATAAATAAATAAATAAATAAACACACAAAAAATAAAAATTTAAAGTTTACACTTTAATTTGGAAAATGTTTAACCCGAGGGCTAGAGGACGAGGGCGTGGACGTGGGCGTCCAACTACTGCAGGGGTCAGAGGCCGTGGTCCTGGGCGGGATGAGACACCACCTGCTGATGAGGGAGCAGGGGAACGCCGCAGAGCTACACTCCCTAGGTTCATCATGTCTCAAGTTACTGGGACTCGTGGTAGAGCACTGTTGAGGCCAGAACAGTGTGAAGAGGTGATGTCGTGGATTGCGGACAATGCTTCTAGCCATTTGTCCACCAGTCAGTCTTCCACGCAGTCCACCCATGTCACCGAAATCAGCACTCCTCCAGTGTGTAAAGAGGTGTCGGACGATGAGGAGACACGGATGAGGAGACACGGTTGTCAGACAGTGGTGAAGTTGTTGTCAGGGCAGGAAGTCCGAGGGGGGAGCAGACTGAGGGATCGGAGGATGGTGAGGTGACAGACCCAAGCTGGGTTGATAGGCCGGGTGAACACAGTGCTTCCGAGACGGAGGTGAGTCCTATAGCAGAACAGGTTGGAAGAGGCAGTGGTGGGGCCAGACGGAGAGGCAGGGCCAAAGCTGGTGCATCAGCGCCAAATGTTTCCCGTAGTCAAGCTCCCGTGGCGAGGGCTAGATTTTCAGAAGTCTGGAGGTTCTTTAAAGAAACACCGGATGACCGACGGACTGTGGTGTGCAACCTGTGCCAAACCAGGATCAGCAGAGGTTCCACCACTACTAGCTTAACTACCACCAGTACGCGCAGGCATATGAATGCTAAACACCCCACTCAATGGCACCAAGCCCGTTCACCTCCGGCCGGGCACACCACTGCTCCTTCCCCTGTGTCATCTGCTAGTCAGCCCCCTGCCCAGGACCCCGCCCCAAACACCTCCCGTGCGAAAACCCCATCTTCGCCTCCACAATCCTCCACAGCATCCACCAGTGTTCAGCTCTCCATACCCCAGACGCTGGAGCGCAAAATGAAGTATAGTGCAACCCACCCACACGCCCAAGCCCTCAACGTCCACATCTCCAAACTGCTTAGCCTGGAGATGCTGCCCTATAGGTTGGTAGAGACCGAGGCCTATCAAAACCTCATGGCGGCAGCCGCCCCTCGGTATTCGGTCCCCAGCCGCCACTACTTTTCCCGATGTGCCGTCCCAGCCCTGCACAAGCACGTGTCAGAGAACATCATCCGTGCCCTGACCAACGCCGTTTCTGACAAGGTCCACCTGACCACAGACACGTGGACGAGTGCTGCCAGGCAGGGCCACTATATATCGCTGACGGCACATTGGGTTAACTTGGTGGAGGCTGGGACCGAGTCTGACCCTGGGGCTGGTCATATACTGCCGACGCCGAGGATTGCGGGGCCTACCTCGGTCCAGGTCTCAAAGGCCTACTATGCCTCCTCCTCCGAATTACCATCCGTGGGCATGGCGACATCAGTTTGTAGCTCTAGGCACAGCAGCAGGGCCATCGCTAAGCGACAGCAGGCGGTGCTCAAACTGCTGAGCCTAGGCAATAAAAGGCACACCGCCCAAGAGCTATTACAGGGCATCACGGCGCAGACTGATCTGTGGCTGGCACCGCTGAACCTGAAGCCAGGCATGGTTGTGTGTGACAACGGCCGTAACCTGGTGGCGGCTCTGCAACTCGGCACATGCCTGGCCCATGTGTTAAATCTCATAGTTCAGCGCTTCCTCAAGACATACCCCAATCTGTCTGATTTGCTCACGAAGGTGCGCCGCATCTGTGCGCATTTCAGGAAGTCCAGCACAGATGCTGCCACTCTCAGGGCAGCGCAGCGCCGCCTCCAACTGCACGCTCAACGACTGTTGTGCGACGTGCCCACGAGGTGGAATTCAACATTAACCATGTTATCCAGAGTTTACCAGCAGCGCAGAGCGATTGTAGACTGCCAGATGTCAACTTCCACCAGAACTGGTAGTCAGGTCAGTCAGCTTCCTCAAGTCTACAATGAGGAGTGGACGTGGATGTTTGATATCTGTCAGGTGCTGAGTAACTTTGAGGAGTCAACACAGATGGTCAGTGGCGTTGGCGCCATCATCAGCCTCACCATCCCGCTGCTTGGCCTGTTGAAAAACTCTCTGGTCAGCATGAAGTCGGAAGCTTTGCGCTCCTCACAAGAGACGGGGGAAGAAGATTCCCTTGTTGATAGCCAAAGCACCCTTAGGTCTGTTTCTCAGCGCATATCGGAGGAGGTGGAGGAGGATGAGGAGGAAGAGGAGGAGAATGTTGGCGAGACAGAAGAGGGGACCATTGTTCAGTCCTTCACTGTTCAGCGTGTATGGGCAGAAGAAGAGGAGTTGGAGGAGTTGGAGGAGGAGGAAATGGAGAGTCAGGCCAGTGAGGGGAATGAATTCTTGCGCGTTGGGACTCTGGCGCATATAGCAGATTTCATGCTAGGCTGCCTATCCCGTGACCCTCGCGTTCAAAGAATTTATTCCAGCACCGATTACTGGGTATTCACTCTCCTGGACCCATGGTACAAACAAAATCTTTCCACTCTCATCCCTGGAGAGGAAAGGAGTGTGAGAATGCATGAATACCAGCAGGCCCTGGTGCACAAGCTGAAACAGTATTTCCTTCTGCTGGACAAGTAGAGAGGGAGACTAGGTGAGCAGGCAGCTTGTCCAGCACTGGCAGGGGTACGCTTTACAAGGCCTTTGCCAGTTTTATGTCACCCCAGCAAGACACCTGTCCCCAGTCTCGGCAGAGTAGGGCTGATCTTTACAGAAAGATGGTGAGGGAGTACGTAACTGACCATACCATCGTCCTAAATGATCACACAGCTCCCTACAACTACTGGGTTTCAAAGCTGGACATGTGGCACGAACTGGCACTGTACGCCTTGGAGGTTCTTGCCTGCCCTGCCGCTAGCGTGTTGTCCGAGCGGGTTTTCAGTGCAGCTGGTTGCATCATCACCGTTAAGCGTACACGCCTGTCGACTGACAGCGCTGACAGGCTGGCGCTTATCAAGATGAATAAAGCCTGGATTTCTCCGGATTTTCATTCTCCACCAGGTGAAAGAAGCTCAACCTGAATAATGTATGCACTCCTCCTCCTCATTGTCCTCCATCTCCTCCTCTTTGTACACAAAAGCAGAGGAAACTGGCTATTTTTTGCCAGGGCCAACTGGCTCTAGCTATAGTACTCTATGTATTTCATTTTTCTGGAGAGCCACCTACCCGGTCCTCTGTTTTAAACAATTTTTGGGAGTGCCACATACAGGCACTCAATCTATTTAATTTTTCTGGAGGACCACCTACTTGCTCCTCTGGTTTGAAAACTTTTTTGGACTGCCACATACAGGCACTCAATTTATTTAATTTTTCTGGAGGACCGCCTACCTGCTCCTCTGGTTTAAAAACTTTTTTGGATTGAAACATACAGGCACTATCCAAATTAAATTGTCTCCATAGCAGCCTCCACACGTCGTCTTTTTAACTGCCTCGACACGTTGTCTCCATTGCTAACTCCACACGTCATTGCCATAGCTGCCTCCAAAAGTCGTCCATATAGCTGCCTCCATACATGGTCTCCTTATCAAACGAACTGTGTCAGGCAGAATTTTGGGTTGTTTTCATGGCTTCCACATCAAACTTGTTAACTTTGTCGCCACCCTGCTGTGTAATCCACAAAATATACTGGCAAACCTTTATCATTTACCGATATTATTTCAGCGCTTCTTGCGCATCTGTTTACATTCCCCTCACCTGCCATATCCCAAACATATAAGAACACTACTACACTTGATCTTATACAAAAGGTTCTTAGAAGTGCTGTTTGGGGAGTAGCCGAGAGACAGGGGCTTGGATAGGCGAAAGCTCGCCTGGCAGCGGAACGCCAGCTCCATCCCAAGATCCAACTAACATAGTTTTAACTGCAGCACCTTTAATCTACTACTAGTTCACTGCCTCCAGACATGGTCCCCTTATCAAACGAGCTGTGTCAGGCAGAATTTTGGGTTGTTTTCATGGCTTCCACATCAAACTTGTTAACTTTGTCGCCACCCTGCTGTGTAATCAACAAAATATACTCGCAAACTTTTATCATTTACCAATATTATTTCAGCGCTTCTTGCGCATCTGTTTACATTCCCCTCACCCGCCATATCCCAAACTTATAAGAACACTACTACACTTGATCTTATACAAAAGGTTCTTAGAAGTGCTGTTTGGGGAGTAGCCGAGAGACAGGGGCTTGGATAGGCGAAAGCTCGCCTGGCAGCGGAGCGCCAGCTCCATCCCAAGATCCAACTAACATAGTTTTAACTGCAGCACCTTTAATCTACTACTAGTTCACTGCCTCCATACATCGTCCCCTTAACGAGCTGTGTCAGGCAGAATTTTCAAGTGTTTCACCAGATACATAGTGGAACTCGGCCCATCTGTCGCCGCCATGCTGAAGACCTGAAGTTGCAATCATAGCAGCGCAATATGGATGCCCCATACTGTCGCTCTTAATCATGGAACCATTTCCGAAAAAACAATAAAAAATAGTATCATAGTATATAAGGCTGGAAGGAGACACAAGTTCATCAAGTCCAACCTTTAAGAATTAAATAAATGTTTTATCCCCATAACCCGTGATATTTTCTCTCTCCAGAAAGTCATCCAGGCCTCTCTTGAACATGTACATAGAGTCCGCCATAACAACCTCCTGCGGCAGAGAGTTCCACAGTCTCACTGCTCTTACAGTAAAGAACCTTTGTCTATGGTGATGGTAAAATCGCCTCTCCTCTAGGTGTAGAGGATGCCCCCATGTCCTGGTCAAAGGCCGAGGTATAAAAAGATCTTTGGAGAGATCCTTGTACTGTCCGTTCAGGTATTTGTACATTGTAATGAGGTCTCCCCTCAGTCGTCTTTTTTCTAGACTGAATAATCCCAAATTTTTTAATCTGTCAGTGTATTCTAGTTCCCCCATTCCCCTAATAATCCTGGTTGCTCTCCTCTGCACCCGTTCCAGCTCTACTATATCCTTTTTATACACTGGTGCCCAAAACTGTACACAATATTCCATATTCCTGCACAATATTATACAGGGATTTGTATAAGGGCAAAACTATGTCTTTATCATGAGAATCTATTCCTCTCTTGATACATCCCATTATTTTATTTGCTTTAGCAGCAGCCACCTGGCTCTGTTCACTAAAATTAAGTTTACCATCCACCAATACCCCCAAGTTCTTTTCAGCTTCAGTTTTACCAAGTAATTGACCGTTTAGAACATAATTATACTTTTTGTTTCCATGGCCCAAGTGCATAACTTTACATTTATCTACATTAAACTCAAGCTTCCACAAATCCCTCTGTAACGCTAAACTACCGACCTCAGTATTTATTACTTTACACAGCTTAGTATCATCTGCAAATATTGAAACTTGACTGTGTAAACCCACTACAAGGTCATTAATAAAAATATTAAAAAGAAGTGGCCCCAATACTGACCCCTGTGGCACTCCACTGGTAACATCAACCCAATCTGAGAATGAGCCATTAATGACCACCCTCTGTATTCTATCACTAAGCCAATTACCTACCCAAATACACAGATTTTCTCCTATTCCCAGCAGTCTCATTTTATATACCAAACTTTTATGTGGCACGGTGTCAAATGCCTTTGAAAAGTCCAAATATACAACATCTACAGCATCCCCCAGATCCAGTCTTGAACTTACCTCCTCGTAGAAACCAATCAGATTAGTCTGACAGGACCAATCTCTCATAAACCCATGTTGATGCTGGGTTATAAGGTTGTGCACAGTGTGATACTCCAGGATAGCATCTCTAATAAACCCCTCAAATATTTTCCCCACCACAGCAGTTAGACTCACGGGTCTGTAGTTTCCAGGATCACTATTTGATCCTTTTTTGTATATTGGTACCACATTTGCTATGCGCCATTCCTGTGGAACATAACCAGTCCTCAGTGAATCTTCAAATATTAAAAATAACGGTTTGTCTATCACCGTACATAATTAATGCAGAACCCGGGGGTGTATGCCATCTGGCCCAGGTGATTTATCTATCTTACTGGTTGCGAGGCAGCGCCGTACCTCTTCCTGGGTTAAACTGTTGACATTATAAAAAGAATTTACATTATTCCTCATTGTGTCTTCCACCAGGGGATTTTCCTGGGTAAAGACAGTTGAGAAGGCGACATTCAGTAGATTGGCCCTTTCCTCATCTCCTTCCACCATGACCCCCATGTTATTTCTAAGGGGACCCACACTCTCTGTTTTAGTTTCTTATCATTTATATACTTGAAAAATAATTTGGGATTATTTTTGCTCTCCCTGGCAATATTTCTCTCAGTCTCTATTTTTGCGGCCTTTATCTGCTTTTTACAGGATTTATTTTTCTCTCTCTCCTGTAATGCCTCATCGCTACCTTCACGTTTTAGCACCTTAAACGCTTTATCTTTCTTGCTTATTGCTTTCCTTACTAGACTAGTTAGCCATATAGGGTTTTTCTTGTTCCTTTTATGCTTTTTCCCATAAGGTATGTGTTTCTCACAGGACTTTTTCAGAATATATGAGAAAAAGTCCCATTTTTTGGGGGGGGCTTTTGTCTTTGAGAACATTATCCCAGTCTATGCCTTTAAGGTCTGTCCTTAGTTGCTGAAAATTTGCCCTCCTGAAGTTTAGAGTGTTGGTTGCCCCTTCACTAACGCTCTTAGTAAAGCGTAATACAAAATCAATGATATTATGATCACTATTCCCCAGGTTCCCCCTAACCTGTAGTTTTGATACCCTATCAGGTCTGTTGGTCAGGATAAGGTCCAGCAGTGCCCCCCCTCTTGTTGGCTCCAGGACTAGATGCGACAGGTAATTGTCTTTTGTTGTTGACAAGAACCTGCTGCCTTTGAAGGACCTGCAGGTTTCCGCCCCCCAGTCGATATCTGGGTAATTGAAGTCTCCCATGATAAGTACTTCACCTTGCTTTGAAGCCACATCCATTTCACTTATCAGCATTTCCTCTGTTGCCTCCATTATATTTGGAGCCTTATAACAAACCCCTAGTAATATTTTATTATTCTTTTTCCCTCCTCTTATCTCAACCCATAGGGACTCCACATTTGCGTTACTGATGTCATCTCGCAGGACGGGCTTGAGGCAAGAATTCACTTATAAACAAACCCCTCCACCTTTTTTATTTATACAATCCTTTCTAAAAAGATTATAACCACCTATAGTAACAGCCCAGTCATAGCTACTGTCCAGCCATGTCTCGCTGATACCCACTATATCATATTTCCGCTCCAACATCAAGAGTTCCAGTTCCTCCATTTTGTTTGTGAGGCTTCTGGCATTTTTGTACATACACTTTATATGGTTTTCCCTGTCCGTATTCCTTTTGTCCTTATTCCCCAATCTCATTCCAGCCCCCCTTCCTCCCCCATGGACTATGACTCTTCCCAGCTCTCTATGTACACTGTCTATTTGCCCTGCACAAGTGTAGTTTCCCTCCCCCAGGTCTCTAGTTTAAACACTCCTCCAACCTTCTAGCCATTTTTTCCCCTAAAACAGCGGCCCCCTCCCCATTGAGGTGCAGCCCATCCCTACTGTAGAGCCTGTAGCCGACAGAAAAGTCAGTCCAGTTCTCCATGAACCCAAAACCCTCCTTCCTACACCAACTTTTGAGCCACTTATTTACCTCCCTGATCTCCCGCTGCCTTTCTGGTGTGGCACGTGGTACAGGCAGTATTTCGGAGAAAAGTACCTTTGAGGTCCTTGCCCTGAGCTTATGGCCTAAATCTCTGAAATCATTTTTAAGGACCTTCCACCTACCTGTTACTTTGTCATTAGTGCCAATGTGGACCATGACCGCTGGTTCCTCACCAGCCCCTCCCAGTAATCCGTCAACCCGATCCGCAACATGCCGAACCCGAGCACCCGGCAAACAACACACTGTTCAGTATGCACGGTCTTTGTGACAGATTGCCCTGTGTGTTCCCCTAATAATCGAATCTCCCACTACCAGCACCTGTCTGACCTTGCCTGTGCTCCCATTACCCTTCTTACTGGAGCAGACATTCCCCTGGTTGCTAGCGGCCACTATGAACCACTATGCTATTCCATTATTCCTAGGTGAAATATTCAAACGACCCGGCCTGCTTTGAAAATTATAATTTTTTCAACGTAAACGCTTCTGGCCCCCAGGCCCATTTTGGGTGGGGAGGAGCCGAGAGACAGGGGCTCGCCTGGCAGTGGACCGCCAGCTCCATCCCAAGATTAGGCAGCCTCAGAGGCATCCATGCATGCTGCCCCTGCTGTATCCTGTCCATTTTGCCTCCACGATCCTCCACAGCGTCCACCAATGTCTCCATGCGCAACTTTCAACTCTCTATACCCAAGACGCTGGAGCACGAGAGGATATGCAGCACATCATCCCCTTCAGCGCTTCTTGCTCACCTCCTTTGGTTCCTCTCTGCCACCCATTGGTTTGAAGCCTGAGTCCATTTAGGGTATGTCGCCATGACACTCTCTAGCCTGCCGCTGCCTCTGCATGCCGTCCCCTATAGTGTCAGGGTCAATTATTGCATGTTTTAGATGCTATCTAGCCTCATTCGTTCACTCTGTCATGGCCATGCTGTTGCCCATAATTTTGGCATAATGGTACGATTAAGCAGCCTCAGAGGCATCCATGCATGCTGCCCCTGCTGTTTCCTGTCCATTTCCGTGGTGTTTCCATCCTTTTCTGAGGTTCCCAGGTGTTTGGCCAAGCTTCCCTGTGCAGAGCCTTGGTCCCCTTGAAAAATGCTCGAGTCTCCCCACTTCAATGGGGCTCGTTATTCGAGACGAGCACTCGAGCATCCGGAAAAGTTTGTCTCGAATAACGAGTACCCGAGCATTTTAGTGCTCGCTCATCTCTAACTACGATGCCAGGTTAATGGTGTGCTTCGATAACTGGCTATCCATGATATTACAACAAAGTCCATAATACATTCTTTCCTCCTTATAATATTCAGTTTCTTCTGATTTTTCACCGTCACCCAAAATTTTTTTTATTTTTTCAGTTATTCATACTTCGATAAAGCTCTGGTCTCTGCTCATAGTTTGAGTAGGCAGACTAAGATATGGATTAACACTATAACAACATAAAAACTAAATTAATAAACTAACAGATAAATAATTAAAATTATGACCCCTAGCAGAGAAGGGAATCGACATTACAAAAATAACGAAAAGCTCAATTTCTCATTGAGTCCATAAGGGACCATTGTCCCTAATGTCACAATCCACTTAGTTTCTCTTTGTAATAAAGTCCTCCTAACATCTCCCCCTCTATGGTATCGATAGAATTCACTGTGGCTTCAGACTTTAAACATCCTTGGATCACATTGATGAAAGATTTTAAAGTGTCTTGGTAGCATTTTAAGGGTAGTTAGATTCTTTACATCATGAGCCTTGACAATATCTCAGATGTGCTCCCTAACTGTTTTCCTCAATTCTCTTGAAGTTAGACTGACATAAACTTTAATACACCCACAAGTGGCATAATAAATTACGCTCTCTGTACTGCAAGAGATATATTCTCTTATCTCAAACTGTTTGTTTCCATCTCACCATATTTGTGCAAGCAATACAGTAGTCGCATGGAAAACAGCCCTTCCTCGGTCCACTTTTTTATTGCCTGTCAGGAGAGAATGGTTACCCTTCTTGCTCTGTTCACACAATTCTTAATTTTCCTATGGCTATAACCCCTATCTGGGAACCTCTCTTCTAGGTCCAAAGTTTGTCTATCAAAGGCCTCCTCAGAAGAGCAGATCCGCTTCATCCTAAGGAACTTGACGATCAGGATGGCTCTAACCGTAGACAGAGGATAAGCAGAGTCAATGTGCAACAATGAGTTAATGGATGTCGATTTCCTGTAGACATCTGTCTGCAGGAAACCCACGTCATCAACCAAAATTTGAATATCCAAAAAATCACTTTGCATTGTTACATTTCGTATGTAAGGAGAATGTTATGATTGTTAATATTTAGACTTTGCATAAATGATCTCAGACCATCCTCAGTCCGATGCCAAATAAACAAAACATCCTAAATATATTGCAGCCACATCTGCACATGGAGGCTAGCTTGGGCGCCATCCCCTCCAAATACCTCCCAAGGAAAAGGTTGGCATTGTACATGGCACCCCCATGGCAGTAGCTGCAGATAATACTGGTCCTTGAATAAAAAAAAAAAAATTGTCACTTTGTCAATGTGTCATTTTTGTAATGTCGATTCCGGTCTCTAACAGGGGTCATATGTTTTGAATCATTTATCTGTTAATTTACTAATTTAATTTTTATGTTATTATAGTGTAGATCCATATCATAGTCTGCCTACTAATACTATGAGCAGAGACCGGAGCTTCGTTGAAGTAAGAATAACTGAAAGAATAACATATTTTTCTGGGCGACAGTGGCATCGTAGTTAATAATGTGGGGAACATGAGGTTAATCTATTTTTTTTGCACCTTTTTGCACTTTTGCACCTTATATAGCACTATTCCACTGCATGCTAGTCCCCTTTTCTCTTCTTTTTTTATTTTCTTTTTTCTATTTTACCCATTTTTTATTTTCTCTTTTATCGCCCCCCCCCCCCCTCTTCTCTTTCCTTCCTTAGATCAGTAATTTCTCTTAGATTTTCCTATATCTGTCTCTTGGTGACTATTACCTACATTTTTCTCTAAGAGCGGTCTCTACCTGGTATACACATGCTCCGGATGGTGCGGGTGTGCTCGCTTGCCCAACTTCCAGCGGTGCAGCCATGTTTTTTATGGTCACATGACTGCAAATCAGTTTAAATATTGCGAGTGGCAGATATTTTGATACACCTCTTGAGGAAGCAATCTGCGAAATGTGTGTCGGGTTGCCAAGCGCTGCTACCACTTAAAAACATGGGTAAAGATGTTATTTTGTCACTTGGCATGTGAAGCACTGTGTTAGATTGGGATGGTCTCCCTAAAAAACAACCAAAAAGGAAACCATAGTGGCACTTATGAATGTAGGATGCAAAGGTGCTTATATTTTTTGTACTTGCTCTTATTTGTGTTGCATGTGCCTAAACTGGCTTTATTCGGAATCTTACTGATTTTTAATAGGATAATAAAGACATACTGTTTATAACTTAAAAAAAAAACCTGTGTACTCTGTACCATTAACTTCAAATGTTTCTGGTGGCCAATGATATATGACAAAACCCATGTGGAAATATTGGCATATGAGGATGCATTTGTTTTTAAAAAAAATGAAAATGTCATGCTCATTAATACATGGTGATGCAAAAAAAAGCAAACTTCTCTGTAAACAAAAAAATAAAAATGTAATGCTCTTTAATACATAATAATACAAATACAAAATCAAGTGAATTTCTCACAAAATGAGTTCTACATTCTGATAAACAAGTTAACCATAAAAAAGCTATTAATGGGGTATCGCCATAATAAAACACATTATTTTTATGGTATGGTAAATGGCCAGAAATTAAAATGATAAATACCATAAGCCACAATTAATGATTTTTTAAACCACCACCAAGAAAGAGTTAATAAAATCTGATTATTAGCTATTGAAAACCCCTAAATGATATTCCTGAAAAGTGGATCTCAACCGCAAAAAAAATAATCCCCCATATTTCCAAATTACAAAAAAGAAACATTTTATAGCCTGTAAAATGTGTCAATGCAAACCTGCTCTGAATGGCGTTCCTTCCATTCTATGCCCGGCCGTGTGCCCATACAGCAGCCTACTAACACATATGGCACACCCTCATACTCGGCAGGAATTGGGTATTAAACTTTGTGGAGTTTTTTGTCATTTAATACTTTGTGACGGTTTAATTTTTGGCCAAATTTAATGTATTGTCTGAAAATAATTACAGTTTGTAAATTACACCTCCTTTTTGTTTTAACCCCTGTGAAACATATAAAGGGTTAACACACTTCTTAAAGTAGATTTTTCACAAATTGAGGGGTGTAGTTTCTAAAATGGCAATTTGCGGGGGGTTTTACAGGCCTCTCAAAGTCACATAAAGCTGAGTAGGTGCCTCTTTATAAGGGTTTTGGTGATTTTCATAAAAATTAGAAAAATTGCACCCAAAATTCTGAACCTCCTAACAGCCTAGAAAAGACAGGGGATGCATAAAAACCGATGCTGATATAAAACAGACACTTGGGAAATACAGTTATAAAGTTACTTTCTGCCTGTAAAGCAAGATTTAGAACTTTGAAAATGAATAATTTTTTGAATTTTTTGCCAAATTTCTCTTGTATTCATAACTAAACACAAATAACTAAACAGAAATTTCTGTTTTTTTTCATAATTTAACACAAAAGATATCAACAAAGTTTTCCCATTCTATCAAGTACAATGTGTCAAAAGAAAACAATGTCAAAATATACTGGATATGTTAAAGAATTACAAATGTACAACCTCCTATGACACAGGGCAAACTTAGGCGCAGATTAATCACACAGTGGGAAATGAAAGAATGGGAATAAAAATTAATACAGAGATTTAACACCTTACAAAGTGGTCTAAATTTACATGCAACCTTCATGACCCCCAATCTCTGACCAGGAGGCCACAAGTAGATAAGAGCCAGGGCTCTCTTGTCGAACACTTTACAGGTTTTTAGTCTGTTTATTTTCATCCTGTCGTAAATAAGATGTCTCTGTATACATCAATCTGTTGTTTTTATTTTTTTTAATATCCTTTGATGATCACTGCCTAGTGTGTATAAAATGCTGTGAATTTCCATGCATTACATCATGTCTGATGAAGAGAACTAGGATTCTCTTTGAAAGCTCGCCATTAAATATATTCAGTAAGCCTCAAAAAAGTATCGCCTGACTTCACTCTTCTTCTGTATGCAATGGCATCTGGACATGTGAGCCTGCTCTTATACAGCAGAGACACATGTCCCACCAATTGACCATCTTGGCGGTTTTCCCCCAACATGTACCCAAAGCACAAATAGTGTAGCCTGTTCAGCCATGTGGGTTGGCTAAATTGGATCCATACCGAATTTGGTAGATTACCATGACCCTCATGGCTAAACAGGTTCAGACCAGCTCATCACTAATCTTTATTAATCAAATTTATTAATCTTGAAATGTAGGGCTATAAGTAACAATGCCATAATTGTTGGAACCATACTCAAATGAAGGAGGCTATTTACCTTAGTCTAGCACTTGGAGGGGTACGGATCAAAAACCCATACATGACTTGACAAGTACGCAGGCCGCTATGTCATCCAAAACAGGGTAGGAGTATCAAACTTCTCCTCCCCACAAAACATGCATTGTTTGGTACGCTTACCACCACAGCCATCTTAAAGAAATATACCCTAATCGGACTAGGAATAATCGGACTGGGATAATAATTGTGTATATATAGCACTCCGAGATTCCATCCAAAACTTAAAAAAGACTCCAGACCTCAGGAGTCGAAACGTTGCAGTGGTCAAAATTTTTGATGGAATCTTGGAGTGCTACCATTCTTTTCTTTGTAATTAATTGGATGGACTGATTCGGGTCCTGGGCCTTGCACCTGAGTTTTTATTTCACATGTGCTGCTTTCTTTTTTGCTATGTATAATTTTTTTTACATATTTTTATTTCCTACTAATTTTTCAGGTTCCTCAGGGTACTTTAACCCTAGGTGATCTCATCCCTCCTACAATATATTTAAATACAACTGTACAGCAGTTTATTATAAATTTACTGATGATCTGTAACTGTTACACACTGTTATCAGTCTTCAGACAGGCCTAGAATTCTCAATGAGTCTCCAGGCTATCATGACATTGAAAGGTTGTCTGATGACATCTCGAATGGAACTGATTATCTATCAAAGATGGCTAAGCCCACATGCAGAACTGACCTGTACCGTGGCTGGGTTCGACCACAGCACTTAACAGGTTAACTGCCGTGATTGGTGCCAGCAACAATTGCGGCAATTAAAGGCAGTTGTCAGCTGTGCAGTAGCAGCCCTGTATGGAGGGACAGCAGCCCTGTACAGAGAGAGAGCTCAGCCAATGAGCCCTCTCTATACAGACACTATTAAAACACAACATAATATACTGTTGTGTTGTGGTGTGCATGGAGTTAATATGCTTTGGTTTACTTTTAAAGATTTAATGGGTACCTCAGTCATAGCAAAATGTTTTAAATCTGTATTGTATATCCACTATAGCAAATGCTTCAAATGCATCAGTTAAAACATCTTCAGATGAGATTCCTTGTAGTCATCTCTTTAGCAGACTTGCAGGTGGCAAACAGCCTGATCGGGTGGAAAGTCAAACAGAAGGTAGCACTCTTTCAACATTTTGTCTGATTTGTTCATTATTTACAGAAGGTTCCAGGGATGAGCAGGTAAGAAAAACACTGTAGGCTTGTGACCTACAGGAATGTTGGATTAGTCTTAAAAAAAAATACCATTAGCTTCAGGAATATTTGGAAAGTTACACAATTTTCATAACTTATTTAATGTTTTTTGGGGGTAGATCAATTATTCCCCAAATCTAAATCCATTTGCATATACTGCCATTAGAAAGCATCCCTACATTATCCATCTACATGGCTGTAAACTTCGAGTCCAATGAGCCATTTTCATATCCAGCTTATCCACGAGTGTCAGGTATAAAATTTAAAACTTACTCAATACGTAATTAAAAATATAAATATGGATCTGGATATCTAGATGGATATGGATGAGTCTGTGGCAGTTAAGAAAAACAATGTCAGCTCGACCACTCAAAGCATCAGAGAGTAAGTAACTACGCCATAATTATTGGAACTGCACTCAAATGAAGAAGGGTATTTTCTTTCATTTATTTTTGCTTGGAGGGGTCTGAGACAAAAACATGTACAAGACCTGACAAGCATGCTGGCCACTATGCCAGGTCTACACTTTACTCTTTATGCCATCCAAAAGAGGGTAGGCGTATCATACTTCTCTTCCCATGATGAGCCAAACATGCCATGTCAGGAACGCTTACCACCATCAAAGAAATATAGTGTAACGTCCGTGCCAAAACGTCACACTATCCGCAGTTGGCAGAACAGGTGGCGTTGATTTGTGTGTGAACTGTGGCTTGGATTTACTGAGCCACACCCTGCTCCTTGCATTTCAGCCCTGCCCAGCAAGGATTACTAGCCTGATTGACAGTTCCTCCAGTGTGCTGCTGGAGGTATGTCTGGGAACTGCATATATACCTGCCTACTCCCATCATACCTTGCTGGTCAAATTGCTATCTTGCTGTGTTCACTAGCTCTCTTGTATTCTCTGATTTCTGGTTTGAGATTTCTTGCCTGTGTCTCGACTTCTCTATTTAGTTTGTGATTTGGTTATTTTTATTTCTTGCTGCTGCCGACTCGGATTGTATACTTTGCCTTATTGTGTTTGTTTGTCTGTATTGTTACGTGGTCACACCTTACCCAGGGAGGGAATGTTGCCCAATTATTGGCCTCCGTTTAGGGGGACCCAATAAGTAGGTAGGGACAGATTTGGGGTCTCAGTGTCAGGGCTCACTGTCCTTGTTTGCGTCCTGCCATTACATATACACTAAATAATGGACTGGGACCACTCATTAACAGTAGGTTGTAATAAGGTTTTTGGTTACTAGCAATAAAGTTCTGTCAGGGTGGCAGTTGATTAGGACTTTGGCCCAGAATTGAGGCTATTAGGGTTTTCTAGGTTGCATTTGGACAGGGTGAAATTAGGGAAATGTACCCTTGTCTTGGGGTCACAACATCCAGTTTCCACAACAATTCATTAACCTTACTTCATACCATTCCTTCCTTTTCACATAAACCTAATTTCCATGAAAAGGGCCAAATGAGCGGTGGTTTGGCGACATTGTTATTCTTAACTGCCACAGACCCAGGAGCTGTAAATATTATTTCAAACACGCATCCATATTTATATTTTTTATTAAGTCTTGAGTAAAAGACACATTTTATTTCCATTGAACCACCATTTGGAAACTCCACTTATCTTTTTAGGTGGCTATCACCTAAAACACAGCAAAGCCACACCTCCCAGTGTTTGATTTACAGCCTATATAATGATGTGACACTACTGGAGCTGATTGCCACGCCCCCTGAGCCTGTGTGTGTATATGAGAAATTTGACCACTAGAGGATGCAGCCCATGTGTATGGGGGAGCATGCCAGGTATTTGTGCAGATGTCTGTGTCTCTCACGTGTGTATGGGAGAAAAGAGCAGGTACTTGTGTAGCTGATGTCTCTGTCTCTTACATGTGAATAGGAGAACCGAGAATGTGATGTATATATGTGTAGCTGATGTCTGTGTCGGTCACAGGCAGCAGATAAAGCACAAACACTGGCAATGCTTTACTATACATTACACACAGACATAAGCAAGGGGAGTAGCGAGGAGGGGTAACAGGGGTGACATCACTTTCTCTCTCCATGTGCCCAGGCTCATCAACATAATAAATAAAATATGATTTTAGAATGATTTATGTAAGAACGGACTAGATAACCCTGGGATGGAATCCGAGTGAGCTGCTCTAACAGTTAGTGGTGACATAATTAGTTACAGAGACCTGATGACAAGTGTCCTTTAATAATTCAATAATAAATCATTTGAAATTTGCGAGCAATAACTGTCTGAAGTCTGGAACTGATGTACATTACCAAATACTGGTTTTCTTCTTTGTGATGATTTGCCTACTTTTTTCTCCAGTTGTCTTCAGATATTGCTTGATTTTCTACCTTTAATTATTTCAACTGCATTCTGGAGAGTGTTCTTCATTTTAAAGGTTAGTCTTTTTTTATTCACCATGTAAAAAGATTCTGCAACAATTTACCACTGTTGTTCCAAGTTCTTAAAGGAAACCTACCACTTAAAAATGGAAGTTCTAACCCACAAATACATCGCAACAGCTCAGGGTGAAACCCCCGATTGCTTTATTAAAGTGTTTTATACCCTATATTACAACCCCCCTTCAGCACAACCTCGCATTTAACGAAAATATGCTCCGGCACCAGCTCACCCTGAGCTGGTGCGATGTATTTGTGGGTTAGAACTACCATTTTTAAGTGGTAGGTTTCCTTTAAACTTACAAGTGTGCTCATCTTCCTACACCTAACCTTTCCACTATCTCTTTGGTGGCTTTATTCGCATTTTAGCCTACTGCAGTCTTTTTCAGTTCCAAGGAGGAATCTTTTGACTGTTAACCCACAAGGTTAACAGCAATAGCTTCCAAATTTAAAATTCATCAAAAATAAACTCCATTTTAGCCTAATGCAGTCTGTTTCAGTTCCCTGATGTATGTACCGTAAATGCTTGGAAATGTCTAATATGTTACCAGTAACAGTAATGGTAACAGTGACTGGATTAGGGGTAGCACCCAATATGTACTCATTTATGCGTGTCTTCAGTTTGTAAATGGTGCTCCCAACATACTGGAGTCAACCACACATACCACATGAGTGGAGTTAGAATTCATGTATTTCAGAATGGCATAAGTAGACTCAATTGACGACATATTTAAGATACTCCATTTTATAGAATTTTTCTACGATTGGGTCCTAGTTCAAGATCTGAAGGTATTTTTAATAGTGTGGGTAATACTGTATGTGAAAAGTCAATACTATATTGCAGTGATGGCGAACCTTTTAGCGACTGAGTGCCCAAACTGCAACCCAAACCCCCCTTATTTATCGCGAGGTGCCAACCAAAAATTAAAGCAGTAATTATTGCTCTCTGTTCTTCAACAACTTTCAATCATATTGGCCTCCTGAGGACAGCAACACAATAGAAAGATGGAAAATTTTCATCATTTTAGCTTCTTTCCAGTGTCCCTCTGTACACAGAGAATCGGGGGGCCAGCAGGAGGTCCTCCAAAGATAATTCAGCAGTGTCTACTCATTCTCTCTCTTCCTACAGTCCCAAGTAGCGAAGTAAGTATCAAAATATGGCTGAAAGCAGCATCTTTTAAGTGGCTTGCAACCACAGGAAGATTCTTTGAGTCATGTCTGGTGTGCTGGGGCGATGGCCCGGATGCCCACAGAAAGGGCTCTGAGTGCCGCCTCTGGCACCCGTGCCGTAGGTTCTCCACCACTGCTATATTGTGTGCCGAAAATAACTTTAGATCAATGTCTATGCAGCTGGTCATAGGCAGTTTTTTCTTGGCATGTTGAAGATAATGGGGGTCATTTATTAAGGGCCCGATTCGCGTTTTCCCGACGTGTTACCCGAATATTTCCGTTTTGCGCCGCTTGTACTTAAATTGCCCCGGGATTTTGGCGCACGCGATCGGATTGTGGCGCATCGGCGCTGGCATGCGCGCGACGGAAATCGGGGGGCGTGGCCGAACGAAAACCCGACGTATTCGGAAAAACCGCCGCATTTAATGCGAAAATGTGTCGCATAAGGACCGCTTACCTTCACCTGGTCCAGCTCGGTGCATTCCGGCGCGATGAGTTTACTTTCAGCGCAGCAGCGCCACCTGGTGGACGGCGGAAGAACTACCTTATTAAATCCCGGCCGGACCCGAATCCAGAGCGGAGAAGCCGCCGCTGGAACGCGAATGGACCGGGTAAGTAAATTTGCCCCAATGTGCACAGGATTTGGAATTTCAGTGTCTCTGGTACAGAGACCCTTTTTATAGCCAATGTTCCCTTAATCCATTAGTGACCAAGCTCATTTGTGCCTTGATGACCGGGACCTATTTTTCACCATCTTCTGATGCTAATTACTTTTTTCATTCACTTCAGCGTACAGAGAAGTATAAGGGATAATCTTTTGCAAGATGAGCTGATGTTCTCATTGCTATTGCTATTTCATTTTGTGGACTGTATGACCTTTTGATCAATTTCTATTAAATTAGTAATCAATATTTTGTCTAATGCATTGTCTTATATTGAAATGAATGTGTTAAATGAGGGTCATTTACACCACAAAGTCAGATAGACTGGTTCTAGTATGAGGTATGAGGTTCCAGTAGGAGGAGAAATAAGCTATTGAGCAACTTTCCTGTGCCAGTGAACTAACCACTGAACTAACTAAAAAAAAGCAATGCCATTGTTGTCATGAACACAGTGAAAATAACACAGTAGAAGCCTACAGACAACTTGATGATGATAATGTATATCATAAAATGCTACATGACACAAAATTTGACATGCAAGAACTTATAATTCTCATTGACAGTGCATTTGCTAGTGACAGCATAAATTCTAAGCTTCATGATTTGTTATTGATACAGCACCCTGGAAGACAAGTACTGTACTTATTACCAAAAGGGCACAAAGATCTACAGAATTCACCCGGTAGACCAAATGTCTCGTAGATGGATTCTGTGTAATCACCACTGGTGCTTTCAGATGAAGCCACCAAAGACAAATCCTCTGTTAAAGATACCACTGAATTTACAAACTGCATGAGATTGTGGTTACAAAAGATTGTTTACTTAGATCGGGAAAACAAGGGGTCCGATCAAACCCTTATCACTCCATAAGAGTAAAAAAAGTTATTCATTAATAACTGCTCCATTAATCTCTGCTTTCTGCTCCATTAATCTCTATGCAGCTGGCAGAGATCGGATGAGTGTGGCGCTCTGCAATTTCCGTCAGCTTCGTAAAGATTAATGGAGCAGAATAGTCATGCATGGCCATCTGCTCCATTCGTCTGAGGACCGGCGAGGGGTCATTTGGACCCCTAGTTTTCGCGATTTGTGGGGGTCTCAGCACTGAGACCCCCACTGATCACCAAGTTATGCCCTATCCTATGGAAAAAATCCCTTTAAGACTACCGTTTTGAATGCCAGTCTTAAAATTACCCTGCTGGTGGTCCATCGTCCATATCTCCTAAGAGGCTCTAGCCTATAAGTGGATATAGGCACAAACTCCACCTGTACGAAACTGTAGACCAGATTTGAAGTGACTAATTTTGTTGCTTTTGTCTCTGCTGGTTTTCTGGCAAAGACTATAGTAAATGTGGCGGGCCAGGCGTTCACAGCTCTGCATGCCTTTCGCCCACTCCACTAGTTCTCCAACATGCCCACAGTAGGGTCCTGGTCAGAGAAGCTAGAAAACTGCTGGCTAGAAAGTTTCATGTGCCTTCTATGCCAGAAAATTGGCAGAGAAGGCATAATAAATGTCTCCCAATATCTCCAAATAAAGATTTAGAATCATTGACGATCTTCCCCAAATGTGTAGAGAAGGTAACACCCTAAATCCATACCACTACCTGGGTCACATTTGATATTTATAAATTGAGCAGTATACCCAACAGTTGATTCATCAAATGTTGCAAATGTTTTTAATGAATAACTTTTTAAAATTTCTTTTTACCACTGATAATCACAAGGGTATATTTATGGTATTGAACATGAATGCTTTAAACATATAACAACTAGAAGAAAATATGCAGAAAGTTAATAATCCATCACTTGTATCCACACATTGATGTGCTAGCATATCACACTAACGGTTATGTTTTACTATGACCCCTGTCTCTGACTTGGTGGACTGCACATGAAAAAGCTTGAGCCAAACTAAATTGTCCTTTTAATGGATCCGCATTAGCATTCTTGCGAACATATGATGTCCCACTGTAATAAGGGTCACATTAGATAAACCCCTATCCGCAGAAGCCACTTTTCACCTTCCTGACATGGCCAATTTTTCAAATTTGCCATGTATCAATTCATATGAAGATAACTGTGGAACGCTTTAACATAACCCGTTGATTTTGAGATTGTTTTTTCGTGACACATTGTACTTTATGTTAGTTGAAAAATTTGGGTGCTAACTTTTGCGTTTGGTTATGAAAAAAATGGAAATTTGGTGAAAATCACGAGGGTATATTTATGGTATTGAACATGAATGCCTTAAACATATAACAACTAGAAGAAAATATGCAGAAAGTTAATAATCCATCACTTGTATCCACACATTGATGTGCTAGCATATCACACTAACGGTTATGTTTTACTATGACCCCTGTCTCTGACTTGGTGGACTGCACATGAGAAAGCTTGAGCCAAACTAAATTGTCCTTTTTATGGATCCGCATTAGCATTCTTGCGAACATATGTTGTCCCACTGTAATAAGGGTCACATTAGATAAACCCCTATCCGCAGAAGCCACTTTTCACCTTCTTGACATGGCCAATTTTTCAAATTTGCCATGTATCAATTCATATGAAGATAACTGTGGAACGGTTAACATAACCCGTTGATTTTGAGATTGTTTTTTCGTGACACATTGTACTTTATGTTAGTTGAAAAATTTGGGTGCTAACTTTTGCGTTTGGTTATGAAAAAAATGGAAATTTGGTGAAAACTTTGAAAAAATGCTATTTTCAAAATTTAGAAATTTCTACTTTTCAAGCATACCCCCCCAAATAACTTAATAACTAACATTAACCTAAAGTCTTCTTTATGTTAGCATGATTTTTTTTAATCATCTTATACTTTTTTTAGGAATAACTATACAAGTGATTTTTAAAATTTTTGTGAAAATCGACAAAATCTATGTAGGACTAGATGAGTTCGATGTGACTATGAGAGGCCTAAATGAGATAAAACCCCCTTAAACACCTTCACACTCCGTGATGGAGCTGTGAAGGGTGTATGAAGAGGGCTCACGGGCTGAGCCCTCTTCATACAGAGATGGGCTTTGCTGCATATTGCAGCAAAGACCTATCGCTAACACCCACGGTCGGTGCTTGCACCGATCGCGGGTGTTAACCTGTTGTTTGCCGCCGGCCACTGAAAGCATGGCGTCGCATGTTACCTGCGATTGTCGCTCCCCGAACGTCTTCGTGAGACCTGAGGCTGAATGGCTTCTGAGGATTCGTTACAATGAGCCAGTGGCTCATTGTAATGAATCATGTGCAAAAATGCCATATACTGCGATACAGTAGTATTGCAGTATATGGTAGGAACAATGTGACTATCTAGGGTTAATATAGGGTTAATCTAGGAAATAGTGAAAAAAAAAGAAAAAAGTTTAAAAAATGTAGAAAATGAATATAATATCAAAAGTTCAAATCACCCCCCTTTCCCTAGAACTAATATAAAACGTAATAAACAGTAAAAATCACAGACACGTTAGCTATTGCCGCTTCCCAAAATTCCCGATCTATCAAAATATAAAAACGGTTACGGCAGGCGGGGAACGTGCCCGGCATAAAAAATGTAATAAAAATGATCAAAATGTTGCAAAGTCCTCGAAATGGTAGCAATGAAAACATCAGCTCATTTCGCAAAAATGACACTTCACACAGCTCGGTACCCCAAAGTATGAAAAAGCTATTATCGGCAGAAGATGGCAAAAAATACATTTTTTTTGTACACATTTGTTTCATTTTTGAAAATGTATTAAAACGCAATAAAACCTGTATAAATGTGGTATCACCGCGATGGTACCGAACCAAAGAATAAAGCATAAGTGTTATTTGGAGCAAAGAGTGAAAATCGTAAAAACTGAGCCCACAAGACTCACATGCATTTTTTAAAAAATTTTCCACATTTTGAATTTTTTTCGGGCTTCCCACTACATGGCAGGGAAAAATATTTTTCCAGCAAAAACTCATTTTCCCCAATTTTTTGGCACCCACAAGGGGCAAAAGGAGAAAATGCTCCACAGAAATTGTTCAACAATTTCTCCTGAACACGGAAATACCCCACATCTGGATATAAACTTCTGTAGGGACACACAGAAGGATGTGGAAGGGAAGAAGCACCCTGTGGCTTTTTGAAGGCAATTTGGACCAAAATAGTTTTCAGTGGCAATGATGCATTTAGAGAGCCCCAGGTTTTTCAGGAAAGGTGTCACATTGATAAACTGTGTCCTTTCTTTTCCCCATTTTGTAACATACTTTTTTGTGTCCTTCCTCAAAAAACTTGGTGCTAAAGTGATCAAGGATTGGCCTAATTTTGTATAAACGGTCAAATGACGATAGGGACAGGGATCAGGACGCTGCGACTGCTGTATGCAAAAAAAAACAAAAATCAAACAGCAGCAGCAACAATAGCTCAGGAGTTACTAACAACACTCGGAAATGTGACAGATGTCACCAAAGGTGCCAACTGAACCAGTATCTAGATAGACAAAGCACAGACGGGTATCACACACTGATCTGCACGCTGTTCAGGACTAGAATGCAACGTGTAAATCAGTGTGCAGTACTTTGAATTTCCCCCAACAGATCTGATTAATTGGTTTGTCAGTACATACCAACCAATAAAATCAATCAGGAAGGTGGCATGATGCCACCTCGTCATCAAAAAGGGGAGGGGGATGAGGGGGGATGGAAGAAGAAGAGGGGGGATGGAAGAAGAAGTGGGGGGGGAAGGGGGGGCAAAGTGGCAAGATGGCTGAACACTTTACATTGATCCGATCGGTCGGTCACTACTGACCGACCGATTGGATCTATCTGAGAGGTGCCACCTCTATTCTGTGACCTTTCCACTTACTGTCCCTCCACACTACCTGTCTCTCCATGCTTCCTGTCCCTCCATGCTACTTGTCCCTTCCTGTCCGACATGCGGCTGGTGGGGGCGGGGTTGGAGGTGGCACCACTTGGCACCACCCCCGGAAGACTCAGGGAAGATGGCGTGATGTTGCCATCTTCCCAGTACTGCACCTCAGCGGCAGCGATCGCGATCCGACCTATGCCACCTTGCAGAAGGAGGTGATCGGTGCTTCCAAAAACAGCATCGATCACCTCCTTCTATGCTGTGAAGACGCTAATACAGCATCTTTTAACTATTACATTGCTGCAATCAGCTGGTCTGAATTGACCAGCTGATTGCAGCGATCGTGGGCTTGGGGGGGAGTGACCCTCCCTAGTCCTTGAGGGGAGATGCCCTGCTGTCAGGGACAGCAACCATCTCCCCTTGATCACTGTGTCTGTAGACACAGTGATTGTTACAATCCATGATGTAATAGTACTGCAAATTGCGGGAACTCACCTCCCGCCATGCAGTACTGTTACGTCAAATGTCAGGAAGGGGTAGATCGATTCTCGGTTTTAGACAACCTCTTTGGAACACTGTGACAGTGGAGGTGTTCACGCCTATGACAGTTACCCTGTCAATGGAGTAACACCCAAACTTTTGGTGTCACGTTAGGGTAATGGGTGTGCATATGTCTTATGTCTGTGTCGGTCTCAACATTCTACTATTTTTATTATCCTCTGACTGGTACCTATTTTTATTGCAGATTCGGATTCCCAAGGAACAAATTAATTGATTCAATCTAAGATTCAAGTAATTTCCATTAAAAGATGGTGCTGTAATAGGTGAAAATCAAAATGGGTAATAAATAGTTTTCGAAAAAAGGGGATATCTAAAGAAATACATATCAGATTTTCAATCCCAGGTATCCTAGTATGACTTCAGCAGTGGCGCGTCATACTATGCGCCTACCGGCCGGGGAAGAGCTATTGCGGCGCCCAGCAGAAGAAAGAAGACTGGCGCGGAAGCTGGGCAGGCTGTATACTACTGGGGGCAGGCTGTATACTACTGGGGGCTGGCTGGGCTCGCTGTATACTAATGGGGGCAAGCTGGGCTGGCTGTATACTACTGGGGGCAGGCTGTATACTACTGGGGGCAGGCTGTATACTACTGGGGGCTGGCTGTATACTACTGGGGGCAAGCTGGGCTGGCTGTATACTACTGGGGGCAAGCTGGGCTGGCTGTATACTACAGGGGGCAAGCTGGGCTGGCTGTATACTACTGGGGGCAGGCTGGGCTGGCTGTATACTACAGGGGGCAGGCTGTATACTACTGGGGGCAGGCTGGGCTGGCTGTATACTACTGGGGGCAAGCTGGGCTGGCTGTATACTACTGGGGGCAAGCTGGGAAGGCTGTATACTACTGGGGGCAGGCTGGGCTGGCTGTATACTACTGGGGGAAAGCTGTATACTAGAGGGGGCTGGCTGGCTATATACTGGGGGGGTCTGTGACCAATGCATTTCCCATCCTCGGCTTATACTCGAGCCAATAGGTTTTCCCAGTTTTGGTGGTAAAATTAGGGTTCTCGGCTTATACTCGGGTCGGCTTATACTCGAGTATATACGGTAAGTAGAAACTACATAGAAGTCATTTCCAGTTTTCTTTGGGTTGCTGGTGTAACGAAAGTCCGGTTGCTTCTCACTCATCGGAGAGTTTGATTAACCTAAGTTTCCTCCCCTCTGAAAATGGGCATTTTTCTTGTTGCCTACAAAGGTTTTGCATTAAGTGCTTGAATTTGGTAACATTACTTTTAAAAAGATATTTCCTCTGTCTATTTTCAGATATTGGACCTTATGTGTGTTTATCAAAATATCCCCCATTTTAACGTGTTTGATTTAAAGCGCCATCTGTCACCAAAATTGAAAAACACCTAGGTCAAATCAATGAATTTTTTTTCAGGGAAATCCAAATTTGATTTTAAAGTTGTCCCATCCCCTGGAGGTGGGAAAGGGGGCTGAGTTTAGTGTTTTTGGATTATTTTTTTTTTTTAATATTTGACACATATATATTTATATTTTTTGGTTCCAATGTGTATTTTGCAAGATATTCCAGCAACCCGACATTCTTGTCACACCATGTATATCTCAAAAATGCCATATTCTTTTGAGTCCTTTGAATGGGTAACTACTGTGCTGTCACGCCAATTTGTTTATATATGTTACAAGGCAACGGAGCATGCACACTACTCATCTCTTCAATGCAACAGCCAATAACTGAAAACTCACACCGTGCAATACGGTTTTATATCGGTTTTATAGGATGATGCATTCTTGCTGTTATGGATACAATACATGTGCAAATAGACTCTAAAAATGCCAACAACTCTCAGTGCCCAGTCACTGTGCGGTGAGCACATGTTGACTGACCGCAACGTGACTATGCACGGTGAGATATAAGACACGTTCTATGTTTTGCTGTGTTACAGAATTGGCTGCTCGCTTCTCCATGGAAATGGGAGGGGTGAGCAGATCCCACACTTCCTCCTCTCCAACACATGGCTGTATGTTTGCTGGGCTGTGGCCCGGTCTAACATACTTTGTGTAAATGAATCCTATAGGACATCTACCATCAGATTGATGGTTGATTGCTCCCGCTTACTTGATCGTTACGTTTCCTAGTGAATGGAACAGTTTTTCTAGAACCGCTGGATTCACTTTAAAAGAAATAATAAAAATATGCAAATTAATTGGAGGCGCTGAAACTTGAGAGCCTCTTGGCTCCGCTGGCTGTTAAAAAATGCATGCCCCCATTCTCTCCTGCTCCTGCTGGCCACACTGCAGACAGCTGGAGTCTTAAAAGTCTCATCTTCATCAGAGAACAATGAGGAGCCAAAAGGTGCTCCAGTGATGAAGGCTGGAGTACCTCCAGCTCATTTGCATATTTCATAAAGAGTTTTTAAGAAGAATCCTGCACTTCTAGAAAATAAGAAAAAGATTTACATCCCCTAGGAAAAAAAAATGAGCAAGTAAGTTAAGGAAGGCCTGAAAGGCCATGCAATGAGCTCTGTGACAGCTTGTTTTCTGTATAACAAATTGCACTTCATAGTGACATATTGAATATTCCATGTCGTGTACTGGGAAGCAGGAAAAAAATACCAAATGCAGTGAAAATGGTGAAAAAAACGTATTTGCGCCGTTTTCCTGTGGGCTTGGATTTTACGGCTTTCACTGTACGTTCCAAATGACATGTCTACTTTATTCTTTGGTTCTATAGGTTTTATAATGTTTTCATACATTTACAAAAATGAAAACCTCTTGTACAACAAAATGTTTTTTTATTTTGCCAACTTTTGGCGCTAATAACTTTTTCATATTTCGGTGTACGGAGCTGTGGGTGGTGTAATCTTGTGCGACTTTTGATGACGTTTTCAAGGACATTTGAAAATATACAGTTTTAGGACTGTACAACCTTTTGATCACTTTTTATTGAATTTTTAATATTTTTCAAAATGGCAAAAATGGCCATTTTCGTTTTTTTTGGCGCTATTTTCCGTTACAGGATTAAACGCAGTAAAAACAGTTACTATATTTTGATAGATCGGGCGTGGCGATACCTCATGTGTTTATAATTCTTACAGTTTATTTATATCAGTTCTAGGGAAAGAGGGCTGATTTGAATTTTTATTATAATTTTTTTTTTCCTTTTTTTTTATTTTTACTTTCACTATTTTTCAGACTTTACTATAATCCTAGGTTGTCTGATCGATCCTACAATATACATATATAATGTAGGGATTTTCCTCCTCATTCATTAAAATGTGCAAATCGCACATTGTAATGAATTGGTTAAAACGAGACGGAAGACCTGAGGCTTTCATGGCGACCGATTGCCGCTCCCCAATGATGTCACCAAGATAGGAAGCAATGATCGTCACCAGCCCGTGCTTTTTGAAGCCAGCGACAGCTTTGCCGTGGTGATCGACGGGATAACACCCTTGGGTGTTACCAGTAAGCCTTTGCTGCAATATGCTATGGAGATTGCTCAGCCCGTGAGCCCTCTCCGTGTACCCGCACACGACCCATGCCGTATTATTACAGCGCATGTCTGTAAGGAGTTAAAAAAACAATGAACTTTTAATAACATTAAACAGATGTATAAAGGATATCTTTCCAATTGTTATCGATAATGTTGAAGCGGAATCCATAGACAAGGAACTAGGTGTTCATATTGATAATAAATTGAGTTAAAAGACTCCCTTTTACTGCTGTGGTAAATAGTGAGCTTGAAAGTCAAAACTGCAAAACATTGTTACCCTTTTGCTTGTTAGTGTAAGTATTAAATTAACCCCTACGGGACTCCGCTTATTTTGGCCTTTAGGACGCAGCCCCATTTTTCAAATCTGCCCTGTGTCACTATAAAGTGGTTATACAAATAGAAAGTCCAGGCAGCACACTGCAAGAAAAATGGCGTTGGGTGCAAGCTATTGGGACTGGGTCAAAGGTCCTCTGTGGATATAAAATTGGAAAATAAACAGCACTCCAGGCATCAAATGCGGTGTAAAAAAGTGGTTCTTCTTTATTCCATGTACAGTGGTATCAACGTTTCGGCTCCAAGGAGCCTTTTTCAAGCCAAACAATTAGTGCATGAGGTGGACATATATACAAAATGTTGGCCGTCATGTGACTATGCAAACCCCGCCCCCACATTCATGTGCATAACATCAATGTGATATATATTCCACTAATGGAGACAGGTAGGTGATCACGGCACTACCAACCACAGATTTGAACTAATATACACATATGGCACATGCTTAGGAAATGGAATCTCAATGGGTGTTGTGAGTTCCAGTAAATGATGGTGCTCAAGATCCAAACAGTATTACATCAACATGGGAAAAGGCAAGAGTTATATGGAAAGGATGGCACTCACCAACGTCCTATTGCAAAGATTTTTCTTCTTTATTATTGAAAGAATGATACTCACAAAAAGTAGGACAAGCACGGAGGCCGGAAGAAGTGTGAACTGCGCAAAATGGCCGTTGCCTTTTTATAAGCATCACCCCCCACTCCCTCCCTTGCTTGTCCTACGTTTTGTGAGTATCATTCTTTCAATAATCAAGAAGAAAAATCTTTGCAACAGGACGTTGGTGAGTGCCATCCTTTCTATATAACTCTTGCCTTTTCCCATGTCAATGTGATATATATTTTGTAAAAACCAAAGCAGAAGTATATACATAGTGCAAAATATACATGGTGATACAGTGTAGTCCACGATAAGACATATTAATAGTGCTTAATAGAGCGATCCCAATTCATGTTTACAAGTCATGGCTCTGATCGCGGTATACAAAGTGCTGTTTGAAGCCAGCGACAGCTTTGCCGTGGTGATCGACGGGATAACACCCGTGGGTGTTACCAGTAAGCCTTTGCTGCAATATGCAGCAAAGACTTACCGGCTATGGTGAGGGTTCAGCCCGTGAGCCTTCTCCATGTACCCGCACCCGACCCGTGCCGTACTATTACAGCGCACATCGATAAGGAGTTAAAAAGAACAATGAACTCTTAATAACATCAAACAGATGTATAAAGGATATCTTGCCAATTGCTATCGGAATCCATAGACAAGGAACTAGGTATTCATATTGATAATAAATTGAGTTAAAAGGCTCACTTTTACTGCTGTGGTAAATAGTGAGCTTGAAAGTCAAAAGTGCAAAACATTGTTACCCTTTTGCTGGTTAGTGTAAGCATTAAATTAACCCCTATGGGACTCAGCTTATTTTGGCCTTTAGGACGCAGCCTAATCTGCCAGAATCTGCCCTGTGTCACTATAAGTGGTTATAGCTTTGGAATGCTATAAGATATCCAGGGGATTTTGAGACTGTTTTCTCGTGACAAATTGTACTTCAAATAAGTTTAAAAAATTGGATCATATCTTTTGTGTTCAGTGATGAAAAAAAACAAAATCTGGAAAAAATTTGGAAAAAGTCTTTATTTCAAAGTTCTAAATTCTCTACTTTTGATGAAGATAGTCATAGCACCAAAATAAATTCACTTTTGGGAAACTTACCTTTCCCAAATGTCTGCTATATGTTGCCATGGTTTTTTAAGATTCAAAATATTTACAAGAATGTTAAAAGGCTCAGAATTTAGGTACCATTTTTCAATTTATTTGGAAAATCACCAAAATCCATATTTAGATGGACCTGCTCAACTTCTAATTGACTGTGAGAGGCCTAAATAATAACTAGACTAGAAAATACCCCATTATGGAAGCTTCACCCCTCAACGTATGAAAAAACACTTTTAAGAAGTTTGTTAAGCATTTAAAGAGAACCCGTCAGGCAAAATAACCCCCCTAAACTAAATATATTTTCACAAACTGCCATTAGAGAGCATTGCCTCTATCCCTTTATTGTCCCTCTACATGCCTGTAAACCTAAGCAATGAGGTCCTAATGCTGTATGCAAATGACCTGTGAAATGTCCAATGAAGCATTAGCATATTCAAGCTGTCCACTCTATTCATGAGTGGGAGGTACAGCCACACCCCCAGTGCTTGACTGACAGCCTGTATAATGATGTGCTTCCTGGTTCTGGCAGCCCCTGCAGTCTGTGTGTGTGTGTATAGGAGAGATACAACAGCTCCAGGCTGCAGCCATGTTATAGCAGAACATGTCAGGTACTTGTCTCACATGTGTATTAGGAGGATGCAGCACTCACACCAGCAATGCTTTACTATACATTACACACAGACATGAGCAGGGGGAGGAGAGGGGTAGGGGTAACAGGAGTGACATCACTGCCTCTGACCATGTGACCACCCTCATTTACATAATAAAGAATAGATGATTTTACAATGAATAATGTATGAAATAACTAGATAAAGGCTGGGATGGGATCCTTGTGAGCTGCTCCAACAGGTAGTAGTGACAGGACAAGTAACACAGACCTGATGACAGGTGTCCTTTAAGCGTTTTATAGGGGTCAAAACAAAATGGAAGTACAGTAATATTTTTTCACAATACAGTCATTTTGGGTGGAAAATTTGCAATGGACTAAATGAAAAAAGGCTCCACAAGGTTTGATACCCAATTTCTCCCGAGTACAACAATACCCGATATGTTGTGGTATCTGTATGTTGTAGCTGTATGGGCGTTAGGTCGGGCATAGAATGGAAGGAGCCCCATCGAGAGCAGATTTGCATTGTCACATTGTACAGGCTATAATTTTTTTCTTTTTTTATTGTGGACATATAGGGGTTTATTTCACATGAGATGCACTTTTCTGGTACATAATTTTGGGGCATCTATTGGTAATTGGTGAGATTTTATTAACTCTTTGTTGGTGGAGGAAATGAAAATCATTAATTTTAAGGAAGATTTTTTTGTGGGTTTTTTTGGGCTATTTACCATACCATAAAAATAGTATATTATTTTTATTGTATGGGTCGCCATGATAACGAAAATATTTATATAGATTTTTAATTTTTTCCCATTTTTACTGAATAAAAAGTAATTTGGCGAAATGTTGTTAATTTTAGCATCACCGTCTTTCATATGCATAACTTTTTAATTTTCGCCTCACAAATCTGGTTAAGGGCTTATATTTTGCAGATCTAAAAAAGTTTTAGATTTATGCTGATTGTTACGGACGCCCCGCGATGCCGAATATGTGGGGAGTTTGTGTATTTTATTTTACTTAATAAAAGACTAATTTGGAGAAAATCTTGTACATTTTAGCATCACCATCTTTTCATATACATAACTTTTTTATTTTTCGGCAGACAAATTTGGTTAGGGGCTTCTTTTTTTGCAAGAAGAGTTGTTCTTTATAGTGGGCTTAATTTAGAGTGTATACTAGAAAAAATGGGGTAAATGTATCTCAAAAAGAATTTAAGTCACACATCCACAAATATAGTAATGCAAAACCAAAAGAACGAAGGAGATGTGTATGAATGACACAAAATAAACTTTATTATTATATGCATTAAAACATACTTAAAAACCCAAAAAGGATGGGTACATATCACATGACTTCCCCCGAAGGAACCACTGGTAATGTAGAGTTACATTTCACCTTTTTGTGATCTATATACTGCGGACCCGGCTTATTACTGACCTCATTTGTGGTCATAATATAACTATTTATTCATACATTTCCGTGGTCCTGTATCTACATTTATATATTTCACTGTGTACCTTTTTCATGTCTACTTACCTCTCTATACTGCTCTATATGGTGGTCATACCATCCATACATGTGGTTCCTTCGGGGGAAGTCATGTGATATGTACCCATCCTTTTTGGGTTTTTAAGTATGTTTTAATGCATATAATAATAAAGTTTATTTTGTGTCATTCATACACATCTCCTTCGTTCTTTTGGTTTTGCTTAATTTAGAGTGGAGAACATTTTTTTATCACTTTTTAGAGCATTTTTTTAAAGGTTTTAAAAATGATCTTTTTTCGGAAAGTGTTTTGCGTTTTTTTTCTCCATGCAGGTCCAGTAATGATTTTGTTTTATTATACAGATTGTTACGAATGCGGCAATACCAAATATGTGGGTTTTTTTGTGTTTTTTATACTTTGTTAAGTGTTTTTATGGGAAAGTGACATTTTAGGGACTTATATTTTTATGTATTTATTTTTTATTTATTCTAATGTGTAAACTTTAGTGTTTTTACATTTTTTTACTTTTCCATGCTTGAACTTAAACCAGCGATGCTCTGATCGCTGGTTCAAGTCCAATACACTTCTCTACAATACTAATTCATTGTAGAGCATGCAGACGCATGCGGAGACAATTTACAGTCAGACCCGAAAGGGGTCTGACTGCGCAGAACATCGGGGAGCCCCAGGGCACTTAGCAGACCTCGGGGCTGCCCAGAAGTGGATCGGATCCCCTGATAAGCGGCATGGGGGATCCGATCCATAGGGGGAAGACCCTTACACGCCAAAGTCATGCTTGACCGGGGCTTGTAAAGGGTTAACAGTCGCAATCCCAGACTGCTCTGATCGTGGGTGTTAGCGCGTGGTGTCAGCTGTTATAGACGGCTAACAGCCGCTGCTTTTGGTGCCAGCTCAGTTTGTGAGCCGGTGCCACAAGCAGGACATTATAGCACGTCCTGGTGCAGGAAGTATCTACATGCAGGGACGTACTATAACGCCCTGGTGCACATAGGAGTAATACTGAAGCTGCATTACAAAAAATGAGTATATATTGCGGGAAGATAAACTTAGACTTAGCAACTCAGCTGCTGCCACAGTATATAAAATTATAGGATGCGTCCAGAAAAACAGATAACAGAATAAAATAATTTGGTTACCTTGGCATAAGATCATAGCTGATCTATAGTGGGGAGTAGAGAAGGATGTATTGATTCTAACGTAGTGGAATTTGGTTCTGCACGAAGCCGAAGTTTACAGTGATTTGTGGAAATTTTTTTTCCCCTTTATTACCAAAATGTCCGCAAGCACCACGTGTTACATGGGGCAGAGAACTTGGGACAGAAGAAATGAATGCGAACATATGTGCAGACCGGCAGCGACCGGCAGGCTTATGTGATGTCAGTTTTTGGGGTATTGTATTCTGCAAATGTCAATTCTTTTTTGTTGCTAAAGTAGATTACAAGAATTCTGTGTCAAATCAACATAGTTGATAAACCAACATCTCAGACAGAGAGGTGGCAGGTGGAGCAGGCACAGGTCGCAACACGGTAAGGGGACGTCACAGCAGGGGTGACTCTGTGAGGTCAGAACTGCCGGTGTCATCTAGCGGCAGTGTGTTGTTCAACAACCCAAAGGTTCTTGATTGGTTTACTAGCTCATCCA
The DNA here is from genome assembly GCF_040894005.1 of Engystomops pustulosus. Lineage (NCBI taxonomy): Eukaryota > Metazoa > Chordata > Amphibia > Anura > Leptodactylidae > Engystomops > Engystomops pustulosus. The sequence continues at coordinate 40,628,303 of NC_092414.1, read as the reverse complement.
ATTTTTCCCAAATGACATCTGTCAACCCCAGCCAAGAGTGCGTGGGTTCGTCAGATACAACCCTTTGTTGGCATGGCCCAGGAGCAGGTCAGCAGCCCTCACCTGTCCTCAAACAGCCTCTGTCCTGTTCATTTCCCTCAGCCAGAGATCTACTAGGTGGTCTGGGCTCAGCGCCACCATACAGCGAGGATGAACACTTTGAGGACAGTCAGCAGCTGCTTGGCAGTGAAGAGGTGGGCAGACATCTGCTGCTTCATGCATTAGACGGGCACTTGCAAGTAGTCAGGCTTTGCATACTGAGAACGTTGAGGAGAATAGCAGTGACAGGGAAACACAAATCAATGATGATGTAGCCGATCACACTTGGGAGCTGGGTGAAGCAAGGGCTTCAGCACTATCATCAGGAGAAGAGGGTGTCAGCTTGCGCTTCAGGCAGTGAAGCAGACAGCAAGTCGTTACTGTGGCCGTGAGTCAGCACTGTGGCAGCAGTGCGAGGACGGGAGCCAAACGGCCGCGGGGCACAAAACCCGCTTCACAGGTCCAAGTAGGCAGTGGCACCTCAGCTCACTGAGGCAGCGGCATTAGTAGTCACTCAGTGCAGAGTGTTAGCGCTAAAACCACCAACTCGGACCAACTAAGACACCAGAGGAGCCAAGCGTGTGTATATGTAGAATCTGAGGGCAGAAAGTGAAGCGTGGCAAGGGAGATAACATTGGCACCACGGCCCTGCGTCAATACATGCAGCGTCACCATCCAATGGCCTAGGAGAAACGTGTCTCAGATGTGGTGGTCCATCCTGCCGCCACAGCAACAGTAGCAGCATCTAGTGGCACACATGCCATTTCAGCCAGTCAATGCTCCAGCACCTCTGCCAAAGGGAGTTATTTGTCTTTGAAACCATCTCCCGGCCCAGATGCTCCTGCTCCTCGCAATGCATGGCACCAGCAGTCCTTGAACGAGGCGATGACAAAGAGACAACTGTATGTGTCCAGCCATCCTAAGCTGCAGAAGCTGACCGTGCTCCTGTCCAAGTTGTTGGTACTGCAGTACCTCCCTTTCCAAGTCGTGGACTCTGCACCCTTCAGAGAAGTAATGGCTTGTGCCTAACCGAGGTGGAGAGTTCCAAGCCGAAATTTCTTTTCCAAAAAGGCAGTACCAGCCCTTTGAAAAGGCCACGTTATTTGTCAGTCGCCAGAACTATGGGATGAATAGCGTAATTTCACTGCTTCATGTCCTGAAACATAATATGTCTGGTCAGGGCATTGGAGAAGTGGGACTACATCTCATGGTCACAAGAGGGGGCTGAACTGGAGAAGGACATTGGAGCTCAAGCAGAGTCTGGTGAAATTAGTGGTTTTTCTACTCAGGTGACAGGAGAGGAGGAGCATCCAGAGGAGGTAGAAGACGAGGCAGATGACCCAGAAGCACTGTGGCAATATACAGTGGAGATGGAGGCCGGGAGTCCCTTAGAGTCCCTTGCACAGATGGCCCGCAGCATGCTGGCATAAGAATGACTTTTGGCTCTCCACCTTCTTGGACCCTCACTACTGGTCCAATATGGGTGCCTTTTTTCCAGCTGCCAAGAGGGAGGAAAAACTGGCGTACTATCAAGAAATACTGTGCAGACAGTTGGCCACTGTCTATGTGCGCCATTGTCCACCTTCTGTCAGGAGTGACCAAGGGATTCCTGGCAGTCATCGCTCAGGTACTACTGCCACGGCTGCTGTGGGGAGATGGGGGAGTAGGAGCAATAGCAGCTCCATCAGCCGCAGCTTAAGACTGGATTCCTTAATGAGCAGCTTCCTTCACCCACCTAGTGAGGAGGGTAGCCGCCACCAGCAGCAGCAGGACATGGAGCAGACCCTGCACGAGCAGGTGGTGGCCTACTTGGACAGCACTCTACCACCTCAGGTAGAGGATCCCCTGGACTACTGGGCAGCCAAACGTGATGTGTGGCCGCAACTTGTGGAGTTTGCAGTAGAGAAGCTGTCTTGTCTGGCCAGTAGTGTAGCATCAGAACGAGCGTTCAGTGCGGCAGGGGCCATCGTTACCCCAAGGAGAACCCGCTTGTCCACCCGTAATGTGGAGAGACTGAGCTTTGTCAAGATGAATCAGGCGTGGATTGGCCAGAATTTCAACACCCCAATGCCTTAAGCATCAGATTAGATCAGCCATGGCGTCTGCCCAAATGAGAAATCAGTCTGGATTCTAACTACCTGCCTCAGCCACTATTTTGATGCTGGCATCCTCCTGATGCCACACATCTGCTTCCAGTTGCTCCATCTGCCTCCCACCATCTTTACCAGGGACTGGAATTTTCACCCACCTCCACAATCTGTCATTGTGCCACTTTCTGAACTCTTGCCACTGCTGCTGCTGCAGGCACTTCCACACTCTGCATTGTGCCACACTATGGCCTACCATGTTGCTGCCACCTCCAGAATTTGTCATTGTTCCACTCTCTGGCCTCATGCTGCTGCTATTGCTGCCGCCCACCTATACACACTGTGATTGTTCCACTCTCTGGCCTCATGATGCTGCCACCTCAAGAATTTGTCATTGTGTCACTCTGCCTCCTACTCATGCTGCTGCTAACTGACCGCTGTCTCCCTGGAACACCCTGTGATTTCCATAATGCTGTTTTCACTCTCCATTACCTTCATCTGTCAGAAAGAATAAAAAGCAGATGAAAAGAAGGGGAAAATGATCAGTGACATCAATGCAAAATTACTGCAGATACCCTTTCCACTCTTATATTGGCGAGCCAGGTAGGAGACTTACTTCTCCTATAACATTGGCAAGCCAGTATACCACCTTTTACAGATTCTATATAAATTATGAGGATAATTACAGCAGGTTGTTTCCAAACAAATGACTTGATCATTAGTAATTTTACCACTTTCCAAAACCAGGGACTTTTCGCTGTATTACCACGCATGCTTGAGAAAGGTGGTAACACACCGAAACGTTGCTGGTTTTGGATTAAACCCTTCCTGTCTTCACTTTTGAATTTGTATATATATATATATATATATATATATATATATATATATATATATATACATACATACACACACAAATGTTTTCCTCCATTAAAATGATAAACACGGCTGAGGAAACCAATGAACCAATTATCAGTCAATCAGACATTTAGCCACTGAACATCCAATCTGGCAATGTATTATGCCTCCAACCACAAAAAAAGGTCACAACAAAGAACTTAATAGAACTTTTTTTCCATTAATATGCAACTAAACTTGCCATTGTCTCCAGTAGTAAAGACATTTCCCCTTAATTCCACTTAAAATCAGCTCATACTTTTTGAAGTGATACATCAGGGCAATTTTATTTTAAATATTGATATACTGAAATAACTATAAAATCAAATACTACAAACAATTTGCTATTAATGTAAAGTATTTTATTGTCATCTAAAAAACTAGCCAGGTACAAAATGTTCCGAGTGCTCTCCAAAATGAATAATGTATATCATATTTCAGAATATATTGTATATCAGGGAAAAATGAATACAATATAAAAATAAAGACAGATGCTGGTGTAGACTACCTACTAAAAAAAATATTTTTAGATGCATTTCATTGAAAAAAAAACATTAAATTGTATCCAACATTTATATAATAAAACACCTGCCTATAAATACAACAAGTTAATGCACAAATGTTTTATTTAACAAGTCTCACTATTGCCTTAATTTAACTTCTCACTTCATCGTACATGCGTACTTCAGGACACAAGATCTGTTCTCAATTAAAATACTTTATGTGTCTGTTTTTTCAGCTTTAGATTGAGTATAATTCTACAGAGAATTACAAGTGAATTTCAAATACATTCTTTTGTCTGGACTTTGTAATCAATGTTTGTGCATATGTATGTGCACTTTTGTATCCTGGTATTCAGATCAAAATGTACTTATCAAGCAGTTTTCTAACATTAATGGTACAGTATGTCTTATATAAATATAAACTGAATGGCTCCATGGTTAAACTATTTCCCACTATTAAGAAAATGTAGCTATAAAACTGCTGTTGGCTTAAGAAATGCACCATGTCTGCCCTCACAAAGTATTCTGTATAGATAAAGAATATTATTATTTAAAAGGCATTTGTTCACTAATATTTTTACTATAGGTTATACTATTTACTACTAATAAATAAAACATTTTCAACAAGTGTCAAAGCAAATCCAAAGTTTCCTCTTTGGGATACCTCTGGTTACCTCTTTTCCTTACTTACTTTTTTTTTTATGCATACCCTTAAGGAATAAAGTATAACTTGATATTGTTACCATTCATTCTGTCCAAAGATGCATGTTATTATTTTAGAGATCTTGTCTGGGGTCTGAATTTATTCCATGGTTTACTCTGGGATATGTAAAATCATTATACAGTACAGGCGGTCCCCTACTTAAGAACACTCTACTTACATACGACCCCTAGTTACAAACGGACCTCTGGATATTGGTAATTTATTGTACTTTAGTCCTAGGCTACAATAAACAGCTGTAACAGTTATCAAAGGTGTCTGTAATGAAGCTTTATTGTTAATCCTGATTTTTATGAAAACCCAACATTTTTAAAATCCCATTGTCACAGAGACCAAAAAAGTTCTGCCTGGGATTACAATGATAAAATATACAGTTCCGACTTACATACAAATTCAACTTAAGAACAAACCTACAGACCCTATCTTGTATGTAACCCGGGGACTGACTGTACATATAGATCCCAGATATAGATACCAGTCATTCATATATTGGGTATGTGTGCTGGCCTTTGATTGGGTAGTTCATAACAAATATGGATCTAATGAGACTCAAAATTAGTTGAAGTGTGCTAAAAATATAGAGATAAAAATATATTAAAATATGATCATAGGGGTCCAAAGCCAGGCACCCACACTGTTAAGCTTTTCACTGCACCCTTCAAGGCCCCCCAAAATAGTCCAAAACTGTGGTGGGAGAATAGTATTCCTGGCAGGTAAACAAAGCTTAGTTCTTATTTGCTTTAAGGTATTGACCAGTTTAATTTAATTGAATGGGGCTGAGTTGCAACTACAAAACTCATACACCTTATTATGTGAGAACTGCAGTCTCTTCATTTTACTTATCTGGCACAACCTCTTTTCAGAAATATTCTCAGAAATATATTAAAAAAGTGTTCTCAGAAATACATTAAAAAGGTGTTATTTGATAAATACCATAATAAAATAATTTTGCACCTTATTTCACCTCATCTGTTTATTTCAACTCTTTCAGAAAAGCTGAATCCTCCAATTTCATTTAATCAGTTGCCTACTGCATGTACACATGGAAGTTTCATAACAGGAGGTTCTAGGACAAAGACAGATCAGGTATGTACAAACACAACATCCACTAAGAGATGGGAAAAAAAACAAAGAAAAGGATACTGGCCTTTTCTTCCCTAAGTGCAGTTTGCCTTTCAAATGTCCAGGGTGCACTAGATTATTGAATACTGGCACACAGTCTTCCATTATCTTATGCACCCTGCACTGCTCTGGAAGTGTGCGCCATTTTTTTTTAAGAGCACCTTTAAGTGCCATCTTGTTGGAAATAGAACAGCCATAATGTGAAAATGCGTCTATGCCGAGTGCCATTCTTTCACCTCTACATATACGTTTGAAGTTAGAAACTTTCTGTGCACCTCCATATCAGACCACACATACGGTATATCCTCTGCATAGTTCTAAGAAGTTGCCCCCTATTTAGTGGCACATTAAGGACTAGCATCCATCTTACCACTAGTTTTTTGTTTTGTGTATATACTTCTTAAGTACATGTGCAAGTTCCAAAGATGTTTTCTTTAGTGCAAAGTACGACAGAAAACTGACATAGCCAGTTTAAAAGCTATGGGCCACTGTTTTATTAAAAACTAGCCAAACATATCAACAACACAAAGCTAAGGACCAATGACAGGTTACATAGGGAATGGTTATGTGCAGGAAAAGGTGGTATACAATTGAATGTTTAGCTTCCTTAATTCTAACAGATAAGACAATGGAATACTCCTTTCCCCCCTCTACCATTTGACACTGCATGTACTTTAACTTTAAAATGTTATGCCTCTTTATTAAAAAAGGTAAGTAAATGAAAAATAAGTGGAACAACAGATGTTTCAAAATGCAAGACTCCCCACATTTAGTAATACCAGGTAGACTATATTCAGGAAGCCAATGCAATTGATTCAGGGAGTGCTGCAGGGTCTTAGCCTCTGCGCGGTGCTTTCTGAATGACATAGTGAGGGCAATGATGTCAATAATGGCACTGCATGTTTTTCAAGAAGCAGTTGAGGTTTGCGCTGTGATATACAGCCAGTACACGGTCTGTGTTACACAAATTTAATACGGTTGTATGAATAAGCCTTTGATTATGCTGGTATTAGACAGTACATTTTAACTGACTATTTGTATTTTGTAATGAAGCTTTGTATAGAGCTCTGTTCTGGTGCTACATGTGAGTTATGAGCTCAGTTCTAGTGCTGTATTTATATTTGAAGCTGCTATTATTTATTTACTGCGGTCAGTTCTGGTGAGATATTTGTGTATGCATCCTGATTCTGGTGCTGTATTTATGTACAAGACTCAGTTCTGATGCTGTAATAACCCCTTCAGTACTAAGCCATTTTAGGGCTTTAAGACCAAACCAGATTTTTTAAATCTTCCTTGTGTCATTATAAGAGGTTATAACTTTTTAATGTTTTAACATATCCAGGGTGTTATGAGATTGTTTTCTTGAGACACATTGTACTCCAAAGTAGTTGAAAAATTTAGATGATATATTTTGTGCTTAGCAATGAAATAAATGGAAATTTGGCAAAAATTTTAAAACAATTGTTAGTTTTCAAAGTTCTATATTCTGCTTTTCAGGCAGTCATAGGACCCAGCAACTTCATAACTAACAATTCCCAAATGTCTTCTTTTTTGAATCTTTTAGCTAGGTTGTTAGGACTGTTCATGGTTTTCGGGATTTGCACGGCTGTAACAGATATTTAGAAGGGGATTGTGTCGCACGCGATCGGAGTTTGGCGGAGCGGCGCCAGCGGACTTGAGCGGAGAAGCGACACATTCGCGGGTTATGGGGATAAAACATTTATTTAATTCTTGAAGGTTGGACTTGATGGACTTGCGTCTCCTTCCAGCCTTATATACTATGACTATGATTCATGACATTCAATCTAAGTGAATTGCGACAGATGTGCATTCCGGTCGGACAATGCACTTTCAGGGATCGCACTGGTGAAAGGGCATACGACAGGGTAATGAACGGAAGGAACACCATTCAGAGAATATTTGCATTGTCACAATTTACAGGCTATAAAATATAATTTTTTTTGGACATATGGGGGACTATTTATTGTGGGATGAGATCCAGTTTTCAGGTACATCATTTAACTCTTTCTTAACAGTGGTTAAAAAAAGATTGATTCTGGTTTAGGGTTTTTAGCTTTTTCTTTGGCCATTCACCGTACCCTAAAAATAATATGCTGTCTTTATTCTACGGGTCACCATGATAACTGCGATACACATTTATATAGTTTTTAGGGTTGACTTGATTTGCAGAGTACTTGTTTTTTGCAGGACAAGCTGTATTTTTATTGCTATCATGTTGGGGTAAATGTTACATTTTGATCACTCTTTATCCTGTTTTTATGAGGTGAAATGTGAAAATATCATAAGTTTTTTTTTTACAGCATTGACCTTAAGGTCTCAGTGACAATTTTATCATGGACGTAGTGATACCCAATATGTAAAGTTTTTTAGGTGATTCTCAATTTTTTATGCTGTATGTGATTTCTATATAGGATGGGACTTAACTGGACATTTATTTTTGTTTAATAATTTTTTTATTGGCACTTTTTAAACATTTTTTGACTCTTTTATTTTGTCCCAATGTGGGACATGAACAAGTGATTATATACTGCAATACTACTATACTGCAGCATGTTACATAGTCAGCCTATGCATTCTATTTAGGTTGACAGCAGCATAGTTAGATCGTGCTGAAAGCTGTTTGGTTCTGGTGCTGTAATTGGGTAGTGAGGTCAGGTCTAGTGCTGTTTTTGTGTTGAGGTCCAAGACTACAATAACAGACCCCACTTAATCATCAACCACTCATTTCATATGTAACTTACATAGAACAGTTGATTCTACCTGCATAGATAACATTCATTCTTGTGTAAAGGACAACTCCATCCATTGCACAAGACTGTCTTAATTACATTTACAAGTAAAGGCAGCAGCCCCGTGTAGTGAAAGAATAAATGAGGTGGAGGGGCCAGATAAAAGTTTTCTATTAATAGTTACACTCTTGTTTTATAGTGATGCCTTACCAGGGAGAACATAATGCTACCTTGGTCTTTACATGATTCAGAGTCTGAGACATATTTTTTTAATTGATATTGCAAAATTTTCTGCTAGTCTAACATCACAGGAAAGGATAATATTTAACTTTCGATAAATTCATCTCCTTACAGAGCTGAAATATCTAGTGAAATATTATTCAGGTCTGTAAGGAGTTAAGTCTTTACAGAGGCCGGGGCAGAAATCACCAGCCTAATAGGCAGAGGTGCGTGCAGCGTGGAATCAGTGGAGATAAGTTAATACCTTTTTTTTCATTAATGGCTATGTATTGATTGAGGCCTGTGTAGAGGCGGTTGCTATAAATTAATGAAGGGGGCCTATATAGAAGGGGCACTTTCTATGCAGTCCTGGCACCAGCACAGGGAATACCCGGGCAAGTGCCGGGGCCACGAGCTGCTGGGGTGGGGGGCAATATATAAGTCTGTACCTAAGAAATCTATGGGAGTTAGGGTGGCTGCATCTAATGAATTCATAGGGGTTAAGGGGGCTGTATATAAAATAATCATGAGGGGTTGTATATAAAATAACCATGATGAGGCTATTTGGTATGATAAACTAGGGAATATTTTAGGGAACAGGGACTGTTTTAGTTTCAGAATTTTTAATATTCCCACTGCTGTCGCCCAGGGGCCTACTGAAACCTGGAGCTGACCCTGTCTCTATGGCAGGAGAATAGGGCACTGTATAATATAAATACTTTATAGTGGGAAAGAGGGCCTTTATATAAATGAAGGGGGGCTATTTTACACAGAATCCTATGGGATGTTACCATAAGATCACTTTTATTTATGATCTGTATCTAACAGCAGCAGAGTAAAAGTGGAGTAGATTTAGTCTGGGGGACATTAAATTTCTTTTGGTGTTTTCCATTTCCATCTTAGGTCCATTTATATCCATTTTTTTAAAGTACAACTATTTTGAAATGATTCTCCTCCAAAATCTCCCATTTTCTCCATAACTTAAAATTTATAATAAATGGGATGATGGGTCACATCAATTAAACTGGATACACTGGATAAACTTATCTCCATAACTTAAAATTCATAATAAATGGGATGATGGGTCACATCTATTAAACTGGATACACTGGATAAACTTATCTGCCTGACAACCGGCAGTGCAGGGTGCACCAGATAATTGAAGACTGTGCTCCAGTATTTAATAATCTGGCGCACCCTGCACTGTCGCAAGGGGAACTGAACATAATAAACTTTGCACTACTTGTGATAAATCTGGCCCAATGAGTTATTTCCAGACAATGTAGGGCATTTATCACATCATTTTCTTTTTTTTTTCTGGGGTTTTTATCTAGCACATTGGTGGATTTTTGTGTTTTTGCATCAGACACACTCGCTGCAAAGTTCACTGGGTTTTTTGTGTTGTTCCTGATTTATCACTGGAATATGCATGTTGAAGTCTTTACACTGTCTCACAGCTTCAAAAGAAATCACAAATGTTAACGCCAAAAACTCCACTCCCCTGTTAATAAACAAATACCAGCCCTAAATAAATCAAAACAGCCTTATCCCTACCTAAAAAATTTTAAACTAAAGATAAATGGCGTCCAATATGTTGCAGTATTATTGTTGAAACGTAACATATAATTTCTGAGAACCAAATTTTGGAATTACTGTTTCTTAATCAAAACCCACCCCATATCTCATCCTATGATCCTATTTAAGGTAATATCCAATCGTTCATTAACAGAGTTGAAAACCTTAATAATCAATAATGAGAAATAGTTCCTCTACTATATAAGCAAGTCCAATCACAAAAAAAAGTTGTAAGAAAATAAGTTCTGATATATTCAAATGTCTCCCGAGCAGAAAATGATACGCACCACATCTCCTAACTAATAAAGTTGGGCATGTTTACAAAAGAATACATACCCCACAGACTAAAAAGCTACTATTCTAATGAAATTAATATCTTTTGAGAGCACAGAATGTACCATGTATAAAAATACACCATAATAATTAATACACACAACAACCTTCACGCTGTCTTAAGTATGAACATGTTGGCATCCCCGGTTTCCCCATAGCCAGCAGCACTCATACAGTCCCAAACCTTGACATTCCCACCACAATGCTTGATGGTAGGCAAGGCACACTTGTGTTTGAACTTCTAGCTCCGCTACTACTTCACACACTTGACACCATCTGAACCAAATAAGCTTATTTCTATCTCGTAAGACCACAGGACATGGTTCCAGTAATCCCTGGGGGTCATTTATCTTTGGCTTTTGTTTTTTTCTCTCTTTTATTTACATTTTTGGTATATGTGAATATTTCTGCTAGCCTAGCAAATTTAGTCGCACAAGAATTTTTCGGTGTTTAGCCTCGTGTATCTTTAAAATCTAGATGTGGATGTATAAATAAAAAACAATGGGGGCGATTTATTGATCTGTCCATGGCAGAATTCTTTTGTAGTTTGCACTAAAACTGTCTATACCACATTTATAAAGGGTTTTAGACCTTTCTCTTCTACGACTAGATTGACAAAAGGGGCACGGCCTGTGAAAGGGGGTGTGGCTTCACAGGAAAAAGGTCAGAAAAAGCCCAGAAATACTGCTGACCCAACAGCATTGTGTCCTGCAAGACATGCACTCACATACACCGGGAAGAAGAAGGTAAACTCCGGCAGACCTCAGCAGGGAAGCGACATATGCAGGAAATTGGACACGCGATCTTAGTGAGGAAATTCCGGATTGGGGATTTTGACGGGACGGGTAAGTAAATGTGCCCCCTTGTGTTAACACCAGGATGAGTTCAGGATGAGTTCATTGGGGCACATTTACTAATACTTTGTGCTGCTTTGCGACACACTTTTTTTGGACTGTGCCCTATCTTCAATGGTAAAATGGCTTGCATTTTAAGTATTAAAGTAGCGGGTGTGTTGCGATTGTGTTGCATGTGACCCTTTTTTGGCGGAGCTGGGCTGGCTTCCATGCGAAACAAATTAGGGGGCTTGCAGTTGGAGAGTCCAACTGATTCGGACTGAGCGTGGGATTTAACTTTCAAATTGTGTCACAAGCCCTAGCACTTAGATGCACCAATAAAAAGATGGCGAACTCTGTCGGACCTGAGTGGGGAAGCGACACATTCATGATATCGGGCACACAAGTGACTTGCAGCACAGTGCATTAGAGTCGGACAATGCACTTTCTGTGAACTCCGGTAACTGGGTAAGTAAATGTGCCCCAATGAGCTTGGATAACATTTTGAAATGCATTGGGATAAATTCATCAACAACTGCATGCATTTAGTATGGAGCAGCATGTGTTAAAAGTTAAAATTAAATGCATGTAGCTTCTTACAATATACATGCATTTTGATAAAAAAACATAAACTTTGGATCCACTCTCACACAGTATAAACCCTGCTACACAAAGGTTTAATCATGCAGTGTCATGGGTAAATTACTAACTTTTACAGAAACCTAATGTGGTGGGAGGGTTACATTAGGAGTAGAGATGAGCGAACATGCTCGTCCGAGCTTGATGCTCGGTCGAGCATTAGGGTACTCGAAACTGCTCGTTACTCGGACGAATACTTCGCCCGCTCGAGAAAATGGCAGCTCCCGCCGTTTTGCTTTTTGGCGGCCAGAAACAGAGCCAATCACAAGCCAGGAGACTCTGCACTCCACCCAGCATGACGTGGTACCCTTACACGTCGATAGCAGTGGTTGGCTGGCCAGATCAGGTGACCCTGGGATAGACTAGCCGCTGGCCGCGCTGCTCGGATCATTCTGTCTCTGGATGCCGCTAGGGAGAGAGCTGCTGCTGCTCAGGGAAAGCGTTAGGGTGTTCTATTAGCTTACTGTTAGGCAGGAGTGATTCTCAAAGAACCCAACAGCCCTTCTTAGGGCTACAATAACGTTCTACTTTTTTTATTTTAATTTGCATCTTTTACCATTTTGTGAGGAATTAGCAGGGGGACTTGCTACCGTTGTGTTTAGCTCTTAGTGGCACACATATCCATAGCAAAGACCGAAGTGGGAAAATTCAGTAGGGGTTGGATTTCTATTAGGCAATAACTCAGTGTCATCTCATCTGGCATAGTACTGTGCTTCCTTTGATACTTGGCTAGAAAATAGCCATAGGAGAATACAAACAGCTTCTTGAAGCCTACAGTAGCGTTCTATATATTTGATTTCTGGTTGATCTGCTGGTGGCTGTAGTTTCTGCAGTGCATGTACTTGCCAATTCTGAGCAATTTGTAGTGAGACTTGCGACCGCTGTGTTCTGCGCTTAGTGGCGCACATATCCATAGCAAAGGCTGAAGTGGCAAAATTCAGTAGGGGTTGGATTTCTATTAGGCAATAACTCAGTGTCATCTCATCTGGCATAGTACTGTGCTTCCTTTGATACTTGGCTAGAAAATAGCCATAGGAGAATACAAACAGCTTCTTGAAGCCTACAGTAGCGTTCTATATATTTGATTTCTGGTTGATCTGCTGGTGGCTGTAGTTTCTGCAGTGCATGTACTTGCCAATTCTGAGCAATTTGTAGTGAGACTTGCGACCGCTGTGTTCTGCGCTTAGTGGCGCACATATCCATAGCAAAGGCTGAAGTGGCAAAATTAAGTAGGGGTTGGATTTCTATTAGGCAATAACTCAGTGTCATCTCATCTGGCATAGTACTGTGCTTCCTTTGATACTTGGCTAGAAAATAGCCATAGGAGAATACAAACAGCTTCTTGAAGCCTACAGTAGCGTTCTATATATTTGATTTCTGGTTGATCTGCTGGTGGCTGTAGTTTCTGCAGTGCATGTACTTGCCAATTCTGAGCAATTTGTAGTGAGACTTGCGACCGCTGTGTTCTGCGCTTAGTGGCGCACATATCCATAGCAAAGGCCGAAGTGGCAAAATTCAGTAGGGGTTGGATTTCTATTAGGCAATAACTCAGTGTCATCTCATCTGGCATAGTACTGTGCTTCCTTTGATACTTGGCTAGAAAATAGCCATAGGAGAATACAAACAGCTTCTTGAAGCCTACAGTAGCGTTCTATATATTTGATTTCTGGTTGATCTGCTGGTGGCTGTAGTTTCTGCAGTGCATGTACTTGCCAATTCTGAGCAATTTGTAGTGAGACTTGCGACCGCTGTGTTCTGCGCTTAGTGGCGCACATATCCATAGCAAAGGCTGAAGTGGCAAAATTCAGTAGGGGTTGGATTTCTATTAGGCAATAACTCAGTGTCATCTCATCTGGCATAGTACTGTGCTTCCTTTGATACTTGGCTAGAAAATAGCCATAGGAGAATACAAACAGCTTCTTGAAGCCTACAGTAGCGTTCTATATATTTGATTTCTGGTTGATCTGCTGGTGGCTGTAGTTTCTGCAGTGCATGTACTTGCCAATTGTGAGCAATTTGTAGTGAGACTTGCGACCGCTGTGTTCTGCGCTTAGTGGCGCACATATCCATAGCAAAGGCCGAAGTGGCAAAATTCAGTAGGGGTTGGATTTCTATTAGGCAATAACTCAGTGTCATCTCATCTGGCATAGTACTGTGCTTCCTTTGATACTTGGCTAGAAAATAGCCATAGCAATAGGATAGCATTGTTTGGTTTTAAAAACTCAAAAAAAAACAAAAAACACAAAAAAAAAAAAAAAACACAAAAAAAAACAAAAAAAAGTAAAAAAAAAAATAAAGTTATAACTCTCATTTTAAAAATGTTTAACCCGAGGGCTAGGGGTAGAGGACGAGGGCGGGGACGTGGGCGTCCAACTACTGCAGGGGTCAGAGGCCGTGGTCCTGGGCGGGGTGAGACACCACCTGCTGATGAGGGAGCAGGGGAACGCCGCAGAGCTACACTCCCTAGGTTCATGTCTGAAGTTACTGGGACTCGTGGTAGAGCACTGTTGAGGCCAGAACAGTGCGAACAGGTGATGTCGTGGATTGCTGACAATGCTTCGAGCAATTTGTCCACCACCAGTCAGTCTTCCACGCAGTCCACCCATGTCACCGAAATCGCCACTCCTCCAGCTCCTGCACCTCAGCCTCCTCCCCCCCAGTCTGCCCCCTCCCAGGAAAATTTGGCATTTGAACCGGCATACTCTGAGGAACTGTTTTCTGGACCCTTCCCACAGTCACAAACCACTTGTCCGGTTGCTGCTGAGCAATTTTCCGATGCCCAGGTTTTCCACCAGTCACAGTCTGTGGGTGATGATGACCTTCTTGACGTAGTGGAAGTGTGTAAAGAGGTGTCCGACGATGAGGAGACACGGTTGTCAGACAGTGGGGAAGTTGTTGTCAGGGCAGGAAGTCCGAGGGGGGAGCAGACTGAGGGATCGGAGGATGATGAGGTGACAGACCCAAGCTGGGTTGAGAGGCCGGGTGAACACAGTGCTTCTGAGACGGAGGAGAGTCCTCGACCTGAACAGGTTGGAAGAGGCAGTGGTGGGGCCAGACGGAGAGGCAGGGCCAGAGCTGGTGCATCAGCGCCACTGTCAACTAGTGAAGCTCCCGTGGTGAGGGCTCTTGCGGCGAGGGCTAGATCTTCAGAAGTGTGGAGGTTCTTTAAGGAAACACCGGATGACCGACGGACTGTGGTGTGCAACATTTGCCAAACCAGGCTCAGCAGGGGTTCCACCACTACTAGCTTAACTACCACCAGTATGCGCAGGCATATGAATGCTAAGCACCCCACTCAGTGGCAACAAGCCCGTTCACCTCCGGCCGTGCACACCACTGCTCCTTCCCCTGTGTCAGCTGCTAGTCAGCCCCCTGCCCAGGACCCTGCCACAAAAACCCCATCGTCGCCTCCACGATCCTCCACAGCATCCACCAGCGTTCAGCTCTCCATACCCCAGACGCTGGAGCGGAAACGCAAATATAGTGCAACCCACCCGCACGCCCAAGCCCTTAATGTGCACATCTCCAGATTGCTTAGCCTGGAGATGCTGCCCTATAGGCTAGTAGAGACCGAGGCCTTTCGCAACCTCATGGCGGCGGCCGCCCCTCGGTATTCGGTCCCCAGCCGCCACTACTTTTCCCGATGTGCCGTCCCAGCCCTGCACCAGCACGTGTCAGACAACATCATCCGTGCCCTGACCAACGCCGTTTCTGACAAGGTCCACCTGACCACGGACACGTGGACGAGTGCTGCCGGGCAGGGCCACTATATATCGCTGACGGCACATTGGGTTAACTTGGTGGAGGCTGGGACCGAGTCTGACCCTGGGGCTGCTCATATACTGCCGACGCCGAGGATTGCGGGGCCTACCTCGGTCCAGGTGTTTCAGGCCTACTATGCCTCCTCCTCCTCCCACCCCTCCTCCACCTCCTCCTCCGAACTACCATCCGTGGGCACGGCGCCATCAGTCGGTAGCTCTAGGCACAGCAGCAGTGCCGTCGCTAAGCGACAGCAGGCGGTGCTCAAACTGCTGAGCCTAGGCGACAAAAGGCACACCGCCCAAGAGCTATTACAGGGCATCACGGCGCAGACTGATCTGTGGCTGGCACCGCTGAACCTCAAGCCGGGAATGGTTGTGTGTGACAACGGCCGTAACCTGGTGGCGGCTCTGCAACTCGGCAGACTGACACATGTGCCATGCCTGGCCCATGTGTTAAATCTGATAGTGCAGCGTTTCCTCAAGACATACCCCAATCTGTCTGATTTGCTCACGAAGGTGCGCCGCATCTGTGCGCATTTCAGGAAGTCCAGCCCAGATGCTGCCACTCTCAGGGCAGCGCAGCGCCGCCTCCAACTGCCCGCTCACCGACTGTTGTGCGACGTGCCCACGAGGTGGAATTCAACACTGACCATGTTATCCAGAGTTTACCAGCAGCGCAGAGCGATTGTAGACTGCCAGATGTCAACTTCCACCAGAACTGGTAGTCAGGTCAGTCAGCTTCCTCAAGTCTACAATGAGGAGTGGACGTGGATGTCTGATATCTGTCAGGTGCTGAGTAACTTTGAGGAGTCAACACAGATGGTCAGTGGCGATGCCGCCATCATCAGCCTCACCATCCCGCTGCTTGGCCTGTTGAAAAACTCTCTGGTCAGCATGAAGTCGGAAGCTTTGCGCTCGTCACAAGAGACGGGGGAAGAATATTCCCTTGTTGATAGCCAAAGCACCCTGAGGTCTGTTTCTCAGCGCATATCGGAGGAGGTGGAGGTGGAGGAGGATGAGGAGGAAGAGGAGGAGAATGTTGGCGAGACACAAGAGGGGACCATTGTTGAGTCCTTCACTGTTCAGCGTGTATGGGCAGAAGAAGAGGAGTTGGAGGAGTTGGAGGAGGAGGAAATGGACAGTCAGGCCAGTGAGGGGAGTGAATTCTTACGCGTTGGTACTCTGGCGCATATGGCAGATTTCATGCTAGGCTGCCTATCCCGTGACCCTCGCGTTCAAAGAATTTATTCCAGCACCGATTACTGGGTGTTCACTCTCCTGGACCCACGGTACAAGCAAAATCTTCCCACTCTCATCCCTGGAGAGGAAAGGAGTGTGAGAATGCATGAATACCAGCAGGCCCTGGTGCACAAGCTGAAACAGTATTTCCCTTCTGACAGCGCTAGCGGCAGAGTGCGTAGTTCTGCGGGACAAGTAGCGAGGGAGAGTAGGCGAGCAGGCAGCTTGTCCAGCACTGGCAAGGGTACGCTTTACAAGGCTTTTGCCAGCTTTATGTCACCCCAGCAAGACACTGTCACCTGTCCCCAGTCTCGGCAGAGTAGGGCTGATCTTTACAGAAAGATGGTGAGGGAGTACGTAGCTGACCATACCATCGTCCTAAATGATCACACAGCTCCCTACAACTACTGGGTTTCAAAGCTGGACATGTGGCACGAACTGGCGCTCTACGCCTTGGAGGTTCTTGCCTGCCCTGCCGCTAGCGTCTTGTCCGAGCGGGTTTTCAGTGCAGCTGGTGGCATCATCACCGATAAGCGTACACGCCTGTCGACTGACAGCGCTGACAGGCTGACGCTTATCAAGATGAATAAAGCATGGATTTCTCCTAATTTCCAATCTCCAGCAGGTGAAGGAAGCTCAACCTGAATAATTTATCCACTCCTCCTCCTCCTCCTCATTTTCCTCCTTCTCCTGCTCTTTGTACAGTAAAGCAGAGGAAACTGGCTATTTTTTGACAGGGCCCACTGGCTCTACCTATAGTACTTTATGCATTTAATTTTTCTGGAGGGCCACCTACCCGGTCCTCTGTTTGAAACAATTTTTGTGAGTGCCACATACAGGCACTCAATCTATTCCATTTTTCTGGAGGGCCACCTACCCGGTCCTCTGTTTTAAAAAATTTTTGGGACTGCCACATACAGGCACTCAATCTATTCCATTTTACTGCAGGGCCACCTACCTGCTCCTCTGGTTTGAACAATTTTTGGGACTGCCACATACAGGCACTCAATCTATTCCATTTTACTGGAGGGCCACCTACCTGCTCCTCTGGTTTGAAACATTTTTGGGACTGCCACATACAGGCACTCAATCTATCCCATTTTACTGGAGGGCCACCTACCTGCTCCTCTGGTTTGAAAAATGTTTGGGACTGCCACATACAGGCACTATCCAAATTAAATTGTCTCCATAGCAGCCTCCACACGTTGTCTCCATTGCTACCTCCAAAAGTCGTCCATATAGCTGCCTCCATACATCGTCCCTTTATCAAACGAGGTGTGTCAGGCAGAAATTTGGGTTGTTTTCATGGATTCCACATCAAAGTTGTTAACTTTGTCGCCACCCTGCTGTGTAATCCCCAAAATATACTGGCAAACTTTTACCATTTAGGGATATTATTTCAGCGCTTCTTGCGCATCTGTTTACATTCCCCTCACCCGGCATATCCTAAACTTATAAGAACGCTACTACACTTGATCTTATACAAAAGGTTCTTAGAAGTGCTGTTTGGGGAGTAGCCTAGAGACAGGGGCTTGGATTGGCGAAAGCTCGCCTGGCAGCGGAACGCCAGCTCCATGCGCATCATGCGCTTCTTGCGCATCTGTTTACATTCCCCTCACCCGCCATATCCCAAACTTATAAGAACGCTACTACACTTAACTTGGTGCAGGCTGGGACCGAGTCTGACCCTGGGGCTGGTCATATACTGCCGACGCAGAGAATTGCGGGGCCTACCTCGGTCCAGGTCTCAAAGGCCTACTATACCTCCTCCCACCCCTCCTCCACCTCCTCCTCCTCCGAATTACCATCCGTGGGCATGGCGCCATCAGTCGGTAGCTCTAGGCACAGCAGCAGTGCCGTCGCTAAGCGACAGCAGGCGGTGCTGAAACTGCTGAGCCTAGGCGATAAAAGGCACACCGCCCAAGAGCTATTACAGGGCATTCCACATCAAAGTTGTTAACTTTGTCGCCACCCTGCTGTGTAATCCCCAAAATATACTGGCAAACTTTTACCATTTAGGGATATTATTTCAGCGCTTCTTGCGCATCTGTTTACATTCCCCTCACCCGGCATATCCTAAACTTATAAGAACGCTACTACACTTGATCTTATACAAAAGGTTCTTAGAAGTGCTGTTTGGGGAGTAGCCTAGAGACAGGGGCTTGGATTGGCGAAAGCTCGCCTGGCAGCGGAGCGCCAGCTCCATGCCAAGATCCAACTAACATAGTTTTAACTGCAGCACCTTTAATCTACTACTAGTTCACTGCCTCCATACATCGTCCCCTTATCAAACGAGCTGTGTCAGGCAGAATTTTGGGTTGTTTTCATGGCTTCCATGTTAACTTTGTCGCCACCCTGCTGTGTAATCCACAAAATATACTGGCAAACTTTTATCATGTACCGATATTATTTGAGCGCTTCTTGCTCACCTCCTTTGGTTCCTCTCTGCCACCCATTGGTTTGAAGCCTGAGTCCATTTAGGGTATGTCGCCATGACACTCTCTAGCCTGCTGCCGCTGCCTCTGCATGCCGTCCCCTATAGTGTCAGGGTCAATTATTGGATGTTTTAGATGCTATCTAGCTTCATTCTGTCACTCTGTCATGGCCATGCTGTTGCCCATAATTTTGGCATAATGGTGCGATTATGCAGCCTCAGAGGCATCCATGCATGCTGCCCCTGCTGTTTCCTGTCCATTTCCGTGGTGTTTCCATCCTTTTCTGAGGTTCCCAGGTGTTTGGCCAAGCTTCCCTGTGCAGAGCCTTGGTCCCCTTGAAAAATGCTCGAGTCTCCCATTGACTTCAATGGGGTTCGTTATTCGAGACGAGCACTCGAGCATCGGGAAAAGTTCGTCTCGAATAACGAGTACCCGAGCATTTTAGTGTTCGCTCATCTCTAATTAGGAGTTAACTATGTTAATGCAGAACTGCTGATAAACCCTTAGTAGACAGTCCTGTAGCATTCAGCCATTCAGCCGTGCTCTGATGTCACAGGCTGTATTCACATATCTCCTTTGTTAATTCAAATGTGTTAACACTCTGTAAATATTGTGTTTGCGTTATGTTTACATACATTTTACGTAAATACAATGTTGATACATTTGTTACTACAGTGTAAATAGGTTAACACTTTGTTAATGCTACATAAGTGCAACATGTGAATGCGGACTCATAATATCAGAGAAGCCACCAACAGGAAGGGAGGCAGAGGTGGTGAAGAAAGTGGGACGCATTTTACTGGTGGTGGTGGGTGCCACTATAATTCACTGGGACATGAGAAGCGGATGATGCGCTTGGTACCTTTAATCATCTGTTAGTAATGACGCATTCATCATTACTAACATATGATTAAAAGTATTGAGGCCAAAGCATTGTGTGAGGAGTAGTATGCAGCACTCAGCAGTCTGAGCCAATGAGCATAACCCCTGGGAGGTTGCAGTGAAAGTATGAAATATAGCCATAAACCCTTTCTATAATAAAGCCCTCATTTGCAAACAGTGTCGGACTGGCCCACCGGAGTACCGGAGAATCCGGTGGGCCCTGACGCCTACTGGGTCCCGGCGCTCCGGTGCTGGCGCGGCCCCGGCGCTCAGGAGACGGTGCGGCCCCGGCGCTCCGATACCCGATGCCTGCTTTCCATTTCTATGCTGGGGTGGGAGGTGAGGCACTATTTCTATGCTGGGGTGGGAGGTGAGGCCCTATTTCTATGCTGGTGGGGAGGTGAGGCCCTATTTCTATGCTGGGGTGGGAGGTGAGGCCCTATTTCTATGCTGGGGTGGGAGGTGAGGCCCTATTTCTATTCTGGGGTGGGGGAGAGGCCCTATTTCTATCCTGGGGTTGGGGAGAGGCCCTATTTCTATCCTGGGGTGGGGAAGAGGCCCTATTTCTATCCTGGGGTTGGGGGAGGCCCTATTTCTATCCTGGGGTGGGGGAGAGGCCCTATTTCTATCCTGGGGTGGGGGAGATGCCCTATTTCTATCTTGGGATAGCTCTTTTACTTAAAGAGCTACAGCCGCAGTACACAGCCATACATGGAGATACAGCTGCAGTACACAGCCATACATGGAGCTATAGCCGCAGTACACAGCCATACATGGAGCTACAGCCGCAGTACACAGCCATACATGGAGCTACAGCCGCAGTACACAGCCATATATGGAGCTACAGCCTCAGTACACAGCCATACATGGAGCTACAGCCACAGTACACAGCCATACATGGAGCTACAGCCACAGTACACAGCCATACATGGAGCTACAGCCTCAGTACACAGCCATACATGGAGCTACAGCCGCAGTACACAGCCATACATGGAGCTACAGCCGCAGTACACAGCCATACATGGAGCTACAGCCGCAGCACACAGCCATACATGGAGCTACAGCCATACATGGAGCTACAGCCGCAGTACACAGCACAGTACCACATGAAGGGTGGGGGTGCGGGGAGGGGGGGGGTCTGGGGTGGGCCCCCCCAAAAAAATTTCTCAGGTGGGCCCAAGGTACACCAGTCCGACACTGTTTGCAAATGTTAATTACACTCTAGAGTCCAGAAAGGATCTGTGATAAAGGAACCCTGGTGTGGCGCCCAATGATCCCAGGGGTCCATGTTTTTCAAAAAGCTTTTGGGAAGCCTGTTTGCGCAGAAAACAGGGGAAAAGTTTCACGTACCCTGATGTCCAAATGGTGGTGGTCTGTTATATGGAGTGCACACGCGGTTCTGGCTTAAGTCTGTAGATACTTGAAAAAGGGAAAGGCTTGTCTAAGCCTTACTCATGGTGTAATTGAAAACAAAGCAGTAACACACATTAAATGCTCTACAGACACCTGATTGATGGGATACGCAGAAAGTATGTCCATTCATACCATGTCCTGTGCTTAGGATCAAAGGGAAAAGCATGGTTGCAGCTTAATTCCTGCCAGAAGTGTAAGAATGGGGACAAAAGGAATTGCATATTTATTGAATAACTTGTCATTTGCAGTTATGAGACTCCACTGATGTTTAAAGGGGTTGGCCACTTTATAAGCAGAATTTGAAAACTAGTCCCAGTTTATTGTAATAAGGCCTCCTAATGTCTCAGAGCCATAAATAATAATTTCATGCTTACCATCATAGGTTCTGAAACACACTGAAATATACTGTATTTATGGTTTATTTCATGAAACGGTGACGTCACCAGCTGGTGAGTGGGAGGAAATCCAACCGACTATAAATTATGGGTCTATGCTAATGCCCATCGTCAGTCATCTTGAGACTCCAATACTACCTAGAAGGCTGCCCTAGAGTTCTTAGTTGGCTCTCACAGTGACAAAATTCAACAATTTCTGTTGTAAAGTCAGTTCCATTTTTATTTTACACCTGTTTATTCTGTTCATATATAACCATTTTTGTATTTGACAATTGTATGTTTTTATGTTTGCATTGGCCCTTTTAGTGTATTAAACCCTTAAAATTTAATAAGTCTCTGCTTGTAATGGTAAAGAACATAAATGTCTGAACAAATAGTGTTAGCAATCAATTGTTAATTAATCATGTAGCTAACTGCCTATTCTGTAAACTGGGGTTCCAAATTGTTGAGGAAATTCTGTAGACAGGCGCCTATTTTCCTTCTCATTATAATTTTAATGGGAGAAGTATAGGTGGTGGCAGCGAGGAAAGTGAGTCCCAGGGCTAAGGGAGTAGAATTTAGCGTAAAGGCGCCATCTTTTGTAGGTGGGTTTTATGTGCTAAATTCTGAGTGAGGTTCTCTAAGAAAGGTGTACACTGTGACATAACTCAAGAGTGGGGGTTTGTCATAGATGTCATAAAAAGCATCCCAGCCACATAGTATTGTGTGACCCTGGAGAGTAGCCTGCTTCCCTCCCATTATCAGCGCTCGCTGGGAGAAGTAAGTACCTGCAGTGAGCCAACGGCAGGAGAGAACACCATACACTTTTAAAAGAAAGTGCTATGCACAGCAGCCACGATCACGTAAATAGCAAAGACCGTATTGAAAGTCAAGCATTCCTGATTCCAATGTGAATCGTTTACACATTGACAGTACCGAAATAGTATTAAAAGTTCAATGCATTGTGCAAAATTTATATTAATATATAAAGCAATCACTACATAGTACTGATGAGTTCTCAGTTCCTTCAGCTATCAAACAACTGTGCAAGGGGGCTATACCATACTTCAGAATAGATTTTTCCATACATGTCATATTTATAATTCCAATGTCCCTGTTCGTCATTCATAAATGCCCAATTGGGAGGAGTTTCTTTCTTTTTTAAGCCAAGTAATACGTGTGGGAGACATATATACAAAAAACAATCACATAACTGCATAGTTCCCTCCCCCTCATTAACATATCCCACAATGTATCTCATACATCAAGAGCAAAATGTACATTTTGATGTATATCATCTCATATAAAGTGCAAGTATATATATATATATATATATATATATATATATACTTACAATACAATTATAAAGTGCCAATGTGGTAAAGTGTGTAATGTGAACCACAACAACTTAGGAAATCAAAAATGACAAATCCATAAGTGTTGTTTTCCATATAAAGTCCACCTAAAAAGGGTTTTTCGGATAACTCAACATTCACCAGGCTTGGTAATACTAAATATGACTTATCGCTTCTATCGGCGACCTGAGCATGCATGGCACTCTAGCTAGGTGAAACGCAGGCTTAATAACAACATGTGTGCATGAGCTAAGGCACAGCATCGCATACTGGCTGTCTAGGCAACCAGTTACGTCACTAGATACAAATAGAGACTAATCACTGGATCTAATAGCTCACCGTGACTATCGCTCCGGATATAAAGCTAGCCCTAAACTAGAGGAAACTGCAAAGAAAGTATCAGGCATATCCATAAAGGCATTTTAATAGCAATATAGGCGGTCCCCAAGTTACAGACAACCCCTAGTTACAAACGGACCTCTGGATGTTGGTAATTTACTGTACTTTAGCCTCAGACTACAATAACCAGCTATAACAGTTATCAAAGGTGTCTGTAATGAAGCTTTATTGTTAATCCTGGTTCTTATGGCAATCCAACATTTAAATCCAATTGTCACAGAGGCCAAAAATTTTTTTTCTGGAGCTACAATTATAAAATATACTTTTCTGACTTGCATACAAATTCAACAAACCTACAGGGAACTGCCTTTATAGTGATCTAATAGACTATGTTACTATGGGCAATAATAATGGGCTTTCCTTAGACTATAAGGTCAACCCCTCTTATATAAGGAGACTAGATCCCCACTGGGCATCCCTAGGGCTTCCATCACCATGTGGATAATGGGGACCACGCAAAGGCAACCTTGTAAGCACACAATATGCACAATGAATAAATTTGAGCAAGTCATAATAATGCTGCACACCACCCATCAAGTGTATGACCAGAATACAATGCTTTTTTGATTACATAGAACCAGTCTGAGTGTCAAATATATTTAACAAAAACAGGGTGCAATGCCCTGAAAAAATAAACAAGCAAGATAAACAGTGAAGATATCATTTAATTGGCTTCATAATTCCTTAATTCTAGAAACCAAACATAAAACATTGTGTAAATGGATGTGTTAATATACTGTATCACAGATTACCCACACCATGTTCTGGAGTAAAAATATATAAGGCAGACAATGAATTACCATCACAACCCTATATGCCACGTAATTTAAAGTATCCATTCTGGACACTGGGTTTAAGGGTCTCCAGAATAAAGATCCATTGTAATTCTCTTTTTAAGAATATGCTCCATCTCCTCCTCTGCATAATGGTGTCACAGGCAGTACCCTACATAAGAACACCCGACTTACAGACAGATACCTCTGTATGTTGGTAATTTACTGTACTTTTGCCTTAGGCTACAATAAACAGCAGTTATTGTAACAATTACAATAAACAACAGTTATCAGAGGTGTTTGAAATTACTCATATATACAAGTATAAGCCGACCCCAGTATAAGCAGAGGTACCTAATTTTAACACAAAAAACTGGAAAAAACTATTGACTCAGGAATAAGCCGAGGGTAGGAAATGACTGCTCAGCCTTCCCCCCAGTATACAGCCAGCCAGTGCATGTCCCCATTATATAGCCTGCAGCCCCTGCCCCCGAATAGATAATCTGCAGCCTCTGCCCCACAGTATACAACCTGTAGGCCCTGCCCCCAGTATATAGCCTGCAGCCTCTGCCCCTGAATATATAATCTGCAGCCTGCAGCCCCCAAGTATATAGCCGTATATAGCCTGCAGCCCCTGCTCCCCAGTATATAGCCTGCAACTCCTTCCTCCAGTATACAGCCTGCAGACCCTGCACCCCTATTATACAGCCAGCAGCCCCCTGTCCCTAGTATACAGCCTGCAGCCCCCTGTCTCTAGTATACAGCCTGCAGCCCCCAGTATACAGCCCCTCATGAGGACTGCCCGGCCTATAAGAAAAAAAAGTGTACTCACCTTCCGACGCCCCCCGGGAGGTCCTCTTCTGCCCATTGATGTTCCGGCTCCTTCTATCCGTGCAATGCCGTCACTCAAGCTGTGACTTTCGCTGCTCGCTGACCTTCTAGTATGTGCGCCGCCATCGGAGCTGGAGCCGGGACATCGATGGACAGAAGAAGACCTCCCGGGAGGGCATCAGAAGGTGAGCACAATTCTTTTAATAGACTCGAGTATAAGCCGAGTTAGGGTTTTTCAGCACATTTTCAGCTTATACAGTATGCTTTATTGTGAATCCTGGTTCTTATAACAATGCAATATTTTTAAAATCCAATTGTCACAGATACTAAAAATATTTGTCTGGGGTTACAATTATAAAATGTACAGTCCAACTTACATACAAATTCAACTTAAGAACAAACCTACAGAACCTATGTTGTACATAACCCTGGGACTGCCTGTATATGATCTATCAACTTGAACTTAAGGTGTTTTTCTCAGAAAGACCTGCTTCAAAATAGTGCTTAGAAACAGGGAGGTTCTGTCTTTTCTAGTGTAGCAGTGTTGATTAAACCTTGTTTTAAATTCCTCAGGATATCCCCAGAGGCAGCCTGCCTGAAAGTCTGCTTGACAGGCGATACGTGTGGGGGGCTATCTTCCCTCTACTCCACAGCAATTGTCACTCGGTAATGTATTAGCTGTCATGGCTTTTGTTATACATGACATGAGGCAGTGTGCTTTGATGCTTATTTTATGCTTGTTCATGTTCTAATATTGCTAGCTTGATTACGTGGTATATATTTCATTACTGTATTATTCTACAGTAATTCTCTAATATTGAACTTGTAAATTGTTGATTATTCATAATCTTTGACATCACTTTGCAATTGATCAAGACTACATATTGGCAGCCAGTTTGCCTCCATCTGATCTATTATAGTGTGAGAATACACATTCAGTATCACATTAATAACTAGCAGCAATAGGTTAGCTTACAAAGACAATGAAAAGACCAGGAGTGTCCAACCATGGTCCCAAGACTCTTTCAAATTTAGCTTTACTCTTACAACTAACAGATTTTTCTAAACAGGTGATGTTGTTCATTTTATTAATATACATTTCCACGGAAGGAGCAATAGGTCTTAACCAATACATGGCCAACAATATATATATTCCCTGTCTCCACTAGACCTAATATACCTACTGTAGGAACTGATCTGTAGGACTATGCCAAACACTCTCGGGATTAGATCTATCACCCCTATCCAAAAACAATCCAATTTGCGGCATTTCCACAACATATGAATTAAATTTGGTGCCCGCCACCCCACACTTAGGGCAGTTATTAGGGCAGATTTACTTACCCGGTCCATTCGCAATCCAGCGGCGTGTTCTCTGCAGTGGATTCGGGTCTTCCGGCGATTCACTAAGGCAGTTCCTCCGACATCCACCAGGTGTCGCTGCTGTGCTGAAGTCCACCGAGGTCCGCCGGAGTCCACAATCCATTGATGGGTGAAGGTAACCGCGTGTCCAGCCACACTTTATTTTTTTTAAATGCGGCGGTTTTTCCGAATCCGTTGGGTTTTCGTTCAGCCACGCCCCCAATTTCCGTCGCGTGCATGCCGGCGCGGATGCGCCAAAATCAAATCGTGTGCGGCAAAATCCCGGGGCAATTCAGGAAAAAGCGGTGCAAATCGGAAATATTCGGGTAACACGTCGGGAAAACGCGAATCGAGCCCTTAGTAAATGACCCACATTGTCTCCCCGTAGTCCTCTCTTGTGCAGCCAGATTGGAGTCCGAGAAACTCTATGAATTAGATACAACTGTGAGAGGGGACCCAGATCTTCAGAGTATATAATACACCATAGATATATAACCTTTATTACCATCTGCAGAGGTAATACTATCTATTAGGGGGTGACTACCTATAATTATAGACATCTCTCTACCTTGGGCGTCCCGGAGAGGAAGATATTGATAAAAGTAATTATGCCCTAAGCCTTGATCTATAGCCCGCTGTAGTGTTTCGAGAAAAATTCTGGCCTATTATGTGCCCCAAATGAGAGACCTAAATAGTTTATGCATTGTCACAGGTGTTCCCGGCTCACCTGTGCCCCTCTCTCTCCGGCAGCTTGCAAAGGTTTAAAGGGCCAGCGCACCGCTGATTGGTGCTGGCCCTTCCAGGATATGGTTAAAAGCCAGCCTCTCCCAGCATTCCCTGCTAGATCTTCATGCTCTGTGCCATTGAGAAAGCTTGTGTCCCTGCCTTGTGCTTGTTTATTAATTTCCTGTTGTGACCACGGTTCCAAGTTTGACTTTGATCCTGTTCCGCCTGCCCTGACCTGTTGCTATGTCCTTGACTCTGATCCCATGCTGCCCTTCCTGACCTCCTGCTTGTCAGTGTACCGATGCCTCAACAACATTCCGCCTGACGTCTGTGTACTTTGTCTTGGCTGCCACCAAAGTGCAGACAAAGTTGCACCTGTGTAACGACCTGATGGTACTATGCCGCAGCAAGTCCAACCTGCTTTGCGGCCAGCTCTGGTGAAAACTGTGTGTCGCTTAGATTCCCGTCCCAGGTGTCGGCTTATGTAATTGTCCGCGGTGGTCCAGAGGGTCCACTACCCCTGGAGCCTGACATGCATATTAGCAAAAACTTTGACTGGGACCCGAATTGGCGTATTGATCTGCCAATCACTGACAGGGGGAATTTACACCAGGCAGCTACCTTTGCCGTAGTCCGCTCCAACAGCGGCTAAACATTAAGGCACACATAATCACTGACCTTTGGGGAAATTCACATACCTAAGTATTTAAATTAATAGCCAATCTGAATTTGTTGGAGTACCAGAAGGTTCTCTTCTACAATAGGATCTAAAGGCATTAAGAC
Source organism: Engystomops pustulosus (assembly GCF_040894005.1). Taxonomy (NCBI): domain Eukaryota; kingdom Metazoa; phylum Chordata; class Amphibia; order Anura; family Leptodactylidae; genus Engystomops; species Engystomops pustulosus. The sequence continues at coordinate 40,600,216 of NC_092414.1, read as the reverse complement.
CGATTTGCGCAAGTAAAATCAGAGTACTGACCATAAGATACTAATAAATTCATCACCACTGGAATAGAGGAAGCCATATCCTGCAAGAAGAGCAACATATCATCTGCATAAAGCGCTATGCACTTCTTTATCCCCAAATATCTTCTGCCAGTTTAATCGCGTGGGCCTGTAATAGGCCCTATGCCTCCAACTGCTCTACCTTAGCTCCATTCCCTCTGCCACGTACCTCTTCTCTTTTCCCCGAACCCTCTCTTGCGGAGTCAGCATGTACTCCCTTTGCTTAAATTTATCAATGGAAATATGTTTGTGAAACTGGCCCCTAATGAAGGACTTAGGCCATCCCAAAACATAAATCTATTACCTGAGCTGCAGTTATGGCCAATATACTTCCCAACATGCCTAATGAGCATATCTGTAGGGTGTAAAATTTTCAGCCAAAATGGATTAAGCTTCCAAAAGGAACAGCTCCACAGGGGAGTGGTCAACACAGGGGAGTGGTCAGAAACACTTCTCGGAGTGTAAAACTCCCCATCCTGTCATTCCCTGATGCCAGATCTATGCGGGATAAAGAGTTGCAGGAGGAGGAATAGCATGGAATCGCCTAACCTTAGGGTATTTATGCCTCCATACATCCACAAATCTGACCTCCGCTATAACCCTTGTAAAAAGACTGTCAGGGCAATTCTGCAGTATGTTACCTCAATGGTACTTATCATTCTACAGGTTTATGTAATTGTTGACGTCGATCAGGAGTATAGGAAGAATGGGAAACTCTGCCGTCAGCGCCAGTATCTTATTCATCAATAAGATGAAGTATGGTGGCGGGATATACACCACTATCATCAGTAACTCCACCATATTTATTTTACAAAGTATCTCTACATAACGACTCTCTGGGTCCAACACACCGGATACATTGGGACAGGATTTATTTATGAATTAGAATGCTAACTCCTCTAGCATACAGAAGAACAGTGAATGATATGCTGTTCCATTCCTAGAGTGCCCTAGACTAGTTGCAGAGGCAGAAGTAAAATGAGTCTCAGAAAGGCATATCACAGCAGGTTGAAATTGTTTTAGGACTGTTGATAAACATAGTCTCCCAACCCCCTCACATTCCAGCCAACCACTTTAACCCTATGCATCATATTATATTAAAAGAAAATATAATTGTTGCTATACAGTAATAAAGCATATTCTTAAATCCCGTCAAAACAAACATATTCCCCCCAAACCCAACACAGAAACACTTGTGCAATTGGCACAACATGGGAATTAAGGATCGGCTGTCGTCGTGCATATGAGGAGTGGTGTGGCCGCTTAAAAAACATTTACAAAGTACATCAATTCACCCTCCCTGAGTGACCAAGTGTCGTATGAGACAATCAAAAACAGAGAAAAGTTGGATGCGTACAAGGATTCACATAAACAAAAAATTCATTTATTAATACACAAAATACCAATGACAAGACATCAAATATAAAAACACTTAAAACATACACCCCATGGGTGTATAAAGCTTCCAAGGGCAGCAGTCCCTTATACTCCCCATCCACAATCAGTATGTCGCACAGGTAAACAATTGTTAATAGGCAGAATGGTATAAATGATTTAAGAAAACCTCTAGATGGCAACAATACGATAAAGTACTCTGTGCAAAACAAAATTAGTATAGAGTAGGACCTGATCAACCCTCAACCTGCTCATACAATACCCAAGTGAAAGGGAGCCATGCAATGCCTAGTGATGGGAAGAGAACCAGGGAGGCAGGTCAATAGGATGGGGAGTGGAGCAAGCACCACGCGTATCGTCACCAAACTGGTGACTTCCTCAATACAATACTTTATTGTATTGTTGCCATCTAGAGGTTTTCTTATATCATTTATACCATTCTGCCTATTAACAATTGTTTACCTGTGCGATATGCTGATTGTGGATGGGGAGTGTAAGGGACTACTGCCCTTGGAAGCTTTATACACCCATGGTGTGTATGTTTTAAGTGTTTTTATATTTGATGTCTTGTCATTGGTATTTTGTGTATTAATAAATGAATTTTTTGTTTATGTGAATCCTTGTACGCATCAAACTTTTCTCTGTTTTTGATTGTTGCATTAATCATTGGGATGCGTGGATACGTTAATTAATTATACTGTGGCGGTGCCTGCTCTTTTGTTATGTAGTTGCAAGTGTCGTATGAGGTTATTAACATTATTATAGACAGTCCAGTCTGGGAAAAATTGAGATTCACCATCTATCCGCAAATCCTCCTTCTCCCGAGCTTTATGTAGAATAATGGCCCGAGGGTGAAAGGGCACCCTATGAGCACGTTCCACTGCAAACAATGGGGTTAATGCCTCTCTCCAAAGACCAACAACAGCCATCCTTCAAAGTATTCACCTGCATTGTGCCCCTCAGCTCTGTCTGGTACTCCAATGAGGTGAAATGTTGTTCCTCTGCAGCCTGTTCTCCATATCATCCATCTTGGCTAGTAGATTGGCCACCCCTTTTTGCATTTGGTAAACATCTCTCTTAACTGGTGGGAACTGATCCTCCACTTCACCCATCCTGCCTTCCAGGGCTCCTGTCCTATCAGCTACTTTCTGAACATTATGATGCATTGTATTTAAATCCTCTTGCATGCTGCCCACCATCATAGTAAATGAGCTCAGCAGGAGTTACAGCAGACTGTAGAGACCCAGGGGCATAAGCTTGCCCAGCAGCTGTTGCAGGAGCTAGGGACATTGCAGCATCCTCCATGAAGCTAGCACCTCGTGGGGGCCAAGGTGTATCAGGTGCTTTCGACCTCGTGGTGGCCGCCATGTTGGAATGAGGCTGCGGGAGGGACAGCCAGACCTGACTCTCCTCACCTCCCCAGTTGGCCACTGCAGCTTCAGCTGCTCTCTAGCCCGTCAGAGCATGGGTGTACCTCTCCAGGTGGGATGCCACTTCCACCGGACTAACCCCACTTCTGTGTCCCACATGTTGAGGCATCGGTACAGTATCCTCCTATACCTCCTTCTGGCACTTTTTGGAGCTTCCGCCAGCCATCGCCCTATTATAGGCAGCAGGGACGGCTTTCAGGTTAGTTCATGGTATAGGATAAAGTTAAAGGAAACCTACCACTTAGTATGGCAGGGGTAAGCTGTAAGTACCGAGCACCAGCTCAGGGTGAGCTGGTGCCGGTACTTACTTTCGTTAGTGTTAAAACCGCGGTATCGCGGTTTTAACACTTTTTAAACATTAGGGCAGAAGGGGCTTCGGCGCTACGCGCGACCGTGCGCGCGCAACATCTCCGCTATTTCCTATGGAGGCGCGCGCACGATCGTGCGCACGCAGCGCCGAAGTGTCTTCTGCCCTAAAGTTTAAAAAGTGTTAAAACCGCGATACCGCGGTTTTAACACTAACGAAAGTAAGTACCGGCACCAGCTCACCCTGAGCTGGTGCTCGGTACTTACAGCTTACCCCTGCCATACTAAGTGGTAGGTTCCTTTAACGGCCATGCTACGGAGGTCCTCAGTGTGTGACTGCTTACATCTCCAGCCAACCCACTGCCCCATTTTTAAGTGTTTTTAACTATGTATTGTCTATATGTAATGCAATAATAAAATCATTTTGGTTGATATGCGCATCTGCTTGTGCATGGTTTATAAATGTATCAATAGTGTTGAGAAAAACATGAAAATAGCTCTTATTCAGTGCCTGTCCACAAGAGGAAGATGTCGTCTATGTACCTCCACCACTACAGACAGTGTCTGAAGTATATGGAGACCTGAAGTAAATAGAACCCTTAACACCTTGTCAAGAAATGTCGCTAAATTAGAAAAAATGGACCCACTCCCAGAGACAATGAGCCTCCCAGGCAGAGACCACAAAGATTTATGTATCTTGGGTAATACGTATAAAACCGGGGTAGTTGGATATTCAACTGTGAGGAATTTATGAAAATAATTGTCTATGACTTCATTAAGTAAAGCATTATCAAGGATTAATTCTAAACTCAAATTTGCCTTGGCAAGCAAAATTAAAGAGGACCTGTCACCCTGAAGAACGGCACCAGGAGCTGCTGACCACAACAAACTAAAACAAACTCAGCAGTGTTACACCTCCGATAACGCTAACTAACACTGCTGCACTGTACACTACAAACGCTGGACCGCTCTCAAAGCATATTCTTGAGGGGGTGGGATTAGGGGCGGTGACTGCCGCATGGCACGCGGTAGTCACCGCTGGCCTATGGAGTGACCGGGGTGGTCTGGGGAAGCGAAAGCTCCTCGGAACGCCCCCTCGTGAATGCGCCGGACTGCTTTGAGAGCATTTGTATTGTAAAGCGCAGCAGTGTCAGTTAGCGTTATTGGAGGTATTTAGCACTAGGAGCTGCTTGAGTTTTTCAGGGTGAGAGGTCTTCCGTTAGTGTATCATTGATGATGCTTTACATAAAGTCATAGACAATGATTTACATAAATACCTCACAGTTTAACATCCAACTACCCTGGTTTTATACGCATTACCTAAGATATATAAATTTATGAGGTCTCCACCAGGAAGGCCTATTGTCTCGAGATCTATCTACTTCAGGTCTATCATACATTCAAGACACCACTAATTTAATCAACAAACTAAATTAAGTAGACATTAGATCTGATTAGAATTTATATTTGGTTTCCTTTGATATGACATCTTTATACACCTCAAATTGATCATTCGAGGGGACTACATCAGTTAACATCAAAAGAATTCACATCTAGAACCACACAATTAATTATTGATTCATTGGTACTTGGTTTTGAAGGACCACTATTTTCTTTTAGGGGATGAGTTTTATTTACTCCTGGGAAACCATGGGAGACAGCGTCTATGTTTCCACACACTTCAGACACTGTCCGTGGTGGTAGAGGTACATAGACAGCGTCTTCTTCTTGTAGACACTGAAGAAGACCTAATGGATTTTCATGTTTTTCTTCTTTTTGATGATGTAGCTATCAAACTTACAGTAGTTTATTCTATGATTGAACTACAATTCCTGGATGTCCAGATAATACAGAAATATGGGGTGTTGGAGACTGACCGTAATACTTTGTTGAGGTATGAAAGCCTCCATCCAGGCGGTATGGTTAAATCCTTAACTTGTAGCCAACCCATGCGACAACAGACATTTTCCACAATTGTAAACTGGAAACAGATGAATAAAGGGTCTAGCTTTACATGTAACAATGTTGAGTATCAGATAAAGCATTGGGCACATTTACTTAGAAAGTCGGAAAATGCACTAAAAGTGCTATTTCTGTCTATAATGCTGCATGCAGCGATTCACTAAGATTGTGTGCCAGAAATCATGAATCTGCCACTTCCCCGCACTGGGCTGACAGAGTTCAGCATCTTTTTTTGTGGTGCACCTTTAACATACGGTGTGTGACACAATTTGCAAGTTAAATACGGCGCTTGGTCTGAATCAGAAACACCAGGTTCTAGTTGATAGATCATATACCACCATTCAGAGAAGAGGAGACAGGGAGCGTATTCTTAAAAAAAAGGAGAATTACAATGGATCTTTATTCTGGACACCCTTAAACCCAGTGGTCTGAATGTAGAATTTAAATTAAGTGGCATATAGGGTTGTGATGGTAGCAGCTTTCATTGTCTGTCCTGTATAATCTTACTCCAGAACATTGTGTGGGTAAATTGTGATACAGTATATTAAAGGGTTTTTCCCAAGAACACAAGTTAGGCCCTATCCACACATACCTTTGTCAGACCCCTCGTCGCTCCATCAGAGTAGTGGAGCAGACGGCAGAAAAAGACCATCCTGCTCCATTAATCTCTACGGAGCTGATGTAAATTACTGAGCCCCACGCTTGGCTATCTCACTTATTACTTGGCTTGAAAAAGAGCTGAAATGTTTCTGTAGATTGTGTTATGGAATAAAGAGGACCACTAATATTTTTCACTTGAATTCTATGGAGTGCTGCCTTCTCTCCATACATATTATTGAGAACCTATAGTACAGCCCTATAACACATGACCCTACCATTGTGCCTTGTGGTATGCGATATCATGCATGTGTTGCTTCCCCGCTAAGGTCGGGGGTCACCATCTTTTTAGTGGTGCATGTAAGTGTTTGGGCTTGCAACACAATTTGAATGTTAAATCCCGCTCAGTCTGAATCAGTCGGATTGTACTCCCCACAATTTGTGTCCCATGGAAGCCAGCGACAAAAAAGGATGCATCACATTCCCTGTACAGACACTTGTTAAATACCTGTCCAAGCCGTGTAATACCCCAAAAAGGTGAAGTCTGACAAAAGTGAGCAGCGAGACCTTTAGTACATGAGCCCCTTCATTTCAAAATCCACATATTAAGATTAAGACTTTCTGTGGTAGAATATCTACTCAATGCTACCAGATCACTGGAAAGCAAGTAGATAATTACCTTTAAATGTAATTTTTGGTCATAACCACAGGTACCTTTGGCTCCCAAAAGAGAGGGGTTCTCCCTGATTGCAACATTTTCTCGTTTATGAATGGCATTAGGAGATGCCACGCTTATTATGTATGTAGGAATTCTCACAATAAAATTCAGGAACATTTGAAACTTTTGACAGAATGGAACACAAGGCTTTACTTCACCCACATAATTGAGTTTCAAACTCTATTTTAGACTGGAGCCTATTTTAAGTCATCCTTAAGGTATCCAACCATTAAATTACCCTTCCACTTACTCCTCTATTCCATCTACTGTTTTCAACTCTTTTCAGTTATTACCCATCTCTCTGCAAATTCAGTTTATAATATTAATTATGTAAAGCAATAAATAACCTGCCCCCTCACAGCTACTCATCACATCACAGTCTCATTATTCCTGCCACACTTTTTTCATACTCTAGAACCTACAACTTTGATAAATCACACTCTTTACAACCTATGAAAGCTAGAAAAGCATGCTGATAAAGCACTACTACAAGTGTGCAGACTACAATAACCAGGCTGCTTCTAATACATTACCAAATGAGAAGTCTCTGTCTTGCCTTCTGTATGATTTCTCCTTCAGACTCATTAGTGCAATTTGAAAAGTTGATGTTAGAACGAAGGCTGCCATGGATAACAAATATAAAAAGATTGCCACTGTAGCAGTGCCTGGATCTATGAGTAAGTGCCCCTGGTTTATCTTGCTTGATTTTGATGGCAGATTTCCTTTAACCTAGTACTTAGGTAATTTGATTAATTGAGGTAAAAGTGCTGCCCTCTATTAGGGTGGATAGTTAGAAGTAGAAATGTTAAAGGGTTTTTTGAGTTATAAATATTTTGGTATTGGGCTTCATTATGTAATCAGTTTAGGTTAAACATTAGTCACCACACTTAATTAGCTGATCTCATTCAACTCCAGCACCAAAACCAACAAAACTAACAGAGCCACAGCTCTGTTCTCTGAGCAGTGGCCAAACCCATTTACTGCAGTACAGTTTCTATTTACTTGTACCAGTTTTCTGGAGTATAGTAGAAAGTAAAACTAGGATTAAAAAGATTAGAATATTCAAATTCTAGCAGGATGTGCCTTGAAGTTTCCACGCTTAAGTTGCCTAACTTAAAGACAGCCGATAGTAATTGTGGGCCAAAGTGCTTTGCTGAAAAACGTCACATTTTTCGTGGCTTTTTTCATGATGCTGTGCTGTACATTGTTTTTGGCCAAAAATGCTGTGGCCAGATGTCTAGAGTGAAATATAAAACGAACTACAAAGTATTCCAGCTTTTTTGGACCATTTAAATTTTCAGTAGTAATTTTTATAATGCTTTGGGTATGGTCTTTTTTTCCTATATGCTTCTCTACAAAATTAAAAAAAACCTCTTATACAAATGTATAAAATATTAGGTTTATTAATCTATTTAGGTATTTTCAGGAGAGAAAAAACTTGTCAGTGCAGATTTTTATTTTAAATGTGCCAGGATTTTCTTAGGGAAAACAAATACATAGCATACATACTAATAACAAACATTGGGGAATTCACGAAAGTCTTTGCAACAATTTTCTCAAAATTCATTGAAGAACCTAATGCAAAAATGTTATTGCCCTTTCACTCTCATCTTGTGGAACGACAGATGACCATATTTGCCATAATTGATGCCAGAAACTAGGGCAATAGTGCAAATCTACCACAGCCCACTGCTGATATAGATTACTTGTTCGGTGCCTGCGGGTGCCAGATGACCAAAGAAGTGTTAAATCAAGAGGATGTAAATGAGAATGCACAAAAATACCTTATAACCTCTACATTCAGGAAATACCATCTTAGATAATCACTGTGATCTGCCTCTGCCAGTGAGTTGCATTTCACGTGTGTTAAAATGGAACCTAAGTAGTCACTGCAAGTGGAGACTAAGCATTAAAATGGGATTTAAAATGGAGAGTATCACTTTTTTAAAAATATACAGGCGGTCCCCTACTTAAGAACACCCGACTTACAGACGACCCCTAGTTAAATACAGACCCACTGTGATCTCTGGTAAAGTTCTCTGAATGCTTTACTATAGTCCCAGACTAGTCAGCTGTAAGGTGTCTATAATGAAGCTTTATTGATAATCCTTGGTCCAATTACACCAAACAATTGTCACTGGGGCAAAAGAAAATTTTGTCTGTATCTACAATAATACAATATACAGTTTCGACTTACATACAAATTCAACTTAAGAACAAACCTGTGGAACCTATCTTGTACGTAACCCAGGGACTGCCTGTACTCTGAAACCTATGACTCCAACAAGCAATAAATGCTTGTCTCAATAAATTCTGCTTATATTTTTTTAAAAGCTAAGATTTAAGATCACACACAGCTCTTCTACAGGCCACTAGCCCCAAACAACTGCTAAAATAAAACAAGAAAAAACACACATATCTGTCCAATCTGGAAAAAATGCTCTAAAAATGCCTTGTGTGAATCCACTCTTTAAAGTATGGTTCTAATAGACACCATGTACAATTTATTACTTTAGAAAACTGCATGTTTCAACTGTATAAATGCCAATAACTTCCAATGTTTTAAAGCTGCTATAGTAAAAGATCAGATTTTAGCAAGTGCTTTCTAGGCATTACGCCAGATTTCATCTGATTCACTGAAAGGAATAAGAAAAAAATCCTGATGAATGTCCTGTTCTGCATTACCAAAGGGGTACCTTTAGGCAAAGACTACAATATACAATCTAAAGCCAGAAAGCCTAGATCAATCTTTAAACAATCAAATTTCCAAACCACATTTTATCCAGAAATCAATATGCTTGCACTTTATTATGTTTATTCCCCATGTTGCAATACGCTTACTGGCAGCTTGAAGAGTATAAAGTTTCAAAGAATTCCCAACTTATTATACGATCTGTGCGCTGTTTTAACAAAGTGTTTCGAATGCCACTTAGAAAATCAGTGCTTAAATTACAGCCACTGATGGGTAATACAGCATCGCTCAGCCCCAGCAATCTGGCAAATGTCATATCTAGTCTTACTCATACATTTTTCCACTTATTTTGCACATTACGGTACACACTTAAATCTCAGATGTCATTAACAAGACAAGTCCAACACGTTCCAACTGAGGCTTTCTCACAGCATGACACCATACAGCTCCAGAGGACAGGAAAGTCTATTTTTGAACGGCAGGTGTACATAGCACTTCGCTGGCACCTCCGTCTCTTATTTCCTAACTTCTTTGCAAAAGAAAGAAAAAAGTCATCCTGCTTGAATGCAGAGAAAAGGCACATTAGGGAGAACATGAGGGGAGTCATAGTGTTTTCAAGCACCATAACTGTCCTAAATCTGAAAGAGGGTTATTTCAGGGGTTTAAAGAACATTAAAGGTAAAGCTTGAATTAAGTCATCTCCCACCCCTGTCTGTAAAATATACAGATGTGTCACTTGAAAGTGTGAGGGCTTCTACCTGACCCTGCCAACATCCACTAGTTCAAACAGAGGGTGTGTACCCTGTTAACATTCACGTGTACTTCCCTAGTAGAAAGAGAGGGGGAAAACGACTGCTAATGCCAACAAAATCTTTAAAACATTTGAAGGCATTTTTTTCGATGACTGGAATGTTGCTGCACTATAAATACAGTGTTTTTTTCTTAACTCTTCTTCCTGAATGTGCTTACATTTACTTTCAAGTCAACTTTCTTCTGTGGTCACATAATTAAAATCAATTTAGGGAAAAATCTCCTTTGGAAAGAAAAAAAAACGGAAAAGGGAGTAGTCTTTCCCTGGCAAGAGAAATGTGGATTTTTTAGCAAGTTCCTTAGGAAGCATTTTTTTTTCTTTTAAGCACAAAATGAACTGTTCCCAAATCAATAGGCGGCTGTGGTTGACCAGACCTAAGTTCTCTCACAAAATACTGACAATGGAGAGACAGCTAGGATTTGTATATGAATGAGATGGGACCTCAGTCACCTACCTGTACCCCAAAGCACGAGAGGAGGACGTGTAGACATCTGCAGGAGACAAAGCAAGAATGACACAGTCAAAACTCTGTCATACTGAGCTGTTACATACCCACAGAAGAATTTGACATCTCTTACAGGCAAGTGCCGAGAGAGATAACGGAGTACATCGCTGGGGATATGAGCGGCTGCAGCCCAGTTTGTGAATGGCTTCTCTTGTGCACAGGACCGCTCAGTGATCTAGTAGATTCCAGGGGATCCCGGCTCGCGTCGAGATGAGGTGATAAGTTCACTTGCTCGCTGTGCTGGAGACTGACTCACAGGCATTAGCTCCTCTCCGGGCTCCTCTGTCCCCCCTCCTTTTACATACCCTCTCGCTCACAGACACTCACACCCTCCGTTTGTAGAGAAGTGAAGGTGCTGGGACGGGAGCTGTCACTAACCTCCGGATGCAGGGAGGAAAGCCTGAACAAAGAATGCAGCAAGTTCATTCAGTGCGTAGGAGCGCAACTTGTTAAGATGGCGCTTGCCGTGAGATCACGGTATCTGTTCATCCTTTTTTTTAATCGGGCGTCCGTTTCTCGGGTCTGTCAGACGTTTCTTGGAAAGAAGCATGTGTCATGTAGGCGTCAGAGGTCACAGACGCTTCACCTGAACGCCTCCTGGATGCAGGGAGCCTTTCTCACCTCAGACTGACCTTGTCCATATCTTTAGGTCCAGAAAGTTTCCACTTTGGAGCTAACATACCTTGTAAATGCAGGCCTGAGGAGAGTAGTTGTAGAAAACCCAGCTTAGGGACTAGTGCCTGTCATGTAAAGAGAGAAATTCCCACACAAAGGCTGCTATTTACCAAGAAAAGAAAAGCCAGTCTGGTGCTTAATCACTTCTAAATATCTTCAATGCATTTGAGGCAGTTCGTCATTCCTGGTCCAGACCAGTGAAATAAAAACAAAAGTTCAAATTTCTAACATAAGGGATGAATCATCTGGAGAAAGTGCTCCGCTTAACAAGGGCTGGGAGCTGGTACGCCTCAGCTAAGAAACAAGAGAGGGAAACATTCGCTTTTCTCTCGACAACAATCATTTGTCGCCATTCATTATCTTAGTGAAGCCAAATAACATCAGAAGGTTTACATCGTTACCTAAGATTTTCCTTTACAGACCCATAGAGATTTTGGTGGTGTTCTGCACTGATCAGAGGACCTTTAATGGTCTGGCATGTGAATAAGTTATGTTAAATTGCTAATCAAATAACATTTCGCTTCAGGTCCAGTGCATTACATTGGAAAGTGCTGGAAATGTTGTAATTGTTGCTATAAACACAAAGATTGGGCCACAATCACATACATACAAAGATGGAAATCATTCCATGCATTGTAAGATGATTCTGCCCTAACTGCTGTGCCTTTCAATGTAGAATTCCCCTCAGGAATTTGTTAGGGTTAGCGAAGAGCTTCATTGGTGAAAGTAAAATTTATACTTACTATACATGGAAACCACTAGAATTGCACTCACCCGTGCATACGTAGACAAGAATGTTTTTGATGGACCTAATCTGAAAAAAATCTGATGCAAAATGGTTAAGACATAGCTAGGCTTTTTCACCTAGAGCAAAGATTCAGTTTTGTGTCCCTATCCCCATGTGTAAATCCGTAAACATCCTGTCCCCAAATAATGTAAAATGGTGGAATAAGCCAATCATAGGCATTTGTCTGTCCCAACAAAAATACCCCCTTCTTTTATTATGGCATTTTGTTTCCATTTATTTTTATTCTATTTCAGCTATCATCACATCCAACAATCTGAGAGTTTGCTCTCCAAAGCTTATAGGACACCTGTCATCAGGTCTGTGTCACTTGTCCTCTCACTACTACCTTTTGGAACAGCTCACAAGGATCCCATCACAGCCGTAATCTAGTTATTTCATACATTAATCATTATAAAATCATCTATTCTTTATTATGTAAATGAGGCTTGTCACATGGTCAGAGAAAGTGATGTCACCCATGTTACCCCTCCCCTCTCCTCCCCCTGATCATGTCTGTGTGTAATGTATAGTAAAGCATTGCTAGTGTGTGTGCTGCATCTGCTGACATGCTGCATCCACCTAATACACATGTGGGAGACATAGACACCAGCTACACAAGTACCTGACATGTTCTGCTATACAAATGGCTGCCTGGAGCTGTTGTATCTCTCCTATACACACACATAGGCAGCAGGGGCCGCCAGCACCAGGAAGCACATGGAGGAGCCATTACACCATTATACCTCACACCATTATACAGGCTGTCAGTCATGCACTGGGGGTGTGGCTGTGCCTCCCACTCATGAATAAGCTTAACAGCTTGAATATGCTAATGCCTCATTGGACATCTCACAGGTCATTTGCATACAGCTTTAGGACTTCATTGCTTTTACAGGCATGTAGAGGGAAAAAGATGTATATATATTTAGTTTAGGGGGTTAATTTGCCTGACTGGTTCTCTTTAAATAAAAACATCCTAACTTATAGGCCCATCTACTTATGCTGCGGCTCACACTCTTCTTACTGATCTTTCTTTAGGACCTGCACTGGTTATGTGTCCATGTATTGGGTTTTCCCCCAGTTTAACAATAAAAGTAAATAAACAAACTAATATATAAATGGCATAAAATAAAGCCTCGTTCATCACTAAAAGTGCTAAATATATTTTTATATATTGGCAAGTTTTATTGAGAAAAATCTGAGCATAATCTACACATGGTCTTTAACAGGGAAAATTAATTTATATAATGATGCAATTCTTACAAAAAGTTATATTTGGCTTTCAGGTGAAATTTATGGAAAATGGTACAGTAATATCTTGTAAAAGTAGGGCATTTAAGTAGAAGCATGCAATGGTTTTGATTTATTAAGCGCTACGGAATTTGATCCTGCCATATAAATAAACATGATTATTATTATTTATTATTATTATGGTGATTTCCTCATCTTTAATGAAAAAAGAGCCTAAAACAGTGTTGGGTATACCACCACAAAAATGTAAATATCTCTTGTCATGTGATCCTGAGCATCAATTACACCTTGACAACAATGTGGCACATTTACTAAGGGCTTTGCGCTGGTTTTATGACAGACTTTGCACGTTCTTTTAGGTATAAACGACTTGCACAGGTATTTAGGAAGTGCCTGCACCACTATTGTGTCACACGCGACCCTTTTGTGGCACAGCTGGACTAGCCACCATGCGCTCAGGGGGCGCTCAGTCGGACCAAGCACCATATTTAACATGCAAAGCTTGTTGCATGCACTCTACCCCATTTTATTCAATGCGCCTGCTCTACTTTAGCATTTTACTTGAGTTACCCTATCCAGCTCAGTGGGGATGCATGCGAAACACATTGCACTTAGAAAAGATAGACCACGGTCATCAGTCTTTTTTTCATGCATGTTGCATGCCGTGAAAAACGCAGTAAAAATTTAACAAATATGCACATGAAAAACTGACACACTGAACAAACTCTGACAGAGAAATGATGCTGTCAGAGAACTTCAATGCCCTTCCATGAGTTTGTAGAAGTTTTGCATCAAAAAGCATAAGAATTATAAACCCGATAAAACCCATATATTTTCTAAAAGGAGACACGTGTCATTTTTTCTAAATTTGGGGGTGCTTCTATTATTGTAGATGACTCAAGTGATGAAGTCTAATGCTGACTTTCCTGTGTAGTGAAAGTGACTCTCACCTTGTCTCATAGTAATACAGATATACAAGATGTCCATAGTTCAAAAAACAATATGTTATCATAAAATAATACTATGGGTATACAGACAAGTACCCAGGTTATGTACAAGATAGGTTCCTAAGGTTTGTGCTTAAGTTGAATTTGTAAGTCAGAACTGTATATTTTATAATTGCAGCTCCACACAATTTTTTGTCACAGTGACAATTATATTTTCAACATTTTTTTCTGTAATGGGAAGAAGGATTATCAATAAAACCTCATTACAGACACCTTACAGCTGATCATTGCAGCCTGGAAGTAAAGTAAAGTATCCAGAAAGCTTCACAGTGGACACACTGGACAGAGGGGTCTGCCTGTAACTAGGGGTCATCTGTAAGTCGGGTGTCCTTTAGTAGGGGACCGCCTGTAGTGTCTCCTGTTCATCTCCCTTTTGTGCCTGCAACCAATTTCAAAATTGTATTGTTTATAAACATATGCACTGTAATAAAATGTGGGTTGGGATGCACTACCTTTGCCAGTTATGTGTTAAGGTGAAATCACCTTTGCCTTATAAGATAATGGGGCTCATTTACTAAGGGTCCCAATCACGCACTTTTGGCGCGCTTCCTGAATATCTCCGATTTGTGCCGAATTGTCCCAGGATTTTGGCGCTCACGATCAGATTGTGGGCATCGGCGCCGGCTTTCACACGACAGAAATAGGGGCCGTGGCGGTCGGAAAACCCGACAGATTCAGAAAAACAGCGGAATTTAAAAAAAAAATTGTGACGCAAGAATAGCACTCACATAGACCAGGACGAAAAAGGTGAACTCCGGCGGACCTCGGCGCAGCAGCAACACCTGGTGGATATCAGGGGCACGACCTTAGTGAATCCCGGCAGACCCGAATCCTCATTGGAGAATGCGCCGTTGGATCGCGACTGGACCGGGTAAGTAAATGTGCCCCAATGACTAGGCACCTGATCCGTAGAACAATTGTCCCCACCCCCCTCTGTCCCATCAATAGAAAACGTTAATTGATTTTCTCTGTCCCTTGAATAGAATTGTTAATTGATGCATACTTTGTGGCCCCAAATCCCTTTGGGAGCAACACATGAGAATGATTGCAGCTGTCTAGGACAGCACGAATCATCAGTAGAAGGGGCCACATCTGGTGGCATCAAGCCACCTCCCAGAGAGCTCCGATTGACCGATCTGTACCCTCTGTGCATCCATTGCTGGATCAGGTTTACCACCTGTTTGTGGATAACTTTTATTCCAGTGTTCCAATCCCTCAGTCCCAGAGGTAATGTAGGGTGCAGCAGTGTAAGGCCTCCCTGGATCCCTTGTTAGGCAGCCACTTATAAAGGAGGACATCAAGTCACTCAACAATCAAAACATAGTGCTGGACCAATGGAATGTCCTTGTTCTGACCACAATTCATGGGGGACCAGCACCCTCACCCCTATATGAGGTACCACCACAGTTGCTTTGAGAAACCTGGCATCTGCACGAAAGAGTGCTTCTGGATATACCGTACCAAAATTTTAGTTGGTCCCGAGGTATATTCCAGAGCCTTAGAAGCA
Source organism: Engystomops pustulosus (assembly GCF_040894005.1). Lineage (NCBI taxonomy): Eukaryota > Metazoa > Chordata > Amphibia > Anura > Leptodactylidae > Engystomops > Engystomops pustulosus. The sequence continues at coordinate 40,584,516 of NC_092414.1, read as the reverse complement.
ACGCATTTACAATTTAAGTCCAACCTTTGTTGCGAATTTATTTTGGTAAAATAAATTAATGTAACAACAATTAGGTCAAATTGCTCACTTTACCCCTTGATTATTTCCTTGGGATGTGTAGTTTGCAAACTGGGGGTAACTTTTTGGTTTTATTTTTTATGGTTTCTAATTAGCACATTCTTTGTAATTCTCTGTAAGTTATTTGTAATCCTTTGTAAGTTCCTCCTCCAATACATATGGTTCTTTATCATTCCGGAGCCCTGCTGTATTTTTTGGCTATTGTTTAGGAATACATGTTGGGTCTTTCTCACGTCAAACATGGATTCTTCTTCAGAGAGCTGACATTTCACATTGGCATAAACTGGGCATCACATAACGGGCACCAAGTTTGATGTGGAAGCCATTAAAACAACCCAAAATTTTGCCGGACACAGCTCGTTTGCTAAGGGGACGATGTATGGAGGCAGTAAGGTTATAGTAGTAGATTAAAGTTGCTGCAGTTAAAACGATGTTAGTTGGATCTTGGGATGGAGCTGGCAGTCCGCTGCCAGGCGAGCTTTCGCCTTTCCAAACCCCTGCCTCTCGGCTCCTCCCCATCCAAAATGGACCTGGGGTCCCGAGGCGAATCATTTTCAAAGCAGGCGAGGTCATTTGAATACTTCATCTACGAATAATGGAATAGCATTGCGGTCTCTACCAGCCTATAGGGCAGCATCTCCAGGCTCAGTAATTTGGAGATGTGGATGTTGAGGGCTTGGGCCTGTGGGTGGGTGGAACTGTATTTCCTCTTGCGCTCCAGCGTCTGGGGTATACACAGCTGAACGCTGCGCATGGAAACATTGGTGGACGCTTTGGAGGATTGTGGAGGCAAAGGTGTGGTGTTTGAGCGGGAGGTGTTTGTGCCAGGGTTCTGCTGACTAGCAGAAGCAGCAAATGACACTGGGGAAGGAGCAGTGGTGTGCCTGGCCAGAGGTGAATGGCCTTGGTTCCATTGAGCGGGGTGTTTAGCATTCATATGCCTGTGCATACTGGTGGTGGTCAAGCTAGTAGTGGTGGAACCCCTGCTGATCCTGGTGTGGCACAGGTTGCACATCACAGTCCGTCGGTCATCTGCTGTTTCTTAAAAGAACCTCCAGAAAATCAAGCCCTCGCCACGGGAGCTTCACTAGGTGAAACATTTGGCGCTGATGCACCAGCTCTGGCCCTGCCTCTCTGTCTGGCCCCACCACTGCCTCTTCCAACCTGTTCTCGTATAGGACTCGCCTCCATATCACAGGCACTGTCTTCACCTATCAACCCAGCTTGGGTCTGTCACCTCATCATCCTCCGATCCCTCAGTCTGCTCCCCCCTCTGACTTCCTGCCCTGACAACAACTTCACCACTGTCTGACAACCGTGTCTCCTCATCGTCCGACACCTCTTTACAAACTTCTTCCACTACGTCAACAATGTCATCATGACCCACAGACTGCGACTTCTGGAAAACCTGGGCATCGGGAAAGAGCTCAGCAGCAACCTGACAAGTGGTTTGGGACTCTGGGAAGGGTCCAGAAAACAGTTCCTTAGAGTATGCCGGCTCAAATGCCAAATTTTCCTGGGAGGGGGCAGACTGGGGGGAAGGAGGTTGAGGTGGAGGAGTACTCACTTGGGTAACATGGGTGGACTGCGTGGAAGACTGACAATTAGTTGAAACATTGTCCGCAATCCACGACATCACCTGTTTGCACTGTTCTGGCCTCAACAGTGCTCTACCACGAGTCCCAGTAACTTGAGACATGAAGCTCTGTGGCGTTCTCCTGCTCCCTCATCAGCAGGTGGTGTCTCACCCCGCCCAGGACCACAGCCTCTGACCCCTGCAGTAATTGGATACCCACTCCCTTGTCCTCTACCCCTAGCCCTCGGGTTCAACATTTTCAAAATTAAAGTCTATTTTATAGACAAACAGAAATATAAACTGTAATTTTTTTTTGTGTTTTTTTATGGTTTTTTTTCGTGTTTGTTTTTTATTTAATAGAACAAAACGTGCAGAAGAAATGATAGAGCAACCACAGAAGATGATTGCTATGGCTAGTTTCTAACCTACACTGACAGCACACAAAAGGATTTTGTGCTGTGACTGAGTCTTTCACTTTAACTTTTGAAAAACGCTAATTTAGTCCTAACAAGGGCTGTTGGGTTCTTGGAGAATCACTCGTGCCTAACAGTAAGGTTCTTTTAGAATCACTCCTGCCTAACAGTAATCTACTAGAACACCGCCAAAAATCTAAACGCCGCGAGATGCCATTTTCTCGAGCTGGCGTATGCTTGCTCATCTCTAATCCTAACACATGAAGGATTTCTGTCAAATTTGGCTACTAAAAGGCAAAAATCTTGTTTCCCCTCTACTGCGTACACATACAACATTTTGCAAGCACATGCAATCTACACTTGTTTCATCTTTTATCCATTTTTGGCTCAGGGGTAACAGTGACTTTTTTAGGAAAATTTGCACCTTTTTCTTGTTTTGGGGCCTACTTTGATCTTACACCTGTAGGGGCAAATACACATATTACATATAAATTCTTAAAGGGTGTTCTTTTCCTCTGTTTTGGTACCACTAGGGCTCTCCAAATGCATACTGACACATGAAAACTTTTTCAGCCATATTTGTCCTCCAAAAACTTAGCACTGTTTCCCTTCAATTGCGCCCATACAGAAGTGCACAGTGAGAAAATGGGTATTGGCATACTCTTGAGGAATTGCACTAAACATAGTGAAATGCAGTTACCTTTTTAACACATTTTAGTGTTCAATGAATATATTGTTAAATAAAATTACATTTCCGTACTTTCAGTTTAATTTATTTTTCACCCTCATGAAACGCACATAGGTTTAAAAAACTCTGTTTTGAATATTTTGAGGGGAGCAGTTTCTAAAAAGGTGTAATTTGTGCAGAGTATTTATCAAACAGGCCTTATAAGCTCACTTTTGAATTTGGAAAACTTATTTTTTTTCAAAATTTTTGTAAAATTTCAGTTTTTTTCATAAATACATTTTGAACATATTGCTTAAATTTCTCAGCCAACTTGAAGTACAATATGTAAAAAAAAACTATCTCAAAATGTTCAGTTTTAGTGACAAATGTCAGATTTCAGAAGGTGCAAAATGGCCGTTTTGTTAAGGGGTTAATTAGGGGGCTACAGAAAAAGAGAGATACAGAAAAGGGTACATTACTAGGTGGTCTGCAAAAAGGGGGCACTATAAAGAGGGGGGATCAGAAAAGAGGGCAGTATAAAGGGGGTGACAGGAAAGTGGACAGTACAGGAAGGCTTGAGTACCCTAGGGGGGCTGTAATAAAAGAAAAAAAAATGTAAAAAAAGTTTTCAAAAATATGAAGAAAAACCTGCCCAGATGCATAAACTGCAGAAATCTCGGAGGGACTCTCAGTTAATTGATGTCTGGACGGTCCCATAGTCTCGAGACTATACTTCCCTGCCCATCAGTCATATAGCTGATTAGATATGTTCTTTGTTAGTCACCATGCCCTCACTTGGCAACTAGAGTCCACTATAGCCTTCTTCTTGTGGTTGTACGATGCGCTGATCTCTCTTGCCCTAGACTTTCCTGGCCTGCACTGATCTCCCTTGTGTTGGCGCCTCAATGACAACCTGCTCAAGGTTACAGTCTGCAGATATTCACGGAGTTTCTTTCTGTACACTGTACATACCGGGGCTCAGCCATCACTCCCAATTCAATAGAGACCTTGAAGGGTATGCTTTAGCTAATCTACACCAAACATGGGGCTTGTCTGAAGCAAGAGAGATTGGCCAAGATCTTAGAACTTTTGTCTAAAACCAACTTTCTGGAACTGGATCATGAGAATGGCGGGACCTAGTTGGTTCTGAACAAGTTATTGAACACTCGTGAGGGAATAAAGGAACTCCTGAACCCGTGATATCTGTTCCAATAGTATATATGAAGTAAAAAGTGCTGTGAGTGTGTTCGGACTCCGACATTGACTGTATAATGCAAAGGACAAAAACAATACATTCTGGCACTGGATATCTTCTGTTCTAAATCTTTATTTTCATAAAGTCAAAAATGTAGCAAGAAAAAATCAGGAAACATATTTGGTAACACCTCCTGGATCAGCAGGACCAAGCCTATGCGTTTCAAGTGCTCATGGAACTCTTAGTCATGGCATTAAAAAAATCGGGTGTGGAATCTGACTTAAAATGCTGAAAGCCCGGTGACATATAATGCGTATATCCGTTACCATCAATTAACTCTGAAACCACTGGTACATTTAAAATACAAAATAATTAAAAGTGATAATATTGTAGAAGAGGACCAAAGAATGTGTATACATTCATAACATATGCTATTATAGAAGAAGAGATATATGTATATCATGCATTTGTTTAGAAACAACACAACGTACAAGCATAAGTCTATAAGTATTTTGTTAATACATATATAACAAAGTATCTTTTCCTTATGATGGTTTTATGGATGTTAGTGTGATAGTGCATGATATAAGAGCAAAGGACTATTTACTTAGAAAAATCGCGGGCTCACTCTGCACATGCGTGGAAATCTCTGGCGCACCGCAGGGCCCAGCAAGTCCATGGGCACAGACAAAAATACGGGAAAACCGCATCCAACACATACATGAGTGTATGTACTGTATTCAGTATTCTGTATGTAAAATGAACACGGAACAACTCTACACATTAAATATTTGTTGGGATTAGGAATAATATCTATGGTTTAGGTAAATGTATTTCACTTACGTACATTAGTGTATATTATGTGGAGACATTCAAATAACATTCAAATTCTTTTTTATAATTCAAACCATTAGGAATTCTTGTATTTAAATAAAAAAAATCCAAAATGCCTCTCTGTTATGTAGTGATTCCTGTCTGTTTCATACCCGTTTATTTTTATATATCTGTTCAATAGCATAGGTCTCAAAGCTGGAAGCGTTACACTTATGAAAAGCAACAAAATGTTTAACAGCACCAGAAATGTTCTTTTTATGTTAATGATTAGAGATGAGCGAGTATACTCGTCCGAGCTTGATGCTCGTTCGAGTATTAAGGTACTCGAAACGGCTCGTTGCTCGGACGAGTATTTCCCCTGCTCAAGATCGAGCATTTAATTAAAAAAACACAGTGAAGAACAATGAAGAATAGAATAAAAACAGTGAAAAACACAGTAAAGAACACAGTGAAGAATAGATTACAGATGTTCGGCACATCTGCTTACTTGTCGGAAGATACGCGCGGAACGGTGCGAACAAAATAGTATGTGAAGAACAATATATATGTGTGAAGAACACATTGAAGAACACGGTGAGCAGGACAGAGACACCGGGGAGCAGCACAGAGACACCGGGGAGCGGCACGGAGACATCGGGCAGTGGCACGGAGACATCGGGCAGCGGAGACATCGGGGCACGGAGACATAGGGGCACGGAGACATCGGGGCACGGAGACATCGGGGCACGGAGACATCGGGGCACGGAGACATCGGGGCACGGTGACATCGGGGCACGGTGACATAGGGGCACGGAGACATCGGGGCACGGAGACATCGGGGCACGGAGACATCGGGGCGCGGAGACATCGGGCGCGGAGACATCGGGGCACGGTGACATCGGGGCACGGAGACATCGGGGAGACTTCAGTGGAAGAAGAGCAGCGGATCCCGGGACAGCGTATCTCCCGACAGCGTATCTCCCGACAAGTAAACAGATGTGCCGAACATCTGCAATCTATTCTTCACTGTGTTTTTCACTTAAATGATCCTGTGTTTACTGTTTTTATTCTATTCTTCACTGTTCTTCACATCTGCTAACTTGTCGGGAGATAATATACGCGCGGAACAGTGAAGAATAGATTGCAGATGTTTGCATACATCTGCTAACTTATCAGAAGACATTCTTTTTCAATTAATTAACACATTTTATTCCCGAACCATGGTCCCTTTGAAAAATGCTCGAGTCTCCCATTGTCTTCAATGGGGCTCGTTATTCGAGACGAGCACTCGAGCATCAGGAAAAGTTTGTCTCGAATAACGAGCACTCGAGCATTTTAGTGCTCGCTCATCTCTATTAATGATCTTTTTTACTGTTGGTGCTTCGTTAACCTTTCCTTAAATTTGCGGATGGTGCATCCGGCAAATGATAGATTACAGACATTACATTGATTTATATATGCTACATAATTGCTGTTGCAATTAAGATGTTTTTTAATGTTGTATATAGATGAATTATCAGAGTTAAGGCTGCATTCACACTACAGTATGGGGGACGTATATACGGCCGACGTATGTGCGGCCGATATACGTCCCCCATACACTTCTATGGGCTTGCGGCGCCTTACGGGAGCGGTACGGTGCAGCACACGTGCGGCACCGTACCGCTCCGTAGCCCGGGAAAAGATAGGACATGTCCTATCTTTTCCCGTATTACGGCGCCGCGGCCACACATCGCTATGCGCTCACCTCCTCTCCCCGCGCTGCCGTGTGCCCGCCATGCTATGGTGCGGCGGGCACACGGCAGTGTGCATGTAGCCTTAGAGAATGTTTTATTGTTTTTCGCAAAGCCGCATATTATGCATGGATGGGTGCCACACCCTTAGTGGTGAGCCATGTTTTTTTGTATCATCATTGTGAAATTTGTTTGTGAACATACTGGGAGAAACCAAATTGCCTATTGTTGGCAATTTTCTGGATACAATTTTGCAGCCATATTGTAAAATATTGGCCAATTTATCATCTTCCATCAGCATCAGATACATCGGCGCTCCAAATAATCAGGAGATCGTCAATGTATCTGCCGTACCAATGTAACAAGCCAACAAAGGGATTAGTGTCCACATATAGATATTTTTCCTCCCAGTAGGCCATAACCAAATTGGCCAAAGATGGAGAATATCATCATATATACTCGAGTATAAGCCTTGTTTTTCTGCACACAAAAAATGTGCTGAAAACCCTAACTCGGCTTATACTCGAGTAAAAAAATATAGGATTTACCAGGTTTTTGTGGTTAAATTAGGCGCCTTGGCTTATACTTGGGACAGCTTATACTCGAGTATGTATGGTACTTATTAACAAATAATACACAGAGCTGGAGAAAGATCCCACCCGTATTATAAAAATGGCGGATAAGGGGGGGCTGTGTAGTAGTAATGGATTCTGAAATATATCTGACACAAATTGAAATATTATTGGTAGACCGCGATTCTTATGTTACATTATCTGGAGACCCTACCATTTCATATGCAAAATTACTAACACAAATCCTTGATGATGGTGTGGCACTGGGGTTTTTCTCACAAAAGGAAAGAGAATATCTTGAAATTCCATGTCCTAGTAAGTCTAACCCCCATGCGCCCTATCATCTCAGGTATTGCATCAATCAATAAAAAGGCTTATGAATGGCTGGATTTCCAACTACAACCCTTAGTCAGAAGAATACCAGGGTATCTTCAACATACCAGGGATGCCACTAGTTTCTATTGGATTGGATGTGATGTCACACCCCTATACACAAGCATACCACATACCATTGCGATAGAGGTTTGAGTTAAGCACTTGAGTACTTTTGATTTAACCGGTTCGCGCTGCATGGAGAGGGCTCACGGGCTGAGCCCTCTCCATAGCCGGTGCACCCCAAATGAGATGTTTTATATACATTTACAAAAATTAAAACCTCCTGTACAATTCTGGCGCTAAAAAGTTCAGTGCACGGAGCTGTGGGTGGTGTCATTTTGTGTGACTTCCGATGACGTTTTAACTGCTACCATTTTTAGGACTGTACTGTGTTTTGATCACTTTTTATTAAAATTTTTATATTTTTCAAAATGGCAAAAAAGTTCCATTTTCGACTTTGGGCGATATTTTCTGTTACGGGGTTAAACAGTGAAAAACTGTTATTAGATAGTATATTTTTATAGGTCGGGAATCTTCGGATACCTAATGTGTTTATGATTTTTACTGTTTCTATTTTTATCAGTTCTAGGGAAAGGGGGGTGATTTGGATTTCTAGGTTTTTTTATTATCATTTATTTTTTTTATTTTTAATATTTTTCAGACACCCTAGGGTACTTCAGCCCTATGCTATGTACTGATTGTAATGAAAGGGTTAAAACGAGGCAGCCTCGGGTCTTCAGAAGACCGAAGCTGTCATGGTGAAGGATCGCTGCTCCCCGATGACGTCACGGGGAGCGACGATCCTTGGCAAGATGGTGGCGCCTATGCTAGCACTGATCGTGGGTGTTACTGTTAAGTCTTTGCTGCAATATTTAATGTGTAGAGTTGATGCGTGTTCATTTTACATGCAGAATATTGAATATATACACTCTGGTATGTGTTGGATGCGGTTTTCCTGTATGGACGAGATGATTTTTGTCTGTGCCTGTGGACTTGCTGGGTCCTGTGGTGCGCCTGTGCTGAGTGAGCCTGTGATTTTTCAAAGCAAATTGTCCTCCACCCTTATATCATGCACTATCAAACTAACATCCATAAAACCATATATGTATTAACAAAAAAAAAACTTAGAGTGCTATACTTGTACGTTGTGTATATATATATATATTCTTCTATTATTGCATATGTCATGAATGTATACACTTTTTTTGGTCTTCTTCTACAATATTATTACTTTTAATTTTGTATTTTAAATGTACCAGTTGTTTCAGAGTTAATTGACGATAAGCTTGTATCAGATATACGTATTGTACGTCACCGGGCTTTTAGCATATTGGGGCACATTTACTTACCCAGTCCGGAGGATTTCCCGAAAGTGCATTGTCTAATGATAATGCACTGTGCCGCGAATCAATCAGATCGTGTGCCCGATTTCCTGCATCTGTCGCTTCCTCGATCAAGTCCACCGAAGTTCACCATCTTCCTCACGGTGTTTGTAAGTGCATTGTATGCTTCACAATTTTTAAGAAGTTTGTGGTTTGCCCGAATCAGTCGGATCATTCCAATGGCCCTCCCCCGAATTCGTGTCGCATGAAAGCTGGGGCCGCTGCGGCAAAATCCGATCGCAAGCACCAAGATCCCCTTTTAAATGCCAGTCCCAGAAAAAATCCGAAAATGTCAGACTATCCGACTAAAGTGCAGTCCCCTAAGTAAATAAGCCCCATTAAGTCAGAAACCTCATGCGATTTTTTTATGCCATGACTAAGAGTGCCATGAGCACTTGGTCCTGCTGATCCAGGAGGTGTTACCACATATGTTTCCTGCTTTTATCTTGCTACATTTTTAACTGTACGAAAATAAAGATTTAGAACAAAAGATATCCAGTGCCAGAGTGAATAGTTTTTTTCCTTTGAATATGTGTTCCAAGATGGGAATAAACGGTTCTTTTATGAACATTCCAATAAGTCTGGGAGGCCATTTGCTAGGTACATTTACCCTCCTTGACTGCCACATATATACCTTGCATTAAAGACTGTTCAGACTAACTTACCTACGACCCTCATACTATTAATACTACCTTTCTAACATACTACCAAGACCTATATAAGCTTCAAGCGCCCTTACAGGACTTGGCTTTGCACAGGACACGGGACAGGCTTGAGCCTTAAATCCGAGATACGGCCCTACCTCAAGAGACGAGAATTGTGAGACATTGCAGTTTGACTTCACTGAATCTGAAGTGTTGGAGACCATAAAATCCACTTTGGTGGATAAATCTCCAGGCCCTGATGGCTTCACGCCTCACTTTTACATAGTCCTTAAGGCTTAATTAGCCCCTATACTAACTCGCAAGTTTAACTCTATCTCAGCATCTGCCCCCATCCCACATCAATTCTTGCAGGCTGTAATATATGTCATCCCTAAACCTGATAAAGACCATTCCATATGGGCAAACTACCCCCCTATCTCCCTCATTAAAGTAGATGTTAAATTGCTTTCTAAGCTAATGGCCAACCGGTTTCGGACATTCCTCTCCTCTATTGTCCATAACAATTCCTGGGGTTGGTGAAGGCACTATTCAGATCCAACGGAACAAGTCCGTACCAATGGAATTGTGTCTGGTTCCTTTCCCATCAAAAATTACACCTGGCAAGGTTGCACTCTCCCCCCTCTCCTATACATACTGGCATGGAGCATCTGGCTCTTGCCCTTCGCAACAATCCCAGTGTACACAGTCTTCAAGTTGGCTCTTGGCAATACAAAGCTGCTCTCTATGTCAATGATCTCCGTCTTTATGAATCCCAACATCAAATTTCCTTCTTTGTTATTTTGGAAGAATTTAGGAAATTTGGTTCTCTTAGTAACTTTATAGACAATTTCTCTAAAAACTAGGTATTGAATGTCTCTCTCCCTAGGGCTGAGACACCACCTATGTACCCAGTACTTCAAATAGCAATATTCCCATATCCGCTACATGGGCATCAACATCCCAACAGTCCTGTTTTTTCTATATACCTTAACCTACAAGTCTCTATTTGAATGTTCTCAAAATGGACGTACTGCCTCAATTCCTGTACCAGAACCTCCCGATCTGTGCTCTAAGCTTATTTTTCCATAGTTTGTGTCCACCATTTTGTACATTGATAGGGTGGGTGGATCTAGCCATATTAGTTTTGCAGTCCTGTCTTGTACTGAATCCAGGGGTGGAGTGGGCCTTCCCAACCCTAGATTGTATCACACTCTGGCAATTGTCCAACACTTAGTCAACTGGGCCTGTTGTGCTGCATCCAAGGAATCTCACTCACGCGACACTCTGTTCCCTACCTTGGATCCTGACTGCCTTGCGGCCTCCAGATTTTGTCAACTCACTGTTTTCTCGTTACTTTTTTCTGTTTGGGACAGACCAGCTGGGCAAAATATTGTGATTAGACTAAAGAGCCCAATGACTCTGTTGTTTAATAACCCTGCCTTACCCTCTGATGTGGGCAGGCAGAAATGCTTGTGCTTGGAGGCTTCCTTGGACATCAGATTAGGTCATTGTAGATGGGGCTTACATCCCAACCAAAAAAACCCTGCGGACCTCCCAACATGACATTTCTCTTTCATGGCTATAACATCGACAATTGTCATCCTGTGGCTAACTCGGCCCACTCAGCTTTTGGGTCCTCTCCCAACACCTCAAAAAGGCCCTTCTCCGGCCCTCATCCTTTCCCCAGGCATATGTGCTCTCCATACCGTACAGTACATTGCTCGAAAGATGCTACCCCGGGTATGCCAGGCTTCATTGGTGCTTGGGACATCGAATTATTAAAATTACAAATGCAGAGGTAGATAAATCTTTCCTCTTTTCCCACAAGATGCCGCTACCATGTAGCGCCCAGGAGAGAAAATATAAAATATTATCTAGATGGTACATATGTCCCTTACTGCTTTATATAATTTTTCCAGAAGTGCCAGATACCAGATCTGTTGGAGGTGCAGTATGGAGGTGAGTTCTATGCTTCACATTTGACACAAAATTGCCATTGGCAGAAAGGAGTTACCCATATCCGGACAAAAAATGTGATTATTTATACCATAAAACATTACTTTTATTTTGCAAAAATTATAAAATAACAGTAGTATTGTTATTGGGTGCTCAATAGAGAAGTGTTCAGAAATACAGTAGGCCAAGGCCAGTGGTGGCGAACCTATGGCACGTGTGCCAGACAGGGCACGCAGAGCCCTCTCTGCTGGCACGCACGCCATCATCCTCCACTGTGTGTGTTTTATTAATGGAGCTACGGCCAGAACACCAGCTGCTGCTACGTGCCGGAGCTCCAGTGTTTCTCTGGGCATTGGAGTGGCAGAGCAGAGAGCAATCTCTGCACTGCTACACACAGCAGCCCTCCGGAGACCAGCTTCTCAGTGCAGGCTGCAGCTGACCTGTTATTATGGGTCAATGTCTCCCTCTTTACTCCCACCTCCTGAACGACCTGTAGCCCAGGAAGAAGAGACAGACCACTGCACTTGTGTCTCTCCACCTTAAAATGCCGCCTGCAAGTGGTCGCGCGTGAATCTGTACCTAGTTGCGGATGCCTGAGGATGACAGTGAGAGCAGCCCTGCTCTGACTCAATCTCCTCATCTGTCGGCTCCGTACTACTTGTCTGAGGTAAGACACAGGGATGTAAGAAAACAGATCTGGAGGGGAGATTACAGGTCCAACAGGGAGAATATAATGAATTATTTGTGTATCTTCAAGATATGCATATAATTGATTATGAGAGCAGCCAGAGTCGGGACCTGGGGAGAGACAGGTGAAAGATCCAGATACTTTCCGCTTGCTGTGCACTCTCTGCTCTGTGCTCAGGGCTTGTTCTGATGCTCAGAATTATTTTGTCAATAAACAATTTAGGCTCCCCCTGGACTCACAGGGGATTGAAGACATCTATGAAGACATCAGGTCATCTCTGCCTCCTCCTGCTACTGTGAGTGCACTCACACAGGTTACACTTAATTCTACTGGTTGTGCAGGCTGCAGCACTGTGGAAGCACTCATGTTGTTACAGGGTCTCTATGAAGGTGCAGTTAAGAGATAAGAATGGGGCCAGCACAGCACAACATGATTCTGGTGCACTCTGTATTCCTATGCCTTTAAGCAGTTAGGTGTTTTTTTGTTCCTGTGTCCCCTTTCCCTTGAACTTCTGGGATTAAGGGAGTACCTCCTAAGAACACTGCTTACTTGGTTCAGCATGGTAGGTCCAGGACCATGTAAGGTTGTGTATATGGAGATAAGTGGGTGAATATGAGTGTATACATTACATGAGTGTGCTAATATGTATATACTTTATATACTTAAAGCATGTATATGCTCATAGGTGTATTACTCTATGGTGTATCACCGACACTAGTTTTCAGCTCAATGACCAGACTCGATTTTTCAAATCTGACATGTCTCACGATAATTGGTTATAACTTCGGAACGCTTTAACATATCCCGGTGATTTTGAGAATGTTTTCTCGTGATACATTGTACTTCATGTTAGTTATAAAATTTAAGTGATACGTTTTGCGATTCGTTCTGAAAAAAAGTGAAAATTTGGTAAAAGTTTGTAAAAATTCTACATTTTCCAAGTTTGAAATGTTCTGCTTTCCAGACAGGAAGTAAAACTACCCAAAAAGCTTGATAAATTACATTTACGGAATGTCTGCTTTATGTTTGGATGATATTTTATGCATCCTCTCACTTTTCTAGTATGTTATGAGGTGCAGAACTTTAGGTGCGATTTTTCTCATTTTCATGCAAATTGCCAAAACTCACATTTTGAGGGAAAACTCTGCTTCCAAGTGACTTTGTAAGGCCTAAATAATAGTAAAACTCCATAAATTACCCCACTATAGAAACTTCACCCCTCAACGTATGTAAAACAACTTCTATTAAGTCCATTAACCCTTTAAGTGTTTCACATGGGTTAAAACAATATGGACCTGCAATTTAGAAACTATGGAATTTTTTTGGAAAATACATTCATTTAGGCCAAACTGACAGTTTCAGAATAAATTAAGTGATGAAACGCACTGCAACGTTTGATGCCCAATTCCTCCCGAGTGTACTGATACCACATATGTGGTGGTAAACTTCTGTAAAGGCGCACGGCCAAGTATAGAATGAATGGAGGCGCCATTCACTGCAGATTTGTATTGTCACATTGTACTACCTATACATTTTTATTTTTTTTGGTAATGCAAACATATGAGGGCTTATTTTTTACGGAATGAGATACAATGTATAGATAATTCATTTAGGGGGTCTATAGCTTATTCATGAGATTTTATTAACTATTTCAAGGGGGACACAAACAAAATCATCAATTTTTATTTTGGATTTTTAGCATTTTTTTCCCCCCGATCAAAGTAATGTAAAAATAATATTTTATCTTTATTCTCTGGTTCACTATGATTCGCGGTGATACCTCATTTATATAGTTTTTCTTATCTTTGCTCAATTTTCCTGAGCAAAACCAATATTGGAGAATATTGCATTGTTTTTACTATTGACAACTTTTTAGGGCCATAACTTCTGTATTTTTATGTTGTCAGACCTGGTTGAGGGCTTATTTTTTTGCGAAAAGAGTTGTTCTTTTCAGTTGTATCATATTAGGAAACGTAGCTTTTTTTGATCACTTTTTAGAACATTTTTTGTGATGGTGTTTGATAAAAAATTGTATATTACGGGAAGTTTTTCATAGTTTTTTTTTTCATCGTTCACCGAGCGAGTTCAATATTGATTTAGATTTATTGGACAGATTAATACGGACGCGGTGATACCAAATATGTACATTTTTCGTGTGTTTTTGTGTTTTATATACTGTATTTGCATTATATGTGTAACTGGGGAGATTATGGGATATCACAGCCCGACACCGGCACTATACTGACCCGATGTCCCGAAATCTTCTTCTGACACGGCGCCGTAGAAAGGCGTCGCGTCATAAGAAGTACCCTTAATGACCGACGTAGATTCCCGATAGGGCGGTCATTAAGGGGTTAAGCATGATGCTATTTATGTTGTTGTAATAGTGGTGTTGTTGTAATGTGGCAATGTGGCAGTATTGTAATGTGTAATGTTGTAATGGGGCAGTATTATTTGGCCCTTATGTGGGTAATATTGGTCTAAATTACCATGTTGGCACTTTGCAGTAGATAAGTAGGTTTTGGCTTGCAATTTGGGCACTCGATCTCTAAAAGGTTCGCCATCACTGGCCTAGGCTCTCTAACTTTGGGGTAATTCAGTTATTTGTAATATATTAGGTCATTACATTAAATCCAAATCTGGATAGCATATATAGTGTGGGCAGAGAAGCAATAGACCAGTGTGGTGATAGAGCAGTAAGCTTCCTCAATGTGCACCCATATGTGTGGTTCTCTTTCCAGGCTCATTATTACGATACTTGTACTAGTCATTTACCTGCAATCATGATGTTCTATATACTAAATTGCAGGCCTAGATGACCTACTTGTGTTAAGATAAGATATCCATTATTCATTATTCATTTCCATACATGATTTTGAGACTGTTTTCTCGTAACACATTGTACTTCAAAGCAGTTTAAAAATTTGGGTGATATCTTTTGTGTTTGGTTATGAAAAAAACAGAAATTTGGCAAAATTCTTTATTTTCAAAGTTCTAAATTCTCTACTTTTGATGCGGATTAGTCATAGCACCCAAATAAATTCCTAACTTACATTTCCCAAATGTCTGTTTAATGTTTGCATGGTTTTTTAAGATTTCAAATATTTAACTAGAATGTTATGGGGCTCAGAATTTGGATGCCATTTTTCAAATTTTTTGGAAAATCACCAAACCCAGTATTTAAAGGGACCTGCGCAAATTTCATTTGACTATGAGAGGCCTAAATAATAGCTAGACTTGTAAATTACCCCATTATGGAAACTACACCCCTCAATGTATGAAAAGCACTTTTAAGAAGTTTGTTAACCCTTTAGTTGTTTTATAGGGGTTGAAACAAAATGGAGGTGCGGTGTACAAATTGTAATATTTTTTGACAATACATGCATTTTGAGTGGAAAATTAAACATTTGAAATGGATTAAATGAAAAGTTTGATACCCGATTTCTACCGAGTACAATGATACCCCATATGTTGTGGTATCCTGCTGTGTGTGCGCACGGATGGGCACAGAATGGAAGAAGCGCCATCTAGAGCAGATTTGCATTACATATAGTGGAGGCTATAATTTTTTTTCTTTTTTTAATGTGGACCTATAGGGGCTTAATTTTTTGCCACATGAGATGCACTTTTATGGTACATAATTTTGGGGCATCTGTAGCTAATTGGTGAGATTTTATTAACTCTTTGTTGGTGGAGGAAATGAAAATCATTCATATTTAGGAAGATTTTGGTCTTTTTTTTAGCCGTTTACCATACCATAAAAATAATATGTTATTTTTATTCTATGGGTCGCCACGATTATGAAAATACCTCATTTACATAGATTTTTTAATTTTACTTCCCAATTTTACTGAATTAAATCGGCAAAAATGTTGTTAATTTTAGCATCAACGTCTTTTCATATGCATAACTTCTGGTTAAGGGCTTAATTTTTGTGAGAAGCATTGTTCTTTTTAGTGGTCTTATTTTAGAGTGCGTAACATTTTTTATCACTTTTTAGAGTATTTTTTAAAGGGTATGAATTAAAAATTATCTTTTTTTTCTGAGAGTTTTTTGGGGTTGTTTTTTACGGGGTTCACTTTGCAGGTCCAATAAGGATTCTGTTTTCATAGTATCATAGTATCATAGTATATAAGGCTGGAAGGAGACGCAAGTCCATCAAGTCCAACCTTCAAGAATTAAATAAATGTTTTATCACCATAACCCGTGATATTTTTTCTATCCAGAAAGTCATCCAGGCCTCTCTTGAACATGTACATAGAGTCGGCCATAACAACCTCCTGCGGCAGAGAGTTCCATAGTCTCACTGCTCTTACAGTAAAGAACCTTTGTCTATGGTGATGGTAAAATCGCCTCTCCTCTAGGCGTAGAGGATGCCCCCTTGTCCTGGTCACAGGCCTAGGTATAAAAAGATCTTTGGAGAGATCCTTGTACTGTCCGTTCAGGTATTTGTACATTGTAATGAGGTCTCCCCTCAGTCGTCTTTTTTCTAAACTGAATAATCCCAAATTTTGTAATCTGTCAGTGTATTCTAATCCCCCCATTCCCCTAATAATCCTGGTTGCTCTCCTCTGCACCCGTTCCAGCTCTATTATATCCTTTTTATACACTGGTGCCCAAAACTGTACACAATATTCCATGTGTGGTCTGACCAGGGATTTGTATAAGGGCAAAACTATGTCTTTATCATGAGAATCTATTCCTCTCTTGATACATCCCATTATTTTATTTGCTTTAGCAGCAGCCGCCTGGCTCTGGTCACTAAAATTAAGTTTACCATCCACCAATACGCCCAAGTCCTTTTCAGCTTCAGTTTTACTAAGTAATTGACCGTTTAGAACATAATTATACTTTTTGTTTCCATGGCCCAAGTGCATAACTTTACATTTATCTACATTAAACCTCATCAACCATTTCTCTGCCCATCCCTCAAGCTTCCACAAATCCCTCTGTAATGCTAAACTATCGACCTCAGTATTTATTACTTTACACAGCTTAGTATCATCTGCAAATATTGAAACTTGACTGTGTAAACCCACTACAAGGTCATTAATAAAAATATTAAAAAGAAGTGGCCCCAATACTGACCCCTGTGGCACTCCACTGGTAACATCAACCCAATCTGAGAATGTGCCATTAATGACCACCATTATCACTAAGCCAATTACTTACCCAGATACACAGATTTTCTCCTATTCCCAGCAGTCTCATTTTATATACCAACCTTTTATGTGGCACGGTGTCAAATGCCTTTGAGAAGTCCAGATATACAACATCCACAGCGTCCCCCAGATCCAGTCTTGAACTTACCTCCTCGTAGAAACCAATCAGATTAGTCTGACAGGACCGATCTCTCATAAACCCATGCTGACGCTGGGTTATAAGGTTGTGCACAGTGAGATACTCCAGGATAGCATCTCTAATAAACCCCTCAAATATTTTCCCCACCACAGCAGTTAGACTTACGGGTCTGTAGTTTCCAGGATCGCTATTTGATCCTTTTTTGTATATTGGTACCACATTTGCTATGCGCCATTCCTGTGGAACATAACCAGTCCTCAGTGAATCTTCAAATATTAAAAATAACGGTCTGTCTATCACCGTTCATAATTCATGCAGAACCCGGGGGTGTATGCCATCTGGCCACAGTGATTTATCTATCTTAGTGGTTGCGAGGCGGCGCCGTACCTCTTCCTGGGTTAAACTGTTGACATTATAAAAAGAATTAACATTATTCCTCATTGTGTCTTCCACCAGGGGATTTTCCTGGGTAAAGACAGTTGAGAAGGCGACATTCAGTAGATTGGCCCTTTCCTCGTCTCCTTCCACCATGACCCCCATGTTATTTCTAAGGGGACCCACACTCTCTGTTTTTAGTTTCTTATCATTTATATACTTGAAAAATAATTTGGGATTATTTTTGCTCTCCCTGGCAATATTTCTCTCAGTCTCTATTTTTGCGGCCTTTATCTGCTTTTTACAGGATTTATTTTTCTCTCTATAATCCTGTAATGCCTCATCGCTACCTTCACGTTTTAGCACCTTAAACGCTTTATCTTTCTCGCTTATTGCTTTCCTTACAAGACTAGTTAGCCACATAGGGTTTTTCTTGTTCCTTTTATGCTTTTTCCCATAAGGTATGTGTTTCTCACAGGACTTTTTCAGAATATATGAGAAAAAGTCCCATTTTTGGGGGGGGCTTTTGTCCTTGAGAGCATTATCCCAGTCTATGCCTTTAAGGTCTTCCCTTAGTTGCTGAAAATTTGCCCTCCTGAAGTTTAGAGTGTTGGTTGCCCCTTCACTAACGCTCTTAGTAAAGCGTAATACAAAATCAATGATGTTATGATCACTATTCCCCAGGTTCCCCCCAACCTGTAGTTTTGATACCCTATCAGGTCTGTTGGTAAGGATAAGGTCCAGCAGTGCCCCCCCTCTTGTTGGCTCCAGGACTAGTTGCGACAGGTAATTGTCTTTTGTTGTTGACAAGAACCTGCTACCTTTGAAGGACCTGCAGGTTTCTGCTCCCCAGTCAATATCTGGGTAATTGAAGTCCCCCATGATAAGTACTTCACCATGCTTTGAAGCCGCATCCATTTTTTATTATACAGATTGTCACAGACGCGGCGATACCAAATATGTGGGGGGTTTGTGTATTTTATTCAATTTTCCTGAATAAAACCTAATTTGGAGAACATCTTGTTCATTTTAGAATCACCATCTTTTTATATGCATAACTTATTTATTTTTCAGCTGATAAATCTGATTAATGGCTTATTTTTTGTGAGAAGAGTCATTCTTTTTAGTGGTCTAAAAAACCCATCGTACGATTTCTTATGCAATTTCTCCCAAGTACAGAGACCCCCACACATGTGGCCGTTACTTGTTTAATGGGCGCACAGTGAGGCGCAGAAGGGAAGGAGCCAGGATTTTAGTTACCTTATTGGCCTCATTGGGTCTAAATAAAAGGTCAGACCTTATACTTACATACTAAAATCATATGCGTAAATTATCTTTCTTTTGGTAATATACCATAACTGGGAGAGAAATTTACTGTACTACTTTATTTACATATTGAGTTCAATGTGGGTATTGTTGACAATCATGATGAAGAGGTTGTTTATATGATATAACAAATAATGGATATGTGTATGATCGTGAGTCAAAATCGATATCAGTTCAAAGTACCATATTCAAAGTACCATATTTTTTTTTTGATCCAGTCCTTATAGGTATTAGATATTTACTGATTGTCCTTAAGGTGGTTTCACATTGGCGTATTTGCTGTACATACACTTTGCAGTGTCAGTTTTTCTTCCGTTTTGTCTGTATATCCGTAACAAAAAAGAAGCTTTAACATTGCTTTGAAAACAAAACACCTGGTTTCCCAGCCTCATCAGTCAAAAAACTGTCATCAGTATTTTCTTACGGAGCCATTGACTTCTCTTGCCTTCCGTGATCCGCATCAGTGAAAAACAATGGACAGGTTTCAAAATGTATTCCACGGACAGCTGATCAGTGAAAAGAAAACCTGTGTGAAAACACCAATAGAAATCAATGTCTCAGTAAGGCATCACTGAACCACTGATATGAAAAACCACACCAGTGTGATACAGCTCTTAGGCAGCACAAGTTACACATGCGTTTACATCCCATAGGTGGGACCAGGGCCGGATTATAGGCGGGGCTCCCGCGGCTTGAGCCATCTTGCTCCCCAGGGGGCCCCCACCAGATCGCGCCCCCTGGATCCTGGCTCTTCAGCCGCCACCTCCCTCCTCAGCCGCCACCTCCCAGAGCTGTCCGCCCGACCACAGCACAGGTGACCGCCTCCCCGCATTTCCCCCTGCATGGCCGAGCCGTCTGCATGGCTAGGCCTCCCCGCCCGCTCGTAACCCTGCTCGCGCTCCCTCCTCCCCCTCCCCAACAACGCCTCTCCCCCCCAACCCACCCGCTGAACAAGCGGTCGTCCTCCGCTCACCAACCCCACCCAAAAAGCGGGCGTCCACCGCTCTCCTCTGCTCCTCCCACCCCCCGCTCGCACATGCCCCCCCCCCCCGCTGGAAGAAGCGTCCATCCTCTTCTCCTCCCCCCCCCAGCGGAACAAGCAGTGACCGTCCTCCGCTCCTCTCCCCCCCCCCCCGGCGGAACAAGCAGCGGCCGTCCTCCGCTCTTCCTCCCCTCCCCCGGCGGAACAAGCGGCTGCCTTCCGCTCCTACCCCCGCGGAACAAGCGGACGTCCTCGGCTTGACCCCCCTCACCCCCGACCACCGCCCGAACAGGCAGCCGCCCCTCCCCCCCTCTCCCCGGCCTAACATGCGATCCCCCCCCCCCCCCTCCCGGCCAAACCGACCGCCCCCCCCCCCCCACGCCGCACACGAACAACCCCGAACATCCGCCTGACGCGACGGCCGGTCATCCAAAAAGGGTAAGTATACACTACATATGTATTTATTTGTGTGTATATATGATGTATATTCTGTGTATATACAGTGTATGTACAGTGTACACTCACCGGCCACTTTATTAGGTACACCTGTCCAACTGCTCGTTAACACTTAATTTCTAATCAGCCAATCACGTGGCGGCAACTCAGTGCATTTAGGCATGTAGACATGGTCAAGACAATCTCCTGCAGTTCAAACCGAGCATCAGTATGGGGAAGAAAGGTGATTTGAGTGCCTTTGAACGTGGCATGGTTGATGGTGCCAGAAGGGCTAGTCTGAGTATTTCAGAAACTGCTGATCTACTGGGATTTTCACGCACAACCATCTCTAGGGTTTACAGAGAATGGTCCGAAAAAGAAAAAACATCCAGTGAGCGGCAGTTCTGTGGGCGGAAATGCCTTGTTGATGCCAGACGTCAGAGGAGAATGGGCAGACTGGTTCGAGCTGATAGAAAGGCAACAGTGACTCAAATCGCCACCCGTTACAACCAAGGTAGGCAGAAGAGCATCTCTGAACGCACAGTACGTCGAACTTTGAGACAGATGGGCTACAACTATGTGATGCCATCATGTCAATATGGACCAAAATCTCTGAGGAATGCTTCCAGCACCCTGTTGAATCTATGCCACGAAGAATTGAGGCAGTTCTGAAGGCAAAAGGGGGTCCAACCCGTTACTAGCATGGTGTACCTAATAAAGTGGCCGGTGAGTGTATATACTGTGTGTATATGTGCATCTACTGTCTTTATATTTATATACTGTGTTTATATGTATGTACTGTGAATATATTCATCTACTGTGTATATAGGCATCTACTGTGTATATGTCTATATACTGTGTATATGTGTATATATGCATCTACTGTCTATATATGTATATACTGTGTATATGTGTATATATGCATCTACTGTCTATATGTATATACTGTGTATATATGCATCTACTGTCTAAATATGTATATACTGTGTATATATGCATTTACTGTTTTTATACACGCATATATTTGTATAAGCATATATATGTGCACATTTAAATATGTGCATATATATATATGATGTATGTTTATGTCTATATGCTGTGTATATGGTATGTATGTATATGCTCTGTATACTGAATGTGTGTGTATTTCCTGTATGTCTGTGAAAATGCTGTATATACTGAATGTGTGTGTATTTGCTGTATGTGTGTATATTCTGTATGTATATGCAGCATGTGTGTATATGGTATTTTTATACTGCATGTATGTGTATATATGGTCAGTGTATACTGTATGTGTGTATGCGTATGCCATATGTGTGATATATATATACTGTATATGTGTATATATTTTATGAGTTTGTGTATTAGTGTATAAATGTATATGGGTACATAAATGTGTGTGTATACTTGTATATATATGGGTGCAAGCATACGAGTGTAGAACTTTATGTGTGTGTATATAAAGGTGTGTATAGATCAGTGTATAAATGTGTGTAATTGTATAAACTGCGGGACTGCATGTCTGGTGCGGGCTGAGGTGTGTGTTAAATGGGACTGCATATCTGGTCGAGGAGAAGGTAGATACAAAAATGTGATACTGGAGGCAAGGGGACTGTATGTAGGTGTGTTACTGGGGGTGAGGCGGCTGTATGTAGCTGTTACTGGGGGCGAGGCGGCTGTATGTAGCTGTGTTACTGGGGATGAGGCGGCTGTGTGTAGCATTGTTACTGGTGATGAGGCGGCTGTATGTAGCTGTGTTACTGGGGGCGAGGCGGCTGTGTGTAGCTGTGTTACTGGGGGCGAGGGACTGTATGTAGCTGTGTTACTGGGGGCGAGGCGGCTGTATGTAGCGGTGTTACTGGAGAGGCATCTGTATGTAGCGGTGTTACTGGGGGTGAGGCGGCTGTATGTAGCTGTGTTACAGGGGGCGAGGCGGCTGTGTATAGCTGTGTTACTGGGGATGAGGGGGCTGTATGTAGCTGTATTACTGGGGGCGCAGCGGCTGTATGTAGCTGTGTTACTGGGGGCGAGGCGGCTGTATGTAGCTGTGTTACTGGGGGCGAGACGGCTGTATGTAGCGGTGTTACTGGGAACGAAGGGGCTGTATGTAGCTGTGTTACTGGGGGCGAGGCGGCTGTGTGTAGCTGTGGTACTGGTGGCGAGGCGGCTGTGTGTAGCTGTGTTACTGGGGGCGAGGGAGCTGTATGTAACTGTGTTACTGGGGGCGAGGCGGCTGTATGTAGCTGTGTTACTGGAGAGGCATCTGTAAGTAGCAGTGTTACTGGGGGTGAGACGGCTGTATGTAGCTGTGTTACTGGGGGCGAGGCGGCTGTGTGTAGCTGTGTTACTGGGGACGAGGGGGCTGTATGTAGCTGTGTTACTGGGGGCGCGGCGGCTGTATGTAGCTGTGTTACTGGGGGCGAGGCGGCTGTATGTAGCTGTGTTACTGGGGGCAAGACGGCTGTATGTAGCTGTGTTACTGAGGACGAGGGGGCTGTATATATATGGGTGCAAGCATACGAGTGTAGAACTTTATGTGTGTGTATATAAAGGTGTGTATATATCAGTGTATAAATGTGTGTAATTGTATAAACTGCGGGACTGCATGTCTGGTGTGGGCTGAGGTGTGTGTTAAATGGGACTGCATATCTGGTAGGGGAGAAGGTAGATACAAAGATGTGATACTGGGGGCAAGGCGGCTGTATGTAGGTGTATTACTGGGAAGTAAAGCGGCTGTATGTAGCTGTTACTGGGGGCGAGGCGGCTGCATGTAGCTGTGTTACTGGGGATGAGGCGGCTGTGTGTAGCAGTGTTACTGGGGATGAGGCGGCTGTATAGCTTTGTTACTAGGGGAGAGGCGGCTGTGTGTAGCTGTGTTACTGGGGGGTGAGGCGGCTGTGTGTAGCTGTGTTACTGGGGGCGAGGGGGCTGTATGTAGGTGTGTTACTGGGGGGTGAGGCGGCTGTATGTAGCTGTGTTACTGGGGGCGAGGAGGCTGTATGTAGCGGTGTTACTGGGGGGTGAGGCAGCTGTATGTAGCTGTGTTACTGGGGATGAGGCGGCTGTATGTAGCTGTGTTACTGGGGGCGAGGCGGCTGTGTGTAGCTGTGTTACTGGGGGCGAGGCGGCTGTATGTAGCTGTGTTACTGGAGAGGCATCTGTATGTAGCGGTGTTACTGGGGGTGAGGCGGCTGTATGTAGCTGTGTTACTGGGGGCGAGGAGGCTGTATGTAGCTGTGTTACTGGGGGCGAGGCAGCTGTATGTAGCTGTGTTACTGGTGCGAGGCGGCTGTATGTAGCTGTGTTACTGGGGGCGAGGCGGCTGTATGTAGCTGTGTTACTGGGGGCGAGACGGCTGTATGTAGCTGTGTTACGGGGGCATGGCGGCTGTATGTAGCTGTGTTACTGGGGACGAGGCGGCTGTGTGCAGCTGTGTTACTGGGGACGAGGGGGCTTTATATATATACTGGAGAGGCATCTGTTTGTAGCGGTGTTACTGGGGGTGAGGCGGCTGTATGTAGCTGTGTCACTGGGGGCGAGACATCTGTATGTAGCTGTGTTACTGGGGGCGAGGCGGCTGTATGTAGCTGTGTTACTGGGGGCGAGGCGGCTGTATGTAGCTGTGTTACTGGGGGCGAGGCAGCTGTAAGTAGCTGTGTAACTGGGGGCGAGGCGGCTTCATGTAGCGGTGTTACTGGGGGCGAGGCGGCTGTATGTAGCTCTGTTACTGGGGGCGAGGCGGCTGTATGTATCTGTGTTACTGGGGGCGAGGCGGCTGTATGTAGCTGTGTTACTGGGGGTGAGGCGGCTGTATGTAGCGGTGTTACTGGGGGCGAGGCAGCTGTATGGAGCTGTGTTACTGGGGATCAAGCGGCCATATGTAGCTGTGTTACTGGGGCGAGGCGGCTGTATGTATCTGTGTTACTGGGGGCGAGGCGGCTGTGTGTAGCTGTGTTACTGGAGGCAAGGCGGCTTTTTGTAGCTGTGTTACTGGGGGCGAGACGGCTGTATTTAGCTGTGTTACTGGGGATGAGGCGGCTGTATGTAGCTGTGTTACTGAGGATGAGGCGGCTATATGTAGCTGTTTTACTGGGGGCGAGGCGGCTGTGTGTAGCTGTGTTACTGGGGGCGAGGCGACTATATGTAGTGGTGTTACTGGGGGCAAGGCGGCTGTATGTAGCTGTGTTACTGGGGGCGAGGCGGCTGTATGTAGCTGTGTTACTGGGGGCGAGGCGGCTATATGTAGCTGTTTTACTGGGGGCGAGGCGGCTGTATGTAGCTGTGTCACTGGGGGCGAGACATCTGTATGTAGCTGTGTTACTGGGGGCGAGGCGGCTGTATGTAGCTGTGTTACTGGGGGCGAGGCGGCTGTATGTAGCTGTGTTACTGGGGGCGAGGCAGCTGTAAGTAGCTGTGTAACTGGGGGCGAGACGGCTTCATGTAGCGGTGTTACTGGGGGCGAGGCGGCTGTATGTATCTGTGTTACTGGGGGCGAGGCGGCTGTATGTAGCTGTGTTACTGGAGGCGAGGCGGCTGTATGTAGCGGTGTTACTTGGGGCGAGGCAGCTGTATGGAGCTGTGTTACTGGGGATCAAGCGGCCATATGTAGCTGTGTTACTGGGGCGAGGAGGCTGTATGTAGCTGTGTTACTGGGGATGAGGCGGCTGTATGTAGCTGTGTTACTGAGGATAAGGCGGCTATATGTAGCTGTTTTACTGGGGGCGAGGCGGCTGTGTGTAGCTGTGTTACTGGGGGCGAGACGGCTGTATGTATCTGTGTTACTGGGGACGAGGCGGCTGTGTGTAGCTGTGTTACTGGAGGGGAGGCGGCTGTATATAGATGTATTACTGGGGATCAGGCGGCTTCATGTAGCGGTGTTACTGGGGGCGAGGCGGCTGTATGTAGCTGTGTTACTGGGGATGAGGCGGCTGTATGTAGCTGTGTTACTGAGGATGAGGCGGCTATATGTAGCTGTGTTACTGGGGGCGAGGCGGCTATATGTAGCTGTGTTAATGGGGGTGAGGCGGCTGTGTGTAGCTGTGTTACTGGGGGCGAGGCGGCTGTATATAGATGTATTACTGGGGATCAGGCGGCTGTATGTAGCGGTGTTACTGGGGGCGAGGCGGCTGTATGTAGCTGTGTTACTGGGGATGAGGCGGCTGTATGTAGCTGTGTTACTGGGGGCGAGGCGGCTGTATAGAGATGTTTTACTGGGGATCAGGCGGCTGTATGTAGTGGTGTTACTGCGTGGATAGTGAGCAGGAGGATGTGTATGCACGCTGCACTCAGTGGGGGCCTCCACCAGATTTTGCGCCCAGGGGCCCCCACCAACCTTAATCCGGCCCTGGGTGGGACCATACAGAGACCACTTGGTTAGCAATAAACCAGTTAATTATTCAATTAAGTACTGAGTATGAGTAAGAAAGGAAGTTAAAAGTGGGGGGATAGCCACAATTTCTTTTTGTGCTATCACAGTGAAATTTCAATTTCAATTTTTTTTCACAAATAATGGTTTATGAGGGGTTGCTCAAACACATTCAATTTATGTATGACTTTAAAAAGAAAAAACGTTGCAACCCAAGCTGTATGCCCTAAATCTTAACCATGGATCAGGATTTATACCTTGGTGCATATCCTTCATTTCCTAAAACCTCTGTAACCTCTGGTTTATAGCCGTGTCTGCTCTAGAAGAGCTGGACAGCCAGGTTAAATGTACAGCTGATACAACTCACAGGCTTAGGCAATTCGGCGAATGAATTCTGGGTACCATACTGTACGATTTTCACATAGCTGGGTGTTCCTATAAGGCACCCATTACTGGGTTCTTATGCTTTCAAGATGGCTCAGATCACTTTCCAGTGACATAAGAATCCTAGTGTGCAAGTATCCGGTCCATGGCCAAAGAGTGCAGAAGACTCTGGCAGAACAGCACACAATGCCATTGTGGAGTCGCAGCTAGATCCAACACAATGGTTGCTGAACAATAGAATCTTCCATGCCACAACTTCCCATTGGGGAACCCCAGACCTGGAAGTCATAGCCTCAGAGACAATGCTAAGGTTTGGCGTTTTTCTCTCTAGTTCAATCCCACAGGGTGGGGGCAACAAATGATCTGTCGGTCAGCTGGAGAACCAGATTCATTTATTTCATTCCTCCTCTGTGCTTGATTCCCAGAGGAAGCAAAGCCTTGAAGGATTAGGCTTATCTTCAGCTGTCAACAAAACTTCTTCTTTTGCCAGGCCAGCTACTGTAAAGGTATGGGCGTATGGGCAGTATTCAGGTCCTGGTGCCAACAAATTTCCTTGTCTACAAATTCAGTCAATGCTATTCTTTAATTTCCTCAGAAAGGTCATAACAAAGACCTAAAGTTAAATACTTTGAAGGGGGAATTTACAGCCATAAATGCCCAACATCAGAGCAGCTTCTACAACCATCATTTTTTTTAAAGCCCTGAAGAATATTGATCCTGTCATTCGTTCACCTGCTCCTTCCTGGAAAAGGTGTAAAGTTCTTTCAGAATTTACAGAAGGCACTTTTAAACTTTCGATAAAGTTCCCATAAAATATCTTTCTTTAAAAACTTTGTTCTTGCTAGCAATTTCATTCGCAAGAAGAATTGGAGAGTTGCAAGCTCTGTTGTGCCGAGAAGCCTTATTTCCAGGATCTGGGGAACTGTCTTAGGCTACATTCACATGACCGTATGGGGGACGTATATATATGACCAGCCTATATACGCCGTATATACGTCCCCCATAGATGGCAAAGGGCGCATGATGCCGTACGGGAGTGGTACGGTGCAGCACCTGTGTGAATGTAGCCTAATGCTCTGTACTAAGCCAGGGTTCCTCCCTAAGGTTCCTTCAACCCAACACTGAGGGGTGTCTGTTAGATTTCAGAAGAACTGCTTCCTTCAGAAAATCGAAGGGCTTTCTCCAGTTTGTTGGCCGCAATACAGGTAAAAAGGTGAGTAGAGCTACTTTGTCCAGAAGGGTGTAATTTTGTTAGAAAAACATTTATTACAAAAAAAAATCAAAACACAGGAAAATAGAGCAAAAGCAACAAAAACCCAAAAACAGAATGCCAAACCCAAACACAGAATACGAAACCCAAAAACAGAATACCGAACACAAAAAACAGAAAAGCAAAGTCCAAGAGCAGGCTGGCAGGAAAGCTGCATTCCAGGGCAGGCTGGCAGAAAGATGGGCTTTGGGGCAGGCTGGCAGCAATGCTGGGCTTTGGGGCATGCTGACAGGAAAGCAGAATACCAGATTCCACCGTCACTGGATGACAGGATGCAGCATCACTGGCAAGAAGGCAGAATGGCAGGTTCCAGGACCGCTGGCAGAAAGGCAGGTTGCCGGGTTCCAGCGTCACTGGCGGGAAGGCAGGATACTGAGTTCCAGCGTCACTGGCAGGAAGGCAGGATGCTGGGTTCCAGGACGCTTGCAGGATTAACAAAGTTCCAAAACCCTGTAAATTATTCTATTATAGAAATTACACTTAATGTATGAAAGCCAACTTTAAAAAGTTTGTTAACCCTATAGGTGTTTCACTGGGGTTAAAAACAAAGTGGATGTGGAATTTAGAATTTGTAATTTTTTTTGAACAATGCATTTATTTTGGCCCAAAAATTAAACATTCACAATGGATTAAATGATGAAAAGCTCCACAAAGTTTGATACCCAATTTCTCCAGAGTATGCTGATAACCCATATTTGTTGATAAACTGATGTATGGGCACACGGCTGGGCATAGAATGGAATAGATCACCATTCAGGGCAGATTTGCAGGCTATGAAATGTTTTATTCTTTTGTAATGTATACATACACTCACCGGCCACTTTATTAGGTACACCATGCTAGTAACGGGTTGGACCCCCTTTTGCCTTCAGAACTGCCTCAATTCTTCGTGGCATAGATTCAACAAGGTGCTGGAAGCATTCCTCAGAGATTTTGGTCCACATTGACATGATGGCATCACACAGTTGCCGCAGATTTGTCGGCTGCACATCCATGATGCGAATCTCCCGTTCCACCACATCCCAAAGATGCTCTATTGGATTGAGATCTGGTGACTGTGGAGACCATTTGAGTACAGTGAACTCATTGTCATGTTCAAGAAACCAGTCTGAGATGATTCCAGCTTTATGACATGGCGCATTATCCTGCTGAAAGTAGCCATCAGATGTTGGGTACTTTGTGGTCATAAAGGGATGGACATGGTCAGCAACAATACTCAAGTAGGCTGTGGCGTTGCAACGATGCTCAATTGGTACCAAGGGGCCCAAAGAGTGCCAAGAAAATATTCCCCACACCATGACACCACCACCAGCCTGAACCGTTGATACAAGGCAGGATGGATCCATGCTTTCATGTTGTTGACGCCAAATTCTGACCTTACCATCCAAATGTCGCAGCAGAAATCGAGACTCATCAGACCAGGCAACGTTTTATCAATCTTCTACTGTCCAATTTCGATGAGCTTGTGCAAATTGTAGCTTCAGTTCCTGTTCTTAGCTGAAAGGAGTGGCACTCGGTGTGGTGTTCTGCTGCTGTAGCCCATCTGCCTCAAAGTTCGACGTACTGTGCGTTCAGAGATGCTCTTCTGCCTACCTTGGTTGTAACGGGTGGCGATTTGAGTCACTGTTGCCTTTCTATCAGCTCGAACCAGTCTTCCCATTCTCCTCTGACCTCTGGCATCAACAAGGCATTTCCGCCCACAGAACTGCCGCTCACTGGATGTTTTTTCTTTTTCGGACCATTCTTTGTATACCCTAGAGATGGTTGTGCATGAAAATCCAAGTAGATCAGCAGTTTCTGAAATACTCAGACCAGCCCTTCTGGCACCAAAAACCATGCCACGTTCAAAGGCACTCAAATCACCTTTCTTCCCCATACTGATGCTCGGTTTGAACTGCAGGACATTGTTTTGACCATGTCTACATGCCTAAATGCACTGAGTTGCCGCCATGTGATTGGCTGATTAGAAATTAAGTGTTAACGAGCAGTTGGACAGGTGTACCTAATAAAGTGGCCGGTAAGAGTATGTGGGTTAGTTTTGCCAAGATGAGATCCTCTTTTCAGATACATCATTTAGGGAGATTCAATAGCTAATTTATGAGATTTCATTAACTCTTTCTTGGTGAAATTATGGTTTAGGGTTTTTATTTATTTTTGTTGCAGTTCACAATATCATAAAAATAATGGGTCCCTTTGCGATCCCCAATTTGGACTGTCCGACGAAGATGAACTCTGTTCCTGCATGTGTCGCTTCCCCGATCAGGTCCGCCGGAGTTCACCTTCTTCTTCTTGGTGCATGTAAGGGCTTCCGACACAAATTTAAATGTTAAATCCTGCGCGTAGTCCAAATCCGTCAGATAGTCCGACAGCCCGCCCCCCGATCACACAATTGCCGGCGGGACCCTTAGTAAATAAGCCCTGATATGTTATCTTTATGCCATGTGTTACCACGATTATGGGGATACCCCATTATATAGCTTTTGTATGGTTAAATTGTTTTGCAGAACCCATTTGTTGCATTGCATAACATTTATATATATATTTTTACAGAGCCGATTGTCCGGGTAAATACCCGATACTGCTCATAGACGCTGCAGTCGCCATAACCACGGCATCTATAGGGTTGAATAGCCAGGATTGTGAGTATCACAATCCCAGCTGTTAGTTCAGGAGCCTGCATGTTAAACACAGTCAGGCTCCTACAGTAATCGCACAGAAACTGCTTCTAAGCCTGGGAAATCACTAAGATGTACTTGTACGTTGGGATTCAGCAATAGACTGAATTTCTCAATGTACATGTATGTTTTAATGCGTTATAGGGTTAATCTTCAACCTGTGTGCAGGGTGTGTTTTACAAGATTATTGTCGGCCTCCTGAGTGGAAATTGGTTACAAGCACATTGGGGCTTATTTACTAAGGGTTGCAGATTGCACTTTCGTTGGACTGTTCACGGTTTTGCGCACCTTTGACACCTGTGCTGTGCCTGTGCTGGGATTGTGGCGCACACGATCCTATTTTGGCGTAGCTGTGCAGGCTTTCATGCGACAGAAATTGGGGGCGTGCCGCCAGACGATCATACTGATTAAGACTGAGCGCGGGATTTAAGATTCAAATTGTGTCGCAAGACAATGCACTTACATGCACCAGGAAGAAGAAGGTGAGCCCCGGCGGACCTGAGCAGAGAAGCGATACATGCAGGAATTAGATCGGTGAACTTCGTGGGACCGGGTAAGTAAATGGGGTGCAGTGTGACATGAATGTTATGTCGGGGTGATGGGAGACATGGATATCATGTTTTGTGCAGGCTGACATGGATGTAATGTGGGGTTGCAGCATAACATGGATACATTACAATACATAACAATGTGTGGTGCAGGGTGACATGACTGTTATGTGGGGGTGTAGCATGACATGGTTGTTATGTGGGGGTGCAGCGTAACATGGTTGTTATGTGGGAGTACAGCGTGTAACAAGGAGGGGACATGCGGCGCAGAAAATGTGTATTGACGCGTTTGCATGTATAAGATCAAAGGCCGGAGCTGACCTTTCGCAAGACCTTTCACGTCATCTGCGGCGGAGCTCTACAGAAGGCATGAAAGCCAAAAAGAGCCAGGTTAGTATGCTTTCTTTTCCATTGGCTTCTGAGGCATCACATTGGCTACTTGGGGGAAAGCATTGTGGCTATTTTGGGGGGGGGGCAAGCATTGTGGGTATTTGGGGGGGGCAAGCACTGTGGCTATTTGGGGGGGGACAAGCACTGTGGCTATTTGGGGGGGCAAGCACTGTGGCTACTTGGGTGGCAAGCACTGTGGCTACTAGGGGCATCCCTGTGACTTCTGGCTACTGGAGCATCATTGGCTTCTAAGGAGCTACCTTGTGACTACTTGGGACAGCCCTGTAACTACTTGGGGATGGAACTATAGCCACTATAAGATAATAATTGTGATCTCTGGGAGAAAAACAGAACACTATTTACATTTGTCATAAGAAGGTGAAGGAGATGATGATAAAATAAGAAACGTAACTTTTTGTGTTTCTAAATCTTTAGAGCAGAGTTCTGGCTGCTAGAAGTTGATGTATTCTCTAGATAGAAGAATAGAGAAAGTAAAGCGAATTCCTCTGACAATATATACATCATGTGTGAGTTACTAAATTTACAGTTATCGCTGATATTACACAGTATCTCACAATTATCCACTAATACTGAGATTGGTTTTGTTTGTGTTTTCATGTATTTATGCAAGTCTCTGTGTGTGAGAGTGTGTATGTATCTATACACGTGGGGGCATATTTATAAGGGCCTCTGAGACATGTCAGTGGCGTAGAAGCCCTGAAATAAACACAAATGCACGTGCGCCGGCGTATGATAAATACCCCCCATGGCCTTCATGATTAAAAGGGTTTTCCAGACTTATGTATTATTTTACCAGTGTAGTGGGGAGGCTGTAAAAACAAGAAAGCAGTTGTACCTACCCCTTCTGGTGCTTAGGTCCTGCACTGTGCACCCATCACCCCCAGTCTGTATGTATACAGACATACAGCAGTGACGTCACCACCACAGTGCTCCCTTTGCAGTCTCTGCTTGTGGCCTGTGTAACGTTACAGGGACCACAGCCAGGACCTGTGGCGGCTGCATACATACAGACCACGAGTGGATGGGAGGCACCGCGCTGGACCGTAGCACCAGAGGGGGTAAGTCCAACTGTTTTCACCCCAAACCACTTGAGTTATGGAAGGCGCAGTATATGTAAGTGGGTCAGTAGCTTAGTGTTAGTGGGGCTGGGTATATTTGGCTTAGGGTTATTGGCCACATTTAGGTTCCTGATGGTTGCATTCGCACACTGCATTTAAATTAAATTTAGTAACACAATTAGGGAAGGAGTATCTTCTAATCGCGTGGGTAGAATGCACATTCCAGATCGCAAGCATTTCACTGTAAACGCAGATGAAATCTTGAGAAACACCTACGCACTGTGCTGGAATTAACTTCTTAAAGATAGATCGGGTGGTAGGTGGATGAATGGGACGGGAGGATAGCCCTTTTTTGGGCTAATCCTCACGCCCCGGCTATCTTTTAGAAAACTTTAATCCTGGGATATGTTAGTTTTTTTAAGCGGTTACTGGGATATGCCCCAGTAGCCTCTTTTCTCCGCTTACCATTTAATCTTCGACACGCAGCTCCTCGTAGCTGCATGCCCTCGTCCGAGTCCCCCGACATCTGCGGCGTTCTACGCATGCGCAGTAGCTGCGGCCCCGGAGCTGCAGCCGTGCAGCCGAAGGCCTGCGTTCTGCGCATGTGCAGATCTGCCAGAGACTCAGACGAGGGCGCGAGGGCTATCCTCATGTCCCATTCATCCACCTACCACCCGATCTACCTTTATACCTTTATGGAAGGCGCAGTATATGTAAGAGGGTCAGTAGCTTAGTGTTAGTGGGGCTGGGTATATTTGGCTTAGGGTTATTGGCCACATTTAGGTTCCTGATGGTTGCATTCTCACACTGCATTTTAATTAAATTTAGTAACACAATTAAGGAAGGAGTGTCTTCTAATCGCGTGGGTAGAATGCACATTCCAGATTGCAAGCATTTCACTGTAAACGCAGATGAAATCTTGAGAAACACCTACGCACTGTGCTGGAATTAACTTCTTAAAGATAGATCGGGTGGTAGGTGGATGAATGGGACGGGAGGATAGCCCTTTTTTGGGCTAATCCTCACGCCCCGGCTATCTTTTAGAAAACTTTAATCCTGGGATATGTTAGTTTTTTTAAGCGGCTACAGGGATATGCCCCAGTAGCCTCTTTTCTCCGCTTACCATTTAATCTTCGGCACGCAGCTCCTCGTAGCTGCGTGCCCTCGTCCGAGTCCCCCTACATCTGCGGCGTTCTATGCATGCGTAGTAGCTGCGGCCCTGGAGCCGCGGCCGTGCAGCCGAAGGCCTGCGTTCTGCGCATGTGCAGATCTGCCAGGGACTCAGATGAGGGCGCGAGGGCTATCCTCACGTTCCATTCATCCACCTACCACCCGATCTACCTTTATACGTAGAATCGTGGTGGTAGGTTCCCTTTAAATGTAATTCAAGTGCAGAGTGTGAACACAGTCAAAGGGCGCATTCTGATGATACGCTTGCAATTCAAATGCTTTGGGCAAAATGCATCAAACAAATCTGTGCTCTGTCTTTTAATATGACTCATGACAACCAATCAGAGCTTATATTTTGTTTCATAATCTGCTGTGGGACAATGAAAGCTGAGCTCCTATTGTATGCCTTCAAAACTTACTTCCTCTGGTGGTCCCAAGATACTCCAGTCTGACCCTATATGAATATAGTGCATTTTCTTTTTTTCTTTGGCTTTGGTCATTGAAGAGATAGCTAGTTTTGGTTTTTTTGCCATATGAACTTTTGTAGACTTGTGTTAGCTTTTGGGAAAAAAATGAGCAATTGATTTTAATAGTAAAGTTCTGAAAAGGTCCAAAATTTTGTGTATTATCAAAATTTTGAAAGAGGCTATGGGAGTCATTTTTTTAGAATATTTTCTTCCTTTTTTATTTTTGCAACTTTTGGCAAATTTGATATATTTGCGTCTAAATTTGCAACTTTTCCACTTGCCTTGCAAAGTTAACAGCGCAAGAATTCTTCAGAGTTGGGCCTGATATATCTTTAAAATCTTGCTTAAAAAGTCACAAATAGACTACAGTCCTGATTTCTTTTTGTTAAATATTATTATATAATATTATATTATTGTTTTTCTGTTGACTTCTGCCAGGGGTTTGAAAAGAATAAAAGAGATGGAGGAAAGGGTGCCTTGGTGGATGCCATTGGTTGCGGTGAATTGATGGGAAAGGGTGCCTTACTCTTGCTGCAGGATGGGAGTATAATTGGCATAATATGACAAAGTGTGATAGGGTACAAAAGGCATAGTGCCAGTTAACAATGTAGAACGAAAATTTTTAAAGTTCACGGTGTTGAAGAATTGAGTTTTGTTTGTGCAAATATTTGCGATTTAGTTTTTTTAAAAAGTCATACATCTGATTTATTAAGAAAGTAAAATCAACTAATACATCTGACCAGCAGAAAAGTAGGAACATATATGTCTCTGTGTTTTTTGTTTTAAATTTCCCCTGTATAGTAGTGTTATGCTTGCCCGTCACATTGTGATTCCCCTGTTGCCCTTGTACTTTTTCTTTCTATTTTTGGGTAGCCTTGTGGTAGATTTTCAGGGTCCATTGCTGGAAAGTCCATTCCCAGTTAAGATCAACAAATGCTGGTGTTATTTTTCCCATTTAGAGATGGTTGTCTGATCTGTCTATATGATGTTTTCGTGTATGGTTCTCTTTGTTTTTCTTAAAAACAAAATTATACAATCCAGATTATACCAAACATGGATTGTATGCCAGTTTGTGCGCCAGCTCTTGATCAATTCCTCCCAATGATTGCATTGATGTGATAGGTGAGGTAAACTACTGATGTTTACCTAGAGCTCGGATGGGCATGTGTTTATTTTCTTACATTTTTATTTAGTGGCTGAACCTGTTTATCTGGACCATTTGGACTTTTTCCATTGGAGTTTGCATCATTGGCATCCAACCCACACCCAGAGATCCTGATTATATAAAGTATAATTTGAATTTATTGTGTAATTTATGGCTGTCTTAGGCAAAAAAAAGTGTAGGTTTCTCAGTTTCTCACTGTCAGCACTGTCTGACATCTAGTGGAACATTTTGGCTCTTACATCACATTAAATGTTAAGGAAGTATCAAATCCAAGGATAAACGAAAACCCACCCAAAATCATTTAAAACATATCTGTCAAAACCTGTTTATATACCAGTGGGACTCCAATTAAGAACAAATGTGCTGTAAAAAACTCATATTATATTAGCCAGAACAGGTCATGTCTGCCATGGGTCCCTAAAGATCACAAATTCTGGATCATTTTTACATGTAGCAATGTATGCAGCAGAGATGCTTTGGATTGCAAAACCTATGTATTAGGTCATGTACTTAGGGACTTGTGAAAAAAATTCTAAGCCTTTCAATGCCAATAACAGGGCGTATGTTCATTCCAACTATTTCATCTAAATGAAGAGTTGATTCTGTGGGGAGCTGAGCAATTCAGTTTGAGTTCAAATTAAAATCTTATTTTTTTTAAAAAAGAAAAGTTTTATTATACATACCGGTAAATATGCTGAGAAACCACAGTAACTAGTGGCTTTCCATGACAAAAATATTCTTACTTGGAAATAAGCCAGAATCTATTAACCTTCATAAACAATATGGTTCTCAAAAGAAAACACATGTCACTTAACACCTTATTAAGTGAGAACATGATTTTTGCTTAGAACCTACACTTAAAATGAAACTAAAATAATTTTATAATGTTTTACTGTAATTCTTTTTTTAAAGAAAAGTTTCTTATCTCTACAGCCAAACCAATACTGTTTATGATAAAATTAATTCAATAAAACTAATGTATTTTAATAATTTTAATGTATTAGCATGTATTTTTACTATTTAATAATGCAGTTGTTTGAGCAGAATCCATTGACTTGCAACCCTTTGTCATAATAAACTGACAGCTGTAGTTTAAATATTTTAGGTGGAGTTGTAATTTAATTAGGCATGGGCTGAACATTTAAAGGGGTTGGCCATTTCTTTACTTAAGTTGCCCATGTTCCTTTACTGACTTTTTCATAATCCCTGAAAGCTCATTGCCCCGCAGTCCTGCAATTCACTTCTCTCCTCCTCTATCTAACTGGTTCAGTCAGTGGGCCGCTTCCCGGAAGTAGATTAAAGGGCTACAGTGGACAAGACATGCATAATAGATGAGATTTACTGAAAGTGGACAACCCTTTTAACCCCTTGCCACAAATAGGCATAGATCCAAATTGGCAGTTAACACACACATTTGAAAATATAGGTACCACTAGGTCAGGGATGCACAACCCGCAGCCCGTCGACCCTCAGATCGCGACCCCTGCCCTGCTGCCTGCTACTTCCAGTGCACCAGCAGAGCTGTGATTTCACTCTGTTTTTGCCGCGATTCATAGACAAAACCAATGAAATCAAGTGTGCAGTAAGCACACACTCGTTGAGGACCTGTCCTGCTGTATAGTGGAGCCTCCTGTGGAACAGGGCTGCTCACAGTGAGGAGGAGGAACTAGAACTGGGGGCTGCAGTGGAGAAGGGAACTAGAACTTAGGGCAGCAGAGCGGAAACTAGAACTGGGGACAGTAGGGGGGACTAGAATTGGGGGCAGGAGAGGAGAGGGAACTAGAACTGGGAGCAGCAGACAGGAAACTAGAACTGGGGGCAGTGGGGTGGACTAAAACTGGGGGCAGCAGGGGGGGCTAGAACTGGGGGCAGGAGGGGAGGACTGGAACTGAGGGCAGCAGAAGGGACTAGAAATGGGGGCTGCAGGAGGGGGAACTAGAACTGGGGCAAGCAGGGGAGAAGGGAACTAGAACTGGGGGCAAGAGGGGAGAGGGAAAACAGAACTGGGGGGCACAGGGGAAAACCAGCACTGGGGGCATCAGGAGGGGACTAGAACTGGGGGAAGCAGGTGGGACTAGAACTGGGGGCAGCAGGGCGGGACTAGAACTGGAGGCAGCCAGGGGGACTAGAACTGGGGGCAGCAGGGGGGAGTAGAACGGGGGGCTGCATGAGGGGGGACTAGAACTGGGGGCAGCAGGGGAGAGTGAAATTAAAGAGAGGAGAGGGTAACCAGAACTGGGGGCAGCAGGGGGAAACAAGAACTTGGGGTAGCAGGTGGGAATAGAACTTGGGGCAGCAGGAGGGACTTGAAATGGGGGCAGCAGGGGGGACTAAAACTGGGGGCAGCTGGGGGAGCTGGAAATAGGGGCAGCAAGGGGTGACTAGAACTGGGACAGAAGGATGGAACTAAATCTTGGGGTTGCAGAGAGGAATAGAACTGGGGGCAGCAGGGGGGAATAAAACTGGGGACAGATGGGGGAATTAGAACTGGGGGCATAAGGGGAAATATGAACTAAGGGCAGCAGGGGGACTAGAATCAGAGGCACACTAGAACTGGGGGGGCAGGAGGTACTAGAGTGGGGGGCAGTAGGGGGGAATAGAAATGGGGGCAGCATGGGGAATAGAACTGGGGGCAGCAGGGGGGACTAGAACTGGGGGCAGTAGGGGGGACTAGAAGTGAGGGAAGCAGGGTGGGCTAGAACTGGGGCAGTAGAGCAGAGGAAACTAGAACTGGGGGAAGCAGGGTAGAGGGGAACCAGAACTGGTGGCAGCAGGGGAAAACTTGAACTGGTGGCAGCAGGGGAAAACTAGAACTGGGGGCAGCAGGGGGGGAACTAGAACTTGAGTCAGCCAGCGGAAAACTAGAACTGGGGGCAGCAGGGGGGAGTAGAACTGAGGGCAGCAGGTGGCAGCAGCAGCAGGGGGCAGCAGGAGTGGGCAGCAGTGGAAGAATAGAATTGGAAGCACACTAGAACTAAGGGACAGGGGAAATTAGAATAGGGGCAATAGGTGGGGGCTAGAACTGGGGCCAGCAGGAAGGTAACTTGAACTGGAGGCAGTAGAGGGGAATAGAACTGGGTGCAGCAGAAAGACTAAAACTGGGGGGCAGCAGAGGGGAATAGAACTGGGGGCAACAGGGGGGGGGGACTAAAACTGGGGGGAAGCAGAGGGGAATAGAACTGGGAGCAGCAGGGGGAATAGAACTGGGGGCAGCAGAAAGACTAAAACTGGGGGGCAGCAGAGGGGAATAGAACTGGGGGCAGCAGGGGGGATTAAAACTGGGGGGAAGCAGAGGGGAATAGAACTGGGGGCAGATGGGGGGAATAGAACTGGGGGCAGCAGGGGGAATAGAACTGGGGGCAGCAGTAAGACTAAAACTGGGAGGCAGCAGAGGGGAATAGAACTGGGGGCAGCAGGGGGGGACTAAAACTGGGGGGAAGCAGAGGGCAATAGAACTGGGGCAGCAGGGGGGAATAGAACTGGTGGCAGCAGAAAGACTAAAACTGGGGGGAAGCAGAGGGGAATATAACTGGGGGCAGCAGGGGGGGACTAAAACTGGGGGGAAGCAGAGGGGAATAGAACTGGGGGCAGCAGGGGGGAATAGAACTGGGGGCAGCAGGGGGGAATAAAACTGGGGCAGATGGGGGGAACTAAAACTGGGGGCATCAGGGGGAAATAGAACTAGAGGCAAACTAGAACTGGGGGACAAGGGGAACTAGAACTGGGGGCAGCAGCGGGGAAAAGAACTGGGGGCAGCAGGGGGGAACTAGTACTGCAGACAGCAGGGGGGAACTAGAACTGGAGGCAGCAGTGTAAAACTTGAATTGGGGGCAGTGGGAAAGAACTAGAACTGGGGGCAGCAGGGGGGACTAGAACTAGGGGCAGCTGGGGGGGGACTACAACTAGGGGCAGCTGGGGGGGACTATAGCTGGAGGCAGCCAGGGGGACTAAAACTAGGGACAGCAGGGGGGATTAGAACTGGGGGCTTCAGGAGGAGGGAACTAGAACTGGGGGTAGCGAGGGGGAACTGGAACTGGGGGCAGGAGGGGAGGACTAGAACTGAGGGCAGCAGGAGGGAGGAACTAGAACTGGGAGCAGCAGGGGGGAGGAAACTAGAACTGGGGCAAGAGTGGAGAGGGTAACTAGAACTGGGGGCAGCAGGGGAATACTAGAACTGGAGGCAGCAGGAGGGGGCTAGAACTTGGGGCTGCAGGGGCAAACTAGAACTGGGGGCAGCAGGGGGGACTAGAACTGGCAGCAGCAGGGCAAAACTAAAACTGGGGCAGCAGGGGCAACTGGAGGCTGCAGGGGATGACTAGAACTGGGTGAAGAAGGGAAGAGGACTTGAACTGGGGCAGCAGGGTAGGACTAGAACTGGGGGCAGCAGGGGGGACTAGAACTGTGGGAAGCAGGAGGTACTAGAAATGGGGGCAGTATGAGTGGAGAACTAGAGCAGGCAGGCAGCAGGGGGGCTAGAACTGGTGCTGCAAGAGGGGGAACTACAACTGGAGGCAGCAGGGGGGGTAGAACTGTGGGCAGCAGGGGAGAGGGCAACTAGAATTGGGGGCAGCAAAGGGGAGGACTGGCACTGGAGTCAGCCAGAGGAAAACTAGAACTGGGGACAGCGGGGGGAGTAGAACTGAGGGCAGCAGGGGAAGACTAGAATTGGAAGTACGCTAGAACTGGGGGGACAGGGGGAACTAGAACAGGGGCAATAGGGGGGACTAGAACTGGGGGCAGCAAGGGGTACTAGAACTTGAGGCAGTAGGGGGGGATTTGAACTGGGGGAAGCAGGGAGGGACTAGAACTGGAGGCAACCAGGGGGGAGTAGAACTGGGTGAAGCAGGTGGGGGCCTAGAACCGGGTGCAGAAGGGAGGGGGACTAGAACTTGTGGCAGCAGGGTTGGACTAGAACTGGGGGCAGCAGGGGTGCTAGAACTGTAGAAAGCAGGGGGTACTAGAAATGGGGATAGCAAGAGTGGAGAACTAGAACTGGAGGCAGCAGGGGAACTAGAAATGGGGCAGCAGGGGGGAACTAGAACTGGAGGCAGCAGGGGGGTAGAACTGGTGGCATGAAGGGAGGACTAGAACTGAGGGCAGAAGATGCGACTAGAACTGGGGACAGCAGGGGAGACTAGAACTGGGGGCTGCAGGAGGGGGAACTAGAAATGGGGCAGCAGGGGAGAGGTTAATCATAACTGGAGGCAGACAGGGGGACTAGAACTGGGGGCAGCAGAGGGGAATAGAACTGGGGGAAGCAGGCGTAAAACTAGAACTGGAGGCAGCCGGGGGGGGGGGGGGGCAGAATTGGGGGCAGCATGGGAGAGGGAAACTAGAACTGGGGGCAAGAGGGGAGATGTTAACAAAGAACTGGGGCAGGGGGGGAATAGAACTGGGGGCAGCAGGGGGGGCTAAAACTTAGGGCAGCAGAAGGGAAACTAGATCTAGGGGCAGCCAGGGAAAGCTAGTACTGGGGGCAGCAGGAGGGAACTAACACTGGGGGGCAGCAGAGGGGAATAGAACTGGGGGCAGCAGGGGGGAATAGAACTGGGGGTAGATGGGGGAAACTAGAACTGGGGGCATCAGGGGGAAATAGAACTGGAGGCACACTAGAACTGGGGGGACAGGGAGAACTAGAAAGGGGGCAGCAGAGGGGAATAGAACTGGGGGCAGCAAGTGGGAATAGAACTGGGGGCAGATGTGGGGAACTAGAAATGGGGGCAGCAGGGAGGAGTAGAACTTGAGGCACAATAGAACTAGGGGGACAGTGGGAACTAGAACTGGGGGCAGCATGGTAGGATCAGAACTGAAGGCAGCAGGGGGGACTAGAAGTGTGGGAATCAGGGGGTACTAGAAATGGGGGCGGTGGGAGTGGAGAACTAGAACTGGAGGCAGCAGGGGGGACTAGAACTGGGTGCTGCAAGAGGGGGAACTAGAACTGGGGGCAGCAGGGGGTACTAGAACTGGGGGAAAGAGGCGAGAGGGTAACCAGAACTGGGGGCACCAGGGGGAAACTAGAATTGGAGGCAGCCCAGGGGGAATAGAACTGGGGGCAGCAGGGGGGACTAGAATTGGGACAGGAGGGGGAGGCGTAAAACTGGGGGCAGCAGAAGGGAAAATAGAACTGGGGGCAGCCAGGGGGAACTAGAACTGGGCGCAGCAGGGGGGACTAGAACTGAGGGTAGCAGGAGGGAACTAAAACTGGGGGCAACAGAATGGACTAGAACTGGGGGGAGCAGGGGGAGTAAAAGTAAGGGCAGCAGGGGCACTAGATTTGGGGGCAGCAGAGGGGACTAGAAAGGGAAGCACATTAGAACTGGGGGGGGGAATTAGAACTGTGAGCAATAGGGGGGACTAGAACTGGGGGCAACAAGGGGGAACAAAAACTGGAGGCAGCAGGGGGGAACTAGAACTGGAGGCATTGCAGGGGCTAGAATTGGGGGCAGCAGAAGGGAAACTAGAACTGGGGGCAACCGGGGGAGGGGAACTAGAATTGGGGGCAGCAGAGGGGGCTTAAACTGGGGGCAGCTGGAAGGAATTAGAACTGGGGGCAGCAGGGGGGACTAGAATTGGGGGCAGCAGGGTGGGGCTAGAACTGTAGGGAGCAGAGGGAGGGACTACAACTGGGAGCAGCAGGGGGAACTAGAACTGGGGGCAGCAGGGGAGACTAGAACTGGGGGCTGCAATAGGGGGAACTAGAACTAGGGGCCGCGGGGGGAACTGGAACTGTGGGCAGCAGGGATGACTAGAACTGGTGGCAACAAGGGGGACTAGAACTGAGAGCAGCAGAGGGGACTAGAACTGGGGTCAGCAGTAGGAGGAGTAAAACTGGGGGCAGCAGGGGGGCTGCAAAGGGCAGCGGCAGGGGGCAGCAGGGGAAGACTATAACTGGCAGCAGGGAGGACTAGAACTGGGGGCAGCAGGGGGACACTAGAACTGGGGGAAGCAGGGGGGAACTAGAACTGGGGGAAGCAGGGGGGGAACTAGAACTGGAGGCAGCCGGGGGGGGGGGGGAAACTAGAACTGGAGGCAGCCGGGGGGTGAGAACTAGAACTGGGGGAGGCAGGGGAAGACTAGAACTGAGGTCTCCAGTGGGAACTGGAACTGGAGGCAGCAAGGGGGACTAGAACTAGGAGCAGCAGGGGGGACTAGAACTGTAGGTGTTAAGGTTCTTTAGGTGTTAAAGAACTTTATAAATAGCGCGAAATGCTGGGCTAGAGATAGTTGAGGGGGGAATCCCCATGTGTCTAGATGAGATAAAGCGGAGACCTAAACATTTAGTAGAGTTTCACGGGAACTGTTTACAGCTTTTGGACACATGGGGTATGACCGTTAGTGTAGTGTACATCTAGTGCACTTTGCCAGCTGTTTTGTAACGGGTTGTTACCAAAGGTGTTAACGGACTAGAGACATCTCTGCCAGACTTGTGTACAGTGGGACCGACAAAACAGAAAGCCAGGGGGAAACAGGCCAGGATCAGCAGTTTCACAGACCATTGCCAAAGTGAGACTGACAACAGTCCCAGAAGTACCAGCTGATAGAGCCAAGTGGGCGTGCTTTACCTGTGGGGAGAAGACATTACTGAAGTGACTGAAGCTAGTGGCCACATTCTAGAAAACGGAGACAACCCCAACAGGGCGGGACTAGGCGGGATGGTAACAGCTGGATACATGTAGGATGGTCCTTGACCTCCAAGCTGCCAATGAGTGTACTGAAGCCCAGTGGTTCCCAACCCACACACGTCACTGGCAGCCATCCAGTGCCACATTCTTCACTATTTTTGATTTGGCAAATGTTTTCCTCTCTGTGCCCCTACATGAAAATTGCCAATACCTATTTACCTTTACCAATTAAGTATTCCAGTATACCTGGTGCAGATTCCCACAAGGGGGCAGGGGGGAACTCCCCCAGCCAGTACCCTAAAGCACTTCAGGGTGTAGATTGGCAGACTAGCCCCTTACTGGATGATGTCCTTTTACAGTATGCTTATGACCTGCTGTTTATGCTGTATATTTTACAGGTTTGCCAGGATGCATCTATTTATGTTATGTGTTTTCTGTTCCAAAAGGGTTGCAAAGTTTCCGGAGAAGGTGGTCTTCCTGGGCCACTGACAGAGCAAAGAAAGCTAGTAGTCTTCACATGTTTCTAGGACTAGCCAGCTACTGCAGGCCTGGGATAAGGTCTGCTGCCTCCAGCCTGATGCTGCCCCTTGATAACTGAATTGCCTCTTACCTATTTGCCCTTAGTCAGGAGGCAATTGATGCAATCCACAGCCTTAAGCTGGCAAATCCTGTCTGCCCGGTCCTAGGCACACAGGACCAAACCTTTTGTTTTGTTTTGCACTGAGTATCTAAGCTATGCCACAGGTGTCCTAGCCCAGGAACCTGGTGGCTTCCCCAGTGGCCCACTATTAGGCTAGGTTAGAGTGAGTTGTGAGGGGAGGCTCTCATGCGTCAGTAGCTACAGCCCAAGCTTCTGAGCAAAGGCCAGACAGCTCAGACTCCTGATGCCCCAGAATGTCACACTGAATCCTTCTGTCACCAGTCTTCCAGGATTTAGAGAGGGGGGAGAGAAGGGTGTTTAACCGAGAGAAGAGTGATTAACCCAGATGTTTTTTCTCTTAGATGTCTCCAGGTCTGCAGGAGAAGACAGACGGTTCTATACTAGATATGCAGTGGTCATTGGTCACAAGTTATCCTGCAGAGGTCACAGGTTATCCTGGTCTACCATGAATAAGGCACGACTGCCGAAACTCGAAGGTCTGGATGTTGGTCTCTTTGGATACGTGTTCAATGTATTATTCTGGTTTTTTTTATTCAATAAAAGAAGATTTCTACAACTCATGCCTTTCAAGTCTGTGGAGCAGTGCCAGGATAACTTGTCTTTCACTGCGTCCATGTGTCTTAGCCTCTACACTGATCCACGAGCACCTGCACAGGATTAAAGGCAAAGGGGCTGGAAAGGGTGAGCTGGATTCGCACGTGGTGCATTTTTTGTTCTTTGCAGTGGTCATTGGTGCACATGAGGTAGTAAAAGCAGAACCACTCCCTCCACACAGGTCAGTACAGGAGATGGAGTGTGGCACTCAGGGAAGTGCTACAGCTGGCGAAAGGTAAAAGGGCAAACATCTATACTCAAGGTATAGTTCTGGGGTCTAAACACGACTATGAACCCATATGGAAGGCTAGAGATTTCCTCACCTCTGCAGGGACCCCCTCTAAGCATGGCACACTGATTAAAGAGCTCATGGATGCTCTCTTACTTCCACAAGAGGTGGGGATAGTAAAAGTAAAAGCACATACAATTTGGTAACTCCAGCAGCCAAGGGCCAGTATGTGGCAGACAGGGTGGCAAAGGCAGCTGCACAGATGGAACCCAGAGGTTTCAACGGTGAGTTCTGATTCACTGGTGTTCCAGTCCCTGGTGGCCCGAGTGTCATCAGAAGAGAAGGAAGTGTCGAAGAAAGCTAGAGCCTAGATGCCGAAGGGACCTGGATGCTGGGAGAGAGGGTGT
Organism: Engystomops pustulosus; assembly: GCF_040894005.1. NCBI lineage: Eukaryota > Metazoa > Chordata > Amphibia > Anura > Leptodactylidae > Engystomops > Engystomops pustulosus. The sequence continues at coordinate 40,539,979 of NC_092414.1, read as the reverse complement.
GCGTGCCCAGAGCCCTGCACCCAACAGTAAGTCAAGTAGCCCACGGACACACACAGATATCCAAAATGGCCATGCAAGTGCTCATAAACTGCTAGTGGTTTACCCCAGGCACTCCTACCCCTGTCACTAGACTAGTGAAAGCCTATATAATTTGTGCCTGCCAGAACCTGGGTAAGGTGGTAAAGACCCCACAGCCGCGGTGACACCCAAGTGGCTGTGTTCCTCCCAAAGACTGCAGATGGATTTTATCCAGCTACAAAAAAAGTGGTACATAGGAATACGTGCTTGTGTGCATTGATCTCTTTCCCACAACGAAGGCTACTGCCAGAGCTGCAGCCAAGAAGTTGGTGAGTGAGACCTTCAGACAGAGAGCTCAGGAGCAATACCCTTAAGTCTGGAGACTACGTGGTGGTAAAGATACATACCAGAGAGAGAGTCTGGAGCCTCGCTACGATGGTCCTTTCAAAGTCCTGCTGACCAGCGCCACGTCTGTGAAGCTAGAGGGATGCCAGCATGCTTCCATGTTTTCTACTGCAAACTTACTTATTCTTCTTGCAAGATGGTCTCTGCTGACTATCACTGTATCTATAGGGCTGACCAGGATGCCCCAAGGGTAGGAGACGTTACCTACGTTGTACAACAGGACAATGACCTTCTTTAACATTGACAGCACAGGTAACCCTGTATTAGCCATGTCTGATGTATAGTGGATTTATGGGGATAGAAGAGTCAGGTCAAGCCTTGAGGCTGGGAAGGGAGTGTGCTGTGATAACATTGTGCATTCCTTCCTTGTGATTTCCAAGGATAAGTTTAATCAGACACATAAAGTAAAGGTAGAGAATCCCAAAGGTTTCTTAAGGTCTGAGAGAGAAGCACCTAGATGACAACGTTTATATAGATACAGTAGGAGTACCAAGGGGGGTCCCAGATGCGTTCAAGGACCACAATCACATATGGGCAGGACTAGAATCCATTATTCCCCAGATAGCTATGAGCAAAAATGTTGATTGGGTTAACTGTTTTTATTGTAATCAACAGAGATTTTTTAATTATATCCTAGATGCTTTTCAGAACTGCATGGCTTTGGACATGACCCTTGCTGAGAAGGAAGGAGTCTGTAAGATGGTGGGAGCGGCTTGTTGCATGTACATCCCGGATGACATCGCCCCCTATGGATCCATTACCCATGCCCTTGAAAGGATTGAAGGACTGTCCAGGGAACTCAAGAGAAACTCTGGAGTGGACACTTTATCCTTCACTTTGTGGTTGGGGGATTGGAAGGGTTTCTCCTCATCAAGTCCACCAAGTATCATGGGTATCAGGAGTTAGACAAGCTAAAGACCCCTTACTCAAGTTTCCTAATTTGCATAATGAAGGTATCCCTCAGAGATCAACCACCGCTGAAACATATCAAACAGCCCCCCTAGAATAGGGAAAGGTAGAGTAGAGATTTGATTCCCATATGTGAAAGTACACTAAATGGGAGCACACCTAACAGGGGTATGCTGTCATCCAACTGGTGAAGAGGAGAAAGATGCACATATGGGCAGATCTGTAGATCATAGTATCATAATATCATAGTTTATATGGTTGAAAAAAGACACTTGTCCATCAAGTTCAACCAAGGAAGGGAAGGGATTGCATGAGGAAGGGATTTAGGGGAAACGATTCTATATAACATAACCATTAATGTTATTTAGGTGTAAAAAGGCATCCAGACCCTTCTTGAAGCTCTCTGCTGTCCCTGCTGTGACCAGTGCCTGATGCAGGCTATTCCACAGATTGACAGTTCTCATAGTAAAAAAAGCCCTGTCGCCTCTGGTGATTAAACCCTGATTTCTCCAAATGGAGACAGTGCCCCTCGTCTTTTGATTTGATTTAATCTGAAACAATTTACCACCATATTTTTTGTATGGACCATTCATATATTTATATAAATTAATTATCTCCCCTCATATTTGTCTCTTTTCCAGACTAAATAACTGAGACCCTCCATACCCCTTATCATTTTTGTGGCTCTATGTTGAACCCTCTCCAGCTCCAGGGCATCCTTTTTATGGTGCTCAGAACTGGACAGCATATTCCAGGTGAGGCCGAACCAGTGCCTTGTACAATGGTAATATTACATCCCTATAATGAGTCCATACCACTCTTAATACATGACAAGAACCTACTGGCTTTAGAGGCAGCTGATTGATATTGCATGCTGTTATTCAATTTTTGATCTACTAGTAGCCCCAGGTCCTTCTCAACAAGGGACTCTCCCAGATTTACTCCCCCAAGGACATATTTTGCCTGTGGATTATTAGCCCCCAGGTGCATAACCTTACATTTATCCACATTAAACCTCATTTGCCAGGTGGATGACCAAACATTCAGTTTGTCCAAGTCCTCCTGCAGCCTATGAACATCCTCCATAGACTGTATTACACTACACAGCTTGTTGTCATCTGCAAAAATAGACATAGTGCTATTAATTCCTACCTCTATATCATTAATAAATATATTAAATAGTAGTGGGCCAAGCACAGAACCATTCCGAGTAGGAAAGATTCACCACAACTCTCTGTATACGATCCTTCAGCCAGTTCGCAATCCATTTGCAAATGATTTCTGCCAAACCAATAGACCTTATTTTACCCGTCAGGCGTCTATGTGGAACAGTGTCAAATGCCTTTGCAAAGTCCAAGAACACAATATCCACAGCAACTCCTCCATCCAGGCATCTGCTCACCTCTTCATAGAAGCAGATCAGGTTAGTTTGACAACTTCTATTCTTAGTAAACCCATGCTGGCTGTCACTTATTATACTATTTGGTGTCACATACGCCAGTATATAGTCTTTTACTAACCCTTACAATATTTTCCCCACAGTGGTCCTTCTAGACTAAGAGTAGCTGAGAGAAATTCCAGGATTTAGGGGGCACTGTTAAGGTAAACCTAGCTGATAGATCAGATCCTGTCATTTCTACTTGTCTTATTTTTCTAAAAGTCCTGTAACAGAGAATACAATTTAAGATGGCGCCGGCATCGTGGACTGCACCTAAAACTTCGACGCTGAGGAATTTCAGGAATGCCCTATGGTGATGCAAGCATGATACAGCAGGGAAACTCTCCAATCAAGAGACTACACAATCCTGATATGTTATGCTTTGTATGCTCCTCCTTTTCTACTTTTTTCCTGCTTTTCTATATAGACATAATAACATAACCAAATAAACTTGCGCAGTGCTGATTTGCCCAGGACAGTGGCACGAGTGAGACTTGAATCAGAAGTTGTGTGAATCATTCCTTACAATGTGCTTTATTGATTTGAAATACACAACCAACGCACACTAAAAGAGGATATCATAAATCCTCCCCCAACATAGGCAGCAGGGGAGACAAGATCTGGGGGCAGCAGAGGGAACTAGAAATGTAGGCAGCAGGGGGGATTAGAACTGGGGGCTGCAGGAGGAGGGAACTAGAACTGGGGGTAGCGGGGGGAACTAGAACTGGGGGCAGGAGGGGAGGACTAGAGCTGAGGGCAGCAGGAGGGGGGAACTAAAACTAGGGGCAGCAGTGGAGAGGGGAACCAGTATTCGGGGAAGCAGGGGAAAACTAGAACTGTGGGGGCAGCAGGAGAGGAATAGCACTAGGGTCAGCAGGGAGAATACAACTGGGGGAAGCATTGGGGGAACTAGAATTGGAGGCAGCCAGGAGGGACTAGAACTGGGGGCTGCAGGAGGAAAGAACTAGAACTGGGGGCAGCAGGGGAGAGGGTAACCAGAACTCGGGGCAGCAGGGGGGGGGCAGAACTGGTGGCAGCGGGGGCGCTAGAACTGGAGGCCACAGGGGGGGCTAGAACTGGGTGCAGGAGGCAAGAACTAGAACTGGGGGCAGCAGGGGGGGCTAGAACTGGGGGCTTCAGGAGAAAGGAGCTGGAGCTGAGGGCAGCAGGGGAGAGGAAAACTAGAAATGGGGGCACCAGGGGGAAACTGGAATTGTGGGCAGCAGGGGGTAGAACTGGGGGCAACAGGAGAACTTGAATCGGGGGCTGCAGGGGGGGACTAGAACAAGGGTCCTCGGGGTGGACTAGAACTGGGGGCTGCAGGAGGAGGGAGCTAGAACTGCAGGAAGCAGGGGAAATAAGAACTGGAGGCTACTGTAGCTGGGGGCTGCAGGAGGGGGGACTACAACTGGCAGCAGCGGGGGGAACTAAAACTGGAGGCTGCAGGGCAGGAGGGGGAATTAGAACTGTGAGTAGCAGGGTAGTGAAAAAGTGAGGGCAAAAAAAGGGGCCTAGAACTGGAAGCAGCAGGGGGAACTCGAACTGGGGACAGCAGGGGGAGACCAGTTCTAGTCGCCCCTGCTGCCCCAGTACTAGAGGCAGTGGAGAGAGAACTCGAACTGAGGGCAGCAGGGGAGGCCTAGAACTGAAGGCAGCACCGGAAACTAGAACTGGGGACAGCAGGGAGGACTAGAACAGGGTCAGCAGGGGGGATTAGAACTAGGGGCTGCAGGAGGGGGGAATCTAGAACTGGGGGTGGTGGGGGGGACTAAATTTGGAGGCAGCAGGGGGGGACTAGAACTGGCGACTGCAGGAGGGGTATCTAGAACTGATAGCTGCTGGAGGGGGAACAAGAACTGGGGTCTGAAGGGGAGTCCTGTAACTGGGGGCTGCAGGAGCAGGGGGACTAGAACTGGAGGCAGCAGTGGGGAACTACATCTTAGGGCTGCAGGAGAGAGGGATAGAACTGGGGGCAGCTTGGAAAGTTAAACAGAAACCAGGGGACTAGAACTGGGAGCTGCAGAAGGATGAAACCAGAACTGGGGCAGGAGGTGGGCAAAACTAGAACTGGGGGCAGCAGGGGGGATAAGATCTGCGGGCAGAAGGGGGGGCTAGAACTGGGGGCAGAAAGGTGGACTAGAACTGGGGCTGCAGGAGGGGGGACAAGAACTGGGGGCTGCAGCAGGAGGGACAAGAAGTGGGGGCAGAAAGGGGGCCTACAACTGGGAGCAGCAGGGGGGGCTAGAACTGGGGGCAGCAGTTGGGGACTTGAACTAGGGCAGCAGGGGGAATTAGAATTGGGTGCAACTCGGGCGACTAGAACTGGGGGCAGAAGAGGGGGGACTAGAACTGGGGCCAGCAGGGGGGACTAGAACAGGGGGAAGCAAGGGATGGACTAGAACTGGGGGCAGTAGGGGGGACTAGAACTAGGGGCGCAGGAGGGGGAACTAGAACTGTGTGCTGCAGGAGGGGTAAATAGACTTGGGGGCTGCAGGAGGGGATCTAGAACTGGGGGCTGCAGGAGGAAAGCAATTGAACTGGGGGCAGCAGGGGGGACTAGAACTGGGGGCTGCAGGAGCAGGGGGACTAGAACCAGGGGCAGCAGTGGGGGACTATATCTTCAGGCGGCAGGATAGGGGGTAGATCTGGAGGAAGCAGGGGAGGGGGAACTAAAATCGGGGGACTAGAACTGGGTGCTGCAGAACTAGGGGTAGGAGCGGGGAGAAACTAGAACTGGGGGCAGGAGGGGGACTGGAAATGGGGGCAGGAGGGGGACTAGAACTGGGGGCTGCAAGAGGGGGGGCAAGAACTGGGGGCAGCAGTAGGGACTAGAACTGGGGGCAGCAGGGGGGATTAGAACTGGGGGCAGCAGGGGGGACTAGAACTGGGGGCAGCAGGGGGGACTAAAACTGGGGGCAGCAGAAGGGACTAGAACTGGGGCAGCAGGGGGGACTAGATCTGTGGGCAGCAGGGGGAAGTAGTACTGGGGGAGGCAGGGGGAATGGAACTAGGGACAGCAGAGTAGGGGCTGCAGGAGGAAGGAAATCTCGAAATAGAGCCAGCAGGGGGAGAATAGAACTTGGGGCTGCAGGAGGGGGGACTAGAACTGAGGGCAGTAGGGTGGTTCTAAAACCGGGTGCAGCAGGAGGGGGCAGGCGAGAACTAGAACTGGCGGTTGCAGGAAGGGGGGACTAGAAGTTGGGGTAGCGGGGGAACTAAAACTGGAGGCTTCAGGAGAAGGAACTAGAACTGGGGGCAGCAGGGGGACTAGAACAGGGGTCTGCAGCAGGGGCGAATAGAACTGGAGGCTGCTGGAGGGGGAACTAGAACTGGAGGCAGCAGGGGGGGTCTAGAACTGGGACACAGGGGGGACTAGAACTGATGGCAGCAGGGGACTACAACTAGGGCAGCAGGGGGGACTAGAACTGAGGGCATTAGGGAGGGTCTAGAACCGGGTGTAGCAGGAGGGGGCAGGGGGGACTAGAACCGGGGGGAGCAGGGGGGACTAGTACTGGGTGCAGCTCGGGCAACTAGAACTGGGGGCAGAAGAGGGGGGACTAGAACTGGGGCCAGCAGGGGGAAATAGAACAGGGGGAAGCAAGGGATGGACTAGAACTGGGGGTAGTAGGGTGGACTAGAACTAGGGGCTGCAAGAGGGGGGACAAGAACTGGGGGCAGCAGTAGGGACTAGAACTGGGATCAGCAGGGGGGACTAGAACTGGGGGCAGCAGAAGGGACTAGAACTGGGGCAGCAGGGGGAACTAGATATGTGGGCAGCAGGGGGAAGTAGTACTGGGGGAGGCAGGGGGAATGGAACTAGGGGCAGCAGAGGGGGACTTAAAGTAGGGGCTGCAGGAGGAAGGAAATCTAGAACTAGAGCCAGCAGGGGGAGAATAGAACTTGGGGCTGCAGGAGGGGGGACTAGAACTGAGGGCAGTAGGGTGGTTCTAGAACCGGGTGCAGCAGGAGGGGCAGGCGAGAACTAGAACTGGGGGTTGCAGGAAGGGGGCACTAGAAGTTGGGGTAGCGGGGGAACTAAAACTGGAGGCTTCAGGAGAAGGAACTAGAACTGGGGCAGCAGGGGGACTAGAACAGGGGTCTGCAGCAGGGGCGAAAAGAACTGGAGGCTGCTGGAGGGGGAACTAGAACTGGAGGCAGCAGGGGGGGTCTAGAACTGGGACACAGGGAGCTACTAGAACTGATGGCAGCAGGGGACTACAACTAGGGCAGCAGTGTGGACTAGAACTGAGGGCAGTAGGGAGGGTCTAGAACCGGGTGCAGCAGGAGGGGGCAGGGGGGACTAGAACCGGGGGCAGCAGGGGGGACTAGTACTGGGTGCAGCTCGGCAACTAGAACTAGGGGCAGAAGAGGGGGGACTAGAACTGGGGCCAGCAGGGGGGAATAGAACAGGGGGAAGCAAGGGATGGACTAGAACTGGGGGCAGTAGGGGGGACTAGAACTAGGGGCTGCAAGAGGGGGGACAAGAACTGGGGGCAGCAGTAGGGACTAGAACTGGGATCAGCAGGGGGGACTAGAACTGGGGGCAGCAGAAGGGACTAGAACTGGGGGCAGCAGAAGGGACTAGAACTGGGGCAGCTGGGGGGGACTAGATCTGTGGGCAGCAGGGGGAAGTAGTACTGGGGGAGGCAGGGGGAATGGAACTCGGGGCAGCAGAGGGGGACTTAAAGTATGGGCTGCAGGAGGAAGGAACTCTAGAAATAGAGCCAGCAGGGGGAGAATAGAACTTGGGGCTTCAGGAGGGGGAGGGGACTAGAACTGAGGGCAGTAGGGTGGTTCGAGAACCGGGTGCAGCAGGAGGGGGCAGGCGAGAACTAGAACTGGGGGTTGCAGAAAGGGGGGACTAGAAGTTGGGGTAGCGGGGGAACTAAAACTGGAGGCTTCAGGAGAAGGAACTAGAACTGGGGGCAGCAGGGGGACTAGAACAGGGGTCTGCAGCAGGGACAAATAGAACTGGAGGCTGCTGGAGGGGGAATTAGAACTGGAGGCAGCAGGGGGGGTCAAGAACTGGGACACAGGGGGGACTAGAACTGATGGCAGCAGGGGACTACAACTAGGGCAACAGGGGGGACTAGAACTGAGGGCAGTAGGGGTGACTAGTACTGGGTGCATCTTGGGCAACTAGAACTGGGGGCAGAAGAGGGGGGACTAGAAATGGGGCCAGCAGCGGGGAATAGAACAGGGGGAAGCAAGGGATGGACTAGAACTGGGGGCAATAAGGGGGACTAGAACTAGGGGCACAGGAGGGGGAAATATAGAACTGGGGGCAGTGGGGGGAACTAGAACTGAAAGCTGCAGGAGGTGGATCTAGAACTTGGAGCTTCAGGAGGAAAGAAATAGAACTGGCGGTAGCAGGGGGGACTAAGACTGGGGGCTGCAGGTGAGGGGGGAAAGGAATAGACCTGGGGACAGCAGGGGGCCTATGACTGTGGATTGCAGGAGTGGGGAGACTAGAACTGGGGACAGCAGTGGGGGACTAGATCTTCAGGCTTCAGGAGAGGGGTTAGAACTGGGGGCAGCAGGGGGGGACTAGAACCGGGGGACTAGAACTGGGTGCTACAGATGAGTGTAACCAGAACTGCGGTCAGGAGGGGGGAGAAATTAGAAGTGGGGACCAGGAAGGGGGAGAAACTAGAACTGGGGGCAGCAGGGGGAATTAGATCAGGGGGCAGGAGGGGATACTGGAACTGGGGGCAAAAGGGGGACTAGAACTGGGGGATGAGGAGGGGGGACAAGAACTAGGTGAAGCAGGGGGGACTAGAACTGGAGGCAGCAGGGGGGATTAGAACTGGGGGCAGCAGGGGGTGCTAGATCTGAGGGCAGCAGGGTGAAGTAGGATGGGGGAAGCAGGGGGAATAAAATTGGTGACAGCAGAGGGCTTCTAAATTTAGGGGCTAAAGGTGGAAGGAAATCTAGAACTGGGAGCAGCAGGGGTGGAAATGGAACTGGAGGCAGCAGGGGGTACTAGAACTTGGGTCTGCAAGAGGGGGGGACTAGAACTGAGGGCAGAAGGGTGGGTCTAGAACTGGGTGCAGCAGGAGGGGGCAGGGGGGACTAGAACAAGGGGCTGCAGGAGGGGAAATTAGACTTGGGGGCTGCATGAGGGGATCTAGAACTGGGGGCTGCAGGAGGAAAGTAATTGAACTGGGGGCAGCAGGGGTGACTATAACTGGGGGCTGCAGGAGCAGGGGGACTAGAACCAGGGGTAGCAGTGGGGGACTATATCTTCAGGCGGTAGGAGCAGGGGGTAGGTCTGGAGGCAGCAGGGGAGGGGGAACTAAAATCGGGGGAATAGAAGTGGGTGCTGCAGAAGGGTGAATCCAGAACTGGGGGCAGGAGCGGGGAGAAACTAGAACTGGGGGCAGGAAGGGGACTGGAACTGGGGGCAGGAGGAGGACTAGAACTGGGGGCTGCAAGAGGGGGGACAAGAACTTGGGGCAGCAGTAGGGACTAGAACTGAGATCAGCAGGGGGGACTAGAACTGGGGCAGCAGGGGGGACTAGAACGGGAGGCAGCAGGGGGGACTAGAACTGGGGGCAGCATAAGGGACTATAACTGGGGCAGCAGGGGGAATAGATCTGTGGGCAGCAGGGGGAAGTAGAACTGGGGGAGGCAGGAGGAATAGAACTAGGGGCAGCAGAGGGGGACTTAAAGTAGGGGCTGCAGGAGGAAGGAAATCTAGAACTAAAGCCAGCAGGGGGGGAATAGAACTTGGGGCTGCAGGAGGGGGGGAACTAGAACTGAGGGCAGTAGGGTGGGTCTAGAACTGGGGGCAGCAGGGGGGTCTAGAACTGATGGCAGCAGGGCACTACAACTAAGGCAGCAGGGGGGGGCTACAACTGAGGGCAGTAGGGAGGGTCTAGAACCGGTGCAGTATGAGTGGGCAGGAGGGACTAGAACCGGGGCCAGCAGGGGGGACTTGTACAGGGGGCTGGTGGAAGGGCGACTAGAACTGGAGGCTGCAGGAGAGGGAACTAGAAATGGGGGCAGCAGGGGGGTCTAGAACTGGGGCAGCAAGGGGGGCTAGAACTGAGGACAGCAGGGGGGACTGAAACTAGGGTAGTATAGGAGACTAGAACTGGGGCAGCAGCAGAGCGGACAAGAATTGGGGCAGCAGGGGAGTCTAGAACTGGGACAGCAAGGGGGACTAGATCTGCAGGCAGCAGGGGGGACTTGAACTGGAGGCCGCAGAGGGGGACTAAGACTGGGGGCAGCAGAGTAGGACTAGAACTGGGAGCTGTAGAAAGGGGGGACTAGAATTGGGGGAAGCAGTGGGGGACTAGGTCTTCGGGATGCAGGAGCAGGGGATAGAAATGGGGGCTGGAGGGGAGGGGGAACTAGATCTGGGGGCGGCAGGGGGGAACTAGAACTGGAGGCAGCATGGGGGATAAACTATAATTGGGGGCAGGAGGATGGAGAAACTAGAACTGGGGCAGCGGGGAGTATTAGATCTGGGGGCAGGAGGGGGGACTAGAACTGGGGGCAGCAAGGGGGGGCAGAACTGGGGCAGAACTGGGGACTAGAACTGGGGGCTGCATGTGGGAGGACAAGAACTGGGGACAGAAGATTGGGTCTAGACCTGGGGGCTGCAGGAGGGGAGAATAGAACTGGGGGCAGTAGTGGGGGACTAGATTTTTGGCCTGCAGGAGAGGGGGCTAGAAACGGGGGCAGGATGGAAGGGGGAACTAGAACTGGGGGTGGCAGGGGGGGGGGGCTAAATCTGGGGGCTGCAGAAGGGGGGAACTAGAACTGGGGGTAGAATGGTGGAGAAACCAGAACTGGGGGCAGGAGGAGGGACTAGATCTGGGGGCAAGAGGGGGCTGTAACAATCGTAGTAATATCTGCATCGTATAGTACAGTCATGGCCATAAGTTTTGATTATGACACAAATATTATATTTTCACATGATTTGTTGCCCTCTGGTTTTTATGTGTGTTTGTCAGATGTTTTATCACATACAGAAATACAAGTGAAATCATATTATGAGTAACAAAAGCTTGTATTGACAGTTAGAATGAGTTAATGCAGCAAGTCAATATTTGCAGTGTTGACCCTTCTTCTTCAGGACCTCTGCAATTCTCCCTGGCATGCTCTCAATCAACTTCTGGACCAAATCCTGACTGATGGCAGTCCATTCTCGCACAATCAATGCTTGCATTTTGTCACAATTTGTTGGTTTTTGTTTGTCCACCTGTCTCTTGATGATTGACCACAAGTTCTCAATGGGATTAAGATCTGGGGAGTTTCCAGGCCATGGACCCAAAATCTCTATGTTTTTTTCCCTGAGTCATATAGTTATTACCTTTGCTTTATGGCAAGGTGCTCCATCATGCTGGAAAAGGCATTGTTGATCACCAAACTGCTCTTGGACGGTTGGGAGAAGTTGCTCTTGGAGGACATTCTGGTACAATTCTTTATTCATGGATGTGTTTTCAGGCAAGACTATGAGAGAGCCGATCCCCTAGGCTGAGAAGCAACCCCACACATGAATGGTTGCAGGATGCTTTACAGTTGGAATGAGCCAAGACTGGTGGTATCGCTAACTTTGTCTTCTCCGAACAAGCTGTTTTCCAGATGTTCCAAACAATCGGATAGGGGATTCATCAGAGAAAATGACTTTACCCCAGTCCTCAGCAGTCCACCTTTTGCAGAATATCAGTCTGTCCCTGATGTTTTTTCTGGAGAGAAGTGGCTTCTTTGCTGCCCTCCTTGACACCAGGCCTTGCTCCAAGAGTCTCTGCAGTCTCACAATGCGTGTAGATGCACTCACACCTGCCTGCTGCCATTTCTGAGCAAACTCAGCACTGCTGGTAGCCCGATCCCGAAGCTGAAACACTTTTAAGATACGGTCCTAGCGCTTGCTGGTCCTTCTTGGGTGCCCAGGAGCCTTTTTGGCAACAATGGAACCTCTCTTCTTGAATTCCTTGATGATGTGATAGATTGTTGACCGAGGTGCAATCTTTCTAGCTGCCATACTCTTCCCTGTTTTGTGCAGTGCAATGTTGACTGCATGTGTTTCTTTGGAGATAACCATGGATAACAGAAGAGAAACAATGATGCCAAGCACAGTCCTCCTTTTAAAGTGTTCAGTGGTGTGATTCTTACTTAATCATGACAGATTGATCTCCAGTCCTATCCTCATCAACACCCATGCCTGTGTTAATGGAGCAATCACTGAAACCATGTTAGCTGCTCCTTTTAAGGCAGGCCTGCAATGAAGTTGAAATGTTTTTTTGGGGAAAAAGTTCATTTTCTAGGCAAATATTGACTTTGTAATTCATTGCTGTTAAGCTGATCACTCTTTATAACATTCTGGAGTATATGCAAATTGCCATTGTAAAACCTGATGCAGTAGACTTTGTAAAAATTAACATTTGTATCATTCTCAAAACTTTTGGCCATGACTGTACTGTTACAGTGCCAGTCTTTAGTAATTTTTGCATCATATAGTATTACATCACAGCAACAGCCTTAGTACTATTTGCAATATCTAGTACTACGTTCCAGTACCAGTCTTAGTACTTGCATCAAACCTTTTACTGCATCCACATATACCCTAAATTGCAAGATGAGTTTTAACTGTTGAGAAAAATAAACGGATCCAGCTTACCCAAAGCTTTTTTTGTCTGATTCATCTCCAGGGCACTCAAAACATGGCATAACTTGGAGTAAAGAAGTATGGATCCGGCTCAGGAATTGGAGTAATTCAAAGCCTTTATTTCAAGTTAGCATGACATCCAAAGCATATTTACAGAATTTGGGAAAAACATTAACACATTTCAAGCAACAACTGTGCTCTTACTTATGATTATTTCAATTCGGAGGGGGGGGGGTGTGAAACAGGTTGTGTGATATACACGCTTCGACAAAATGTTACACCCACCCATACTGATGTCATAACCCTAAAGGAATAAATTCTTGGAATTATTAAACAATATTTATACATATGAGTTAAAATCAAACTTTTAAAATAATCGATACATAGTCCTGAACAAAGTCTAAGCTAGGTGAAACTAACATATACTGTATGTAAAGCTTGACTTGGGCATATCGGTTACTGTCGTAATGATTTGAAGTATCATATTGGTCATGTGACTTCCCCACGTGATCACACTTGATAAATTCACATTTGTGATGTTGAGACACTTCATCACTAGAACAAAATGGACACCATCTGAGATGGTGCATGGATGCGTCACAATAGGAACAGGTAAGTATAGATACTGAGGAATGTAAAGTCCGCTGGGGGAGGGGGCAATCTGAGTATGGGGTCAGATTCTTCAGAAGAAGATCTGGAGTCTGACATTCCACCCACGGCATAGAAATAGTCTGCTTAATTGTGGGTCGTCCAAACATCTAAGGCAGGGGTAGGGAACCTATGGCTCGGGAGCCATATGTGGCTCTTTTGATGGCAGCATCTGGCTCTCAGACAAATCTAAGACACACACAGCGATGATCACTGGATGCAGGGAGGGATGTTACCACTGCCAGCGTCCTTTGTCTGACCCAAGGTGCCATCGCCACCCCATTGCTTAGATGACAGCGCTTGTGTCATAGAGTAGAGAATCATCCACTCTTCCCTATGACCGAAGCAATGATGGCAGCGGCGCCTGGGTCAAAGAGAAGAGTTTGGAGTGATGAGAAGCCACTGAAGGGAGAGCAGGTAGGTGAGTATTCCCTTTTTTTCTCTGACTAACTATCTACTGTGGGCATGTGCTAGAGCTACCTATCTACTGGGGCCTGGGGGCATGTGCTGTGGCTACCTATCTACTGGGGCCTGGGGGCATGTGATGTGGCTACCGATCTACTGGGGGCATGTGCTGTGACTACCTATCTAATGGGGGCATGTGGCTACCTATTTACTAGCAGGCATGTGATGATGCTACCTATCTACTGGGGGGCATGTGCTGTGGCTACCTATCTACTGGGGAGCATGTGCTGTGACTACCTAACTACTGGGGAGCATGTGCTGTGACTACCTATCTAATGGGGGCATGTGGCTACCTATTTACTAGCAGGCATGTGATGATGCTACCTATCTACTGGGGGGCATGTGCTGTGGCTACCTATCTACTGGGGAGCATGTGCTGTGACTACCTAACTACTGGGGAGCATGTGCTATGACTACCTAACTACTGGGGAGCATGTGCTGTGACTACCTATCTAATGGGGGCATGTGGCTACCTATCTACTGGGGGGGGCATGTGCTGTGGCTACCTATCTACTGGGGAGCATGTGCTGTGACTACCTATCTACTGGGGAGCATGTGCTGTGACTACCTATCTAATGGGGGCATGTGGCTACCTATTTACTAGCAGGCATGTGATGATGCTACCTATCTACTGGGGGGCATGTGCTGCGGCTACCTATCTACTGGGGGGCATGTGCTGTGACTACCTATCTACTGGGGAGCATGTGCTGTGACTACCTATCTAATGGGGGCATGTGGCTACCTATTTACTAGCAGGCATGTGATGATGCTACCTATCTACTGGGGGGCATGTGCTGCGGCTACCTATCTACTGGGGGGCATGTGCTGCGGCTACCTATCTACTGGGGAGCATGTGCTGTGACTACCTATCTACTGGGGAGCATGTGCTGTGACTACCTATCTACTGGGGAGCATGTGCTGTGACTACCTATCTAATGGGGGCATGTGGCTACCTATTTACTAGCAGGCATGTGATGATGCTACCTATCTACTGGGGGGCATGTGCTGTGGCTACCTATCTACTGGGGGGCATGTGCTGTGGCTACCTATCTACTGGGGAGCATGTACTGTGACTACCTAACTACTGGGGAGCATGTACTGTGACTACCTAACTACTGGGGAGCATGTGCTGTGGCTACCTATCTACTGGGGAGCATGTGCTGTGACTACCTAACTGCTGGGGAGCATGTACTGTGACTTTCTAACTACTGGGGAGCATGTGCTGTGACTACCTATCTAATGGGGGCATGTGGCTACCTATTTACTAGCAGGCATGTGATGATGCTACCTATCTACTGGGGGGCATGTGCTGTGGCTACCTATCTACTGGGGGGCATGTGCCGTGGCTACCTATCTACTGGGGGGCATGTGCCGTGGCTACCTATCTACTGGGGGGCATGTGCCGTGGCTACCTATCTACTGGGGGGCATGTGCCGTGATTACCAATATACTGGGGGACCTGTTCTGTGGCTACCTATCTACTTGGGGACATGTGCTGGGGATAGCTGTCTATTTGGGTGCATGTGCTGTGGCTACCTATTTACTGGGTGTCATGTGATGTGGCTACCTATCTACTGGGGGTGTGTACTGGGGCTACCTATCTACTGGGGGTATGTGCGGTGGCTACCTAGTTACTGGGAGCCATGTGATGTGGCTAACTATCTACTGGGGCTACCTATTTATTGTGGGGCATGTGCTGTGGCTACATATTTACTGGGGTCCATGGACTGGGGCTACCTATCTACTGGGGGACATGTGCTGTGGCTACTTATCTACTGGAAGGCATGTGCATATGGTACGGCTCTCACAGAATTACATTTTAAAATATGTGGTGTTCATGGCTCTCTCAGCCAAAAAGGTTCCTGACCCCTGATCTAAGGGGAGGTAGGTGGAGACTACCCCCTTACATGACGATTATGTTACAGTCTCCCAAGGATTTTAAGAACTATGAGGTATTACCTATGTACAAGCGATATCTGACCGAAAGGGAAGGTAGTCATATAGTTGAGGAGCAAACCCCCAGGCTCCGTTCGTGGGAAGCATACCATGTGGAGTAAGCTTATGGAGGAACTACACAGGCCAGCCCTGCTAGAGTTAATTGCCAGTGGGATAGAGCCAGCATGTCCCCTCTGCCTTTGGGCCATGTCCCTCTAGGAATGTCACCCAGATGAACTTCCTGGTCAAGTGCAACGCTGAGGAGGGGAAACTGAAAGAGGACAGTACAACAACAAACAATTTTTGACAATGTACAGGGGGAGACAAGACAATGTACCGTGGGTAAATAAGAAGGGGAGACCGGGAAAGGAATGAGCAAGATCGATGATTGGGCTATATGTCAGCTATAAATTAGGTTACTATGCCCAAGAGGTCTTTGAATCTCGGAGAATCCCTGAGTGCTATCCATGGCTGCCATAACTTTAGAAAGACCTCACTGGTGCCAAGGGTCTGCCATTGCCTCCTCCATTCGATGTATGTGCATCAGTTCTTGGTCCCAGTCAGAAAGAGAGGGGGTAGTAGTAGAGCATCATCTACAAGGAATTAATTTGCGAGCCACTATGAGAGAAAACCGCAGGAGGCTACTTTGTTTTTTTTATAGCGCCAGGAAGGATGGTAATAAGGGCCGCCTCTGGAGTTCTAGGGGCCTCTGCCCCATCACTTTGGATGTCACTTTGAACACCTGATCCCATAAAGGAGCTAGTTTGGGGCACGACCACCATATGTGTCGCATGTCACCTGTATCTGTTCCACACCTCCAACACTTGTCCTGGATTGATGGAAAGATCGAATGCAACCTGTAGCATCTGGAGAGGATTTTATAGTTTCTCTCCTGTGCAGACTATAGAAAGCTTGTGCATGTACAGAAATCTCTTTTCCCAGTCTCTGGAGAGGACACCCATAGACCTTCAGAGGACACCCATAGAAGGTCACGGATAGGAATCGGGGAGCTATTCTGTTCCAATCGCACCAAGTATGCAGGTGGTGGTTCCAGTGCAGTAGCCACACTAAAGTTTGCTTGCAGCCTAATCGAAGATATTTGAAGAGCTGGGTAGGTGGGGTTATTGGAGCTCCCTGAAAGAAATCGGGGCAGGACATCCATTTTAAGCACATTAATTCTGCCAAACTACGTTCATTGTTTCTTATTGTGCGAGTGTAGGTACAACAGGATGCGCTCCAAAAGTGGCAGATGGTTAAGGGAGTATATTTTGGACAGGTCCATAGGGACTTGGATTCCTAGATATTAAATTGACGTAGGGCGCCAGCGAAATGGAAAATTTTCTTTAACCAGCTGGATGTCCTCCACAGGAGGGGATATGTTTAAGGCCTAAGACTTGTTGAAGTTGATCTTAAAGTTACTCAGTTGACTATAAGTATCAAATTTCTTGAGAAAGGGTGGGAGCGAGATCCTAGGCTGGGCAACATAGAGTAAAAGGTCATCGCCGCTGTAGTGTCGCTGACCTACTTGGATACCATGTATGTTGGGGTTGTGTCTAATAGCGTTAGCCAGATGTTCCATTACAATTACATAAAGGAGGGGGGAGAGCAGACACCCCTGTCGGGTACCATTCCTAATGTGTATGGGGCTAGAGAAGAACCTGTTGGCTCTAATTCTGGCCTTAGGAGCATCATTTAGAGCAAGGATTTTGCCCAAGAAGTTAGGTCCCAGACCCAGGTGTGAGAGGGCCTGGGACAGGAAGCCCCAATGTACCCTGCCAAAGCCCTTTTCTGCGTCTATTGACAAGAGGCAACTTGTTTTGTTCAAGTTGTCCCTAGCCTCCCTACCCTTGACAAATCCCATCTGATCTGTGTTGATGGAATTCGGTAGGTGGGCGGCCATCCTAAACCTATAACTTCAAGACTCTTCAAGTCTACATTTAAGAGGGAGATGGGCCTATAGCTAGCTGGTGAAAGAGGGTCCTTGTCAGGTTTCAATAGGACACTAATGGTGGCCTCTAACTTCCATTGTAGAAGACTATGGAAGGGGAGATGGCATTGAGGACCCTAGTGAGGAAAGGCGAGAGGGCCACCCCGAAAAGCTTATAGAAAGTGGGGGAGAAGCCATCAGGACCAGGGCTTTTCCCAGAGGGAGTGTTCTTGAAAGCATTGAGTATTTCAGCTGAGCTAAAGTCAGATTCAAATGATTCGGTCACCTCCTTATCAATGTGGGGTAAGGCAGTTTCTCTGATATACTCGTCTATTTTGTTTGACACTCGGGCCGAGTCTGAATCTGCAAGTTGGCCTTTTAGATTGTACAGCTGGAGGTAGTATGCGCCAAATTCCGCGCTGATGTGTGACTTTGCCATTGATGGTTTTAATGCGAGGCATGTGTGTCATTTCGGAGAATTTATTGAGTGCTCGTACAGGTGGCCTTTAAATGGCATGCGCTGGGCCAAAGATTTCCTGTCAAGCAGAGCGTGAATTTCATCTCTAAGAATTATCAGATCTGCCAGGTCTTTAGGGGATTGTCTTGATTTATGTCTCCCTTCCAAGAGATGCAGCAGTTGCAGTAACTAGGTGAGTTTGGCAGAGTTCTCCCTTTTAAGTCTGACCCCGTGTTCTGTGAAGCAGCTACGGAGTTCACACTTGAGGGCCTCCCACTTCATTGGGAGAAGTTCCGGGCAAATATGGGGGAGTGCAGGTAGGACTCAATGGATATTTTTGATGTCCTGCGTACAAAGGGCGTGTCTCAGCAGATGATCATTTAGACGCCAGGACCATGGTCGTCTGGCAACCGAGGGCATGGTGACTGACACATAGATTGGGGCATGATCAGATAGAGCAATGTTGCCAATAGTGGCTGTTGGCTCCCAGGTCAGTGCCCTGTGCTGGGGAAGGAAAAAGTCGATACGACCATATGAATCATGTACTGGGGAGTAGTATGTGTAGTCTCTGTCGCTAGGATGTAGGATTGCCAGACATCTACTAATTGGAGGCTGTGTAGATCCCTTTTAATGGCTCTCAGCTGTCACAGTGAGAAGTATCATGTTTTGCTTCTAAGGGGAAATTGAAGTCCCTACCCAGCACCAGCATCCCCTCGGTGAACACTGACAGCTCATTTAGTATAATCCTGCGGACAGAGATTGGGGCACGATTAGGTAGACATAGGTTGGCTAGTGTAAATATCTTGTCAAATATCTGTAATTTGACAAAGTTATATCTGCCAGCTTCATCTAACCTTTCACCCAGGACAACATGAGGAAGAGACCGGTGGACAGCGATAGACATGCCCTTGGAGCGCAAATCAGGGTTAGAGCTATGGAACCAGGCGTTGAAGTATCAATCCCTCAGAACCAGGGGGTGACCAGTCTTGAAGTGCATCTCCTGTAGGAATAAGATTTTAACAACCTGCCTTTTCATGCCATAGAGAATCTGGGATCTTTTCTGGGGAACATTCAGATCCTGTGCATTCACAGTCGCTTCACAGTCGCTATGAAGACAGACCGAGCTATGCCTTGCATGTAGAGTATTTAAATTTGTAGGGGGGGGGCAATAAATTGAGGGAAGAAACACAAGGGAAAAACAAAAGGGTAGATATTCACAGAGAGGTGAAAGGGAGAGATAGGGTGGGGGAAGGGGAAAAACCAGATTAGATAAACGAGGGAGTGAAAGGGGGAGTAGAACAGTAGAAAATAGTAGGGGGTGGGGGAAGTCTGAGGCCTCAGTCAAAGCCCACCCACAATTATGGGGTAGCTAGAAGCACTCACTCAGACCAGCCCGGTGTGTATCCACAAGTGGGAGGTGGTCTACCCAGAGAGGGTACCCGGGCCGCCATATATGATCATTGCTTAAAATAGGTGAGATATTGTCAAACCAGCAAACTAGATAAATAAGAGCAGGAAGACATATAGATGGTAAACACAAAATATAATGAAGTGAGATAACTATAGCATCAGGAGGATACACAGGAACAATAGTCCATGGTACTCAAATGGTAAGGGTACGAGTGTTCACTCTGGAGGGGCTTCCTGGCGCTGCCAGCGCCTTCTCCGGCTTCCCTGCTCTTTGACGCTGGGGACTAGGTGGATTCACTGGGCCGCCAGGCATCAGCAGAGATGGCTAATCCGGTATATCTGGAGCAGGAAGATTAAGGGTGGCCGCCACCGCTGGAAACTCTGCAATAGCTGCAACCTAGTATCCTGGAATACAACCCTCTTGATATCTCTAGCCCTGTTCATGATGACATCTTTCAGTTGATATCTGTGAACGCAGCATATAACGTCCCTAGGATTGTCTTGGGCATCAGGGTGTGCCAATTCCACTGGGGAGTCAACAGGCAGATCCAACACTGAATTGAACACTGTGAGGAGCACCTCGTGGAGCTGGGAGGATTCCACAGATTCTGTCAGGCCCCGTACATGGATGTTGTTGCACCTGCCCCTATTCTCGCCATTGTCGAGCTGGTCTGCTAAGTATTGGAGTGGGTAGAAAGGGCTGACTCGTGGGAGGACACTCTATCGAGTAATGCAGTATGGGCACCCTCTAAGGCCGTCACTCGATTAGTCACCTGTTGAACCTCTTTGCACAGAACGGTAATCTCTGCTATAGGAGTGCTCCAGACATGCCACATAACACTCCATATCTTCCTTTGTGGGAATCTTTATTTTTTTTTGTATAACTGTGTTTTATTGTATTTTCAAAATGAGGTACATGCTTACAAAAACAGTTACAATACAACCCGAGTGATGGAGCATTTCGCATTGTACTGTCAAGGTAAAGGGGTTAAGTAAAGATTGAGAAGGGAGAGAGAAATTATAAGGGGTATGAGGTCAGGAGGAGGGGGGAGATTGGGCAGGAAAGAGTGTCCAAGTTCTTATTAATTAGCATTACTTTAAGCATAGGTTTATTCTATGGGAGTCAGACAGCAACGTCTGATACCCTTTAATTATAAACTGAGTGGAACAAGCAACTATGTAATACCAGCAGCATTTTTTTAAACACTCTGGTCCTCTCCTGGTCTCCTCGTAATTCTTTTATGATACTTTGCTTAGTGATGCAAAACCTTAGTTCTGTTAGGTTGCCAACTTGTATGTCTTTTTATCAAATACACCATTTAACAATGATTTCAGAAGCTTCAAAATAACACCATTCATATACTCATTGCATGTTTCTGGTCATGTCCAGTTAGGTGGTGGTTTGTCCCTGAAGATCCACCAGGGAAGCCACAAGTTTGTAAATTTGTTGTAGATTCAATTTGTGGGAATCGCTTTTAAGTGTGCCTTGAGGGTGCGAAATTCCAATAGTCCCCCCAGTGCCTGAGAGAGCAGAACAGCTTGTTTTAGAGCATATACAGCTTGCGTATACAAATTGTATTGTGAAGAGTCCTTTGGGCTGAAGAGTGGAAGAGCCCAAATGACTCGGATGAAGCCGATGGAGCACTATGCCATGACCACCCAGTCATGGGCCATTGGGCCATCTGAGGGGGGGACCCCGTGTTTTCACGTGGCAGCAGAGATGGCAGAGAATGCCCGCTCCCTGATCCTACATCTGACTCACCAGCGCTCTCCGAAGAAGGTCCTCCATGTGGCGGTGGTTGTAAATCAGGGATGTCCTTCAAGGGGTCCAGAGGGGGATCTCCTAGGTAGCCAGGGCAAACTCCCAGTGGATATCTGAGCATTGTCCGCCGGGTCTTCGATGTTGAAGTGGCTGCCGCTTGTCTCCCCCGTCGGTTCCTGCCAGGTGGGCGGTAGCGGTCGGGGTGGAGGCGGTATTTCCCGAGACCTACGGTGGTGGCTGAGCAGGAGCACCACGTGCGTCGGCCAACTTGGGACTATGTGCGTCTGTGGAACTGTGCGCTGCACATCCCATCTCCATAATCGCCGGTGGGGGATGTACGCTGGCACTCACCACGATCTCGCGTGCCGCTGGTCTGGCCGCCTTCGGCACCCCCACATCCTAGTCTCGGAGCACCCGAAGCTGTGAAGATGATTCACGCCAGGCCGCCATGTCTGGGATACTCCTCTGGGCTACCGCAGTTCCCCGGCCAGAAAGGTATCTGCCGATGCCTCTAGGTGAGCTATGGTGAGTCACAGGCATCGCAACCACTCTACTGCGTTTGGGCCCCATGTTTTCTGTATGATGCTGTTTTAAAAATAGCAAAGAATGTCTACGGCCCGGTATCAGAGCAGGATTTAAGGTAGTGTGCGTGCTGTCTCCTCCATAGCCAGGCTACGCCCCCCACTTCTCTGTTTTTTAACAGCAAAGCTATGTTTCCTCCTCTCTTTGCAAATGCTTTCATACTGTTAACCCTGCCAAGATGTAAATTGACAAAGTGCTTAGATATACCAGATAGATTTTTTTCTTCTGGATGGGCTATATCTTTCAAGTGTTCTAAAAATCTAGTTTTAAACTTTCTACTAGTTTGTCCTATATATTGGATATGGCATTCTACTCATGGGGCACATGTATCATAGTTTTTCGGGTGCCAATTTGGCCAGTTGGCCTCCTTAATTATTACAATATCAAGTTTTTTCCCTATGTGATACATGTGATGAGTTGCCTGTTTAGTCTCACTTTTGGGACTTTTTGTGGTGTGCGACTTTTTAGACGATTCTCTTGGGATATTAGGTTGGAGCATACTATGGGCAGCAAATTGGAGTACATTTAAAACTAACTTTTATTAATAACCATTTAAAAATAGATACATAGAAAATGCCCACACACCTTTCGTGAGCTCAAAAAGCCTTCGATGTACCAATAGGTTTACACACAATGCTAGGTATATAATGGGTTGGATATATTATTCACTATGTACACCCAGAGCTACAATGTCATAAATGCATGAAAGTAAGGGTAGATCTTACCGGGTTCTTCCGTCATAGTGTGATACATACCCACTTGTCAAAGTGAGCTTCATCCCCATTTATGGTGGATAAGGTCATGTATTTGGTAATCCACTTCTTTAGGAGGGTACGGGCAGGTGCAAATGTGTAGCCCTATCCCCCTTAATCTAGCTCCCACCCTAACAAGGGCGGTCCCCAGTAGTACTGTCCCTACCAGAACACTTGCACCTCCCTTCCCTGATGCGTTTCAACATCTGTATCATCAGAGGGAATCACAGGGAGTGCTCTGCAGGAAATTTAAAGTGCAAACAAAGGGGTCAGAATCAATATACCACTTGATATATATAAAGATATAAGTCATGGAGCTTAAGTCCTAATCCTTACCGGTTTAGGGTGATCTTGGTGGATGGAGTGCCATCACACCAGAGGCTTAACTGTGAAGCCGTCTATCGTATGCCTGGTGGTGTGGCGTGTGACGCTAACTCACAATGTGCAGGCTTTCTTAAATCCCCCTTACCCCGCCCTCGTGGTGTGACGTGTAACGCCGTGGTCAAGGCGACATTGTCATCGTCTGGGCTTGCCGATCAAATGCCCGGATATACGTCACCACTTCCGGTATGCGGCGGTGTGGGAAGTGTACGTTGTCATAGAGACAAATCAATACGCAATTCTCTTCTGTAAGTAGTATGAGATGCGCTCAAAACAATTGTATTTGGTACAGCAGAAGTCCTCTCTACAGCAACCGAGGAGGACACAACGGCCTACATCGGGTACTCGTCAATAGTAAGTTACAACCTTATAAAAGAAACCATATGATTACGCTTTCATTTGTTCTCTTGGTCAATATAAGGAGACTACTTAAGTTGTTCCTATCACCTAGGGGTCAATTTTGCTTTAATCTATTGTTTACATTGTGGGGGCAGGGGTATCCAAGGAGAATAGAGACCATGCAGGTGTATCACATATTACAGGCGTATCCATAAGTATTCGTAAAATGTACCTGTGGGTTATAAAAAGCATGCATATTGTAAATTCAGACCCTTATACCGTGTTCAGGCGGTGTATCCACCTAGCCTCTCTTTGGAGGACTCTCTTATCCCAGTCTCCTCCCCTTGCAGGATAGGGGACCAGATCGATACCCATGAATTTTAGGACTGATGGTGTGCCTCCCTGGGCCATATGTACATGACGGGCGATTGGAGTGTCCCTTTCATTCATTATGTCCCATAAATGGTCACCAATTCTCCTTCGGAATTCACGAATTGTCTTCCCTATGTATTCCATGCCACATACGCATGTTGCTTTGTAAATTATTCCCATGGATTTACAATTAATGAAATCTTTGATTTCATAAGTTTCATTTGTGTTGTTCCCATGGAACGTTTTTCCTGTTGTGACATATGGGCAGGCTACACATCCGCTACATCTGTAGCATCCCTTTGGTTTCCGATCTAGCCAAGTGTTCGTGGGGAGGAGGGGGGGGTGAAATGGCTGTGGACCACTCTATCTCGGAACGATCTGCCCCGTCTAAACGTGACAGCTGATTTTTGTGCCAGTACTCCTTTCAAATCTGGATCCATAAGGAGAATGGACCAGTGTTTTTTCAACACCTCTCTTGCCTCGTTGGCCCCATTGTCAAATGTGGTTATCATCCTAATTGTTTTCTCATTAGTTCCCTCTCTACTCTTTTCTCCGTGTAGTAGTGTGTGTCTGGGTCTACTACATGCATATTCATAAGCTCCTTTGAGGCTACTATCGGGATAACCCCTCTCTTTAAATCTAGTTCTTAGATCATCTGAACACCTCTTGAACTCCCTGTCATCACTGCAGTTCCTCCTCATCCGTAAATATTGACCCTTCGGTATACCTCTCGGAGGGCCAATGGGTGGTAACTGTCCCATTGTAGCAACGCATTCGTTGCTGTTGGTTTTCTATATACCGATGTTTCCAACAGACCCCTTTCTCCCTTTTAGATCGTCACATCTAGGAAGGGGAGGGCTTCATGGTGTATTTCACAGGTGAAATGCAGCCCTATCTCGTTGGTATTCAGTTGTTTGACAAAAATTCGAAATGTCTTCGGGTCCCCTCTCCACAAAATGAAAATGTCATCAATATAACGGAAAAAATAACTTGATTCTGTAACTCGATGTCACTTGGTGGGTTGTCTCCAAACACGCATGTACACTCCCACCTGCCCAGGGGCAAATTGGCATAGGTAGGGGCACATGGGTTGCCCATAGCCGTGCCCCTGAGCTGGTGGTAGTGCCTGCGATCAAAAAGAAAAAAATTGTGTGTAAGAGAGAATTGTAATAAATCCATCACTAATTTATTGTGTGGGTGATATTGAGTCCCTCTACTTGACAGGAAGAATTCGACTGCTTGAAGACCCTTATCATTTTATGAATGCTTATGGATACGCCTGTAATATGTGAT
This sequence comes from Engystomops pustulosus, assembly GCF_040894005.1. Taxonomy (NCBI): domain Eukaryota; kingdom Metazoa; phylum Chordata; class Amphibia; order Anura; family Leptodactylidae; genus Engystomops; species Engystomops pustulosus. The sequence continues at coordinate 40,515,270 of NC_092414.1, read as the reverse complement.
ACACCTGCATGGACAGGTCTCTATTCTCCTTGGATACCCCTGCCCACACGATGTAAATAATAGATTAAAGCAAAAATGACCCCTAGGTGATAGGAACAACTTAAGTAGTCTCCTTATATTGACAAAGTGAACAAATGAAAGCGTAATCATATGGTTTCTTTTATAAGGTTGTAACTTACTATTGACGAGTACCCGATGTAGGCCGCTGTGTCCTCCTCGGTTGCTGTAGAGAGGACTTCTGCTGTACCAAATACAAATGTTTTGAGGGCATCTCATACTACTTACAGAAGAGAATTGCATATTGATTTGTTTCTATGACAACGTACACTTCCCACACCGCCGTATACCGGAAGTGGTGACGTATATCTGGTCTCGTGATCGGCGAGCCCAGACGATGACGAGGTGAGCGTCTGGTCGCCTTGACCACGGCGTTACACGTCACAACACGAGGGCGGGGTAAGGGGGATTTAAGAAAGCCTGCACATGGTGAGTTAGCGTCACACGCCACACCACCAGGCATACGATAGACGGCTTCACAGTTAAGCCTCTGGTGTGATGGCACTCCATCCACCAAGATCACCCTAAACCGGTAAGGATTAGGACTTAAGCTCCATGACTCATATCTTTAAATATATCAAGTGGTATATTGATTCTGACCCCTTTGTTTGCACTTTAAATTTCCTGCAGAGCACTCCCTGTGATTCCCTCTGATGATACAGATGTTGAAACGCATCAGGGAAGGGAGGTGCAAGTGTTCTGGTAGGGACAGTACTACTGGGGACCGCCCTTGTTAGGGCGAGAGCTATATTAAGGAGGATAGGGCTACACATTTGCACTTGCCCGTACCCTCCTAAAAAAGTGGATTAACAAATACATGGCCTTATCCACTATAAATGGGGATGAAGCTTACTTTGACAAGTGGGTATGTATCACATGACGGAAGAACCCGGTAAGATCTACCCTTACTTTCATGCATTTATGACATTGTAGCTCTGGGTGTACATAGTGAATAATATATCCAACCCATTATATACCTAGCATTGTGTGTAAACCTATTGGTGCATCGAAGGTTTTTTGAGCTCACGAAAGGTGTCTGGGCATTTTTCTATGTATCTATTTTTAAATGGTTATTAATAAAATTTAGTTTTAAATGTACTCCAATTTGCTGCCCATAATTAATATAGGAGGCATAACCTGTCACAGGATATCTGGTTTATAGATTTATGCTGTTTGTTGGAGCATATTAGTATGAAGGATTTATTTATGAAATTTACCAAATGTGATCTATTTTTATCATCTATAACTGATTTCGCCCATTTGAGCATCCAACGAGTGTAAACCTCTGTTTTTAAGTCTGCTTGTAATCTGATTTGCCTCAATTTCATAGTCAGTGATGTTGCTACAGTTTCGTATCGCTCTGGTTAACTCACCTACGGGGATGGCACAAATTGTGTGTTTAGGATGCTGACTAGTAGCGTGAAGGGTTGTGTTGCCAGCTGTAGGCTTCCTATAAGTGCTGGAAACAATCACTGAGTTTGGTATACTTTGTAGTGTCAAATCTATCTTCGAGGCATCAAACGTAACAAGTAATTCTGAGGTTATACTCATTTTCATTAGGATATTCTATAAAGAGGGGTTTGGCAGACACATCTCGGCTCCAAATTAGTAGGAGACTGTCAATGTATCTGCTATACCATTTAATACAACCACAAAATGGGTTATCTGCAGTCTCCTCCCACCAAGACATAACCAAGTTAGCAAGTGAGGGGGAGAACTTTGCTCCCATATTCACACCACAAATCTGAAGAAAAAACTTGAAAAACATGAAAAAATTGTGTGTCAACACATCAACCACAAATTCTTGTAGAGGTTTGTCATAGGAACTACAACGTTGAAATTTTAATGCCAACATAAGTGCAACATGATATGGTATAGAAGGGTAAAGAGTGATGACATTGTAACTTAACCATGTGTGGCCTGTTTTCCAAATTCTATTTGAAAGAAAGAACATCTCTACTGTCTTTGAGAAAACCTGGTGTCCGTTTTTATCAATTTACCAACTGTGATCACGTGGAGAAGTCACATGACCAATGTATTCAAAAATAATATTCAAAAATAATATTCAAAATGTTACCATAGTAACCGAGTAAAGCTTTTTATATACAGGTCATATTAGTTTCACCTAGAAGCTTAGACTTTGTTCAGGACTATGTATCGATTATTTTAAAAGTTTGATTTTAAATCATACTAAATATTGTGATAGTTCTAAGAATTTGTTCACTTAGGGTTCTGACATCAGTATGGTGGGGGGAACAGTTTCTCGGAGGACGTACATAACACACCCTGTTGTTGCTTGAAACGCGTTGATGTTTTGCCGAAATTCCTGTAACTATGCTTTGGATGACACGCTAACTTGAAGTAAAGGCTTTGAATTCCTCCATTGAGGCAGATCCGAACTTCTTTTCTTTTTAATTGTATCCGTGTATTTCTTAATTCTAGTGTCCATGTTCACTGAATCTGTTTACTCCTAAAGTGCAGTGCCCGTGATGGTAGTAATTACATCTATATGCCCGTATGTTTAGGACAGAGCTAGGGAGTTTTCCCCAACCTTTTGTATACGGGGACTGGCTGCAAGAAAATTTTTTTTTTCCAGGGACCGGCTTATGTGCCCTACAAATACCCACTATATAACCACAACCCATATCATTTTCAGCAGCCCCCGGTCACAGAATTATGCCAAAGTCATCAAAGAGCACGGTACCAATTTTTTTGACAAAGATGGAGTAATGAAGTAATGAAGGATGGAGTAATGAAGGACATTCCAAGTGTAAGCCAACCCAAGTGTAAACAAAGGTACCTAATTTTACCCCCAAAACTGGGCAAAATTAGGCCCTTCCTCTAATTTCTGTAAATAATTCAATGTGAAATTATTTACTGTCTCACTGTCTAGATGCAAGGGCAAGTTTTCATCATTGTGAGGTGAGGGGTATAATAATAATAATAATTCTTCATTTATATAGTGCACACAGATTCTGCAACTCTGCACAGAGCTTGCCAAATCTGTCCCTATGCCCAATGGGGCTCACAATCTAATCAAACCACTTAGCCACCATGCTGCAGTAGGAAGCAGCAGAAAGGTGTGAACTCTGAATGTGCGCTAACCTGGCAGAAACTTTATGCAAGAAGCTCCAGTATGTCTGGTGGCTGTTTCCAGTTTCTGTTTTCCAAAAAGTTTCAGTTTTTATAAAAAATTTGTTTTTGTAAATTGTTTAAGTTGATCCAGGGAGTTACACTTGTGGTTAGGAGCCATTTTCCTTACCTTGGGTGGTGTCATAGTATCATTATATTAGGTTGGAAAAAGACACAAGTCCACCAAGTCCAACCTTTAAAAATGAAACAAATGTTTTTCCCCATAAGCCATGATATTTTTTCTCTCAAGAAAGGCATCCAGGCCTCTCTTGAACATAAACATGTACATATGTGTGTGGTCTTTCACCCATACATAGTTTCAGTACTACTAAACCAATTATTACAGGCACATGTTATATACAGATAGGCTGACACACGTTTCTTTTCTATAAATCTGTATGACCAACTGTTTGCATAGAAATATAAAAGCAAAAAAGAATCAAAAGTATTCAGGTCCAATTAAATCAATACTTTATTAAGAAAAAAAGACATAAAAACAAATATGAATAACACACATATTAAAAAAACATCATTGATGGTACTCCAAAAATAGACTATATTGCCATCTAGCCCGATTGATACCCAGGAAATATATTGCAAAAAAAAGTGCAAGTGCAAAATATATATAAATACTAATGGATAAACATTACTCTTCAACAGAAAAATCATTATGGCACCATGGCCATGTTGAAATTGTGCTCAGTATACATCAACATATAGAGATTAGTTACCCATTCAAGAAATACTCCTGGGTCCTGGGGTGTGGTCAATATCTCCCCAACGCGCATTTCACGTTGTTGTTGCTTCCTCGGGGGGCAATGCAGGACAGGGAGAAAAAAGTATTGTGCACCCTGGGTGAGCTTGCCACCACTGGTCAGTGGCATCTATCTAACAGCTGACACCCCAATGTAACAACCACAGATGGAGTGAGCACCAATTGAAGATGTTTAACCTGTTAAATGAGGGATTCTCCCCCATGATTGCCCCTGGCTCCCGTGCTGGTTTCATGGGGTACCAGTCATTGCTATGGTAGCCCTGAGGTGCAATCAGGACCCCAGGGCTATGCATAGTAAGAGGCTGTGAGATCCTATCACATACAGACATCTGTATGGGATAATACCTACTCCAGAATGCTACTGGTGTAAAGTACAGCATGTCCTGCAAAATAAATTCCTGAGATAGTTTTATAGACAAAAAATAAATAAAAGTTTTATACCTCTTGGAAGACATTGATGCAAAAAAGGGGTGTACTCACCTCCCTAATCACTGGTATGTAAAGAAGTCAATGCACGGAGAGCTGTGTGGGAACTAGGAGTTAGCCACTAGAACTCCAACAGAAGGAAATTCCAGCATCCAGACCATGTAAAAATAATTTAAAAGCCCACTTTTTATTCTGCATAAAATTAAAACAAATACAGGCCATCGCCTTGGTCTATTCATTATTTATTAGGCTACACGGTAAACACAAAAAGATGATCCTAAAATCAATTGCAAGAATTCATGTTTTTCCTAACACCCCCCCCCCCCAACAAAGTTAATAAATTTTCATCAACAGGAAAAATAGAACCACTGAAGAATGCATCTTATCCCACAAATGTTAGCATTAATGCACATTTACATAATCTGGAAATAGTACCGGCAAGTAGATTTCTTGATATAGAGATCGGCGAATCGATTCTAATGAAGTGCAATTTGTTTAGAATTTCAGGAAAACTTCGGTTCAGCACGAATACGAAGTTTACAGTGATTTATGGGAACAAATTTTGTTCCCCTTTATAAGCAAAATGGCCAAGAGCACAACGTGTTACATGGGGCAGAGAACTCTGGGAAGAAGAAAGGAATATCCTCGATCACATGCGCAGACATGTAAGCCAATCAGCAGCTGGCAGGCTTATGTAATGTCACAGCCTTATAAAAACAGACGTCCACTTGCAATCCCGTCATTTCACACTGCATGTGCTGTCTGTACCGTCTAGCTGCTTGTACTCAGTAGCTAATGGAGTGATTTTTGCTCAATGTCTAGGGTGTCCGTTTTGGTGGATCTGTATTCCCCAAATTTCAATTCTTTTTTGTTGCTAAAGTAGATATCAAGAAATCTGTGTCAAGTCCACATAGATGATGGAGTGACTTTTGCTCAAAGTCCAGGCTGTCAGTTTTTGGGGTTCTGTATTCCCCAAATTTCAATTCTTTTTTGTTGCTAAAGTAGATATCATTAAATCCGTGTCAAATCCACATAGTTGGTGGAGTAATTTTTTTCTCAAAGTCCAGGGTGTCAGTTTTTGGGGTTCTGTATTCCCCAAATTTCAATTCTTTTTTGTTGTTATAGTTGATATTAAGAAATCTGTAATCAAATCCACATAGTTGGTGGAGTGATTATTTCTCAAAGTCCAGGGTGTCCGTTTTTGGGGTTCTGTATTACCCAAATTTCAATTCTTTTTTGTTGCTAAAGTAGATATCAATAAATCTGTGTCAAATTTACATAGTTGGTGGAGTGATTTTTTTCTCAAGGTCCAGGGTGTCAGTTTTTGGGGTTCTGTATTCCCCAAATTTAAATTCTTTTATGTTGCTAAAGTAGATATCCATAAACCTGTGTCAAATCCACATAGTTGGTGGAGTGATTTTTTTCTCAAAGTCCATGGTGTCAGTTTTTGGGGTTCAGTATTCCCCAAATTTCAATTCTTATTTGTTGCTAAAGTTGATATCAAGAAATCTGTGTCAAATCAACACAGTTGATTAACCAATACGTCATACAGAGAGGTGGCAGGTGGAGCAGGCACAGGTTGCAGCACAGTAAGGGGACGTCCCAGCAGGGATGACTCTGTGAGGCCAGAACTGCCGGGGTCATCTAGCAGCAGTGTGTTGATGAGCGGCGATGTGGCAGTTTTTTGTTAAGACACCAGAGGAGGCGAGCGTGTGTATATGTAGAATCTGCAGCCAGAAAGTGAAGCATGGCCGGGGAGCTAACGTTGGCACCACGGCCCTGCGTTAACACATGAAGCTTCACCATCCAATGGCCTGGGAGAAACTTGTCTCAGATGTGGTGGTCCATCCTGACTCCACAGCAACAGCAGCAGCACCTAGTGGCACACATTTCAGCCAGTCAAGGCTCCACCTCTGCAAAGGGAGTTGTTGTCTTTGACATCATCTCACGGTCCAGCTCCTCGCTACACATGACGCCAACAGTCGTTGAACAAGGCTATTACAAAGAGACAACAAAGAGTCCAGCCATCCTAAGGTGCAGAAGCTGACTGTGCTCCTGTCCAAGTTATTGGTACTGCAGTCCCTTTATTTACAAGTCGTGGACTCTGCACCCTTCAGAGAACTAATGGCTTGTGCCGAACCAGGTGGAGAGTTCCAAGCCAAAATGTAGTTTCCAAAATGACAGTACCAGCCCTTTACGGCCCACTGGGTGAATGTGCTTCCCGCCCAGCTACACCTAAAACAGGAGACGCCGTTTTCTCCTCCACACAGGTGAGGAACTGCTCTGCGTCATGCAAGAAGAAATCAATGTATGGCTTTTTCTGTGACAACTGCAAATCGGAACCATGGTGACAGACAATGGGAGGAACATGGTGTCCGCGCGGCACCAAGGAGGGATGGTCCCTGCATGGCGCACGTGTTCAATCTGGTTGTCAAAATGTTCCTCAAGTCTTCCACCCATCTGCAAGACATTCTAAAAATGGCCAGGAAACTGTGCATGCACTTCATCCATTCTTGCAAAGCCAAGCACACAGTCCTCGAGTTGCAGCGGGACAACGGCCTCCCCCAACATAGGCTGATATTCGATGTTTCCACCCGTTGGAATTCCAGCCTCCATATGTAAGACCGCCTCTATGAACAGAGAAAAGCCATTAATGATTTTTGATGATACAAGCAGACAGGAGTACTCCCCAATGTAACTTTGATGTCCATCACTGGCACCACATGCGTGACACCTGCCATTTGTTCAGGCCCTTTGAAGAGGCCATGTTATTTGTCAGTCGCCAGGACTATGGGATGAATAATGTCATTCTACTGCTTCATGTCCTGGAACAGATGCTTCAAAATCTGTCTGGTCAGGGCACTGGAGAAGTGGCAACTACATCTCATGGCCTAATGAGTCCAGTGGGGGCTGAACTGAAGGAGGAGGACAATGGAGCACAAGCAGAGCTTGTGAAATTAGTGGTTTTTCTACACAGATGACAGGAGAGGAGGAGCAGGAGCATCTGGAGGAGGTAGAAGATGAGGCAGATGACCCAGAAGCACCGTGGCAGTATACAGTGGAGATGGCCCGCAGCATGCTGCTTTACCTAACTAGTGACAGCCGAATAGTCAACCTCCAGCATAGGGATGACTTTTGGCTCTCCACCCTCTTGGACCCTCACTACCGGTCCAAAATGGGTGCCTTTTTTCCAGCTGTTGAGAAGGAGGAACAACTGGTATACTGTAGAGAAATACTGTGCAGGCAGTTGGCAGCTGCCTATGTGCGCCATTTTCTATCCTGGTCTGACCAGGGGATTCCTGGTAGTCATCGCTCAAGTACTACTGCCACGGCTGCTGTGGGGAGATGGGGGGGATAGGAGCAGTAGCTGCTCCATCAGCAGCAGCTTAAGTCTGGAGTCCTTGGTGAGCAGCTTCCTTCACCTTCCTAGTGAGGAGGGTAGCAGCCACCAGCAGCAGCAGCATATGGAGCAGACCCTGCACCAACAGGTGGTGAGCTACTTGGATAGCACTCTACCACCCCAGGTAGAGTATCCCATGACCTACTGGGCAGCCAAACTTATTGTGCAGCCGCAACTCGTGGAGTTTGCAGTAGAGATTGTCATGGGTACTCCTGCGACCCATCACCCTGGTTGCAGGCGCACCCGTGCCCCTCTCCGCTGCACCCAGCCCCAGCGTTCCACTCACCTCCCCAGGATCCAGCGATGACCCTGCAGCGTGGCCCTAGGAAGCGGGAACGCGCGGCAGCTTTAAGAAATTTAAAGGGCCAGGGCGCCGATAAGTGCTGCTGGCCTGCCTGCCATACTGTTTAAATTCCAGCCCCTTCCTGTTTCCCCTGCCGGATTTTTGTGCTCTTAGAAAAAGCTCCCTAGTGATTATCCTGTGTTCCTGTGTCTCCTGTGTGTTCCTGTGTATTCCTGCATTCCAGTGTTTTCCTGCTCCTGAGTCCTTTGTTGCCGTGTTCCTGTGTTTCCAGAGTCCCTCCATGTTCCTGTGTTACCAGTGCTAAGGCACCTCGACCTCGGATGCCACCTGTTTAGTCGCACCTGTGGATTGACCTGGTGATACCCTATGGAGCAAGTCCAACCCGCTTTGCGGCAGGCTCTGATGAAGACCAGTTGCTATTTAGACTCCGGACCCAGGTGTTGGCTAGTACCACCTCCAGCAGTGGTCCAGTGAATTCACGCATCCCGAATCATGACAGTAAGATCCGGCCATGGATCCCGCGGAGGTTCCACTACCTGAATTGGCTGACCTTACCGCCTTCATGCAACAGCAGTCGCAACAGATTGTCATGCAAGAACAGCAATTTGCACAACTCACCGCCACCTTGCAGCAGTTGGTGGCTACCCAGCACCTGCGTCCTGTACCTGCAGTAACTCCTGTTTCAACAGCTGCATCATCTACTGCTGAGCCCAGGCTGCAACTATCCACACCCTCCAAATATGACGGTGAGGCAAAGTTGTGCAGGGGCTTCGTTACTCAGTGCATATCGAGCTGATGCCTTCACAGTTTGCCATAAAATGGGCTAAGGTGGCGTTCGTGATCAGCCTTCTCTCCGAGAAATCCCTGGCATGGGCTACTCCCATCTGGGACAGAAAGGACCCGGTTACAGCTGACATCAGCTCCTTCTTTGCTGAGTTCTGGTCTGTTTTTGGGGAACCTGCTCAAGCATGTTCAGCGGAGACCGCACTCCCGAACCTGCATCAAGGAGACTCATCTGTGGGAGACTACACAGTCCAGTTCCGTACCTTAGCCTCCGAGCTGGATTGGAATGAGACGGCCTTAGACGGATCTTCCGTCTAAACTGAGTGATCTAATCTCTCTGGCCACTCAGATAGACATCCGGTTTACTGAGCGCACTGAGGAGCAACGTCTGTAACGACCACAAGTCAGGACCTGTCGTCTGCCCTGTCTAGTTTTAGAGGAACCGATGCAAGTGGACAGAGCTCGGCTATCTCCTTAGGAATGTCCCAGGCGACTTCAGGAGAACCCCTGTCTCTATTGTGCCGGCCCGCAACACTTTCTTCAGTCCTGTCCACTCCGTCCCCAGCATCCGGGAAAACGCATGCACCTAGGGTCCTTGGAAGAAGTTTGCCACGTCTCAACATTCCCGTCTTACTCATCTCCAGGATGGGTAAACCAGTTCCAGCCTCTGCCTTCCTGGATTCCGGTTCAGCAGGAAACTTTGGGGATGCTGTCTTGGTCTCTCAGTACCGTCTTCCTGTGGTCTGTCTCGAGAAGCCCCTAGTCATCTCATCAGTCAGTGGGCAGATTCTTCAAGACCCGATCCGGTATTGCAAAGAACGCCTATGCCTACAAGTAGGGGTCTTGCACTAAGAGAGACTTTCCTTTTACGTACTATCCCGATGCACCTCTTCAGTTATTATGGGTCTTCCATGAATGCAGCGCCATGCACCTGTGCTTGATTGGAAAACGGGTGAAGTTCTCTGCTGGTGACCAGAATGCCAGTCACGTTGTCTGGAACTGCCTTGTCCTGTTTCTGCCGTCTCACTTCCGAAGTCCTCTAAGCCTCTGGTGGGTCTCCCCACTCCGTATGTGGACTTTGCTAATGTCTTTTCAGAGAAGTAAGCTGAAGTCTTTTCATCTGCTCCCGTTCTCGCCCGCCTTGATACCGAGAAACCGTTCCTGCTAGAGGTCGATGCTGGAGTTATTCTCCCCCAGAAGGGGGCCAAAGGCTGAGCTCTCACCTGTGGGTTCTTCTCCAAAATCTTTTCTGCCGTGGAAAGGAATTACTCTGTTGGTTATCGGGAGCTTCTGGCCATTCAGCTTGCTTTGGAGGAATGGTGTTATCTTCTGGAGGGAGCTTGTCGTCCAGTCAGTATCTATACTGATCACAAAAACCTCCTGTACCTGCAGACAGCCCAGCGTCTCAATCCAAGACAGGCTTGTTGGTCTCTCTTCTTCTCCTAATACATTTCTGTCCTGCGGAGAAGAATATTATTGCTGATGCTCTCTCTCGTGCCTCGGATGTTGTTGGGGAGGATCCTGCTCCTAGACATATCGTTTCTCCTGAATGACTGGTTCTTGCTGCTCCAGTGGACCTTCCGCAGCTTCCTACTGGTAAGAATTATGTCCGACCCGCCCTTCGGGAAAGGATACTGACTTGGGGACATTGTTCTTGTGTGCCTTGGCACCCTCGGGTGCAACGCTCTGTCGCCCTCATTTCCCATTTCTACTGGTGGCTGTACGGGGTTTTGTGGGCTCCTACAGTTCCTGCACCCGAAACAAGCCATCTCATCTTAAACCTGCTGGTCTTTTTCTGCCATTACCGATACCCAGCTGCCCGTGGACTCATGTGGCAATGGACTTTATCACCGCTCTTCCATCTTCCTCGGGTAATACTGTAAGTATGGCTGTTTTCCAATGTATGTCCGTTCGAAGATACCCAGCTATAAGCTTGGTCCTTGTTTCCTGGGTCCATTTGAGGTACTGACGCGCCTGTCATTGCGCATCCCGAATTCCTTCCACGTCTCTCTCTTGAAACCAGTCATCCTGAACCGCTTCTCTCAGCAAGTGCCTCCTCCTGCTCCAGAGGCTGATTCCACCAATTTCTTTGAGGTAAAGGAGGTCCTGGATATGAAGACAGTTAGAGGGATGTTGACTGGAAGGGGTTCAGGCCAGAGGAAAGATCTTGGGAGCCAGAGGATAACCTATTGGACCGTGCTATCCTCCAGTCCAAAAAGAAGGGGAGGACAAAGAAAGGGGGGGGGGATACTTTCACGGGTACTCCTGCAATATATCACCCATCAGTCTGGATTCTAACTACCTGCCACCCGCCTGATGCCACACATCTGCTGCCAGTTGATCCATCTGCCTCCCACCATCTTTACCAGGGACTGTAATTGTCACCCACCTCCACACTGTCATTGTGCCACTTTCTGAACTCCTGCTGCTGCCGTTGCTGTCGGCATCTCCACACTCTGTCATTGTGCCACACTGTGGCTTACCATGTTGCTGCCACCACCATAATTTGTCATTGTTCCACTTTCTGGCCTCATGCTTCTGCTACTGATGCCGCCCACATACACACACTGTGATTGTGCCACTCTTTGACCTCCTGCTGCTGCTGCCACCACCTCCACACTCTGTCATTGTGCCACACTGTAGCCTACCATGTTACTGCCACCACCAGAATTTTTCATTGTGCTACTCTCTGACCTCAAGATGTTGCTGCCACCTCCATACACTGTCATTGTGCCACACTGTGGCCTGCCATGTTGCCGCCAATTCCAGAATTTGTCATTGTGCGACTCTCTGACCTCATGATGCTGCTGCTGCCACCTCCACACTATGTCATTCTGCCACGCTGTGGTTCTGCACCATACATGGGGAAAAGATTGAGCATGCTCTATCTTTCCCCATTTGTGCAGCCGTGCGGTATTCCGGGCGGGCATACGGCTATGTAAATATAGTGTCTAAGGGTGAGGTCACATGTAGCATTAACACATGCATTTTCAAACGTATCACAACAGTTGAGAGGAGGTTTGCCCAATTACATTGCTGTAAACATGCAGTTTACAAAACACATGTGTTAAAGCAATGTTAACACAGATGCCAACACAATAACAAACACATTTGTTAACACTGTTAGTGTGTATTGTTAACATATGTATTTTGTAAACACCATGTTGACAGCAATGTAATTAGGCAAATATCCTCTGCTCAGTGTTGCATGTAAAAACGCATATGTTAACGTGTGACCACAGCCTCATATGTCGTCATATGAGGCGTGACTAGAGTGCTTAAAAATGCAGGCCACGGCCTCAAATCCACTCCTGCATGAGACATTTGCAACAAAAAGTGTCAAAAAGAGGTCAAACGTTGCACCTGCCAGAATAGGAAAAACTAAACATGTATCACAAGAAAAAAGACATGATCATACATAAGGCGCAAAAAAGACCTTCCAAATGTTTCAATAATACACCAAATAAAAAAAAAACTTTGATACATGTCCCCCAATGCAGAAGTATTTATGTTAAAGGAAACGCACTTAGAAACTAACAATGTCCTGAGGTACAGCAAAATGTAGTGGTAGTGTCCTCTCAGAGTGGTGGTGCCCATTGTTGAATTCTCGGTCCTTAGCTACTTAATTTGCAGAATGTGATCCTTTATTCACAATGAAAATATTCATGAATCTATATCTTCACCAAATTTTAATTAGAATTTTTTAAAACGCACATGGAGAAAACAGATCAGATGTAGCAACATATCTGGTAAGGAATACTTGCAGAAATGGTGATGATTCTGAAAATTACTAGACACGTATCATATTTATACTGAATTGTTTGGGTCTATGAGGGATTGGTCCCACAGACTAATTTGATTGGCTTCTATGAGAAGGTAAATTCAAGACTGGACCTGGGGAAGGCTGTGAATGTTTTATATCTGCACTTTTCAAGGCATTTGACACAGTGCCACATAAAAGGTTAATACTTAAATGAGACTGCTGGGACTAGGGGAAAGTCTGTGTATTTGGGTAAGTAAGTAATTGGCTTAGTGATAGAAAACAGTGGAAGTCACCGAATAGGTGACGATACGCGTGGGGTCTGCCTACCCCCCCCCCTCCCTCTGCCTACACCTACCTGCCTTGCTTTATTCTACGACAACATGGTATGGGATCAACGCATCAGAGCTTTGTCACATTGTTCAAATGGTACTTTTCATGCATCATTTTTTGCACTTTAGCTCTATATGGTTATTCATATTCTGGTCCTTATGGTTACTGTAGTTCTACTATTGGCAGACTGTAGTAGGGGGTTTCTAGGGCAACTTGGCCCTTGGCAGCTTTGTACACCCCTCTGGTGTACTTTTTAAGTGTTTTTATATTTATTGTTGTCCCGTCTTGATTGTGTTTAAAATTGTTACTTATCCAATAAACATTTTTTGTTATTTCTGTCTAGCCTTGTGTACGCATCCCACCTTTTTCTTGTTTTGTTTGGATTGTATAGCTATTGGGGTGCATTGACTTACATACATTCGTATACCTTGGTCATGCCTGTCCTACACAATTTCGGTCTAGAAAACAGAGGGTCGTCATTAATGGCACATTCTCAGACTGGGTTGACGTTACCAGTGGAGTGCCACAATGGTCAGTATTGGGGTCACTTCTTTTTTAATATTTTTATTAATGACCTTGTAGGGGGCTTACACAGTCAAGTTTCAATATTTGCAGATGATACTAAGCTGTGTAAAGTAATCAATACTACGGCAATTAGTATAGCAGTACAGAAGGATTTGTGGAAGCTGGAGAAATGGTTTATGAGGTTTAATATGAATAAATGTAAGGTTATGCACTTGGGCCATGGAAACAAAAAATACAATTATGTTCTAAACAGTCAATTACTTGGTAAAACTGCAGCTGAAAAAGACTTGGGGGTATTGGTGGATGGTAAACTTAATTGTATTGACCAGAGCCAGGCAGCTGCGGCTAAAGTAGACACTAACCTAACTACAGGTCCTAATAGAACTCTGGTTTAGTGTCTCAAATCACCCTATTACTGCTCTCTCTCTCTCTCTGGCCACCATAAAATGAATAACCCAGTGTCCCAAAGCATTATCACACATATTATACATATGGAATATAAAAAACATTTGTAACTTTTGAAAGGATGTCGGAGGTACTGGAGAGTTGCAATATAATTATGTTCTAAAATAAAGTTTTGGTGTAAGGTCAGTTCAAGGAGTATTAACAGTGCAAGCTATCTGATTCTTCAGCAAAAACTTAAGTTGGTGAATATCTTGCACTGCTGATATGGGATCAAGTTCTTTTGCTGAGATGATGTTTCTTGTATAGGCCACTGGTGGTAAATAATAGTCTATTGGCATGTAAAATTGTCTATTGACTCTTTTATATTTTGTGAAATTTTTGCCACTTAGAGTAAGTTTAGCCTATGCCAAAGGGTGGCAAACAACTGGCCTGCAAATGATACAAAGGGTGGCAATTTGGTTAGTAGCTCATTGCATTCAGTTAGTTGTAGAAATAACAGTGTTTTTCCTAGGGAATGTATCTTGGTGTTTCTGTATGTTCCTCCTCCCTCCTCCCTTGGGATGTTATATGAGTTAGTTAAATTTGCTGAGAGTAGGGATTGTAGTAATTTTTTTTTGTTATGGGAGACTTAAATATGTTATTCAATTTAAAATTTTATTGTCTGAATCTCTCAAGTGAATTAAATTTAGGGGGTAAAGAGTGTCTTAAACTTTGTAACTTTTGAAAGGATGTCGGGTTAAATGATGTCTGGAGGGCCAAGTATGGTACAAGAAAGGTATATTCTTGTCATAGTAAAACACATGATACATTGGGGCACATTTACTTACCCGGTCCCTGTGCGATCGCCGAGGTGCGTTGGCCGACAAGGATGCCACGATTCAACAAGATTGCGTGCCCGAGATCCTGCATGTGTTGCTTCCCCACTCTGGTCCGCCGGAGTTCACCTTCTTCTTCCCGGTGTATGTGAGTGCATGTCTTGCAACACAATTTCAATTTTAAATTCCGCACTTAGTCCGAATCAGTCGGGTTGTCCGACTGCCAAACCCCCCGACTAGTGGTGCATGAAAATAAAAAACATGATAATATGAAATATAAAAAACATGATACTAGGAAAATATTACTTCAAAGCATAAACAAAACATATGATACAAAGGAGTTTATGAAATGTATGGTTAGTTTCTAGCAGGTATGCTAGTTTCACAAATGCTGTGTTAAAATGGAGAATGGCAAATGAGGGTTCTATTCACATGTTGTCATATTAGGGATGTGGATGATAATAAGTTAATTAATTACTACATGCACCGAGATGTATGTCGCATCCAGGTGATGGAATGTTGTTGTGTAACCAGATAATGAAAAACTCCATCTCATCCTCCAGGAAATTAACCAATATATGTATAAATTGGGGCACATTTATGTACCTGTCCGGAGGAGTTCACAGAAAGTGCATCGCCCGACCATCATGCACTCTGCCGCGATTCACAAAGATTGTGCGCCCGATATCCTGCATGTGTCGCTTCCCTGCTCAGATCCACCGGAGTTCTTGTTCTTCTTCCCGGTGCATGTAAGTGCTTGATCTTGTGACACAATTTGAAAGTTAAATCCCACACTCAGTCCGAATCAGTCGGATCGTCCTGCGGCCCACCCTCTGATTTCTGTTGCATGAAAGCCAGCGCAGGTGGGCCAAAATCCGATCGCGTGCAACACAATCCCCTGTTAAATACCTGGCACAGCTGCGAAAACAACGGAAAATCCATCTGAAAATCCGACGAAAGTGCTTCTGCGGACCCCTAGTAAATAAGCCCCATTGAGATTAAAATAAAAATATTTTGGACATAAGAATGTAGTTATAAGAAACACGTTTCCTTCAGATTACAGAATTTACTATCCAAAAGTTATAAAGTCTAAAAACTACATATATTTGCTATAAACATGAATTAGTCTTCATGGTAATTCTGTTTCCATGAGTCCACCATGATGACCCATTTGGACGATAAAGGTCCCTCATGTGTTGAACTAAAAGACATTAATAAACAGAATAAAACAAAGAGAAGGAAATATATGGCCGTCATAATGGACTCTTGGAAACAGAATTACCAGTAAAACTAATTTCAAATTTCCGTTCTGTTGCTTAGATAAAATGTACATTAAACAATTCTATTAAAGGTTTTAGATTTAAAGCACTAAATGCCCCAAGCATCGCCGATATTTCTACACCTAGATATTTAAAAGAATCCTGACACAATTCAATTTCCCCAGAATCCAAATCCTTTCTCTTGTATCCATCCAGTGGTAGCAAGCAAGTTTTTTTCCAATTAATCTCAAATCCAGTATACTGACCAAATTCCGTTAAAATCTCCACTATCGGGAAGAGCGAGGTGGGACCGGAACATGACGTGAGCAGGGGAGGCTCGGCGTCCCACGAGTTCCCCAGCGATACCTCCAGCAGCTGATCGCAGCGGTGCCGGGACTCCAAATGACCGCTTAGTGGTCAACACTGAGGGGCTGCCGTACCTACCCGGGTTGCCGTTGGGGACGCGAGTTTAGGTGGTCCATCGAGTGTGCGGACACTACGAATAGCATCGCTGATTGCAGCGATGCCGAGACCCCAGCGGTGCGAATAGGGGATGACGCTGAAGTGCAGTCGCACCCACCTGGGAGCCCCCCGGGAAACCAGCTGAGTTGGCAGAAAACCAAGGGCACGGACGGTGCCCTTACCAGCAGACTACCTAAGCCGGTTGATTATTAACAAGGGTGCAGAGGCTCGACGAGGGACGAACGCCGAGGAACGACTGCTTGGGAGACGCCGCGGCTGAAACTGCGGGACCCAGCTGAGTAAATATAACTCCACGCACCTTGTCTGCAATATGCCCCGTGGAGGCCGTCGACAGGCAGGACCATTGGCTGGCTCACCTGTGCCTTCGATTGCACATTTTGCCCGGACCTCAACGGGAGGTATGCAGTCTCCCCCCACGCCGGCCGGCCAGATGCGGGCAGGACAGCAGAGGACACCAGGACTGTCAGCAGGGGGCGTCCGGGAGATAACGAGCCCTGAACAGCGACGAGACGCAGAGGCTGCTGCTATGCCGGTGCCGCACGCTGTGGACGTCCAGGAGATACAGGACAGTCTTCCAGCAGGTAACATGGGGCAAACAGTATCCCTTGCGGAACTTAAAGAGATGTTGGTGGCCCTCCCGACTAAGAATGACTTAGAACTGCAGATTACTAGGCTGGAGGAAAAATGTTTGCGGGAATTGGAGGAGGTACGAGCCTCCGTGGCTATAAACTCGGAGGCTATCAGTCACCTCCAGCACCAACACATTGAACACGGGAGAGAATGCGCTGAGATACATAATTTGGTGCAAGCACACTCTAATATTGTGAGGGACTTGGCCCTGCAGGTAGATGACCTGGAAAATAGAGGCAGAAGGAGAAATATTAAGATCAGGGGGCTTTCTGAATCAGTAACAGGCGACCGGCTCAGAGAGGTTGCAGTATACATTTTCAATACAATTTTAGGAGAGCCAGAGAATACACCTATTAAGATCGACAGAATACACCGAGTGACATACAAATCTAACAGAGGCCCCGACAACGTTGTCCGCGACGTATTATGTCGCATCCACTACTTCCAGCAGAAAGAAAATATCATGAGAAAAGCCTGGGAGGGGCCATATTATGTTTGAAAATTCACAAGTATTTTTATTACCCGACATCTCAAAACGCTCTCTAGCAAAGAGAAAGTTGCTGGGGCCTCTGCTGCAAAGGGCAAAAGATGTTGGGGCGACATATAAATGGGGATACCCTTTTTTTTGTTACCCTACGTAGGGACGGCTTTAGTTATTCGGTGTATACGCCATCAGACTTGAACGGAGCTTTCAGATTCTTGGGGATTGAACCTATGGAAATCTTGGATTGGACCGCTTACCCCTTACC
The DNA here is from genome assembly GCF_040894005.1 of Engystomops pustulosus. Lineage (NCBI taxonomy): Eukaryota > Metazoa > Chordata > Amphibia > Anura > Leptodactylidae > Engystomops > Engystomops pustulosus. The sequence goes on along the minus strand of NC_092414.1, from coordinate 40,497,434 downwards.
TAGCTATAACATAGCAAGAGCTGGGGGCCTAACACAGCGTTCAGAAACCCAGCTACGAATAAGAAGGGACACACCAAGTAACCCACAGTTTGAAATTAATCAGTGGTTAGCACCAGCTCTGCCTAGAACGTATCATTCTAGAATTTGAATATGCTGCGGGGTGGGGGGACGGGAGTGTGGGAAGAGATCCCTTTTCTTTTTTTTTTCTTTTTCTCTGATTATGTTACTCTTTATTACCCGTATGGATTGTAAATAGCAGTGGATTGTTTCTCTCCCTTTCTTTCTCACAGTGGAGGAAACACCCTCTTATGAGGTTGGAATCCCTATCATCTTCCAGGATATCTGCTAGCTTGAATGTAAGTCCAACTTACATAAACTTCGAGCCACTTGGCCCCAAAATGGGGGGTAAATAGCAGGGCTGGGGAACGTGGGGGCTAAAATAAAATAAAAGAATGAGGATAAAAACTCTATCCATTGATTAACCCGGCAAAGAGTATTAAGGCTGAGGAACAATCCAGATGTACATTAGTAAATACTTAATGAATTACTTACTATAAAAATGGAAAAACTTTTTGGTATATAGGTGGATACTATAATATGGGGGTAATGTATGTCTAACAACTGTATGCTTTTTTTTTTGTTTTTCTTTTTTTCTTGGGAAAGGGTCTTGAGAATAAGGGTTTAAGCATTAGAAGACTGTACATTTATACCGTAGGATATGCATTCCCTTTATGATACATAAAAGGTGTAATAATGTATGACTTATGTGCTTTGGAATAGGGGGATTTGAGACGCCCTGTTTGGAGGGAGGGGTGAGGGGGTGCAACTTAATATAAAGGGACGCCAGAAGTGAATTAAAAGGGTGAAGGGCAAGATTATATTAATTGTTATTATATATCATAAAGAAATATAGAGTTTTCGTTACTAGCGGGATAGCAGGATTTGTGTTGTCCTATTTGGGGGGGGGATGAGGGGAGGAGTAATTGGGGGTATGCAACTATTCTAAGGAGACGTTAGAGTAATATCACAAGAGGTTAAGAGTGTACTAAAAGGGCAAAGGGTGAGATTATATGAACTGTTGTGGTATATTATATTACAAAGAAATACAGTGCACCTATCACTAAAATTTATTTATTTATTTATTTATTTTTTCTTCTTTTTTGTCAACTTATTTACCTATTTATTTATTCTTTATTTCACATATCTCAGATGAAACATGCCAATATCCTAGGACCGGTTGGTACACTGAAAGAATATGGGCACAGAGTTGTTTGTTTAGGAAGTGAAAATATAAAGGTTCATGGTTGACTGACACATAGAGTAAAGAAGGGTCATCCCCATCTGCCAATCACAAGTGGCCGAGGATGGGAATTAAACAGCTACACAAAATATTATAAAAAATAGGCACGGACACAATAAACTCTCGAGGTATTAATTATTAATCGGTGGATAAGCTGAATAGAGCCCCCCCAACAGGGCAGACATTGCCCTTTCCCTCCCCCACTCCCCGACCACTACCCCCCTCCCCTCCTGGGGCTTTTTTTTTTTTTTGTCTTTCTCTTTCCTGCCCCCTTTCTCTCCCCCCCCCCCCACCCTTCCCTGCAGTGTGTACATAAATACAATAGAGATATATTAGATGTGTCTCTGTTGATATAACCTGTGGACCGTAATCCGCTTATTGGACAGAAACTAACAATTAACTCAAGAGAGGTATGAGTTTCTGGGGATAGTGGGACCCAGGCCTCGTTATGGCTGCGGCATTTCTAGAAACGCCCAAAAGATTAACCGGTTAAGGACCGGGCCCTTTCCTGTTTTTTCATGTCCATTTTTCACTCCCCACCTTCAAAAATCTATAACTTTTTTATTTTTACACGTAAAGAGCTGTGTGATGGCTTGTTTTCTGCGTAACAAATTGCACTTCATAGTGATGGTATTAAATATTCCATGCCATGTACTCGGAAGCGGGAAAAAAATTCCAAATGCAATGAAAATGGTGAAAAAACGCATTTGCGCCATTTTCTTGTGGGCTTGGATATTACGTCTTTCACTGAGCGCCCCAAATGACATGTCTACTTTATTCTTTGGGTCGGTACGATTAAGGGGATACCAAATTTGTATAGGTTTTATAATGTTTTCATACATTTACAAAAATTAAAACCTCCTGTACAAAAATAATTTTTTTAATTTTGCCAACTTCTGGCGCTAATAACTTTTTTATACTTTGGTGTACGGAGCAGTGGGTGGTGTCATTTTTTGCGAAATTTGATAATATTTTCAATGATATCATTTTTAGGACTGTACGACCTTTTGATCACTTTTTATAGATTTTTTTAGATTTTTCAAAATGGCAAAAAAGTGCCATTTTCGACTTTGGGCGCTATTTTCCGTTACGGGGTTAAACGCATTGAAAAACCGTTATCATATTTTGATAGATCGGGCATTTTCGGACGCGTTGATACCTGATGTGTTTATGATTTTTACTGTTTATTTATATTTATGTCAGTTCTAGGGAAAGGGGGGTGATTTGAAATTTTAGGTTTTTTTATTATAATTTTTTTTTTTTAAACTTTTTTTTATTTTTATTTATACTATTTTTCAGACTCCCTAGGGTACTTTAACCCTAGGTTGTCTGATTGATCCTATCATATACTGCCATACTACAGTATGGCAGTATATGGGGATTTTCTTCCTCATTCATTACAATGTGCTATCAGCACATTGTAATGAAGGGGTTAAAACGAAATAGCCTCGGGTCTTCGGAAGACCCGAGGCTACCATGGAGACGGATCGCCGCCCCCCGATGACGTCACGGGGAGCGGCGATCCCAGGTAAGATGGCGGCGCCCATGCGCCGCTATCTGTTTGAGGCTGCCGGCAGCTTTGCCGGCAGCCCACGCTGCAAAAACACCCGCGATCGGTGCTAGCACCGATCGCGGATGTTACCGGTAAGCCTTTGCTGCAATATGCAGCAAAGACTTACCGGCTATGGAGAGGGCTCAGCCCGTGAGCCCTCTCCATGCAGTGCGACGCGACCGCCGCCGTGAATACACGGCGGGCGGTCGCGAACCGGTTAAATCTCTCTAATAGGTTAGGTGAGATAGTGTCCCTATGTGAGGGGTGCCTACTAGAGCGCTTCTTCAGCGCTACCTACCTATTTCAATTAGCTAAAGCTAAGAGAGATAAAAGGGTTGAGTTCGTGTTCTTTGTTGTGGGTGTGTTGTCGTGTCGTGTTTTCTTTTTCGTTTTTACTTTTATTTCTCTTCCCCCTCTTCTCTCTCTCCTCAGCCCCCCTCCCTCCCTCCCTAACCTCTCCCCACTACGTACTGAAACTATTTTTAACTACCTGTCTGCCTGCCGGACTTCTTCCGGTGCTTGACGGAGATCGTGTATGGACATGGATCAGTTGCACCTGGTGTCTTTAAATGCAAAGGGCCTAAATATACCTGAAAAAAGAATTTCATTGTTACGCCTACTTAAAAAACAAAAAGCCTCCATAGCATTTATACAGGAAACACATTTTCGGACCGATAAAATCCCTAGGCTTTTTGACAGGAATTTCCCACTCGCGTATCATAGCTCCTCCCCAGACTCCAAGACAAAAGGTTCTTCTATTATCTTTGCTAAAAACACCCCGTGGGAACTGTTGGATAGAAAGATAGACGAAGAAGGGCGATTCATCTTTGTAAAAGGCAAAATTGCCTCTACCTTATATACACTAGGGTCGATATATCTACCAAATATAGGCCAAGCCAGAGCCCTCGAAAGGATCCTCCAAGAGATGGAGGAATTTATTGAGGGAACACTTATTCTGGGGGGCGATATGAACTTGGTTTTAGACCCAAAATTAGACACGTCCAGCGAGAGTTCATCAATTTCCCAGGGAACAATAAAATCAATACAAAAGACGCTGCATACTTTTCAATTGATGGATACGTGGAGATTTTTTCATCCAACTGAAAAAGACTACACCTTTTTCTCGCATGCACATAATGTATATACTAGAATTGACTATATTTTCATGTCTCATGGTGCATTAATGCATCTTAAAGATGCAAAAATTTACCCAATCTCCTTCTCGGACCACGCTTTGATTTCAATTTCTTTGGCCCTTCCCCCTCCCCATGCGAGGACATGGAATTGGAAACTAAATGAAAATCTATTGGAAGATAATACAGTAATTCAAGAAATCTCAACAAAAATAAATAATTTCTTTGAACAAAACGACACCCCTGATATTTCTAAACAGTGGTTATGGAAGGCACATAAAAATCACATCAGGGGTATGTTAGTGGAAATGGGAACACGTATTAAGAAAAAACATAATGCTCAGGTTGAAGGCCTATTAAAACAAATACAACAGATAGAAAAAGTACACAAGAGGTCAACTCAACAGAACTTGGGAGCTCATTTATGTCAACTTAGAGAACAATATAAATCACTGATATTCAATAAAGCAAAGGCAATATTACAGAAGTGCCAGAGACATTTTTATGAGTTTGGAAATAAGCCGGGGAAGACTCTAGCTAGAGCTTTGAGAGAACAGAGAAGCAGGACATATATTTCAAAGATCGTAAATAACCATAATCAGTTGGTCACTTTACCCTCCAAAATTCTGGAGGCTTTTCATAAATACTACTCTGATCTGTATAATATTGAGGAGAGAGAAAATATCGAGGTCTCAAAAACAGCAATACAAAAATATTTAGAAGAGTCGGGGATGCCCAGGATCCCAATAGGGGCAATGGAGGAATTAGATAGACCCATAACAGCACAGGAATTCCGGGATGCTATTTTAACAACAACACCGGGGAAAGCCCCAGGCCCCGACGGGCTCACAATAAAATACTATAAGGTCTTTTCGGCACAGCTTCAGGCCAGATTTTTGGAGACATTCAATACGATACAGGCAAATGAACCCCTTCCACCTGGGCTTTTGAGAGCTCATATTTCTGTGATCCATAAGGAGGGCAAAGACCCTAATTTTTGTGCGAGCTATAGACCAATCTCGCTCCTCAATTCTGACCTGAAGCTGTTTGCTAAGATTTTGGCATCCCGGTTATTGCCGCATTTGGCGAGGGTGGTGCATCGGGACCAAATAGGATTCATGCCTACTCGAGAGTCAAGGGATGGGACAACCAGGGCAATCAATGTGATCCATGAGATTCAGAGAGTGGGCACCCCTGCTGTACTTCTATCGGCTGATGCAGAGAAAGCATTTGAAAGAATACAATGGGATTTTATTAAGAGCTCTTTGAGCTACGTGGGTCTAGGAACAGGTATGCAAACCTGGATCGGAGCACTATATGGTAATCCAATGGCTGCGGTTAAAATTAATGGTGTAACATCTAACTATTTTTCTATCTCAAATGGTACTAGACAGGGGTGCCCCCTCTCCCCTCACATTTTCGCCTTGGTTATGGAACCTCTCTTGTGTACCATTAGGGCAAATGCGGACATAAAAGGTATAGAAATTGGTCAGAGGACGCATAAAGTGGCCGCTTATGCGGATGATTTGTTGTTCTTTGTCGCCAGACCAAATATCTCTTTACCCAACCTAATGGTAGAATTGCAAAATTACTCTAATCTATCTATGTATAAAATCAACTTGAATAAATCTGAGATACTAAATATCTCTATTCCCAGTAGAGAGGCAGCTATCTTGAAGGAGAAATTTCCCTTTAAGTGGACAACAGATGAGATTAGATATTTAGGAATTGCCCTAACGGCTGATTTAAACAGACTATTCAGGAAAAACTTTTTGCCCTTATTGGGCCGGGTAGAGAGGGACCTGGAGAAGTGGGGCAAGGGAACCTTTTCCTGGCTGGGTAAGTGCTCTATAATAAAAATGAATTTACTACCAAGGATCCTATACCTTTTTCAGGCAGTCCCAATTACGATCCCAAATTCCTTCTTCTCCAAAATGACCTCCTGCATTTTTGATTTCATTTGGAAAGGGAAAAAGGCTAGAATCTCAAGAGAGACCTTATACCGACCAAAACACAGAGGAGGACTGGGCGTCCCCAACATACTAAGGTACTATATAGCTGCACATCTTTCAAGAGTAGTAGACTGGCATAGACATAGAGAATTAAAATTATGGGTAGAAATGGAAGAGAGTATCTCCCCAATCTCTCTTACATGTGCCCCGTGGATCCCACTTCCCTCTCTACCCGATTTCAAACATCCAACTATATCTCCCACATTAAAGATATGTAATAAATACCTACAGGGTAGTTCCCTATCACCAATGTTTTCCCCACTGTACCCAGTTCTTGGCAATCCGAGTTTTGAACCAGGAAGGGGGGATCCGAAATTCAAGGACTGGGCACAGCACGGGAGGAAAAATGCTAAGGACTATATAAAGGAGAATGAATGGTGGTCGTTGGAGGACCTAATCACACAGGAGATCCATGGGCATTTGGGATATTGGAGGGCAACCCAATTACATCACTTCTTGAAATCTTTTGTCGAGAATTAACTTCCTTTGAGGAAAGATGTATGGGCGTAGGTCATATTGCACACTCGCTCTCAGTAATATACACTCAGCTAAGAGACGAAGAGAGCAGAGGTAGATTAAATTCTATAGAGAAATCGGAAAGAGATCTTGGATTTGAGATAACTAAGCAACAAGAGAATCAGATTTATTGCCTGATACATCGTTCCTCAATTGCCTCTAGTATGCAAGAGTTAGGGTTTAAAATCCTATCAAGGTGGTATAGAGTCCCAGTCATATTAAATAAAATGCATCCATCAATTTCACCAATGTGTTGGAGATGTGAGAGGGAGAAAGGTACTCTTATACACATCTTCTGGGAATGCCCGGTATTCGCCCTCTCTGGGAACATGTTGGACGGGTAGCCAGACAGTTGGGTGAATATGAAACAGAACTGGATCCATCTCTCTGTTTATTACACCTGGCTAAAATAACACTAGAGAAGTATAGATCCTCAATTGTAATCTCCTTGATTAACGCCGCAAGGGCGTGCATAACAACAAATTGGAAAAATAAAAATACGCCAACATGCAAAGAATGGATACAAAGAGTTGAAGAGATTAGGAGGATGGAGGAGCTAACTGCATATACGAGGGGAAAGTCTGTGAAACATCTTATAATATGGGGAAAATGGTTGGAGTACCAGAACACAGCAGACTATGAGAGACTACTTGTAGGACGATGATCTTGAGGAGGTGGAGGGGGCGTGGGGTGGGGGTGGGAGAAGGGGGAATCTTCCTTTTCTCCCCCCTTTCCTTTCCCCTTGTTTCCGTTTTTCTTCCCTCCCCCCCCCCTTTTTTTTTTCTTTCTTTCCCCTTTTCTTGTTCTGTCTTGTTTCGTATTGACTTGTCTTATTTTTGTCTTGTCTAAGTGTTATTATGTATTGTTTCGTATTCAATTGGTCTTGGGTACAGACAGACCCGAGACTTTACGGGAAACTTGGTAAAAGGGAGAATAAAGGTTTTTGTAATTTTCATAGTAAACAATAGTATCACCCATGGGAGGGTGGGGAGCGGGTGGGGGGTAGATTAAATATTTATGCATATGGATTGTGTTTGGGATTGAATAGCATATGTGTATATTTTCAAAATGTTTAAATAAAGAATTTGAAAATAAAAAAAAATCTCCACTATCCTTGGCACTGACTGGGGGAGTTTTGTAAGCAAAACAGGACATTATCCGCGTATAGACATAATTTGTCTTTCTCTCCTTGTCCTCATGTACAATGCTAGTAATCACCTTCTGGAGCCTTTGGGCGAGTAATTTCGCGAGGATTTTAGCATCGGTGTTAATGAGATAAATGGGTCTATACATGTCAAGCAGATCCTTCTCTTTTATATTGTAGTCGGATCTGTTCTTGTTCACTATACAAGTGCCCATTATGTCCCCTAATAGCTGTAACAGCTTTGTTGCCACCCCTTGTATTTTGAATCATTTTGGCCAGCTATTTCCTTGGCCTCCCTTTTTCAGTAAAATTAGATTGCCCTGCAAAGAATATCTTACGTTGGGCTTTCTTAACCAGGAAATCGTTATATTTCTCTTTTGATTCATTTTATCTATTCTTATTTTCACCTTCAACAGACTCAACTAATACTGAGGCATGATCTGAAATAACAATCAGTTCATACCGCATCATTGTAACAAAACCTAGCATGGCTTGACTAGCCAGAACATGATAAACCCGAGACAATGGGGCACATTTACTAATGGTCCGCGGACCGCATGTCCGTCGGGTTTCCCGACTATTTCTGTTTTGCGCTGCATTTAACAGGGGTTTTTTGATGCACATGATCGAATTTTGGAGTAATTGCGCCGACTTTCATGCACCACTAGTGTGGCAGTCGGACAACCCGACTGATTCGGACTAAGTGCGGAATTTAAAATTGAAATTGTGTTGCAAGACATGCACTCACATACACTGGGAAGAAGAAGGTGAACTCCGGCGGACCAGAGTGGGGAAGCAACACATGCAGGATCTCGGGCGCGCAATCTTGTTGAATCGCGGCATCCTCGTCGGCTAACGCACCTCGGCGATCGCACAGGGACCGGGTAAGTAAATGTGCCCCAATGTATCATGTGTTTTACTATGACAAGAATATACCTTTTTTGTACCATACTTGGCCCTCCAGACATCATTTAACCCGACATCCTTTCAAAAGTTGCAAAGTTTAAGACACTCTTTACCCCCTAAATTTAATTCACTTGAGAGATTCAGACAATAAAATTTTAAATTGAATAACATATTTAAGTCTCCCATAACAAAAAAAATTACTACAATCCCTACTCTCAGCAAATTTAACTAACTCATATAACATCCCAAGGGAGGAGGGAGGAGGAACATACAGAAACACCAAGATACATTCCCTAGGAAAAACACTGTTATTTCTACAACTAACTGAATGCAGTGAGCTAGTACCAAAATGCCACCCTTTGTATCATTTGCAGGCCAGTTGTTTGCCACCCTTTGGCATAGGCTAAACTTACTCTAAGTGGCAAAAATTTCACAAAATATAAAGGAGTCAATAGACAATTTTACATGCCAATAGACTATTATTTACCACCAGTGACCTATACAAGAAACATCATCTCAGCAAAAGAACTTGATCCCATATCAACAGTGCAAGATATTCACCAACTTAAGTTGTTGCTGAAGAATCAGATAGCCTGCACTGTTAATACTCCTTGAACTGACCTTACACCAAAACTTTATTTTAGAACATAATTATATTGCAACTCTCCAGTACAGGACCATGTGCCGCCAGTGTGCAAAGAAAAAAAAAAGCCAAACCACAAGAGCAAAGGCAGTCGAAGGAAAGAAAACATGAGCACGGGACACAAGAGTTGGCCAGAAATGCACAAAATTAAATTATTCAAAGGGCCACTGAGAGAAATCATGATCCGAAGAATTGGAAACCAAGGAGAATAATCTGAGATGTCTTCCAAATATTTCAAGCAACTGCCATGATGCTCGAGTTCAATTCAGGATCATTTCAAGATGCAAACCGTATGAATTGAATTTTTTAAATAAAATTTCAAAGCATAGGGCAACACATTTTGGGAAAGGACTTGGCTCTATGTCAGGTCCACAAAACTTATATGCCAATAGTGAGTTCACAGTATATAGATATAGTCAAAAAACATGTGCACATTAAAATAGTTGACGCGTCTAACGGAGGTTACGTAAGATAGAAAAAAGTGGTTCATAAAAATTTCCAACATATTATATACCTTATTTAACAATATCTCTTAAAAATTGTAAATTGTTCTAATGCTTATTTTTTGGGAAAATAAAATTATAATTAAATTAATAATAAATTATACCGAATAATGGATTTCATGTAGACTTCCTCCATGGAACAGACAGGAGGGCTTCCCCACCTCTTCAGGGACAGGAAACAACGTGAACTTAATTTGAAGGTTTAAAAAAAAGTGGTGTTTTTTTTACATTTTGTGGTGTTTTTTTTTAATAGTTTGGAATATAGTTGAGTGGGAACTCCATGCAATTGGGAAGGTCTGTGTGAAATCCAATTGAATAAGTTTTTCAAAGAGTAATTTCCAAAAGATAGTGTTGGATCAGGACCTACATCAACTTTGTGAAGCTGATAGAATGTAAGGGGGTTCATCCATGTTGCCGCCTTGAAAATCTGTTAAACCAAAAAAAAAATTCTGACCATAAAAGGCTTCCAGGAAATAGGCTTCCCTGATTTAATTAGGCCCACATTAGCGTGCTACCCAAACAGGGTAAGGACCCATCGCTGCCGGCCAGCTATAGACCCATTTCCCTCATTTATTCCTGGCCATGAGGCCCGGGACAACTTAAATAAAACTATTCTTCTGATGTACCACGCACCTCTTTCGCATGGAGGAACTGACTATTATAACTCCGGAGGTTCATGAGAGGTTCCTGCGTTTGTGGTCTCCATGGATGAGCTTCAGGGACTCTCAGGATTTTAAGGTTCTCTTTGAAGCCCAGACCACCTGATGGGCTTCCTTGTCTCTCCTTAAGAGGTATGAACAGCCCTGCTACAGTGGATGAGAATATCTGAATCTTTTATCCCCCTTCCTGACCCGTGTGGTGACACCCTATAGGATCCCCTCCCCTAAGTGTTCTTTCCTGTATGTTTCTGTCTAATGTTTTGTGTTCTTGGATTCTTTTCAAATCCATTCCAGGCATTTCAATCTTTGCTGATTTATGGAACCACGCCATGCCCTATTACGTACGAAAGGGGGTGTACTAATGTTACTGTTCTGGACTAACCTGAAAATCTGCATTTACCTTCTTTCGGGACACTATATGCTGGGACTGTGTATTAATGCTATACCCCCCTGTGCTGGATTAATTTATGTCAATCGTGTTAGATAGAATTTCATCTTATTGAATAGCGAGTGTAAGAGGGAGAGTACAAAGATGCCGCCTAAGAGAAAATCCTTGGGGCCTGGCTCCCCCAGGGACAAGGACAAAACTCCTCTAAGTTAGGTAAGTACTTAAAATCTCCTCTCAATAAAAATAGCAAGACCGGTAAGGAGGGTGAAATAGGTGCTAGGCCCTCTCTCTCGCAGAATGAAAATGAAGAAGAGAGAGAACCCAACCCAGCAATATGGGAGGACATTTTGGCAGCGGTCAAAAAGACCAATTTAACGATTGAAGGCATACAGGATCAGATAACTACAATTAGGAATAGTATCCGGCTCATTAGGGAAGACTTCAGTCAGATACAAGGCCGTATACGAGAGCAGTATGATAGAATCTCTAGAATAGAAAAAGTGGCGGACCTAAATAAGAAAGCCATAGTGAAAATAGAGATGGAAAATAAAAAACTACAGGAGAAAATTTTAGATTTGGAGGATAGATCCAGACGTGCTGATATCAGACTGGTAGGTTTCCTGGAAGGTGTTGAACAGAAGAACACTGTCCAGTTTGTTCACACTTGGTTGATAGAAACTCTGGGTAAAGATCTCTTTCCACAAGGACTGGTGATTGAGAGAGCCCATCGACTCCTCGGTTGTAAACCAGTCCCAGGCTCCCAGCCCCGTACTATTTTGATGAAAATGCTATCCTCACGGGACAGGGATTTAATCCTCCGCGAACTCCGTAAGAGGGAGGAGATTAAATACAATAACTCAAAAATTTCAGCATATCCTGATTTTTCTAATGGTACAGTGCAAAGGAGGAAAAGTCTTTTAAGCTTGAAAAAGAGAATGGCACAACATGATATACCGTACTCTTTGTTATACCCACCCAAACTTCGGTTAATTTACCAGGATAAAACTTTTTTCATAATTTTGTATGAAAAAAGATTGTAATAAAAATTTATAAAAAAAAGAATTAGGCCCCGCTTGGCATTGTCTGTGAGGATCTTCACCTGATAACCTATAATGATGTAGGAGAAAAAGAGCTTCTTTTATAGTTGTTAACTCCCAACCCCTGTACAACCCTGTATTCCAAAAGAGCACCCCTACCTCTGCTTCTGGCATCAGTAGTGATTATTAGTTGAAGGGTTGGACACTAGGCTACCCCTTCTTTCAGATTTTTCTTCAGGAACTACCAATTCAAGTGTTCAATACTTCTTTTGGTATCAGTACGTTTGTCCTTAAAGAGAAGAGTTTTGTCCCAGACAGAAAGTAGAAAAGACTGAAGGGGTCGGAAATGGGCCTAGGGCCATTGAACCACTGGCAGGGACAAAGTCATAAACCCTATAACTTTCATGATTTCCCTGATTCTTCACACTAGAACAGCTTTTTTTTTGGTCAAAAAGGATTTTTGCTGCTTCAAAAAAACCTTTCTGTTGGCACGAGACTAAGTCCAATTTGTTTTTGTAAATAATCCATCCCAAGGGTAAATAAAGCTTCCATCGCCAAGTTTAATTCTAGCAGAATTAAATCAGGAGATCAGGAAGTCATCAAGGTAAGGCAGAATGAGGACTCAGTTCATGTAAAGAAACCCTGTGACTTTACTGCCATTGTTTTTCTTTATATTCCTTGGTGGTGCACAAAGCACATATGGGGGAACTTGATGGACCTGAATAACCCATTCTCCCATATGAATAACCCATATTTCTGATGGACCTGAATGACCTATTCGGTTTCCTTGTTAGAAATATTGGTGTGTAAAACCACTGGCCTTCTTATGGCGGGGTAACCCGTATTCCTTCCTTTTCTAGACTTCTGTTCTTCTGGTGGCAGTTAGGTCAAAGGAAACCTACCACCATGGAGCTACCTATAAAGGTAGATTGGGTGGTAGGTGCATCTATTGGATGTGAGGATAGCCCTTTTAAGGGCTAATCCCCATGTCCCCACACTCTTTTTATAACTTTTATTTCCCTTATATGCAGATTTTCTTAAGAGGCTACTGGGGCATGGTGTAGCCGGAGCTGAGCCTACACGGCGCAGCTACTCCACGCCCCAGTAGCCTCTCTGATCCTCCTACCAGATATCTTTGGCGCGCAGCTATGAGGAGCGGCACGCCCTCGTCCGTGAAGCCTGCCGTCTGCGCATGCGCAGTAGCTGCGGCTTTGGAGCAGTGACCGCAAAGCTGCGGGCCTGCTGTTCTGCGCATGCACAGATGGCAGGCTTCGCGGACGAGGGCGTGCAGCTCCTCATAGCTGCGTGCCGAAGATATCTGGTAGGAGAATCTAAGAGGCTACTGGGACGTGGAGTAGCAGCGCCGTGTAGCCATAGCTCCTGCTACTCCACTCCCCAGTAGCCTTTGTGAACTTGTGTATCTTGACCACGTTCTTATCCAGGTGCATCTCCTTGCCATGTTCAAGAGAGCTGCTGCTCTGGCTGAAAACGTAACCATCTACTGAGGCATCTGCCAAATGAACCCACATCCTCAAAAGGTAAGGATGCTTTCCTGGAAATCCCAGCTAAAGGAACGTCAACTTTTCTGGGTCTTTATCTGCTAACAGATATTTACGTTTGAAGTTTTTAGTAAAAGCTGCTCTTCTGCTGTAATCTTTCCACTCCTCGCTGATGAGCCCTGCCACGTTTTCATGAAACAGAAAAATAATTATGCTTTTTGATCCAAGCGTTTGGAACATGCAACCTTGAACTGATTCCACAGGATCTTCCAAATAGTAGCATGTACCATTTTCAAAATGTCATTGACTGCATCAATTGAAGGCAAGAGTTGAGCCGACATATTTTCCTGAAGGTATTCCATATCAGAATCCACTTCTCCCTCATCCAATAGTGTTTCAGTTTTTTTCTTTGATTTAGTGAGTAATACCAGAAGAGTTGAGATTGTAGGCTCTGATTTTTTTGACTTATTAATGGCTGCAAAAAATTCGGTCTGTATGATACTCTTTACACTTTGAAGGCTGGTGTTTCTCATCTGCTACCAATTTCTGAAAACAATTTGAACATACCTCTTTCTTTTAAGATGATGACAGGTTTTCAGGCAAACTCAATGCTTCTTGGAGAAGTTAGAGGAAGCATCAGTAACCTGAAAAAAAAAAAAAGAAAAATAATGTAATAAATTAATTTATACAAAACAAGAACCCCCTTTAACCCTTTCCTGCTCTGCTTCCGATATATCAGATATATATCCGATGCTGAGCGGAGTGACTTAGCTCTCAGCGTCCGATATAGCGAATGCTAGCACTTCCTGTGACGTCACCTGTCTCGCAACAGGGTGACAAATGTATGGGGCGGGTGGGGAAAGCAAGGCGACGCCCGTCCGCTGACATCACAGAACCAATTTGATTGGTTCTGTGATGTCGAAAGCTGGCATTGACCAGTCAATACAGACTGGCCATTGACAGTGGTATAAGTCATGATGGATCATGTCATGACAGATCGCTCTCCAATACAACCATTCTGCAATTGGTGGTTTTGGAGAGATATGTGTCATCTGTCCTCTAGGTACTGTTAGTCAATCACTATTACACCCCATCATCGTCCATTTTTCCTTGCGTTATACCAAGCACCATCTATTTTTTTCTTGCGTAATGCCCCCCATTGTCCGTTTTCCCTTCAACCCAACCTCATTTATAAATGCGTTGTGATAGTAGGAGTAGTGCATGCGGTGTACGGAAAATGTATTAGTGCTCGCACTTTGAGAACTTGCTACTAAAACTATAAACCTTCTATTATTCGTAAAAAGATAAGCAAACCTACAAAAAAAATTCTGGAAATAGAACGAAGGCAAATGGCAAAATTTTTCTACAAAAAAAGATTTGTGGTATGACTTTTAGTTTAAAAAAAAAACATTTGAAACTAAGAAAATATAATTTTTTAAAAAATTTTTCCTAAATTGTTGGATTTTTACCCCCCAAACTACTATGTGTAACAAGGAAACAATCTCAAAATCAGTTTGATAAGTTAAAGTGTTAAAAAGTTATTACGAGGGGGCGTGTCCTGCCATGCAAGAAGCTGCACGCACCTAATGTGAGCTCCACACTGGGCCAACCAGAAAGGGAAGCTCAGCATCATATTTAATGGGGAAATCGGGTCAGAAGAGGTCCACAGACAAGAAGGCACTCACCCTGAACACGGTGACCCCGATCTCAAACTTTCTCCCCGCTGCAAGCACGATCTCCATCCACAGGCAGCACTTCCCGCCGTCTTGGATCGCAGGCGCCCCCCTCTTGCAGGGCACGCCGCACCAGACACCTTCCCGAAGCAGAGAGGTGAACAAAGAAAACAGGAGGCGCCGCGCACGAGATGAGCATCCCGAACAACGGACCTCGTCTGCGGCTGTACTGCTGGTACTCTACCAAGCCACTACAGACCCAGCTCCAGCAGGATCCAGTGGCAGCGCTCAGACCCCATCGGCAGACAGTGGTAATATGGCACCTCCACATAAGCACAAAGGTGCACAGTCAGAGATGGCTTCCCCCAAAGGACAAGGGGCAGAAGGTAACACAGCCTGCTAAACATGGCCACTCTGCTATGCTAAACAGCCCACAGTGAGGGTCCTAACCCCCGATCAGACCTCCCACACCCTGGGGAAGCTGCCAACACCCTCCGAGCCTATCCTGAACTCCAAGCACTCTTGGCTCTTCTCCCCTCCAAAACAGATATGGACACTCTAGCTACAGATCTCATGGGTGCTTGGCGTCAAGATCTACAGCAAGTACAGTCAGAGAACTCCACACTAAAAGATAGATTGGACGAGCTTGAAGCCTTTAAATCTGAAATGTCCTCTACTTTACAGACTGTCCAGGAGAGGGCGACTGAGCGATAGCAATTGACAATGCAGATTGACGACCTAGAAAATAGAAATAGGCAAAATTTTGTACGTGTTGGGGGCCTGCCTGAAGCCACGCAGACGCCAGAGTTATTACCCACATTAACTGGCATCTTTAACCCCTTAGCGCTCTGCGCCGTAGCTCTACGGCGCAGAGGTATAAAGAGTGTATGAAGAGGGCTCACGGGCTGAGTCCTCTTCATACAAAGGTGGGGGTTTTTGCATTTTGCAGAAAACCCCCACCGCTAATAACCGCGGTCGGTGCTTGCACCGATCGCAGCTATTAACCCCGTCATTGCCAGCGGCGGCGATTAAAAGACGGCGGTGCGTGGGCGCCGCCATCTTTTTTACGATCGCCGTGCCCCGAACGTCATCGGGGGGCGGCGATCGGTTGCCATGGTAGCCTCGGGTCTTCTTTTGACACGAGGCTACATGGCTTCAGCAGATTCGTTACAATGAGCCAGTGGCAAAAATGCCATATATTGCAATACAGAAGTATTGCAGTATATGGTAGGAGCGATCTGACCATCTAGGGTTAATGTACCCTAGATGGTCTAAGAAATAGTGGGAAAAAAAAAAAGTAAAAAAAAATAAAAACAATTAATAAAATATTAAAAATTCAAATCACCCCCCTTTCCCTAGAACTGATATAAAACATAATAAACAGTAAAAATCACAAACATATTAGGTATCGCCGCGTCCCAAAATGCCCGATATATCAAAATATAAAAATGGTTACGGGCGGTGGTGACCTCCGAGACGGGAAATGGCGCCCAAAATGCAAATTTTACACCTTTTTACATCACATAAAAATGAAATAAAAAATGATCAAAATGTCGCACAGACCTCAAAATGGTAGTAATAAAAACGTCGCCTCATTTCGAAAAAAAAATGACACCTCACACATCTCCGTGCACCAAAGTATGAAAAAGTTATTAGCGTCAGAAGATGGCAAAATTTTTTTTTCTTTTTTGTACACATTCGTTTAATTTTTGAAAATGTATTAAAACACAATAAAACCTATATAAATTTGGTATCACCGCGATCGCACCGAACCAAAGAATAAAGCTGAGGTGTTATTTTGAGTGCACAGTCAAAGTCGAAAAAACTGAGCCCACAAGAACGTGACGCACGTGCGTTTTTTTTTCAATTTTTCCACATTTGGAATTTTTTTCCAGCTTCGCAGTACACGGCATGTTAAAATAAATAACATTACGGGAAAGTAAAATTTGTTACGCACAAAATAAGCCCTCACACAGGTCTGTACACGTAAAAATGAAAAAGTTATGGATATTTGAAGTTGGAGAGCGAGAAATGAGCGGAAAAACCCTGCGTCCTTAAGGGGTTAATACCCTACTGGGTCACCCAGTAGAAACACCAATAGAAATGGACCAGGCCCATTGGTCTTTGCGCGCCAGGATCTCAGACCCAGCGCGGCCCAGAGACGTAATCTGCAGAATTCACCACTTTAAAACTAAAGAGCAGATAATGCAGAAAGCCAGAGCCAAGGGAGACTTAGATTTTGATGGTGCAACGATCACGCTGTTTCCAGACCTCTCCCACTCCTCGCTCATGCAGTGTGCTATACAAAGGAATAACCCACTTAACCCCTTCCCGCTCTGCGTCCGATATATTGGACGCTGAGCACAGTGACTTAGTGCTCAGCGTCCGATAAATCGACGCAGAGCTGATGCCGGTTCAGGTCAAGATCTGAGCCGAACCGGCATTGGGAAACACGGGGGTGCCGGCTGTAAACTGATAGCCGGCACCCCAGAGTAACACCAGTGATCGGAGTGAGCTCTAATCGCGGGTGCTTAACCCGTTAAATGCCGCAGTCAGAGCGACAATGGTTATCTAACATGCTTCTTGAAGATCGCAAGAAGTTAACAATCTTCGTAAAAGCTGTTTCTGATAGCTTGAGGGGTGCAGATTTGAAAAGGGGTTGGTTATATAGGGGGTTTTGATGCTAAATATGTAAAATTTCATTCAAAACTATTTATTCTCAAAATAGTCAATAATGAAAATTCAAAAATTTAAAAAATTATGAAAATGTAAAGTAGACAAATCGGAAATGTTATTCAGCAGTTTTTTTTTTTTTTTTGTACATAAACGCAAAACTTATCAGCCAAAATTTACCAATAAAATGAAGTACAACATGTGGGAAAAAAAAAAAAAAAAATCGGGCTGAGCCTTAACCTACAAAATGGCTGTGTCCTTAAAGGGTTAAAGGTGGTTATCTGTAGGTTGAAAAACATGGCCAATTTCTTCAATAAACAGCTCCTGCCGGCCATTGGTAATGTGTGGTACTGCAACTATGTCCTATTCATCTCTACACAGCTGAGCTGCAATACTGGCACAAACCATGGTCTGGTGTGAGCACAATTTTTGGAAGAAAGCCATGTTTTTCAACCTCTGGACAAACCATTTTTCATTCTATATAAGGTGAATAAATATTTTGAGAACTCGACAGGGCACAGATGTGAATGAGTCATTTGTCTTCTGGATCAAATTTTGGCCAACTGCACCCATACATGTTAGGCCCATGAAACGGACATGAGCACTAGTTGAACAGGGAAGTAGATGTGTCCTTGCATTATACAAACATACAATGCAAGAATTGTTGCACTATATTTCACAGATTGCACCAACACACAGGTCTGTTTCCAATGGCTAAACAAATTTCTGTGCAGCCACACTTCGGCCATGTTCACAGTGCATTTGACTTGTAGTTTGAAATGTCTGTCAATATCTTCAGTTACATAAAGAGAATAAAATTCTCCAAAGGGCAAAATCTTTAAAAATCTGTAATGTCTTTAAAAAAAACTTTTTCTATGCATGTGCACACAAAAAGAAAGGAAGCCAGTGGTGAGGGCCAATACACCACCAGTACAATATATAACACCAAATGCTTGAACAATAAATAGCCAAATAATGTCAAATTTATAAATCTAAGTCAATCTTTATTGGTAACAGTAAAAAATTCATACAATGAGGACAGTAATATGTAGACCAGAAGAAGGGATAAAAGTGACTGTAATAGCAATAAAAGGGCTCACAATCCATGCTCAAAGGAGATATGGCACAGCGAGGAGACAGAAGTAAAGAGAGAACTCACACAGCCAAATCTATAGCCAAAACTGGGTTGTTAGTATACCATACCACCGGATGAGAGTACACGCCACAGAACCCGACACGTATTTCGCCGGTAGGCTTTATCAAGGGGAGTGCTATGTGTTGGGGGTGTCATATTTAAGCTACCCTGGACCAATGGCAAAATGCGATGGATAAATGCCACCTGGATGATGACCAATGACGTTAGGAAAATAGAGTAGACAAACCTACCATAGAAGCGTGCGTCTAATGGTGAGTGTAAGGCACCGGCCGCGTCCTGGCGGTCTAGTGCGCATGTCCTTAAGGCAGTTAATTGTGGAAGTAGTACACGTCACTTAATGTTGGTGGTATGGGTGCACAAGTAGGCTGCAACACAACTATGTAATAAAATGCCCTTGCAACCTCACATGTTGGACGGTCTCGCCCACATATATAAGGGACCGCATCTCGAAGCACAAGTCCGATATTCGCTGCAAGAAACTGCTGCTACCTTTATCCCATCATTTTGAACAGGCTAATCACAGGATCTCACAGCTGAGGTTCCAAGTAGTGGAACATGTACCAGCTCCAAGACGCAGAGGGGACAGAGTTAAACAACTCAGTCTCCGCAAAGCATTGTGGATACATAGACTTGATGCTATGTCCCCCAATGGACTGAACAGGGAATATGAGCTACAGGGACTCATGTGACAGTAAATTGTACATCCATGTTTCAGCACTATTCTCATTAACATGTCTTGTTCTATTTACAGATTCAATAGTCTGACACCAGCATCACTTAGGGTATAATTTATCTCTGTCCTGTACTGTCCCCTTTTTGTTCTTCTCCTAGGCACCATTGCCATGACTTCACACACCATTATCACTCAGCGGCACTACACCTCTATATCATACAGAGCTCCTCCCCATACATATTACAAGCTCCTCCCTATACACACAGGACACATTACTGATGTCATCCCTACACACTCCGCATACGTCTTTTTTTCTCACATTCCCATCACCACATGATACATAACACCACATAACACAGTACACAACATCTGGCTGGCTATTTGTTTGTGCCGAGGCAGCTAGCACATTAGAAGACACTCCGCTATTCCACTTATAGTCCAGATCACTTACCGGCTTCTATGCACTTCCACGTTCCACGCTGGAACGCATAGCCGGGAATGTCACTTCCAGTTCTGATCCCACAGCTTATATACCCGCGACATAACACCAGCGCAACCAGCCTACAGCGGGGTCTCCCAGGTTCCACAGCTCCCCAAGCGCCACAATGTTCATAGAACCGTATTCACACCACTGGAAGCCCAGCAATCCGGTAAGACAGTTTCACCCTGTGACATAGTTACATTACTGGACACCACATTCCTAGATATCACACCACTGTTACCTTTTTATACACCTGCTTGACACAAACAATATCCTCTCAATACTTCCTTATTGCTCCATCTCATCTTGCCTGTACATTTGGTTCCCCTCTATGCTTCATTTATATTCCGTTTCATTGTGCCTGTACACTTTGATCCCCTTTTTCATCTCCTAATATAGTTATCACTATCATCTATCTAGACCTCATTAGTGGCCGTGTCTTCACCCCTGGATGTTTATGTCCACTGCAGCATCCACGATACCCATCAGGCAACCATCGCATTTGGCTCATACTTCTGATCCTTTTGTCATTTTTGTTAATTATACCTAGTATTTTGCTTATTCCCGAGATGTATGTATTTATTTTGTTTATATATTTCATTTTCTGTGCAGTGCCTTAAGGTCTGATGTTATAAGACCGAAACGTTGCATTAATTTTAGATTGCCGATTCAATATAAAATATGCAAATCGAGCGCAGCCAGCCTACAGCGGGGTCTTCCACGCCCCACAGCTCCCCAAGCGCCACGGTCATAGAACTGTATTCACACCACCGCAAGCCCAGCAATCCGTGCCTGAAGGTCTGATGTTATAAGACCGAAACATTGCATTAATTTTGGATTGCCGATTCACTATGATAAAATATGCAAATCAAGTATCACAGGAGTGCCAAGTTTTTTCTCAAGACTTAAGGCAGTTAATGCACAAGTTTTAACTTACTCAAAGATAAGCATTTGTATGATCGGACAACCTTTTTACTCATTCAAGGCTTTATCATTTTTCCCCTTAAAGGGAACCAGTCACATTTTTCACAAATACAGGTAGTGACAGTTACTAGGGCTCTATGGGAATCTAAATGACCTTTTAGCTAGAAATTGTCTCCTTTAGATTCTCACATTTTCAACTTTTTAATTTTACCTGGTATGTAAGCATGCCTACAGCGGGTAGAGGTAGGCGTGGCCTCAGGCTGATTCCAGCAGCTCCTCCCCATCCACCAGGCTGCTGTGATTGTTTTATGTGGTCAGATATGTACATGGGGTATAGTTTGATAATGTTTAGTAGGTAAAGGACCTTTGATGATGTCACCCTGGTCATATGACATTCACCGTCACCCCCTCAACTGAATCCAAAGATGTATAGATACCAGGCAAGATTATATCTGATTTTATGGGGATCCTAGGGAAATTGTTACTCCCCACATTGCATTAGCATTTTTACCAAATTATAAAAAGAAAAATAACCATTTTATACTACACTTTATACTATATTTGCACACTTTACTACAACATGGACAAATACAATTGTTTTAATGGTGTTGAATTGAAATTAAATTGCAAAAAATTGTCATAAGCAAATTGTCATCATCAAGTAAAATAGTTTTATTTAACATTTACATTAGGCTAGTCTGGCATATCAGACAGAACATTGAGGTGTACAAAACATTCCTGACCCAAAAAAAAAAATCAGACTAAAAGGAAAAATATAAAATTGGGGGGGAAATGCAGTATAAAGTTATTTGACATCTTTAAGATTCTTTCTCCAATTCCAGAGGTCATCAATCATCTGTAATGAGAGAAAAGGTTTTAAACATGTGCAATATAAAATTATCTATTAAAACAATCTTGTAAGGCAAAGATCACCCCACCCATGAATTCTTGGTTAGGATGGACAGAAGGCCTCCAACAGTGGTATGGAATGAAGCTTAATCTTAATTATGTTTTCTGAAAAAACTTAAGCCTTCAAAATCTTACCTTCTTATTGTCAGTTCTGAAGGAATTCTTCACGAAGTTGATAAACTTTGCCTCAATTTTAGGAAGAACTACACCCTGAAAAATAAGTTGTACATCAAGCTTATCAGGCCAAGCATACAGAGTGCTTTTCAGAAATTGTTTGCAAAAATCTGCACTATTAAAGTGCTTTTTGATCTAGTGGAAACTGATAATACATTTACATTCCCAGTAAATTCACTCATAATAATCGTTTTGGAACATCTTTATAATCTTTATTTGCATTCTAGAGAAGACTTTTTGAATTAAGGATTTTTTTACAACTAATGCAGTATATTTCCATTATGGTGTGTCTATACGTCTCTGTATCCTGACTTATGTAGATCATTCTTTGACAGTCATGGAGGCACAGAAACAGTGGTGTGGAGCCACCAAACTCTACCATCTCAATTAATGGATGAAGCTGTGTTTGGAATCTCAGCTTACTCCATACATTAGAAGCCAAGCCTGTAACCTCTAAAATGGTTTGAGGCAGGTTGCCACTCATCTGAAGTGAAACTATTGGAGGACAACAATTCTAAGTTTACTTTCTACTCAGTATTTCACATACCCAAGTTTCACTAATCCACATTTTACCCAAACAGGAACAGAACAGAAATCTATGAAAAGAAAACTTTCATTTGGCAAAAATAGTTATGGGTATCTAAATGTTATTTTAGGCGTGAGGGACCTACACAGTAAGTGCAAGTTTTTTTTGTTTTAAATCACCATCTTTAAAAAAAAATCTTTCATAAAACACTAACAATTAGGTGGACTTTTTTTCTGCAGCAGAACAGATTTTAATTAAAAAAGCTACAGTCAAGACTGAAGTCATGGCCCTACAAGAAGTCTTTCCCAGGGCTCAGGCATGCATGGTTTATAGTTTCTTTACAGGTGTGGCTTCATTTGGTTTTCAACAAATATAGAAATTTAGTACAAAAACCCTCCCTCATACCTTCTCCAGTGAAAGTTGTAATTTCTCTTTAATCTGTTCAAGATTAAGAGGCGTTTTGGGTGTCTTTGGAGATTGCTTGCCTTCTTTCCCTTTCTGCTCAGGTGTCTATAAGACAAATAAAAAAACATTACACTAAATTACTTTTAGCTATAAAGTATAATGGCTTATAAAAACACAAATATTCAAACTGTCAGTTTGAAAACAGTAGGAAA
Organism: Engystomops pustulosus; assembly: GCF_040894005.1. NCBI lineage: Eukaryota > Metazoa > Chordata > Amphibia > Anura > Leptodactylidae > Engystomops > Engystomops pustulosus. Next base: position 40,474,336 of record NC_092414.1, on the reverse strand, counting down.
AGATGCACAGGTTTAGTGGATGGAAACTTTGCAGACACTTGATTGACTAGAAGCTACAGTCTCCACAAGAAAAAAAAATTGTATGATCCATTATTCAGTGTCAGAATAGGTGTGTATTTATTAGGAAGTTTCCCTCTGACATTGGATTTTTATCCCTAGCACTTGTGAGAAATTGCATTTAGAATCAAAAAGCTGCACCAAATAAACTTGTATTCCACAAAGCTTGCACTGTTCAGCTGGCATCCTAGGAGTCATGTATAAACTCTAATCACAGGAGCTTGGATCATTCTTCATTGACAGACTGCTTCATCAAAGGCATCACAACAAAGCCTTACAACACACGACCTTAAGGGAACCTGTCACTGCTGTTTGAAAAAAAAAATTAGAATTAGACAGGTTCCCACGGAGCCTTACGACCCAAGGGCAACCGTATCTTAACCAACTTCATTGATGGTCAGAAGTGGAGAAAATGAACCTTGATTCTCTGCCTGATAACCAGGGAGAGAAATCAGCGAGTTGGACTGGGTGTATACTCAAACGAGACTAGCAGCCACTGCTGAAATCTCGCACATGCGCAGTGAGCATCTGAGCTGTCCGCATCCTCTGCAGACTGCACGTCCAGCTTTTCCTCTTCCGCATGCGCAATGAGGACTGCTCAAACCATCACAGCAACATGCAGCTTAAGCCCAAGTGACATATCGGAAAGGGGGAGTAGAATGAGGAGGAACCGATGATGTGCTGAGGAGGGCTGCTAGACTCAAGCAAGAGTATACACTCAGTCCCACTGGCCAGATTCTCTGCCTGCTTACCAGGCAGAATCAGTTTTTTTTCTCCACTTATCATCAATCAAGTTGGTTAAAAAAGGTCCCCCTAGGCCATAAGGCTCTATGGAAAACTGTAATGCTAATTTTCCAACAGCAGTGACAGGTTCCCTCTAAACATGATGATGGTGATCAGTGAATACAGAAACAGCACTGACTGGTATACTGTACAGCAAGTGACTAATCTTAATATAAAGTCAACTATTACTCACTTTTGGGGGTTTGGCAGGAGTGGACGGTGCTGAGGCCTTTCCATTGTGGCTAGACTTTTGAGCCGATTTCACTTTTGCTACTGGTACAGGCTGAAAAAAAAAATTCAAATTACTAATAAAATCACACAATAAGTTTAGATATCCATAACTAATATTCATCACCATATGTGTAACTTTCAGTCTCAGCAAAACAGAATTGGGGACAGAAATGCCTTTTCTGCCTGTAGCGTAAATCTATAACAGACTAGTTTGTTTGCTAGAGATTAGTCAAGTTTAGAGCAAAGAAAATTAAATAACCCAACAAATGCTTTGTTACGTTACCTTTTTAACTGGAGTTTCTTCTTCATCATCATCATCCCTTGGAAAGAAAAAAAAAATGGAAATTCTTAAATCAGATGGAAATATAGAGCACATTTTGAAAGGGGCTGCAGAGGAACCCCATATTAGGGGAATGGGGGGACTAAAATACAATGATAAATTACAAAATTTTGGATAGTATAGTTTAGAAAGATACAACTGAGGTAAGACCGCATTACAAGTACAAATACCTAAACAGACAGTAAATGGATCTTTTTATACCTAGGCCTGTGGCCAGGACAAGAGGGCATGCGCTATGCCTAGAGGATAGGTGGTTTTACAATCATAGACAAAGGTTCTTTACTGTAAGAGCAGCAAGACTATGGAACTCTGCCACAAGAGGTTTTAATGCCAGATTTGAACATGTAAGGGCCTGGGTGTCGTTCTGGAAAGCAATACCACATTGTATAGGAATAACACTTTATTCATAGTTTATACAGAGTTATTCTGCCCTGCTTTGGGCTAATAGACATCAACCTTACAGGGTTTTTGAATTATGGATCATTGCAATATACAAGTTGGACTTTATGGCCTGATGTATTTTTCTAACTTTTTCACTGTGATACCTCTCATCACTGCCAGTATACCAACTATAAAATACACCATGCTTTAACTCAAGAGGACCTGTAAGGTTATGGCTGCTCATATTAGAGTAAGCAGCTCCCTAGTCCTTCGCCAGTTATAACATTGTTAAATCTCTAGCTTTATCTGAACATACTGATAAGCTAGGAAACTGTTAGCTTACAGCAGTCCAGCATATTAATAACAGGTGCAGTCACTGCAGCATCAAGCCTGGCAGTCACCACCAGCATATGGTGTGGGGAATGGCAGTCCAGGGGAGAAGCTGAGGAGGGGGGGCGCCTCAGACGACACCCTCATGAATACGCCAGACCACTGTAAGCTAGGTCCAACGATTGGACCGCTATGTAGTGGATTGTTTCTTGCTTATCAGTATTTTTCAATAAAGCACGAGATTTAACAGTGCGATAACTGGAGGAGGGCTAGGGAGCTGCTTACTTTAGTATGAGTAGCTTAAGTCTTCTAATTACCCGCCAGGTCCTCTTTAAGCCTGTGTCTACATGTAGCAGACAAATAACTCAACAAGGCATCACAGCCTCTTTTTACCAACTGATGGAGGCACTACTCTGGACCAGAGACGTAGTATAAAGCTTACTGAGGCTGGACTACCCCTTAAACATTTAAGCCAATAAGAAACTTACTCATCATCGTCTTCGTCATCTTCATCGTCGTCATCATCATCGTCGTCATCCTCTTCCAACTTTACTTTTTTCTAGCCATAAGAAAAATTGTGGTTAGACTTTGCATAAAAATCCACTAATGTATACACAAAAAATGGAAGCCACCATACCTGTGGAACTTTAGAGGTAGAAGTGGCAGGTCTTTTTGTATTCTTTGCAGGTTCTGTGTTCTCTTCCTCCTCTTCGCTATCTTCCTCCTCCTCATCTGATGAGCCCAAGTCCTCTAAGGCTACAAACAACACTGGGATTAATAGACTGTCCGTAGGCAATAAAAAACACTTTCATAAAAATTATTAGGTCTCAAAGATTCATAACTTAGCAATGACCAAAGTGGCTTCCATTATAAAAGCATTTTACAGTTTGTTAACAGTGCCAGCCACTGCTCAGGTGAAGCCTGGTAAGCTCTGGAAACCCTACAAAAACATGCTACATGCTTATTCCATAAACAGAGGCTGATTTAGTAAAGTCTGCGCTAGTGAATGAATGGGACTGATAAAAAGGTTACCACAGAAAAATAATGCAGTCAAGTAAAAAGGCAAGGATTACCCATCTACAAAAAAACATCAGCGCCAACCCACGCTATTCCAGATGATCCAATTGATATTTATTTTAAGACCCTTACAATCTACTTACCAACAAGATGCTGCCCACTAACATATACAGGACCAGAACCAGACTTCAGTCGCAAAGTCACTGGTGGTGTAATTTCAAATCCACCAAGTGAAACCTAATGTAGATATATAAAAGATTTAGATTTTAATCATTATCCCCTAGAATGCACAGCCAGACCAACCATCTGAACCCCCCGTTATATTATGAGCTCTACACCACCCCCACCAGAGCAGTGAAGAGCCTTAACAGTGTTGTGATCAAGTATGTAATCTACAACTCTAATCAGGCTAATGGCCTGACCGGCTCCAAGAACTGTGACCCAAGCAGTTATTTCAATTCTACTGCAAGCATTTTGAAGGCAGATTTCTGCACTACGATCCTGCATTGTGTGTCTTGGATTTGCATCAATCCCATAGACAGGAATCCTACTGTAACTGACTGCAGGCTAGCAGCACAAAAATTCAATGCAGTAAACCCAAAGGTACTCTGCAACACAGACAAGCTAAACCTTCTGATGTTTTTTTATATATCCATTGCTTACCGTTGGCTGTACAGATGGACTTAGGGAAGCAAGAACAATCTTTAACTGTTTTCCTTCATAGTTCATTCCTTCAGCTTCAACTATGTGTAGTTCATCTTTAGCACCACCACCTAAACTGACCTGGAAAACAAAATGGAACATTTATGGCTTAGATGAGGCAAACCAATAATGATCCCATAAGACATAACTTTCTAAACATACAAAAGATATAAAGTCATATCCCATGACAAGAAACATACTTGGGTGAATGGGATACATAACAGGCAAGCCATTTTTATGCCATTCTTCAACGCAAGCAGAATACACTTGCTAACTGCATGAAACTTCAACTATTTACTAATTCATCCTGTGTCGTCGTCCTCCTCCCATCTGTTACCAGATACCAAGCTTCAGGCTTCTCTGCAGTCCTATTGAACTGCAAATCCGTCCAGAGTGGGTACACACAAGTATGTAAGTGTGCCTGGTTTACAAACCTTCATCCTGGTGGTAGATAGCCTTTAAGCTTTATTAATACTGGTTCTTATGGCAATTCAACATTTTTGAAATCCAATTGTCGGATAAAAAAATTTGGCTGGAGTTACAATTATCAAATATATAGCTCCAACTTGCATATAAACTCAATTTAAGAAAAACCTACAGAGCCCATCTTCTATAACCCTGAGACTGCATTTACTTACTGTTCTCAAAGACAACTGGTGTTCACTTTCATCATCATCTACTTTGAATGTATACTCCTTTTTGTCTGACTTCAGTTCACACCCTTGAAACAAAAGCATAAATTAAAAAATTTCAAGATAACAGACCATCAAGTAGCACTACAGAAGAGATAGCTTTTCCTAGTAGACAAATGTTAGTTAAAGCAGCTTCTGACAAAAATCACACTTGACATATTCCAGTAAATTAATGCCCCCAATATCAATTCTCAAATTTCATAATGTAGCTGCACTTTAGAAGAAACAAAGATGCTGCACATAGAGGAAGCAGCTTGTTACTCTTCAGTGTGCTCCCTTTGCGCTATCCAATTTTAGCACTAACATTTATATAGCACCCCCATATACTATGCTTTAGAGCAATATTTTCCTTTATTACACAAATAAGCTTTGGCATTGCTTCACTGCTCACTGTTTCATCTCATAACACTGCCCATTAGTATCAGTTTTCACACATATCCAAACATTGGCTAAATGATGTTTGTTCACAGCTTTAGCCATAATCAAGAAAACCTCAGAACAGATATATCCCATTCTGCCATTAGTAGAGTCCATTCACTTCTTACTCCAATATAGAGTAATTTTAAATCTGCCTTAAAGGAAACCTACCACTTGTAGTGGCAGGTTTCCGATGGAAATACCGGGCACCAGCTCAGGGTGAGCTGGTGCCGGAGCTTATTTTAGTTAGTGTTTTAAACCGCGGTATCGCGGTTTAAAACACTTTTTAAACTTTATAGCCGGCGCAGGCACTTACTTGAAACAAAAGCATAAATTAAAAAATTTAATTTACCGTGCACGCGGCTACATAGGAAGTGAATGAGAGCCGCGTGCACGGTAAGCGCCGAGCGCGTACCTGCCTGCGCCGGCTATAAAGTTTAAAACACTAACTAAAATAAGCTCCGGCACCAGCTCACCCTGAGCTGGTGCCCGGTATTGCCATCGGAAACCTGCCACTACAAGTGGTAGGTTTCCTTTAAGTTAAAGCCGGCAGAAAACGAGGGGTGCTGCCATGGATGATGGCACAGCTCACATTGGTATAGAAGATTGGGTAGCAGGAAATAGTATAAGCACACATGGCTCCTGGGCATCTCAGGTGGATGAATGTGCGACCAGTGCACATGGTACAGGGCCCTGTGTAGATGGAGGAAGGATGGGGGGGAGTAGGGAAGGGATTCTTATTATCTGTGGCTGTGGGGGTCTTCTACAATTCATTTCTCAATCCAATTTGTCTGCCATGTGGTGGGCGGTCACCTGCAGTGTTACCTGTGCGGGCACCACAAACAAAGGCGCATTTCCGGCCTCCACTGCCGGACCATACGGGGGCTGGAGACGGACATGTGCACAGGACAGCCGCCTCCCTACATTATGAGGACAATGAGAAACCCCCGAGCAGTTTCCCCCAGGCCTCACTACGGAACCGACGCGGTGCTACTAACACGTGGGAGCAGCATGGCGCCTGATCACGTGAGCGGAGACAACGGACTCGCCCGCTGCTGAAGGATGCCGCACAGAACCGCTGCTCCACAATATATCATACCGCACCCCAGTAATCTCCGCCGCGGCGCAGACAATGAGCGCCCGCACACCCCAATAAGCCACCATGAACGTCCTACAGCAAATAGAAAAAAAACTAAAGCTAATATCGGTTTGACGCTACATACCGAAGAGGAAGTTCTGTGGGCGCAGGGGGGCCATGCTATCCATATCCATGCTGTCCTCCATCCTTCAACCGCTGCGCAAGCACCGCACGCCAGATAACTACAATGGACGGTCTACTGAGGGCAGGCTCGCGGACAGCGGAGCTTTATATTCACGTCCTGCTTCTCGCGATAACGGGAACAGTAGTGGGGAGGAGCTTCAAGTGCGTTCAGTAAGCTGGCGCGTGATTGGTTGTTCATTACTCCACACATTACGTGGTAATTTTTTTTTTTACATTTCTGCCATGATTGCTCGTGGACAAAAAGAACAAACGACGGAGTGAAATATATATTTATTCTGAAGGCTGAAAGACGAACACTGTGAAAAAAGAGCCTCATTTTACATACAAAATGGTCAAAAAGGTTACACTGTGTATCACAGTTTCAGCTGATAAAAGTAAATAGGGTTTCACGGTAACAAGTTAATGTTACAGACATTTACAAACGCATACGTTTTTGACAGGTTTGACCAATTATGTTATTTAAAATGGGTCAAAATAAGTGCGTTTTTTTGACGGATTGCTTAAAAACGGCCCAAAAACGTGTTCAAAACACCAAGTGTGCCATCACCTTAAAGAGAACCAGTCATGCAAAATAACCCCCCTAAACTAAATATACTTTCATAAACTGCCATTAGAGAGCATTGCCTATATCCCTTTATTGTCCCTCTACATGCCTGTAAACCTAAGCAATGAGGTCCTAAAGCTGTATGCAAATGACCTGTGAAATGTCCAATGAAGCATTAGCATATTCAAGCTGTCCACTCTATTCATGAGTGGGAGGCACAGCCACACCCCCAGTGCATGACTGACAGCCTGTATAATGGAGTGAGGCTGTATAATGATGTGCTTCCTGGTGCTGGCGACCACGCCCCCTGCAGCCTGTGTGTGCATGTGTGTGTGTGTTTAGGAGAGATACAGCAGCTCCAGGCTGCAGCCATGTTACAGCAGAACATGTCAGATTCATGTGTGTGTGTCCGCTAAAGGAATCTGCGCCGTCGCATTTACAAGTAATTGTTACAATTTTTCAAAATCCACTTATTAACCGCCATCTACAGGAGCCATTGCTGCTGCTGTGGCAGTTGGAAGCTGAGCCGTGATTGGCTGCTGTTCTACCACAGGTCATTAATATGAGCTCTGAGCTGTGATTAGTTACTATAGGCAATGCGTATAAGATGCTTACATGTGAGGCAAGATGGATAGGTATATAGAGATAGGGGAAGATTTATCAGAAATGTCTGAGGTACAACTGTTCCAGTTGCCCTGGAAACCAATCAGAGATCAGCAGTAATTTTAAAAACAGCTGGGGAAAATGAAACTTGAACTCTAATTGGTTGTCATGGGAACTAAAACAGTACTGCTCTCAGACACTTCTGATAAATCTCCCCATAGACAAAGTCACAGCTAGGGACAGAGACAGTCACTGGAATGAGACTGCCAGCGACAAACAGTCGCTGAAATCTCCCCATAGACAAAGTCACAGCTAGGGACAGAGACAGTCACTGGAATGAGAGTGTCAGAGACTAAAAATTACTGGAATGAGAGTGCCATAGACAGACAGTAGCTGGAATGAGAGTGCCACAGATAAACAGTAGCTGGAATGAGACTACCAGCGACAGATAGTCGATGAAATGAGACTGCCAGCGACAGACAGTCGTTGAAAGAGACTGCCAGCGACAGAAAGTCATTGAGAGAGACTGCCAGCGACAGACAGTCGCCGAGAGAGACTGCCAGCGACAGACAGTCGCCGAGAGAGACTGCCAGCGACAGACAGTCGCCGAGAGAGACTGCCAGCGACAGACAGTCGCCGAGAGAGACTGCCAGCGACAGACAGTCGCCGAGAGAGACTGCCAGCGACAGACAGTCGCTGAGAGAGACTGCCAGCGACAGACAGTCGCTGAGAGAGACTGCCAGCGACAGACAGTCGCTGAGAGAGACTGCCAGCGACAGACAGTCGCTGAGAGAGACTGCCAGCGACAGACAGTCGCTGAGAGAGACTGCCAGCGACAGACAGTCGCTGAGAGAGACTGTGAGTGACAGTCGCTGAAATGAGACTGCCAGCGACAGACAGTCGCTGAAATGAGACTGCCAGCGACAAACAGTCGCTGAAATGAGACTGCCAGCGACAAACAGTCGCTGAAATCTCCCCATAGAAAGAGTCACAGCTAGGGACAGAGACAGTCACTGGAATGAGAGTGTCAGAGACTAAAAATTACTGGAATGAGAGTGCCATAGACAGACAGTAGCTGGAATGAAACTGCCAGCGACAAACAGTCGCTGAAATCTCCCCATAGACAAAGTCACAGCTAGGGACAGAGAAAGTCACTGGAATGAGAGTGTCAGAGACAAAATATTACTGGAATGAGAGTGCCAGAGACAGACAGTAGCTGGAATGAGAGTGCCAGAGATAAACAGTCGATGGAATGAGGCTACCAGCGACAGATAGTCGAAGGAATGAGACTGCCAGTGACAGACAGTCGATGAAAGAGACTGCCAGTGACAGAAAGTCATTGAGAGAGACTGCCAGCGACAGACAGTCGCTGAGATAGACTGCCAGCGACAGACAGTTGCTGAGAGAGACTGCGAGCGACAGACTGTCACTGAAATGAGACTTCCAGAGACAGTCGCTGAAATGAGACTGCCAGCGACAGCGAACAACCTGCAGAAAGCTGGGAGCAACATAACAAAGGCTACCATCATTTACACTCTACGCCGCCAGGGACTCAGATACTGCAGAGCCAGACGTGTCTCCCTGCTGAAGCCAGTACATATCTGGGCCCGTCTGGAAATTGCTAGAGAGCATTTGGATGTTTCAGAATTCCAGTATTGGGAGAATTCTATATGGTCAGATTAAACCAAAGTAGAACTGTTGTAGAAATGCTGAGTTGCTCTCAAAGAAAACCATACTTACTATGAAGCATGGGGGTGGTCACATCATGCTTTGTGGGGTGGTTTCTCTGCCAAGGGACCAGGAAGACTGATCCATGTACATGAAAGAATGATGGGACCATGTATCGTGAGCTTTTAAGTGCTAACCTGGCTGGGTCTTTTAGTATGACAATGATCCCAAGCAGGAGAATAAATGGATAGCATCCAGGAAGGGTGCGTTGCTCTCCTATTTGGAACGTTTGAAAAGGAATCGGCGCTGGCTTGCTCAAAAAGTTTCTTTTATTTAAGCCAATTATGGCAATAAAATATAAAAGAATTAAAACAATAAAAGGAATGACGCATTTCGCTCGTGCTGAGCGCTTCATCAGATTCATGTGATTGTATATACAGTCTTAGTATATATAGAGATCTAAAAGCCTTGTTTTCCCTGTGTTTTTTTTGAAACATAAAAACTTTATAAGGCAAGAAGAATTGATATATTATGACAAATCCAATAGATAAGTAATTTAGGCATTTACAAAGCATATTCGTGAATTATATAATAAAAACAATGTAAAATCTTGATGAGGGAGATGTTCTTATGTTTTTATACTGGAGCTGATGGAAACTACACTAATGGCGCTGTTCATAGAACTACAACTACGGTGTCTCTGAGGTCTCAGCTTGGAGATGATTGTGTACTACGAGGACATCTAGTGGTGAAAAAAAGGGGAATTGACCTGGGAATAATATAGTGCTATGTACAATCTCAGAGTACGGGAGCCGAGAGGGGACAAATTTGTTTCAGGTACATTTGAGAAACTTATTGAGGATTATCGAGGGTTGAAAAACAAGCTATGGTGAGGAATCCCTGATGGTTTAAGGTGTTGAAGTGTATAGTATATGGAACCGGAAAAATGACTCTTTTTTTTTTTTTTTCTTTTTTTTAAGATGGTTTCTTGGATCTCGTTTAGACCCTGTGGTGCCAGAGTATCTAGCTTATAGATCCAATACACTTCATGTCGGCACAAGGTTGGAAATCTATTTGAGACTGTATTAGGTATATGGTCAATTGGTGTGATTGAAATGGGGCATTTATTATTAGGATGGCAGAGTGTACAATGCTTGGAGACCCCATGTAACAGGAATTTTTTCTTGATGTTTTCTCTATGTTTATTTAGTCGACACTGGAGTGCTTGAACTGTTCGTCCTACATATTGTAGATGACATATTTGACATTCAATTAGATAAATAAGGTAATTGGTTTTACAGGACATTTTATTTTTAATTTGAAATGTTTCTCCTGTATTGTTGGACTTGAATGTTTTACCTTTTTTTATGGTGTTGCAGCAGAGGCATCTTGGTTTATTACACTTAGTGACACCGCTGGGCCTGTTGGTTTTATTCTTCTTATGCTGTCTGAGGGTGCTGGGTGCCAGAATGTTTTTAATTGTGGCTCCTCTCCTATAAGTGATTTTGGGACGGTTAGGAAGGTAATCTTTTAGATGGATATCCTTCTTGAGGATTGACCAGTGTTTTTGTAATGTCTCTCTAATAATATTGTATTTACAGTTGTACCAAGTAATAAAATTAACCTCATTTGTAATGCTTGGGTAGCCCTTTTCATGGAACCTGTCTCTTAATATTTTTTCGCTTGTTTGTTATAGTCAGTTATATTCGTACAATTTTTCCTTATCCTCTTGTATTGAGAGAAGGGAATGTTCTTGATCCACTTTTTATGATGGGCACTGGAGTAGTTTAAATAATGATTAGAATTTACTGTTTTGAAGTGCGTTTTCGTACTGAATTGATCATTTGTTTGATAGATTTCGAGATCCAAGAAAACAATGTTGGAAGCGTTTTTTCTAGGGTAAATGAGATACCATATGAGTTGTTATTGAGATGTTCTTGGAAGTGTACAGCTTCCTCGATGGGGCCTGACCATAAAAAGAAGAGATCGTCAATACATAGCTCCATACACCAAAGTATAAAAAAGTTATTAGCGCCAGAAGATGGCAAAATCCCCCCCAAATTTTTTGTACAGGAGGTTTTAATTTTTTTAAATGTATTAAAATATTATAAAACCTATATAAATTTGGTATCCCCGTAATCATACCGACCCAAAGAATAAAGTAGACATGTCATTTGGGGCGTACAGTGAAATCCGTAAAAACTGAGCCCACAAGAATACGGCACAAATGCATTTTTTTTTCCCGCTTCCCAGTACACGGCATGGAATATTAAATACCACCATTTTGAAGTGTAATTTGTTACGCAGAAAATAAACCATCACACAGCTCTGTACATGGAAAAATAAAAAAGTTACAGATTTTTGAATGTGGGGAGTGAAAAATGAAAACGCAAAAACGAAAAAGGGCTGCGGCGGGAAGGGGTTAAAGCCCCTATTAGTACAGAGGAGGTTTGGGACACTTTGAAAGAACTTCCTCCATTGAAGGCCCCAGGACCAGACGGCCTGACCAAACTCAATATACCAGACCCCGCTTGACTGCGTTATACAATACCTTTTAAGAAGGGAAGCCTATTCCACACAATATGTCCAACTCCATGATAACCCTTATTCCCGAGCCAAAAAAGGACTCGCTTGATCAGATTACAGACCCATTGCATTGTCGATTGCAGATTACAAACTTTTCACTAAAATACTGGCTAACAAATTGAAGCAATGGCTCCTTCAGCTGATCAATAAAGCTCAGGTGGGTTTTGTTCCTGGCAGACAGGGAAGCGATAACACCATATGCTTTATGGTGAACCAGAAAAGCCCTTTGAGGCGTTTGAGGGTGGTCATCCTTATTCTGCACTTTGGAGATGAGATATTTGGGTTCCAAGGTCCCTGAAGCTCCTCATTACTGTTTGTGCATTGAACCTCAGCGGCGGCTATTAAGCTGTCTGCAGACATGCAGGGGGTGCAGGTAAGGGACAAGGATTTTAAACTCTCCCTATTTGCGGATGAAGTCCTACGAACTTTAACTCAACCCCATACCACCCTACCTGATTTGCATGGATTGTTGAACTATTATGGCAGTCTCTCTGGTTACAAGATCAATCTGAATAAAACTGAAGCATTACCAGGTACCATTGCCTTATTCCTTTCCAATTACAATCATAAGTGGCAGGCAAGGGCCCTGACATATCTTAGAACTTCCTTGCACTCATCATGTCTCTGACATAGATGAAACAAACTCCCGATTTCCTGTTTTGGTAGGATTACAGTGATTAAGATGTCAATTTTACCAAAGCTTCTTTATTATTTTGAAACCCTCCCAGTCCTAATCCCTCGGCGAACATCGTGAGCATTTCAGGGTTCTTTACTGCAGTTTATTTGGATGCACAAACTTCATAATTTGTCTAGACAGCTCCTGACATTGCCTCAGGATATAGGATAGCAATGCCAAACTTATTGAAGTATTACTGGGTGACCCACCTGCAGAGAATCCCGACGTGTCCCATTCAATATTCATACACAAAGTGGATGGCAATAGAAAAGTTGTGTAGTGCCCCAATCCACCCTAACGCCTTTCTATGGGCCACGACTCCTACTCCCCCTCCCCTGCCAATTATTGGTTCCAATGCTTCACACCAGAACAATATGGAAGTATTGTGTCTCTCACTACCCTTTGCAGGCTAAAAACTCATTCATTTCCACTTTCTTATACAATCCAGGATTGACCTCTAGTCTTATGGGGCAGATGTCCAAACCATGGCCCTTTTAAGAGCTAATCCTCACATCCCCGCTATCTTTTAGAAAAACGAATTGCCCTAATATGTAAATTTTTAAAAAGTGGCTACTGGGGTGTGGAGTAGCCGGACATGAGGCTACACGTTGCGGCTACTCCATGCCCCAGTAGCCTTTTTACTCCTCCTACCATGAGATCTTTCACGAGGAGCTGCGCGCCCTTGTCCAAGAAGCCGAAGTTCTGCACATAGCTACAAGGAGCTGTGTGCCGAAGATCTCAGGGTGGGAGGAGTAAAGAGGCTACTGGGGCGTGGAGTAGCCATGAGGTGTAGCCTCTTGTCCAGCTACTCCACGCCCCAGTAGCCGCTTACAAAATTTACATACACAATAAAGTTTTCTAAAAGAAGGACGTGAGGATTAGCTCTAAAAACGGCTATCCTCGCGTCCGATACATGCACCTACCACCCGTTCTACCTTTATAGATAGAATCATGGTGATAGGTTCCCTTTAAAGATTCATTAAGGACAAGTTCTGTTAAATGTGGTGCCAACATACAAGAAAGATCAAAAAGTGATACTGGAAACTACAGACCTGTAAGTTTAAATTCAGTTGTGGGATCAATCATGTCAGACTAATCTGATGAACTTCTATGTAAGTTCTAGATTAGACCTGGGGACGCTGTGGATGTTGTGTATCTGTATTTCCAATGCATCAGATATATTGTTGTATAAAAGGTTTGAACATAAAATGAGACTGCTGGGACTGGGGTAAAATCTGTATATTTGGTTAAGCAATTGGCTTAGTGAAAAAAATAACTGATGGCCGTTGTGACAGGACACAACCTATTTTATTACTGTGAGCTCTTTGGACTCTTGAAATGTTATATGCATGCAATACAATATATGTTATATATATATATAATGTTATATGCAGGATACAGTATCCTGGGGGGGCGTGGCCGGATGTCGGGCTGAGAGGACGCACGGCGGTGAGCTCCCGGGACCCTGATCACCATCCTGATTAAAAGGCAGCCATCCTGCTGCATTGCTGCCCCCCTGCTATCCCCCTCTCCTTGTGGAGTCCCCGGACCCCATCTGGCCAGATTTTGGGGAGCGGAGAGCGGCGGTGGACTCTGCCAGCTACCACGCGGACACTGCACCTTGTGCCCTCCGGCTACCCGGCTCCTGCTAACCCGCCTGCTGCACGGTACCTTCCACCCCGCCTGCTGCACGGTACCTTCCACCCCGCCTGCCGAGTGTGGTGCTCTACGGGGCCGGCGGCTTTCGGTGGAGCCTTCGGCCTCCTGTCAGGTGGGGCTGCCGCCGACCGGAAGTGAGGGCCGCGGCCACTTCCGGGTCTCCGCTGCTACATCGCGGGCTTTTCCAGCGGACCCTGGGACAATTCGGCAGCATTATCAGTGCCTGCTCCCTACCATTCTCTCTGGCCTGTGGAGTTGTGGATGTCCTCCAGACCCTGGACGCCAATGAATGGGCAAGTGCATGCCAGCTGTGTCGCCTGACCTTCTCTGCAAGATTGGCCCGGTAATAGTGTTTGTGACCCCTGTCTGGCTGGCATTATTGCTCACTATCACACCCAGCTGTGGGTTCTGTTAACGTGGGCCAATATTTTTGTATAGTTCATTCTCTCTGTTGGAGGACTGCATCAGGTGACCTCTGGGTCCTCAGGCCTGTACATACATCAAGCCTGGTAAAGCGCACCTGCTCTAAAAAGTGGGCCATCTCCTAATCTATCTCACTGAATATATCTGCCTAATCGTTTGACCTGTCTACTGTCTCTGTCGTGCTATTACCTCTGCTGTGGATTACCCTCTTACTATGGGTAATAGACGTAGGACTGCTAAACAGAAACTGGCGCATGGTCCTTCGAATCCGCCATCTGATGATGAATCTGTCCCTGGGGACCCTCCCTTTCATTCACTGGGGCCATTGGACTCTCAACCAACTACCACATCGCAAGCGGTGCTGGCCCAGATACAAACACATGCCGCTCAAAAGCTGGAGAGGTTCTCGAGGGCGCAACCCCAGTCACCTACAAGATCTCTGGACTCTTGTCCTTCTATGTTTGAGGGCTCTCAGAGCCCCCCGCAACCGGGCTCTCCTGCTAACCCTGATGATCCTCTGGACCCCTCTGCGGTGTTGGATTTGAAATTCGCTGAGGTCCTGGCTGCCATAAACTCCTGCCAATCCCTGATGGTTTCAAAAGTGGATGAACTTCGGCAAGACTTTGTCCTGCTCCGCCATGATGTTCACAAGGCCAAGGAAAGAATAACGGAGACTGAGCGTAGGATCTCAGAGGTGGAGGATGTGCAGGGACCCATGCCGGCCCAAATACGCGATTTGCAGCAACAAATGAAAGCATCCATAGAAAGAGCGGACGACTTTGAGAATCGCCTAAGGCGCAATAATATCAGAGTTGTGGGACTGCCTGAGAAAGTGGAAGGTGCTGATCCTGTTTCTTTTATGGAGAGGTGGCTTCGGGACCTCCTGCCGGCCGACACTTTCTCCCCATTTTTCACTATTGAAAGGGCCCACCGAGTTCCGGCTCGGCCTGGTCCTCCGGGGGGCTCGCCCCGTCCCTTTCTTGCTCGCCTCTTACATTTCAGAGACAGAGATGCCATCCTGCGGGCGGTCCGCATCAAAGGTGAAATCTTGCACAGTGGCAATAGAGTCTCCTTTTATCCGGACTTTTCAGCCGCTGTACGGAAGCAACGCACCCATTTCACAGTGGTCCGCCAACGTCTTCGTGAAAAAGGATATAAATATTCAATGTTGTATCCAGCCAGGCTGAGAGTCGTTGATGGTCAGGTTTCTAGATTCTTCACTTCTCCTGCTGAGGCCCTGCACTGGGCGGACGCGGCTCCCAGAGCTGCTGCGGCTCCTCGTCCTCCGGACTAAATCAAATTGTCATCACATGCCTCAACAGATGTTAATGCCCGCTTAATTCGCATTAGTCTTGTATTCATCTTGTACTCCAAAGGTCTTCTCCTTCCCCCCCCCCCCCTTTTTTTTTTTTTTTTTTTTTTTTTCTCTCTTCCCCTTCTCCCTCTCGCCTTCCCTATGCCACTGTCCCTATTCTGCCCTGGCCCTCCCCATCTTCCTCACCCTTTCCCTTACCTACCTTTCTCTTTCCACACCTTTTTCTACTGCTCCACTCCGTTACTTATGTACTGCTCCAAATGCTGTCTTAAAAGCTATATGTATAACTACATTGTTTAATTGATCAGGGTCCTGGGACAGACTAAGGTTGTTCTGTCTTAGCTAGGGACCACTGTCCTGTGTTAGTTAATTGTTCTAGGGTATAGGTCTCCACTGTTGTGGGTTAGACAGGGGGTTACTTAGTTTGGGAATAGGTTATTTTAGTTTTGTGTCTACGTTGTGCTGTTGGCACCTAGTATGGCTAGTGTGTGGCTTGTGAGAGTGAATGGATGGCTGACCGTGACTCCTCCCCCCTCAAGCTCTGTTGGTATATGGGTATCAATATCCTTTCTTTTTCCTTACCCCTTCCGATAATATGGCTCCGCTAAAGATATTAAGCTGGAATGTGCGGGGTCTTAATTCTAAATTTAAGCGGGCCCTAATACTAGACTCTATTAAAAAACAGTCACCGCATATAATTTGTATTCAAGAGACTCACTTGACTGGGCAGAAGGTACTAGCGTTGAAGCGGGCTTGGATAGCAAGGGGATACCACTCCTCTTACTCAGTATATGCTAGGGGAGTCTCCATACTAGTCACTAAGGCCCTCCCTATAGAGGTATCTCAAGTAGCATGTGACCACTTTGGAAGATTTGTCATACTGCATTGTGTTTTGTGGGGTACCGCCTTCAACATTGCTTCTATATATGTCCCCCCGCCAATGGACCCGTCACTGTTAACCCTTATTTCCAATAAATTGGCTGGTATGCCTCCCGGTCCTTTGGTGTGTGTGGGAGACTTTAATGCTGTGCCGGACCCATCTATAGACCGTACTAGTGGTATGGATCCTGCCTCGGCACACTTGAATGATTGGGGCACTGCTCTTAGTTTGGTGGATGTCTGGCGGAAGAAATTCCCCATGGAACGGGTGTACTCCTTTTATTCTTTAGTTCACAAGAGTTTTTCACGCATTGACCTAGCTTTTGTTTCACCTGACCTACTCCCAGCAGTTGATATGATTTCCTACTGCCCTCGTAGTGCCTCTGACCATTCTGCTCTGCTTTTAACCCTATTAATCGGCCCTCCAACAGATTCTCGTATATGGCGATTACATCCGGCCTGGCTGACCTCCCCGGTAGTCAAAGAGGTGGTGCAAGCCACGCACCTAGAATACTGGAATACTAATTCTGATCACCCTGACCCGCTGGCCGCATGGGACTCGTACAAATCCAGTGTCCGGGGGGCCTTCATCTCGGGGGTGGCTGGACAGAGGAGAGTTCACAGGCAGAGGGAGACAGATCTAACAAGGGTTTTGGGGGAGACGGAGAGGGAATTTTTGGAAAACCCTAGTCAGGAAAACAAACGCAAATGGGCACACGCTCAAAGGGAGCACCTGGGTTTGGTCAAGGAACAGACTAGGAAACGTATGATTGCTACGGAGGCTTCAGTATTTGAATTCGGGGACAAGAATGGGAAGCTGCTGGCCTATTTATCCCGAGCTGAGCGACCGTGTGCATCAGTTCCGTCCATCATTAATACTGACAATATTCTGGTATCTCTTCCTAAGGAAGTTAATGCTGTATTTAAGGAATTTTACTCTTCCCTGTATTCCTCCAGGTCCCCTTCCTCTGCCGGGGATATGGAGCTCTTTTTGGAAAACCTTCCCCTATGGAATTTGTCCCCCTCGCAGTCCTCTGAACTGGACGCTCCGATCTCGGCCGAGGAGGTGGAGCTGGCGATTAATTCTCTCCCTCTGGGTAAGACTCCCGGGTTGGATGGGTTGGGGGGGGAATGGTATAAAGATAACAGTGACGTCTTGATCCCCCATTTGGTCACCCTCTTCTCCACAGCTCTAGAGAGGGGCTCTCTTCCGGACTCTATGCGGGAGGCCCTAATTGTGGTCCTGCTTAAGCCAGGAAAGGATTCTCTACTCCCTGATTCCTATCGTCCCATCTCTCTCCTAAATTCGGACATTAAAATCCTTGCAAAAATATTGGCTACACGGCTAAATAAAGTGATCACCTCCCTGATACACCCAGACCAAACGGGTTTTATGCCTGGAAAGAGCACGGACATTAATATTCAGAGGTTGTTTTTGAACATAGCGGCTGCTGGGGAAGTTTCTGATCCTGGCTTTGTGTTATCATTAGACACCTGTAAGGCATTCGATTCGGTAGAGTGGCCTTACTTATGGCTCCTGCTATCAAAAATTGGGGTCGGCCCTAGATTTCTTGCATTTGTGAAGTTATTATACCATGAGCCCAAAGCCAGGATCAGAACAAACTTGGACGTCTCTGGGGCATTCTCTATGGGGAGAGGCACAAGGCAGGGATGTCCATTGTCTCCTCTCCTGTTTGCCCTTGCTATAGAGCCCCTCGCCTTGGCAATACGTGAGTCTGCTGACATATGTGGCATCGTCCGTGGTTCAATAGTGGAAAAGGTGTCATTGTACGCAGATGATGCTATTGTTTATTTGCAAGATGTAGGACCCTCCCTACTATCCCTTTTATCCCTAATTGATAGATTTGGCTCATTTTCGGGTCTTAGGGTCAACTGGAGCAAGTCTGTGTTGTTCCCACTATCAGAAATAAATGTCTCATCCATGTCTCTCCCAGTTTCCCTGCAGGTCGTCTCTCGTTTTAAGTACTTGGGTGTGTGGGTCTCTAGGAATGTTCGTGCCTACCCAGAACTTAACCTTGAGCCTTTAATGGCAGATACAGAATCCCGCCTGCGTAGTTGGTCTTCTCTACCACTCTCCTTGCTGGGTCGTATCAATCTTTTTAAAATGATATACCTCCCCAAATTCTTATATCTTTTTCATGTATGCCCGGTTCTGCTCCCAAGGAGGTTATTTAGACGCATTGAAAGCATGTTGCGTGCGTTCTACTGGCAGGGGGGTTCCCCTCGTTTTAGTTTGGAACTGTTGCAGGCCCCGAAAGAGAGGGGGGGTATGGCAGCCCCAGACATGTACCTTTACTACTTAGCCTCTCAATTAGTGTACGCTAGATGGTGGATTGATATAGATAGATCAAACGCGGCCACAGCGCTGGCTGGGGCTCTCCTGGGATCGTACGAAGCCCTCACTAGCTTATTATACAGGTGCAAATCATCTACATCTGTTCTAACTCCGTTGAGAGCAGTTGCAGTGAATTGGCAACGGGCTCAGGGGTTGGTTCAGACTGCTACCCCTGCTCCTCGGTCCCCTAGAACTCCTCTTTGGCGAAACCCGTGGTTGGTCCACTTTGTCTCCCTCCCTGGCTGGACCATGTGGGGCTGTGTAGGACTCAAATTCCTTGGTCAGCTCCTGTCTACAACCTCTGAATTTCTTTCCTATACCGAGTTGAGTGAGCAATTTAACCTACCGGCCATAGCTTCTTTTCACTACCTTCAGCTGCGTCATGCATTCCAAACACAGTTCGGCTCCCTTAACTTGTCTGCAGAGTTTACTTCTCTAGAAAAACTACTGAGTGCCCCGGAGCTGTCTAGACCACTCACCCAATCTTACACTCTTCTTCAATCCACGCGCAGAAGACCCTTCGATAAGGCCCTTCTGCGCTGGAGGGAGGATATCCCAGACCTTTTAGATGAGGAATGGGAAGAGGTTGAATCATCCTTCTTTGAAAACATTGTAAGCGCTAGGGACTCTCTGGTCCAAACAAAGTTCCTTCATCGCATATACTATACCCCTGAAAAACTACATCGTATAGGCGTTATAGAGGAGGACACATGCTTCCGATGTCAGGCTGCAAGTGGGTCCTTTCTCCACTGTGTGTGGTCCTGCAGCAGGGTCCAGCCGTTCTGGGCCGCAGTTATGGAATTTCTGCATTCAAACTTTGACATGCCCCGAGTCCTGTCACCCAAGGTTTGCCTCCTGGGTATAATTAATGAGTTAGTTTATGGACATTATGATAAGATCTTCTGTAGATTTGCCCTTTATTATGCACGTAAGGTAGTTGTAATGTCATGGAAAGATCAGGACACCCCCGCCTTGAAGCGGTGGATCCTGCTAATAAATAAGTTTGTACCCCACTACCGTACAGTATATCAACACAGAGGTTGTCCACAAAAATTTGATCTGATTTGGGCAAGGTGGTGTAACACCCCGCTTACTGCTGTGTAAGGGTATTGACTCTTATTTCTAATACTTTTAATCCCACTTGTTGTGTTGAGGGGGGTGGGGGAGGAAGTGAATGTATGGTGTTGTTGTTGTAGTATGTGTGTTGTATGAGTGTGTAGGTAGCATGGGACGCGGTTGCATTACATTTATATTGTATCATATCTAGCAGCAATACTTGTGTCTAATTATGTTTAAAAGGCCAAGACACGCCATTCTTGTCAAAATATTGTTGCCGCAATGTATGTTTGATATTGTGTTTCTGTATTTATGTTGGACTGTTATTGTTCTTATAGATGTTCCAAAAAAAAAAAAAAAACAATAAATAAACACTTTTAAAAAAAGGATACAGTATCCTGGAGCCTTGCATTTGGCCCAGCTAGATAAATACATTTGTAGACATTGTAGATCCTCTGTGGTGTCTGGAGGAGGACAGGACATTGTTTACCCTTTGGGGGAGTTTGTTAGAGCATGGCTGCTCATTGTGAATTCCTCTACCCACCCAGACGCTGGGTTGAGAGTAAGATGTAAAGCTCATGATCAGGAGTTGTTGTCCTGAGTATTGTGTCTTGGAAGGAGCTTGGATCTGAGACCGCGGCCTGATCCTGAGGTGAGGATGAGAAGCAGCTATAAAAAGAGGCTGAGTTGAAGCCATCTCCCATACTTTCCTTGTATATTTGGAATACAAATAATGAAACTGAGACGCATTTTGATCATCTGGCTACTGTATTAAGAACCTTGAATGTACCCCCTCACAGTCGTCATTATTGGCACGTTCTGAGATTGGGTTGAAGTTATCCATGGAGTGCCCCAGGGGTCAGTATTGGGCCCCGTTCTTTTTAATATTTTTATTATTGACATCATAGAGGGTTCACATAGTAGAGTTTCATTATTTGCAGAGGATATTAAGCTCTGTAAAGTAATTAAAACCAATTAGAATAACATTACAGAGATTTGTGTAAACTTGAGCAATGGGTGGAAAAATGGCTGATAAGCTGTAATGTAGATAAAGTACAATTATGTTATAAATAGTCAACTACTTTGTAAAACTTTAGTGGAAAAAGACTTAGCGGGATTGGCGGATTGTAAACTTACCGTAATTTTAGTGACCAGTCTGTTGCATGTGCCGCTGGAACAAGGTAGGGAAGTGAAGAAAAAGCAGCCTTAGCAAGGGGGGAAAATGTCTGGATGAAATGAGAATGTGGGGTGCAGACAAGGGGGTGTGGCGATCAAAGGGGGAGAATGTGGGGGTGCAGGGGGTAGAATTTGTGGTGCAGTGTGAAATGGATATTATGTGGTGGTGCAGGGGGGAGAATATGGGGTGCAGTGTGACATGGATGTAAGTGGGGTGCAGGGTGACATGAATGTAATGTGAGGTACAGAGTGACATGGATGCAATGTGGGAGTGCAGTGGGACATGAATGGGACATTGTGATAGGATTCTGTCGGGTCATTTAAAAGGGTAGTGTAACTGCTCTTATCCATCAATAACTTTTTGCACATAGTATCAACTGTGTAGACTACAAAAAACTACAATATTCCCGCCTTTATCATACAGATTGATGGTAATATTCAAATCAGTTTCAAGTGTTTTCAATGCAGTGATCTCGTCTGGGGTGCAATTGAGAGGATTCGTCCTGAGATCTGATTGTTCAAGATCTGTCACAAACAGAAGAAGAGTAAGAACAACCAGAGGTTAAAGGCAATGTGTTCATGCATGGCTGTTTCTTGTGAAATGGCTTTACCCCCTGACACCTTTGTCACTCCATTGAGCCATATGTAAGCCATTCCACTGGCCTCTTTGACTTACTGTTTACTTTTACCCTTTCTTTCTAATATATGTATAGTATATAAGTGTTATGTCTAACTGTACACTCAAGACTCCCCTTGATAAAGCCTAGTGGCAAAACACGTGTCGGGGTCTG
The DNA here is from genome assembly GCF_040894005.1 of Engystomops pustulosus. Lineage (NCBI taxonomy): Eukaryota > Metazoa > Chordata > Amphibia > Anura > Leptodactylidae > Engystomops > Engystomops pustulosus. The sequence continues at coordinate 40,452,372 of NC_092414.1, read as the reverse complement.
TGGCGTGTGCTCCTATTCTGTGGTATGGTATACTAACAATCCAACTTAGGCTATAACCTTGGCTGTGTGAGTTTTGTCTCCTTACCCTTATCTCCCCTCTGTGCCATATTTTCTCCTATCATGGCTTGTATAACCTACCCCTGAGCCCTTTCATGGCTATTATTTTTGTATAGCCACTTTTATCTGTTCCTTTGGTCTACTCATTACTGTCTTTATTTATTTGGGGGCTCAACCCGGCTAACCTTATCATCGATACAGTTGATACATAGCCATCCTCCACTTTATTTTATTGCGGCACATAATGGGTTAATTGTGACTGTATTGCAGTATTAACTCTTCCCATCCTCATAGGGGCCTCCTCTCTCCTTGCCCTTTGCTCTGTGCTAGTCCCGGTTGCAAACTCAGGTCCTTGTGGCGATAGGGCAGTGTTCTTGCACTTTCCCTGTCACACACTTCTGGAATTGTGTTCTCAGCGTACACTGCGCATCCGTACGATGGTGCCATTTTCCTGTACCCTTCACATCCCAGTAAGGCTTTGAATACAGAGGTGATGAGCCCGACCTTGGAAGCTTACAATGCCAGCCGAGCGCCCTGACATGTGGTCCACTCACCGTAAAGCATTCTTTATTGCAGTATATGTGTGGATGAAAGGAGCCCTTATTATACTTGTATGCCGCTCCTCAATGCCATACACTTCCTAGATAACACCTTATGTGATTAACATATGTCCTTAGAGGTAACTGCTCATATCACAGGGTATGGCATCTATTCCATATATGCTACTCCACTTGCTGACTGTTTGTATTTGTCACCAGAGGCGATTTTGGTGGTTTTTGCAAGTTATGAAATCATTAATATGATATTTTATATCAATTAGATTATGCATTGGGGCATACCTGCTGATATTGTTATCCACTAGGTCATTATTGCAAGATAGTGTAGTAAAGAGAACTTTTATGTGATTATTTTTTGTTTAATTAGTAATTATTGGTTTTCAAGAAATTTTTAACAAAGTACTAAAAATTACAATCATATTTACATGAAGCCATTTTGAGCACTCGAGACACTTCTTACTCAGTAATGATTTACAGGATGCCTACGACATGCATCATTGAGTCCATTACAATGACAGTATCAATAATCATGTATAAACTGTTTTTTTGGGATGGAAGGTGGTGGTATAGAGGGTGGGTAGATGGTAATGGGGGTAGAGGGATTAGGAAGTTCTGGGGAAAGGAGGGATGGGGAAGAAGAGGCTGAGTGGAATTGGGAAGGTGCATGTAGGTAGGTTTGGCAATATAATTGCAACAACATACTAGGGCAGATTTATCAAGCTGAAAGTCAGAAGATTTGTAGTTGCCCACGGCAACCAATCACAGCTTCCCTTTAAAATATTCATGAGCACTGGTAAAATGAAAGCTGAGCTGTGATTGGTTGCCATGGGCAACTAGAAATATTCAGACTTGATAAATCAGCCCCAATGTAACTAAACTTTGAACTAAGTTCACAGAAGGTAGCTTGTTTGCTCATTTTGGCTTGTGAACATAAGTGGAGTCAGGGGCGTAACCAGCAGAGACTGGGCGCCATAGCAGACCATAGCAGGGCTCCATAACAGGGCCCCCTTCTCTTCCCAATACATATTTATACACACACATTTACACGAGTGCAATCATTTTTACAAACGTGTCTACACATAAATTTATACACACATAAGTATATGCACATCATATACACACATACAGTATATACACATTACATAACATACACAGTATATACACACACAGCATATACACAACATACACACACATCCAGTATAGAAAGGAAACATTTTGGAAAAACACAGGGATATCCTGATGATGGACCCTGATTTAGAAGATGTGATAAGCACTAGACCCAAAGTAACATACAGGTAGGGTCGCTCAATAAAGGACAGACTGGTCCACAGCCATTTGTCCAGGAGCAAAATCCTACCTGGTTAGAAAAATCTGTACTTGCAGGTAGTTTTGAATGCAGTGGTTGCGTTGCCTGTCCCCATTTAAAAAGATGCAAATCCTTCACTTTATCAGTGACAGGGAATACATACAAGATTAAACAGTTTATTAACTGCAGGACGGAGGGGGTCGTTAAGACTATCTGGGAACTAAGGAGGAGGAGGGTAGGTGCCCATTTGGCTGATATTACCCACAAGAGAGATACTCTGCTGGCCCACCATGTTAATTTGATCCATAATGGTGATCTAACAAAAATCCGTTTTTATGGTATTGAGTCAGTCCCCAGACTCCCGAGGGGTGGTAATTGGGATAGAACCATTTTGCAGAGGGAGCCGAGATGCATTTTTGTACTAGACACGGTGCCCCCAAATGTCCGAATGAAACCCTCAACTATGCCCGTTTTCTCTGACCAACCCCTTTAATTTTGATTTTCAGGTATGAGAGGTCAATGTGTTTGCTTGAGTCTTTTAGAAGGCCTTCAACCTAGCCTGCACTTTGTGGAGAACCTCTTACATCTGAGATTTTCCATCCAAGTAATTGCTTGAGACTGGGATTTCTATATAGAACTCGCCAGAAAATATCCAATAGAGGAGAGAAGAAAAAGAGAAAGCGCAACCTTGTGAAGACAGTAATGCACAAGGGGAAGGATGGATGGGTAAATTGGTCACTCACCTATTTACATAGGCATAATGCATATGTAAAGTGTAATACCAGCAGCCGGTGGTCTCCTGTAGATCAGCAGCACTCGGACCAGGCTCTGAGGCTGAAGAGGATCATTGTAGAAAAACCTGAATGGAGGCAGGAGTGTTGGAGTGTACAGAGCAGAAACGCGTAGTATTTTATTGTTTTAACTATCTTTTAAAAGAAATATCTTTTATTTTGTAAAATAAAAAAGTACTCTTTTTGAGCCATTTATACTTACCTATCAAGGATTTTCTAAGCGCCAACACTCCTGCCTCCATTCGGGTTTTTCTAAAACCATCCAAGTAATGACAGTATTTAACCCCTTAAGGACGCAGCCTGTTTGCAGGTTAAGGCTCGCAACTTTTTTTTGAAATTTGACCAGTGTCTCTTCCTGTGGTAATAACTTTTGAACACTGTTACTTATCAAAGCGATTCTGAGATTGTTTTTTCCCCACATGTTGTACTTCATTTTAGTGGTAAATTTTGGCTGATAAGTTTTGCGTTTATTTACAAAAAAAAGAAAAAAATGATGAATTTTTAGAAAAATTTGCCATTTTCGAAATTCAAAATCACCGCGTTTTCAGGCAGATCGATTTACCACCTAAATAACTTGCAGAATAACATTTCCCATTTGTCTACTTTACATTTTTATAATTTTTGAAATGTTTGGATAATTTATTTTGACGTCACGCGGCCTACAAATCGAATAGCGATTTTCCGTATTTTCGGAATTGACTATTTTGAGGATAAATACTGTTTGAAATCAAATTTTACATATTTAGCTACAAAACCCCCTATATAACCAACCCATTTTCAAATCTGCACCCCTCAAACTATCAGAAACAGCATTTACAAAGATTGTTAACCCCTTGAGATCTTCATAGTAATTGAATCATAATGGCGGTGAAATTTAGAATGGTCAAATTTTGTCGGTTATACGTTCATTTAGCCCTAAAATTTACACATTTCCAAAAGATAAAAAGAGAAAACTCACCATAAAATTTGTTCTACAATTTCTCCTGAGTGCAGCGACCCCCCACATGTGGACATTACTTGTGTTATGGGGGCACAGCGAGGCGCAGAAGGGAAGGAGCACCCTGCAGCTGCCAGGATTTTAGTTTCCTCATGGGCCCCTTTTGAAGGCTATAAAATTTTCGCTTTTCCGTTATTTGGGCCATGTGACGGCATTTTTTTTGCGGGACGAGATGCTTTTTCCAGTGTTACCATTTTGGGGTTGGTATCACCTATTGTTGAAAATTTTGGAACTTTTTTTGAGGTCATGAGTAGAAAAGCATCAATTTTGTACTGGATTTTTTACTTTTTTTTTTTTTCGTGTTCACCGTATAGCCTAATAATCCTGTTATCTTTATTCTATGGGTCGATACGATTACGGGGATACCAGACATTAATATTTTTTCTTATGTTTTTAGCAAATTGCTAAATTTGCCAAATAAAACCCTAATGTGGGGAAAAATCTATCATTTTTGCATCGCTGTCTTCCAAGTGGCATAACATTGTTACGTTTTTGGCTACAGAGCTGGTCGATGGCTTGTTTTTTGCGGGACATGTTGTTCTTTGCAACAATATCATTCTGGAGTACATATGTTTTGTTGATCACTTTTTATTGCATTTTTAGTGGGATATAATAGGTAAAAATCATAATTTTTGGCGGGTTTTTAACGTTTTTTTTACGGCGTTCATCATATGGGTTCAATAGTTATTTAGTTTTATTCTATGCATTGTTACGGACGCTGTGATACTATATATGTGGGGTTTGTGTTATGATTTAGACTTTGAGTGTTATATGTCTCTTTATATGTTTTGGGGCTTATGGGCATTTTTAGTGATTTATAAAGCAATTTTTTATTGAAAAACATTTTTTTTTACATTTTTTTACATGATCCACCATGGGATATGAACAAGCAATCATCTGATTGCTTGTTCTTGATAATACTCTGAAATACTAATGTATTGCAGGGTATTATCAGTGCCAGCCTATGCCAATCTTAAAGGTAAACCCTCCAGGCTTCTCTGGGGTCCCGATCGGACCCCAGAGGTGCCAAAACAGCGATCGCCCCCCCGAAAATGATGCGGGGGGGCCGATCGTGGGGTAAAGACCCCCAGAAGGCATGTTAAATGCCGCGGTCGCGTTGACCGCGGCATTTAACGGGTTAAACACCCGCGATCGGAGCCCACTCCGACCGCGGGTGTTAGCCGGGGATGTCAACGGTAGATTACCGTTGAAATCCCGCGGCTAACGATGCCGGTTCGGCTGCTATATAGCGCTGAACCGGCATCGTCTCTGCGCAGTAGCTGTACTGCGCTGAGCGCTATTCGCGGGACTCACCGCAGTACAGCTATGGCGCAGAGCGCTAAGGGGTTAAGTATCTGTTTATTGCTATTCTATTCTATATTATCTCTACTCGTTCAGGAAAGCCTCTTTTTACTTTACCTCTATGTTAACATGAAATGTATCTCACACACTTTCTTTTATGATCAAGAACTGTAATTTGGTTCACCGATTACCAACCAAGCCAAAAAAACCATATTTAAACCTTGTATCACAATGATGGGGATAAATAATCACATCATATATATTTGACATGAAAAATAGCTTGTGATCGCGAAATGATCATGTAAGCCACTATTTACCAGGAGGTAGACATCTTCCCTTCTGCCAGTTAACAAATACTTAGCCTTCGGGATCAAGGGGCGGGTGAAGGGCGATGATGTCAGCTGTGACATTGGAGGAGGCGGGGAGAGCACTCTTCCCAGCCTGGTGCAGGTCTACAATTTTATTTCTGGTGTCCTTAGACAGCTCTTTGGTCTTCACCATAGTGGAGCTTGAAGTATGACTGTTTGAGGTTTATAAAAGAAATCTGTCAACAAGTTCAAACAGGTGCCATTATTAAAGTCAATGAGTGGAGGAGAGTGGAGCCTCTTAAAGAAGTAGTAACAGGTCTGTGCAAGACAGAAATCTTGCTTGTTTGTCACTGACCAAATACTAATTTTCCACCATATTTTGCAAATAAATGATCTTAAAATCAATGTGATTTTCTAGCTTTGTTTTCACTTTTTGTCTAGTTGAGGTCTTCCAATGATGTCAATTACAGGTATCATCTTTTTAAGTGGGAGAGCTTGCACAATTCTTGGTTGACTAAATACTTGCTTTTCCCAGCTGTAAACAATCAGAATTAGAAGATATTGTCCAAAGAGTCCACTAAGGAAAAAAAAAAACCTGTTCAACAGTCAACTTCTACAGGAAATGTATTGCTGTAGGGACCTTTAGTTTTGTTCTAAGTAGATTTCTGTTTTTTTTCTTCTTTGCGTCCTTCTAGGAATTGTCTATCTGCCATGGATTAAAGGACTGAAACTGTGGCATAATGATGCCATCCTGGGAAGGTAACCACGACTGGAGATGGAGTGAGATGTTGGGGCAGTTCAATACTTTGTCCAGGTCTGCTGGAACAAGCACAATAATATTTTAGGTGCCTCTTGTAGCTTCTTAGCTAGGGTGGAGTATTCTAAATGGTTAAAAATTAACACTGCCAAGGTATACACCACCTATATATAGTTAAAATTTTCACTAAAGAAAAAGGGGGAAGGGGGCATGGGGGGGGGGGGGAGGGGAGTTGTAGATTAAAACATTTATTGCAGCTATATAAAATCAGACTAACATGCATATAACAATTCTCAACTAGGGCAAGATGAGGAATGCAAATAACCTTAACATATTAGCAGTTTATTATTTAATAATAAACTGCTAATATATTTACAGATAATCAGTTTAGAAAAGGTCAGAACATCTCAGTAGTGGGTACAACACAAGTCCATTGGTTAAAGTATTTTTTAGACTATAAGGCGCACAAAGAAGCCTATGATTTTCTTAGAAATCAAAAGTGCGCCTTATAGTCCGATGCGCCTAATATATGAAATGGGAATAGCCATAGCACAAATCACAGCCTATCTCCCTGTCCGACCACTCACCTCTGCTCCCTTAGTCCTTGCTGCTGCTTGCGGAGGATGGTGCCGATCAGTGGCCTACGTTCTCCCCCGTCCTCGTGTGTGCGGGCAATGTCATCAAGCCCCCCGTCGCAGGTATGCACTCTGGGTGCTGCCGTGGAGGGTCTGTTTACCAGTGCTGGTGGCGCAGCTGGCTCTCTGTGCGACCTCTCGGGATCCAAACCACGCCCCCCTTCTAACCCAAGTAGCCACCTGCGCCTTATAATCCGGTGCTCCTTATGTATGGACCAAGACATCTTTGCTGCTCTTTATTCTTAATGCGCCTTATAGTCCGGTGCGCCTAATCAGCCGAAAATTACGGTACTATGCCCTCACCTGTACAATACAGTACTCACTCAGAATCAGGGACATTGCACATTCATTCAAGGTTATTTGCATTCCTTATCTTAACCTAGATTTTTTTGTATGCTTGTTAATCTATTTTTATTTAGATACAATAAACATTTTTTTCTCCATACTCCCCTCCATTTTTTCCTTGGTAGAAATGGTGGAGCTCTAATATTGCAGCTCTGCTGTTTCCCGGCTGCCTTCAACATAGCCGCTGTATTTCTATAACATACCCAAAAATAAGACAGTGTCTTGTATTAATATTTGCTCCTAAAGACATACATTGTCTTATTTCTTGATGAACAAAAACTTGAATTTTTTAAAATAACTGTAGACATGTCACTACAAACATCAGCATAATCAGCCAAACTCAGAGTAACAAGAAATCCTTGATGGAATTCAATTTCCATGTACAACAATGTTGGGTACAATTCCTGATCCTGGTATTTTACGTTATATCATCTCCTGTAACCAAATCATTAATCTCCAAACCATGAATTTCATACTGAATTTCTTGCAACTCCATTTCTTTTAAAATCAATGGCCCCAATCTCTGATTAGAAGTGATAACTCTTTCCATAAATGAGCAATTCTTGCAAAGGTAGCTGCCTGTAGCACAATTTCAACACAGTAAGTACCCAATGAATTCTTCACCCATGTCACAACTTCTTGCAATATCAAAATGATCTATTAATGTATGGTGTTGAAGGAGGAGGTGGAGGGGGGAACGAAGGGACTGTAGCAATGTCTATATAGGCCTTATATTTCTAAGACAAGGAGTAGGGTAACAGGGTAAGGATCTGATTCATCATACATTGTCTTGACATTTAATTGCTTTTGGACCAAAACCACACCCTACAACGACCAAACCTCTCATTAGCAGAAAGAGTCAAAAGGCTAGACTGTTGTGCGAACAAAGGAGAAGTGGGCCACAGTTAATTTTTGACGAAAGCCAATTTAATTTATTTGGATCTGATGGGAAATATTTTAAAATGACAAAATGGGTAAAGACTCTACTCAAAGTGTTTAAAGAAGTCTGTGAAATGTGGTGTAGGATATATCATGGAAAAAATGTTTGCTGCAGCAGGAGATGGACCTCCTACATTTATGTGGCAAAATAAATGAAAGTGTGTATCAGAACCTTCTTCAACATGTGGTTCCTTCCTTGTGTTCTTCACTTAAATCATCCAGCAATTTTCATTCATGACAATGCCCTTTGTCATACATCAAAACAGTCAAAGCAGTTCCTTGAAACTAAAAACATTTTTAACAATGAAATGACCAGTGCAGAGTCCGGATCAACCCCATAGAAAATCTCTGGAAAATCCCTGGTGACAAAGCTATGATACCCACAACAGTCACAGAATTGTGGGAGACTAGAAGAGTGGACCACAATCACTCCAGAGCAGTGTGAGAGACTAGTGAGGTCCTGTGGCCACAGTTATGCGAAAGTCATTCAAAGCAAAGGCCTGTTCCCTTCCTAATGAGAAGTAACCTGCAAAAAATGTATTCATAATCTCTCTGTGCTACTGTATTCTGTATTGCTGTATTCTAATTAGGATAACCACTTTTTTGCTAAATGTTGATATACAATGCTCAAAAAAAAAATAATTAAAAAAAAAATCAATGAAAATCAAATTCAATAACCAAATGGAGGCCTGGATTTGGAGTCGCCCACAAAATTAAAGTGAAAAAACTACAGGCTGATCCAACTTTGATTTGATGTAAGATAATCGAAAACAAGACAAAATGAGGCTCAGTATTGTGTGTGGCCTCCACATGCCTGTATTACACCTAGGCTGGTTTTACATTAAATTGTGATCCGCTCCCGATCACGGACGTGAGATGTGCTGAGCCACATGCTGAAACTCCATGCCATCATACGAACATGATGCACCGAGTTCTTGTTTACCCAATATTCAGCAGCGCCAACAGTACAGTGTAAGCTTATGCATATATCAGGGAAACAAATTTAATGCATGGAGTTCAGTCCCCAGCATAGTGATCAGTCCGTGGATCGGCACCGCCTCATGTAAAACTGTCCTTGCTTATACGTACACAGGTACTGTGTAACTGTGGTGATCTTATATTTGTTATTCATAACTTCCTTCCTTCTAAAATAAAAACTTTTAAAATCTTACTAATGAGCCTGAAGGGCTTAGGTGGGTGTTTCCAGAGCCCCTCAGTGCTGCAGCATCACAGGCTGTTATAATGAGCAGAACATCTCTCACCCTGGGGAAGCCTGTTCTGTTCATTTTAACATTGAGTGAAGATGAGAGGCTCTGGAAACCCACTAGAGCCCCACAGACTCACTAGAATAAAAAGTTGAAAAGTTTATTTTAGAAGGCTAGAGGCCGTAAACAACAAATATAAGATCATCTCAGTCACAGACAGGTATATGACCAAGTGTCCCGGGTTAATACTGCTCTATTTTGATGGTTTATTTTCTTGTAAGGGGTTGTACACTACTGTTTGTGTGATGAAAAGTTATACATTTTTCCAATTTACTTTCTGTATCAATTCTTCACAGATCTCTGCTTACCGTCATGCAATACGAAGCTTCATTGTTAACTTCCTGCAGATTCACACCGGTCCATGGTCAAATTTACATTGCTTCAATGCATTGAAAAAAAAAAAGTTTAGCAACTTTGCAATTAGCTTCACTTAAAAGGATTCATTTTTTGTTGAGACTGTTTTCATGGTAACAGACTACTAAACACACTTTATGCAGTCAGATACTGTCCAACTGCCCTACTCCCCTTCTAAGAAATGTAACAATGACAATGTCAGGTCCTCATTCGTTTCTATTGTACTGCACATTTATAACTGAATACTACTAGTCAGCAGTTTTTTTTATTAAGCACATTCCACAGTACAAAGCTTTTGATAAACAATATATTTACAGTTTCAATAAGCTATTCATACACATATGCTCAAAATAAAGGATAACACAGAACTAAAAAGTTTCCCAGTGCTTCTAATTAAATAGTATTCATGTACATATGTCCAGTAATTGTTAGCAAAATAATGTCAAGAGCGCAGCCAGAAAGTTAGTGTGTTTTAGAGTTTTCTATGGGGACAAAATTTCACCTGCAAGTTACACTAGATAGAATTACAAAATATATATTTTTAAACAACATATTTTAGGGGACACATGTATGTTTCGTACAAGCTTTATACACTTTTTAAATGGAGCAATAATTCTGGGTAAATAGAAGAAAGTGCTCACTACTAAGAATTTTACACAAATATAGGATTGACAGGACAACATCGCCATCACTGTAAGCAAGGCTGTTACTACCTGTTTCAAATGTTAATTAACAATTAGATTTTTATTAAAATGGCAAAGCGGGAAAACACACAAAAAGCAGTTAACTATAAATAGCTAAATTTTGAGCAAATAGGTTGCTTCAATATTTTGGAAAGGTTTTGATAAAATAAGCAATTTGGTTCTCAGCCAGTACGAGAGAAATACAATTATGTTTTCACCCAAAAATTTTGTCCACCTTCCACTATCAGAGACTTTCCCCCAAATACAATATCGTTAGTGACAGATGTATCTCAAAAAAATAGAGCTGTGTTTTTTTGTTCCCAGTGCTTCACACTAGTTTTCTTTTGGTCTGTTGAATCCGTAGACTAATAGCGGATACCTGGCTGCTCAAAAACAAAAGGCTGGTGAGGGCAGATCCATACAGCAGAGATAGCCGTGACTTACCATAGCTCCAGTTTTGCAGATTTTTTGGTAACAGAATCTATTCCTTTTCACCAGTTTTTGGGTATGGCTCCACAGCAGAGGACCGTTTCATCTGAAAATACTTAAGATTTCCTATAATGACTTCTACAATTCACTAGACATTTCCGATGCATTCAATGTAAAATATAAGACCTGAAATAATTTTCACTTAACAGTTGAGAGCCCACTATTCCAAAGAGCAGACAGTATTGTAGACTTTAATGTGAGGCTAACATGAGTACTGACTGAACCTTCAAACACCGAACAAAAGCATCTTAAATATTTGTGCTTATATACACTGTGAGACCCACGGGAATCATACTGTACAGAGTTCTTCAGGACAACTACAGTACATCTCTAGTGTGATTGAAGACTGCAGAAGTCACATTGTTTAATAAGTTGGAGATTTACACATTAATGGCATATTCATATTCTATTCACATTTGCACGTAAACTTATTTTTTTACATTTTAATCAAATATAAACAGAATAACCAGGAAAAAAAAAACCAAGGTATAGGTGAAAGTCATTGTGTCCAAAGTGACCAGAACTAATCTGAAGCCCAAATGCATTTAAAAATTACAACGTAATGCAACTTTGAAAAGGAAAAGAAAATCACAAGAATTACTTTGGCACAAAACAGGAACATACATTTTACAATTTAAAAATGGTGGGGAGCTCCCTGTCAAACGGTGTTTTTATTAAATCTGAATACTGACTGCAAATATTTTCTTTAAAGTGCACCTGTCAACCAACTATATCAATGAATTATTATATACTACAAATGGTTAAAAAGGACTGGAAATTAAGAAATTTTACTTGGAATGATTATCTAATCAATTTTGTGTAGTCACCTTTATGATGAACTTGCTTCAACAATATATCCCTTTTGTACCATAGAAAAAAGGAGGGACAAGCAGTAAGAGCTGCTTGTGATATGAATGCATTTATCGGAGCAATGAATTAGAAATATCCAATATGGGGAACTGAATATCCAGCATCACAATGGTGGAGAGAAAACATGGTAAAGTAACAGTCCAGAAATGTAAAAAAAAAAAAAAAAGTTGTCTACTATTTTCCAGTTTACGTAACAGGTTCATCTTTCAGAATACAATACGTGTAATGCTAGTGCTCTAGGTTTCAATACAGTGCGCAGCTTCTTTTCTTACGGCGTTGCACGACTAACCTTTTAAGCTTGGTTGTGGCAATCTCATGAAAAAAAAATGTAAGGAAAAAATAATAAGAGATGCTACAAAAATATGTAGCCATCATCATTAAAACACAAGAATTGGTGTACATAAATGAAAAAGTATTCCAAAAGAGCAACGATTGGCATTTACAGTTACATTTCCTACTACATACATGCTAAACAAAGTATCTGCGGTGTTCAAGGTTGAAAAAAAAAAATTAAGCACAAAGAACATTTGGATATGTTTGGCACCCAAAAAATTATTGGGAAACATTCTCCTTCAGAGTCACTAAGTGCAAAACAAATGAGGTTGCATCTTTTTGTACTTATTCCACTCAGCAAATGTTCAGTTCTTATATAAAATGTACATTTTCAGCTTTGGATTCTAGATGCAAATAATGAAACAGAACTTCGATGTGCATCTCCTGAAGTGGCTTGTAACTTCATAGTAAGAACAACGAGAGACATTATAATTTAAACTTTACTTGTAAGTGGCACCAGTAATAATTTCCAATAATTACTAGTACATGAGCTTCTCGCAGTATCCACATATCCAGTACAGTAGTTCAGTATAGCTAATCCCTAGAGAACAAAATGCAACAAATGAGAATTACTAAAAACAATTTGTATTCAAATCACATGCAAAACGTTCAGTTACTTCCTCCAGATGCAGAGCTTTTAGAATTGATAAAACATTTAAATTTTATTTATAATTGAAATATACTGCAGGAGACCCAGGGCTGTGGAGTCAGAGACCATTTTGGTGGAGTTGGAATAAAACTCCAAAAATATAATATAATATATATAATAAATGGTTACAATTAGTTCACTGCATTATGTGCTGAATATTTTTTTTATTCGGAATATGCTGAAATTATGGAATGTCCTATTGCTGATCTAAGGATGTAGGATTTTATGTAAGAGGAAAGTGGATGCACTTTTTGCTCATGCTCAGTAGTTCCTCCTCTACAGATCAGAAGGGAAGGAATGTCAGCACTCATCTGAGAATTGCTACAGTGATCGGGAAAACTGGATTAAGGCAGGACTGTCCAGTATATGTTCTCTATGTAAACTGCTTCATGTTGTAGAGGTTAGCTGCTCTGATGGATTCTATACACTACACATAGAATAGGAGTTGAAAATGGTTTTCTAACATCTCAAATTCAGAAATACAGAAAACACACACATGAAAAAGTACTATAGGTATAGAAGCCAAGCCTTCGTGTTATCTTGCACTGCTAGACCACAGCATTATGTTGCTAAACGCTTCCTCTACATGTTGGAGATGTTGCCCGTGTGGTTACTGAATTGCCACCCAATTAAGTCAGTGTAGAGAGGATGTTCTTTAATCTTATAATTAGACTCCATTAACAATTATTCTGTACATTTTCTTTGAAACCCCCCCCTCCCCTCCCATCACCACCACAGTGTTTTGCATAATTACAAGTAACTCCTTAAGGACGCAGTTTATAGATTTAGGCTCAGCCCCAATTTTTGGATTTTGACATGCGTTGCTCTGTATGGTTATAACTCTAGAACACTGTTACTTATCAAAATTATTCTTCTCTCAACTGGCTGATGAGTTTTGCGCTTTTTACAAAAAAAAAAAAAAAAAAAAAAAAAAAAAGAATTTTTTGAAATTCGAAATCATTGCATTTTCAGGCAGATAGATTTACCACCTAAATAAGTTGCTGAATAACATTTCCCATATATTTACTTTACATTTTCATAATTTTTGAAATGTCTGGATAATTTATTTTGAGGTTACAAATCTAATATCGATAGATTATTTTCAGAATTGACTATTTTTGGGATGAATGCTGTTTTGAATGAAAGTTTACATATTTAACATTAAAACCCCTATATAATCAAACCATTTTCAAATCTGCACCCCTCACTGCACTTTAGGAAGATTGTTAACCCCTTGAGATCTTCATAGTAATTGCATCAAAATGAAGGTAAAATTTAGAAAGGTCAAATTGTGTCAGTTACAAGTTCATTTAACCCTAAAATTTACACATTACCAAAAGATAAAAAGAGAAAAACCTCCTTACACAGTTTGTTATGCAATTTCTTCCGAGTACAGAGACCCCCCCCACATGTGGCCGTTGCCAGGATTTTAGTTTCCTCATGGGCTATAAAATCTTCGCTTTTTCATTACTGAGGCCATGTGACAGCATTATTTTTGCAGGATAAGATGCTTTATCCAGTGCTACCGTTTTGGGGTTGGTATTACCTATTGTTAAAAATTTAGGAACGGTGCAGGGGCGGGCAATCGTGGGGGAAAGACGCCCCCAAAGGCATGTTAAATGCAGCGGTCGCGACGGCGGCATTTAAAGGGTTAAACACCCGTGATCGGAGCCCACCTCTGACCGCGGGCGTTACACTGGGGTGTCGGGTATTAATTATGGCCATATTAGTTATCATTATTAGTTAGATCTGTGCCGAACCAGCATCAGCTTTGCGTCTGATATATCGGACACTGAACGCTAAGTCACTGCGGTCAGAGTCTGATTGTGTTTTAATAAATATCTTATGTTGTACCTATTGTATCGATGGTGATAGATTTAGAGTAATAAGGCTTTCTATCACTTAAACATGTCCCATGTATGTCGGAGTTTTGGCTTACCGACTCCACGTAGCTGAGGGGACCTGCTTAAAAATATGTATTTATATGTTTTGGTTTTGAGCACATGGTAATAGAGTTTTACAATTTTATGCCATGTCTGTATTCTTATTTAAAGGGAATAAGCCATATAAACTCAACATATAGCCCTGTAAGTGAAGTGTCCTTTCTTAAAATTTCAGTGGCCTGAATGTAGACAAATGAAAATTGCTATTAAGGTGAACCATGGGAGTGGCTGCAAAGTTTATATGACCAAAACATAATTTGTACTGTCAGTCACTGTCAGTTTGTATACAGGCCCTTCAATTGCATTGAGAACAGAGATGATGAGATCCATGAGATGCCTATTGCACACAATAACACTCCTACATCTCTCCACAACCTACATCTCTCCACAACACACTAGATCTGCTGTGCCACACTCCTCAAGCTGCTGCCGGTAGGAAATCCGTGTCTGTTCGCACCTCCTGGAGTCCAGGGAGCAGAAAGAGAATCTAAGCTCCACTGCCATCACACAGAAACCCCAAGTCAGAAGTTACAGTGTTGTGTCTAGAGGAATCTGAAATTGTGGACTTATATCTGTGAAATGCTGTTTATTTGTTAACAATGAATTTGAGAATGTGTTATTTTGTTATCCTGAGTGCATTTAAGAAACTTGTCTTTGATTGTGGGAATACCCCTTTAAGGGGGTAAAATCTGGTAGAGTCCCCCTTTAAGAGCAGTGACAGATGTGTCATTGCAAAAACTAAACTTTAAAAGACAAAGTTAGTAATAAATTTCATAAATATGCCAAGTTTATTATCTTGGCCAATAGAATTACAGAAATTAAAAGATAAAATACACAAATTTGTTAACTACATTTAAAAAAACCATCTGTTTTACTACATTTGCACCACCTAAGGATAAAGAGGATGGTTGTAAGGCTTTGATCAAACCAAAGTAGAGAAAGAGCTTAGCAGATCAATTCTTCCCATCAAAATAATAAAAACCCAACAAACCCCCAAAGTCAATATGGTCTATTTGGGAAGTACCGGTGTCTATTGAGTGATCATTCCTGCATGGGACAATGATTGCCATTTGTTCTGAGGCAAACATTGCAAATGGGAACATGGTCATGTTATCCACATACTTGACACTCCAAGTAATGAAACAACATCAGGTCTAGTCTCTTAATTTCTGACCACAATACGATGAATGAAATCCAAACTTACCTGGTAAGGAAACAAAAAGTGCATGATGCTATCTGGAGATGTAGGTATATGTCCTAGATGGAGAGCGGGTTTCATTAGGAGCATTTGATGGAACATTTAGAAAATCCCAGATCAAAATGGTATCATCGTGGGAGCTGCTAATGATTTGGAATTCATCAAACTGAAGACGGAATACACGTCCTGAGTGTTCCTAAAACGATTTAAGATTTGGTTAGAAATGGTTTGTTTTAAAGAGGACCTGCCACCCCATTTATCGGCACTAGGAGCTGCTTACTAAAGTAAGCAGCTCCTAGTGCTTGAACAAATGCCGCAGTGTTAAGAGTGATAGCGTTACCGGACACCTCCGGTAACGCTATCTAACACTGCTGCAGGGTATAGTGTAATTGTCGGAAAGCTCACAAAGCTGTCCGACGTATTCATGAGGGAGCGGGGTTGAGGCGTGGCTAGGGGCGGTGACTGCCGCCTAGCGCGCGGCAGTCCGGGGTAGAGGCAGCACCTCGGACCGCCCCCTGATGAATACATTGGACAGCTTTGCAACCTGTCCAATGATTACAATATACCCCGCCGCAGTGTTTGATAGCGTTACCGGAAACCTCCGGCGTTTGAACAAGCACTAGGAGCTGCTTACTAAAGTAACGAGTAAATGGCTCCTAGTAACGATAAATGGGGTGACAGGTATAAAAAAAATACATAACATATTTCTGGTAACTCCAATATGACATACATATACATCATTTACACCCCCCACTGAAGGAGCTACAGCAAATGAAACAGCTCCTTCCAATACACTCTAACCGTCTCCCTGCTAGGCGTTCCTGGAATAGTTTTTTGTTATTGGTCAGGGCAATTACAATTTTGACATGTATCAAATAAAAAAATTAAAAGAATTATGCTAAACCTCAACAAATCATTTTCAGAAAGCAAACACTTGCCTTAGTTTCAAAACTGCATTAAATGGGTTTTTCCATGAAACAAGTTGGTAACTTGCTGATTGGTAACCCCCAAACAGCAAGTTAGGCCCTATCCTATGGATAGCTAGTGCCTGCCCCCAGTACATGGCTAGCATCCCCCTGCCCAGCCTAAAAAAAACCCCCAAAAAACTGGTGCCCTCCACAGTAGTTCTGTCTTCGGCTCAGACTCCCCACATGCCATCGCTTATACCATGACATCAGTCATTTGCCAACATCATAGTGTGTGTCGATGGCAGCGTACAAACGCGCAGGAACCCGAAGACTGAGCTGAAGAAGGTATAGAAGACCTGTGTTTTTTTCCCCCATAAACTCGAGTATAAGAGTTAGGGGTTTTCAGCACATTTTTTGCTAATTAGCTTATACTCGAGTATATACTATAACCAAAAATCTGCTTTTAAGCTCAAAATTTTACCATAGTCACAGCCTGCTAAATATACCATTAAACATTAAAATGTATAAGGACACTAAAACACTTTCGCTGCCAAGGACGTATCCTGTGTCCTCACAGGGTGGCACCTCTATGGCCAAGGAGGCATGTGAAACCTCTGGTCTTCAGAGGGCTAATAGCATCGGATCCATGGCATCTAGAATCACGTCTTTTTTTCTAAGTGCCAGAGAACTGGAGATACCTGTAAACTAATGTTCATGTCATTAACCCTCTGCTACACAGAACAATCAAAAGCACACTTGCTATCTGTGATATACTGAGTAATCATTTTTTATGTGAATTGAGCCAAACAATGGACATCACCTTCTCTTCGCTACCAGTGGCTACATATGAACACTGCAACCCAGAACTTGTGCAAAAAGTTATATGTAACACGAAAAAGCACACATTCCTGAATAAAGTTTTTATTTCACACCACCCTCCATTATTTACACCCATGTTATATTGTTCTTATGCACTGCGCAAGGTTCCGTTATTGCTTCCAATACAACGGTGCACATATCACACCCATATCAAATAGTGACATTACATTCTGCTGCGGACATTACACTATGGGGGGGAAGGGGGGGGGGACTCTGCTGCGAGCATTACACTAAGGGGGGGGGGGGGCATTGTTATTGATGAAGAGGCATTATATTTGTGGTCCAATCAAGTGGCGCACTCAGAGTGGAATTAAATAGATTTATTACAGGTCGCGTTGTGTTTAGACCTGTAATAAATCTATTTGTTAATTCCACTCCGAGTGCGCCACTTGACTGGATCACAAATATAATACCACTTCCTAAAAATCCTGAGTAGTGCAGCCACACCACACAGGAGATTTTCCACCGGGAGGCAGCACCAGACCATCTGTTACTCGACTTCTAATACTCCGTAGTGTTGTGCCTATCTTAGCACAACCCCACACGGTGAGCCTTATATTCACCCTAACTCCAAATCTATTTCTAAAGGTGTGACACTATTAGCACTTTTTCCCTGTCCACTCTTGCCATACTCTATCACATTGTTATTGATGAGGAGAGACTACTGGACATTTTATTAGGAGAGTAGCAGCTGCATTTCCCACCCTACGCTCATACTCAAGACAATACGTTTTCCCAGGTTTATTGTGGTAAAATTAGGGGCTTTTTCACTGCACTGAGCTGCATATAGACACGTATGTATGTGCTCTGCCTTACACAATGGTAAAAAAACTATATATCCATAAACCAGGCTAACTAGATGTCACCAGGAATGTTCACCCAGCATTTAGGGCTTTTGGGTGAAACTGCTAGGCACTAGATGCTTTTGAAACACTAACCATATAATGGTTTGGGATATGGTTACTCATTATTTACCCACATAAGGAAGATTTGCCAAGAGAGTCTTAACCCCTTAACGCTCTGCGCCGTAGCTCTACGGCGCAGAGGTATAAGGGATGTATGAAGAGGGCTCACGGGCTGAGTCCTCCTCATACAAAGATGGGGGTTTTTGCAAAATGCATAAAACCCCCACCGCTAATAACTGCGGCTATTAACCCCCCCGTTGCCGCCGGCAAAGTCGCCGGCGGCATTTAAAAGACGGCGGCGCGCGGGCGCCGCCATCTTTTTTTCGGTCGCCACGCCCCCGAACGTCATCGGGGGGCGGCGATCGGTTGCCATGGTAGCCTCGTGTCTTCTTTTGACACAAGGCTATCTGGCAGCTGCAGATTCGTTACAATGAGCCAGTGGCTCATTGTAATGAATGACCTGCAAAAATGCCATATATTGCAATACAGAAGTATTGCAGTATATGGTAGCAGCGATCTGACCATTTAGGGTTAATGTACCCTAGATGGTCTAAAAGATAGTGGAAAAAAAAAAGAAAAAAAAAGTTTAAAAAATAAAAAAAATTAATAAAATATTAAAAGTTCAAATCACCCCCCTTTCCCTAGAACGGATATAAAACATAATAAACAGTAAAAATCACAAACATATTAGGTATCGCCGCGTCCCAAAATGCCCGATCTATCAAAATATAAAAACGGTTACGGCCGGCGGTGACCTCCGAGGCGGGAAATGGCGCCCAAATGTCCGAAATGCGACTTTTACACCTTTTTACATAACATAAAAAATGAAATAAAAAATGATCAAAATATCGCACAGACCTCAAAATGAAAGCAATGAAAACGTCGCCTCATTTCGCAAAAAATGACACCTCACACATGTCCGTGCGCCAAAGTATGAAAAAGTTATTAGCGTCAGAAGATGGGAAAATTTTTTTTTCTTTTTTGTACACATTCGTTTAATTTTTGGAAATGTATTAAAACACAATAAAACCTGTATAAATTTGGTATCACCGCGATCGCACAGAACCAAAGAATAAAGTAGAGGTGTTATTTGGAGCGAAGAGTGAAAGTCGTAAAAAGTGAGCCCACAAGAACGTGACGCACGTGACGTTTTTTTTCAATTTTTCCACATTTGGAATTTTTTTTCAGCTACGCAGTACACGGCATGTTAAAATAAATAACATCACGGGAAAGTAAAATTTGTTACGCACAAAATAAGCCCTCACACAGGTCTGTACACGTAAAAATGAAAAAGTTATGGATTTTTGAAGTTGGAGAGCGAGAAATCGGCCGAAAAACCCTGCGTCCTTAAGGGGTTAAGGACACAAAACAGTAACCTTAGCCCGTTTAGATCCATATCTATGCTGTATTTTTAGCAAAGCCCATTTGGTGCTGTCCAATGAAGTTTCTAAGGTACAAGTTCACATACAAGTGTAGACTATGCATTTAAAGCAGTGTAAATTGAGTTTGATTAGTCAATTTCCCCTATTGTTACTAGGGAAATACATCAGAGGAACCAGTGACACCCGATATGTTTAGAGCACCATTTTGAAGTTTTTGCTCCTGCCGCATGTCATGTTTCAAAGAATAAACCGCTAAATAGTTTAAAGAAAGTTATACATACCACTAAAGTTCGCAAACATAAGGTGCTGGCAGGTGCTCGTGGATCCAGGGCAGCTTGCAGATCCCAAACCTTTATTTTTCTAGAATGAAATCAGAAATTAAATTAAATTCAGAAACTAAGAAGGGAGTTATGGGAAGGAGCGGATTCGCTGTGACCCCCACAGATCACGAAAAGGAGGGGTCACACATACCTCAGTCTGACCCCTCATCGCTCCGCCAGACTCATGGATCAGAAGGCCGTGAACAATTTTCTGCTCCATTAACCTCAATAGAGATTAATGGAGCAGAACGGTCATGCACCGCCGACTGCTCCATTACTCTGTCGTACCCCTCGTCGTTCTGTCAGAGGTACGTGGAACCCCATCGGACCACTCCTTTTTTGTGATCTGTGGGGGTTTCAGCACTGAGACTCCCCACTGAACAGCAAGTTAGACCCCATCCTGTGGATAGGGCCCAACTTTTGTTCATGGGAAAACCTTTAAGGAAACCTACAATCTGTAATTACGCTAATCTGTAATTTAATAATCCTGGAACCTAAATTGTTAACTCCCTAAGGACCAAGCTCTTTTTTTTTTTTACCATGTGTTACTTTAGGAGATTATAACTTTAGAACGCTTAAACTTTTTTTTTCGTGACATTCTGTACTTCACCTTAGTGATATATTTTGGTTGAAACGAATTGCATTTATGAAAATTTTTTTTTTAAATTTTTAAAATTAAATTAAATTAATTTGGAAAATTTTGCGATTTTCTGATTTCTAAAATGTTATGCTGATCATACAGTTAGTTCAACCTCCCAAACTGGTTGCTAACCAACATTAACCATATATCTGCTTTATGTTAACAATCTATTAGAAACTCCTCACAGTACCACATTTTCAAATTGCACCTCTCAAACTATTGAAAAACAGCCCTTGTTAAGCAACTTGGACAAAATAAAACAAAATGGATGAAAATGTTAAAATTTTAACAAAATGTTTTAGCCCTAAAACGTACATGTTCATCATGCAAAAACAAATCACAGATTTCTTTTTTAAGTTTCACTCGAGTCTGGTAATATCCCACATAAGGATGTAAACAACTTTACTGGCCCATAACAGAGCGCAGGAGGGAAGGAGCGCCATCACGCATTTGGAGGGCAAATTTTGCAGAAACATATTTCAGGCGCCATATGGCATTTGCTGAGCCTATAATATAGAAGAACAAGAGAAAACCCTAAAAAGTGACCCTCAAGGGAGTATAGTAAAACTATTTTGTGGTGGTTATACCTCATTGATTGCATTAACTATTTTGGCAGTAATGAAAAATAAGATATTCTATTCTATTACAGAATATTATTAATATATTATTATTAATATTCTATTACAGATTTACTTTTATCATGTTATTTATGTTCTATGGGTCAGTACAATTATGGTGCTATCCCTTTTATATGGCTTTTTTGTAATGAATATTTTGGATAATTTTGCTTAATAAAAAGGCATTTAGAGAAAAAAAAATCACTAAGTCGCGTAAAATTTAGATTATTTTTTTGGTTGATTAATCTATAAGGGGTTGTTTTTTGCTGAATGAGTTTTTATCGTAATAACTTTTTTTTGGTTTGGTTGGATGCTCAAAAATCCAAAATTTCTGTATGGGTCCAATAATGATTTTATTTTATTGTACGGATTTTTACAGACACGATACCATATGTGCAGACTGTTCGGCAATTTTCACTTTTATTATATGTTTAACTTATTTTTTTTTATTTTATTCTTTTATTTGTAAAAGTTTAAAAAATGTAAACAAATAATAATAAAAAAAAAACGGATATATAAAGTCCCACTCGGGGACTTAAAAAGCAATCATCTAATCACTTGTTCAAACTAATACACAGCTATACTGAAATATGGCAGTGTATTAGGAGTAGGTAACCTAAGCAGATGCATAGGCTGACATGCAAAGTGACAGACCCAGTTGGAAACAGGATTATATTCTCAACAGCTGAAGACCTTCATTGGACCCTGAGTTTGCCATGGATACTATCACCATCCCAGAACTGGGGGTGAAAGCACTATAGACTCTGTGATCATGTTGCCTGCAGAAGGGATCGTGACTATTGCGATGGCAGGTGTTGCATACATCCGTGCTCCAGCACACTGTCACCGTTACTGTAACTAGTTTAGGTTCTAGGATAATTAAATTACAGATTAGGGCATTGGCAGGCAGGGGGAATCTACCATCAGATCTACTTAAGATGGTAGGTTTTCTTTAAGCGCAACAGATAGAATTTTCTCTAAATCGCAGATGCGCTTCAACATAAAAACACTTGTGACTGGGAACTAGCACTACCTTTCTCAATTCAAATGCAGCATGTGTATGTGACATTAATAAGCAGTTTTCATAATCTTCACAAAAAACGATCGGTGATCTTTAGAACTGGTTTTCGCTATAAGGACAGTAACAGAGGAGTGTGGTCAGTCTGTGAATCATGGACCGTGCGGTGCTTTTCCATGTAATCTGATAAAAAGCTAAATTTGAGAGAGGTGGAGGGACTGCAAGTACCTTTGGTCATTGTATACATACAAAACATCTATAAATTGTTATAATTTACCCATCATATGCTCCACTGACAATCCTCTTGTTATCAAATCTTATACAACGGACAAGCTCTTCATGGCCTTCTAAGACCCGTAAACATGCTCCACATTCTATATCCCATAACCTATTACAAGGGACAAAAGAAAAACCAGCATTTAATATATGTTTTAATTTTTTTTTTTACTTTCTCAACCCCAGCCAAACCTGCAATATTTAAACATTTCCCAACACAGAACCTAACCTATTCATACTATATCGGAACGTGCTGTATGCTTTCCATTCAATTCTATGGGAGCTCAAAAAACTCCCACAGAACTGAAAAAAAAGATTGCCACAATTGGTTGACTTGCTCTCTATTCACCGGTGTAACGAGAAAGGGAAACAGGGCCCAGATCCTCTAAAGGTAGGACAGCCTATATCAGGGATTATTTGACATACCCACAGAAAGTGTCAAATACATACTATTAGACTTAATAGTAGGCTTACCTGATGGTATTATCAGAAGATCCACTTACGACTAAACGGTCCCGATACTGTAAACAAGCAATTCCACGTTTGTGCCCATTTAGAGTGCGAACAAACTCACAAGTACTAGTGCTCCAAACCTAAAACAGAAGAAAAATAGGAGTTAAAATTCCCCAAAAACCCATTAATATTTTAAAACACATTGCTTCAAACCAGGACCAGCTAAGAGCAGCACTAAAGCATAGTGTACATAAAGTGATGGCTGGAAATAATGATGGCATCCGAAATAATAAAAAGACTGTTAACAGGTATTTCAACTGTGCATTATTGTAATTTTTTTTTTCTGCATCTCATGATAAGGAGCTTCAATGATAATACAGCCCTGTCCACACTTACTCTTACTGCAGCCCAGGAACTATTGCGTCAAAAAACAGGCTGTTCTTAAAGGAAACCTACCACTTGTAGTGGCAGGTTTCCGATGGAAATACCGGGCACCAGCTCAGGGTGAGCTGGTGCCGGAGCTTATTTTAGTTAGTGTTTTAAACCGCGGTATAAAACACTTTTTAAACGTTATAGCCGGCGCAGGCAGGTACGCGCTCGGCGCTTACCGTGCACGCGGCTACATAGGAAGTGAATGAGAGCCGCGCGCATGGTAAGCGCCGAGCGCGTACCTGCCTGTGCCGGCTAAAATAAGCTCCGGCACCAGCTCACCCTGAGCTGGTGCCCGGTATTTCCATCGGAAACCTGCCACTACAAGTGGTAGGTTTCCTTTAAGTTTAATTTCTAAGCCAGAACTGTATATTTTATCATTTTAACTCTCGACTATTTTTTTTTTAGTCTCTGTGACAAATTGGATTTCAAAAATGTTGGGTTGTCATAAAAACTAGGATTAACAATAAAGCTTAATTACAGACACCTTTTATAACTGTTATAGCTGTTTATTGTAGCCTCGGGCTAAAGTACTGTAAATTACCAACATCCAGAGGTCCGTCTGTAAGTTTAGTGTTCTTAAGTAGGGGACCGCCTGTAGCGTTGAACGCTGCATATACTGGGCTACTCAGTACTACGGGAGGATGCCTTATGTCAGTGGTGGCGAACCTATGGCCCGGGTGCCAGAGGTTGCACTCAGAGCCCTCTACATGGGCACCTGCGCCATCAACCCAGCGCAGAGTTCGCCAAACAGGACTCAAGGCCTCTTGCAATTCCAGGAAAGCAAGGACCCTGGAAGAAAGCTACAATGATAATCAGAAACTTCTTCTCCATTCTACTGTATTGGTGTGCTCAGGTGCCTATACAATTTAAACATGTGACAGAGCAGGGAGTAAGAAGTTACTGCTTAAATTGTCACATCGGCACTTTATGAAAAATATGTGTGTTTTAGTTGTAGTTTGGGCACTCAGTGTCTAAAAGGTTTGCCATCACTTCCTTATGTTGTTGTGTCAGCCTGTGTGCCCGCAGAGATGTCTCCAAGTGCCGCCTCTGGCACCAATGCCATAGGATCACCACCACTGTTCTACAGGATATAATTTTTTTTGGTGCAATAGTCAAGCTCCTCGGAATGCCTTTTGTGTATAGGCAGTTCTCACAGATTCCTTTCTATAAGTATGAATTAAAGAGAGTCAACTAATATGTACAATTAATGATTTTAGACCATTTCTGAGAATATGCTAATTCTTACTGGATCTATGGCATGACAAAATAATGGGCGATTTGCTCAACTCTCGTGGTGTACAGCTTACCAAGAAATGAGCCACAACAAAAGATATGCAAAAGTTTCCAAAACTTTCAAACCCACCAATTTTAACTCACCTTAATGGTCCTATCTCCAGATGCAGAGACAATATATTTGTCATCAAAGTCAACAACGTTTACCGCTGCACGGTGACCAACCAGAACACGCCTCAGAGTGATATCTGTGGGCGATGCCATATCCCAGACAGCAATAGATCGGTCCTTTGAGCAGGTAACCATTAAACCATTGCAAAATCGAAGATGAAGGACTGCTTCATTGTGATGAATTAGTGTGTTTAGCACTTCTCCACTATTAACATCCCAAACTCTACAATATAAAAACAAAATATCTTGTAAATCAGAAGGAAATCTCATCAGCGTTATTAAGTACACGTTTCCTCACTCGAGCTCTGACCATCTTCTATGCAAATCTGATATTTGAAGGCTTTAGGATAAAGCATCAGTGTTTTTTTAGGCTATGTAATACTGATGACATATTTATGGCTTATTACTAAGAGATGGTTGGTGGAGTATCCATGGCTCACAAACCCCCTTAATGCCTCAATCTGCAAAACTCTTCTCCAACTACAAGATGCCACTATAATGAATAGAATTGTAATGTTGCTATAGGTAAAGCTGTAAAATTTTGCAGCCATTCGTCTTTACTGTAGATTACGAAATACATTTCAGCAACTCAGGAGCGAATCCAGGACAATATTCAAAATTTCAGGAAATACAAATTTCAGACGAAATGAGAACATACCTGACAGTGGAGTCTGAAGATCCAGTAACTATGACTCGTTCATCGTACTGTAAGCAAAGCACTGAGCCAGTATGTCCTGTTAAGATTTTTAAACATTCCAAGCTTGTTTTATCCCAAATCTGTAGAAATTAATTTAGTTCAATTGTTAAAATTATTATGGTTTACCTTTGGATGTTAAGAAAAGTCATACATTTTAAACAGTAAATTACATGATTGGTCACCTCTCTTGACTTTTTCAATCCATATAAAACAATTTTGTACCGTCTAAGAACCCTTGCACATAGCCGTGTGGTCCCCTGGGGCAGCTCAAGGCAAGCGAAGGGGAGTGTGTGCTCCACACCCTTCCCATAGGAAGCCAAAACTGCTGTGCCATAAATCTGTCCTAAGTTAGGATATGTCCTATCTTTTATGGTTTAGCTGCCCGGCTTGCACAAGCTTGCACATTTAAAAAAATAAAAAAAAAATTGTGTGTGCGCAAATGGTCTTGGGCCCCAGAACTAATTTGTGTAGTTCCTTTTAGTAATAATAAGCAGCTAGACAAGTGTGTGTTTGAGAAAATGGGATTTAATCCTTGTGTACACACACAGACAAAAAATATTGCTGTGTAGGGCCAGTCATCTGTGGGGCATATGGTACTTCCTGTGGCACCAATTAATATTCTACTGGAAAGCTGGAAAAATATTCCATTTGTGGTGGAATTGTCAAAACGCAGTTGCTCAATTTTCTAGTAGGGTTTTGTGTTTTTTTACAACTTTCATGTGCCCTAAATTAAGTTTTCCCGTCTACAAAGAATGGAGAAATGTGCAATTTCATCATGGTATCACATAAACTGTAAGAAAAAAAGAATACAGAAAATCACATTGTACTGGTTTTAAATAATTAACATTTTATGGCATGAAATAATTATTTGACCTCCTACCAACCAGCAAGAATTCTGGCTCTGACCGTTTAGGCTACGGTCACATGCAGCGCTTGCATGCATGGAAATGCATGCGATTGGTTACCAGCACCTGGTGCCTTGCATTTAAACAATTCAAGACAACGTGTGACTGCACCCTTATACAGGACAGATGATGCTGTACTACATAGCAGACAACTACCATTAACTGCAGCAAGGGACTGCAGCACCTAATCAGTGCCACAAATTAGTTGCCATGATTACCTGCAAGAGGCCCCATACCTGTAACTTAAAGAATCCGTCAGGTCAATTTGGGACCCTAAACCACTTAGACGTCCGTATGGACCTGTGATTTAGGGTCCTAAATTTATCTGTTTAAAAATTGTGTGGATGCAAAATTAACAAAAAACATTTATTCTTACCTGGATGGGAGTCCGATGCGGCACATTGGACTCGGTATATCCAACAGCGACAGTTCCTCTTATGTTGCGAGAAGTGACTGACGGGACAGTATCCCCTGTTGCACTGCACATGCGGGGTGGGGCTTAGAGTGATATACACTCACCGGCCACTTTATTAGGTACAGCATGCTAGTAACGGGTAGGACCCCCCTTTTGCCTTCAGAACTGCCTCAATTCTTCGTGGCATAGATTCAACAAAGTGCTGGAAGCATTCCTCAGAGATTTTGGTCCATATTGACATGATGGCATCACACAATTGCTGCAGATTTGTCGGCTGCACATCCATGATGCGAATCTCCCATTCCACCACATCCCAAAGATGCTCTATTGGATTGAGATCTAGTGACTGTGGAGGCCATTTGAGTACAGTGAACTAATTGTCATGTTCAAGAAACCAGTCTGAGATGATTCCAGCTTTATGACATGGCACATTATCCTGCTGAAAGTAGCCATCAGATGTTGGGTACATTGTGGTCATAAAGGGATGGACATGGTCAGCAACAATACTCAGGTAGGCTGTGGCGTTGCAACGATGCTCAATTGGTACCAAGGGGCTCAAAGAGTGCCAAGAAAATATTCCCCACAACATGACACCACCACCACCAGCCTGAACCGTTGATACAAGGCAGGATGGATCCATGCTTTCATGTTGTTGACGCCAAATTCTAACCCTACCATCCGAATGTCGCAGCAGAAATCGAGACTCATCAGACCAGGCAACGTTTTTCCAATCTTCTACTGTCCAATTTCGATGAGCTTGTGCAAATTGTAGCCTCAGTTTCCTGTTCTTAGCTGAAAGGAGTGGCACCCGGTGTGGTCTTCTGCTGCTGTAGCCCATCTGCCTCAAAGTTCGATGTACTGTGCGTTCAGAGATGCTCTTCTGCCTACCTTGGTTGTAACGGGTGGCGATTTGAGTCACTGTTGCCTTTCTATCAGCTCGAACCAGTCTTCCCATTCTCCTCTGACCTCTGGCATCAACAAGGCATTTCCGCCCACAGAACTGCCGCTCACTGGATGTTTTTTCTTTTTCGGACCATTCTCTGTAAACCCTAGAGATGGTTGTGCGTGAAAATCCCAGTAGATCAGCAGTTTCTGAAATACTCAGACCAGTCCTTCAGGCACCAACCATGCCACGTACAAAGGCACTCAAATAACCCTTCTTCCCCATACTGATGCTTGGTTTGAACTGCAGGAGATTGTCTTGACCATGTCTACATGCCTAAATGCACTGAGTTGCCGCCATTTGATTGGCTGATTAGATATTAAGTGTTAATGAGCAGTTGGACAGGTGTACCTAATAAAGTGGCCGGTGAGTGTATATATATTTTTTTTTCCCCCATTTATACAGCCATGTAAGGGGCTGTTTGGGACACTAGCAATAGTGGCTTAGACACCTTCCTCCCCTCGTTCGTTCCCTGAAATTGAATAAGGTGGTCATGATTGATACGCCAAGTTTCAGTCGCTTGTAGATATTTTAGGCATAACATCCAGCAAGTGCCATTCCCGTTCTTTGTCGGAGGGTGGGTTCTCGCAAAATGATAGCAAAATGTTATCCTTATCCCAGTGGAAGCTGGAGACCACCTTAGGAACAAAATTAGGATAACTCGGTCATCAAAAATACACATAAATAGTTCTTTTATTGAGATAGCTAGAAGATTGGACAGGCTACAAGCTATCAGAGTGGTAGTTTTTAAGCTTTGATGTTGGATTTTTGAATTGGTTCAAATGGTTCTTTGACCAGAGCTTTAAGCACCAGCGTAAGATCCCACAAGGAGACCTTCTTGAGAACCTGAGGCTTAATTTTGGAGGCCACAGAAATGAACCAGTTGACCCACCTGTGATAAATAAGGGGCTGGTTGAAGTACTTTTCAAAGTACTGGTGGACAGTCCCAACTCTAGTCCTGCCTGCAGAAATTAAAGGACATGCAAAATTTTTGGGTTAGCCTCAGATGCAGGTTTTCCTGAAAGAAAGCAGTAAACGGCTTACATATATCATGATATATTCTGAACGTAACCGGCTTTCTACTTGCTTTCAGTGTTTTAATGACACTGGAGGAAAGTCCCTGAGATCTTAAGAATTTGGACTCAGGATCCATACTGACAGCTGCAGTCTTTCTGGATCTGGATTGGGCCCCAAAACAAAAGGTTTTTTGATACTGGCAGGAATATCAGAACCTGAAGGGACATTGCTTCCAGTAGCGGATACCAGCTCTTTTTTGGTCAGTTGGGGCAAATCAGTATTACTTTTGTCTTGTCCGGATATTTTTTTTTTTAGAGCTCTTGCGACAAGGGGAATAGGGAGGGGGGGGGGGGGAGAGGAAAGGGGAGCGTTTGCAAGCGGGATATTCCAGGAATTAGAGAAGGCGTCCGGATGTTCTCTTTTTTCCGAAAAGTGACCCCACAGTGATGTTAGGTAATGGAAAGTATCCCAACTTAAGTCGGGAAAGTAAACTTCAGTGGGAAGCTTATACTTATAGGACATTTTCCTATAAGCCCAAAAGAATATTTTCTGAGCCAGAGACGATAGATAAGGAGATCTCGCGACCCCCTCTCTTTTTAGTTAAGACATTGTTGTAGTGTTGTCAGATAAGATTAAAAGGTTGTGATGAGCTAGATGGATGGTGTTGGGATGTAGTGCCTCCCAAACTGCCCTGAGGTCCCGGTTAGAAAGTTTTCCTGGATACGCTTTCTGACCACAAACACTGGTCGAGGTGCTTAGGGAAGACTGCTCACCATCTAGACTTGCTTGCATCTGTCTGGATTATGATGCATGGATGGTGTTTCCAGAATACTCCCCTCCTTAGGTGTACTACTTTCAGCTATCATTGAAGATCCTTTTTTACTGCTGTAGGAAAAATAATCTTCTCATCTTGTTTTTTGTTCCTTAAAAACTTAGAACCCTCCCTTGGACGACTCGAGAATGGATTTTGCTCCAGGCCACTGAAACAATACAAGCACTGTTAGCAGCCCTAGAGTCTTCATGGCGTCTATAACCGTGATAGAGGACTTCCTTCTGACAGTGATATCTGGGTTCTGATGTGGACCTGAGAAAAGTCACCAACTCCACCAATACCTTGGTAAAAGGTTCTTGAATCTGAGGAGATACCGAAGGGGAGAGCACAGAACTGAAAGTGTAGTGTGAGACCCCCCCACCCCCCCATGTAAACAGGACAGAGAATCTTAGGAAAATTTGGGAGGATAAATGGATAGAGACGGGATAGTACACATCCTTTAAGTCTATGGTGCACATGAAGGAATCTTAGTGAATCAGTTTATAGTGGATGTTACCGATTCCATTCAAAATAAGTCTGTAGGTGATAAACTAGTTTTAGGTTGATTATGAGACTGTTTGACCCATTTGGTTTCTTTACCAAGAAAAGGGAGGAGATACCAAAAAGATACCCAACTTTTCTTGCGGTCCGGGGTGATCATTCCAGTCCCTCAAGCTCAATAGTGAAGATACATTTTGCCAAATTAGAAGATGTGAAGCAGGGGAGAGAGAAGAAGAAGGTGCCTTCTATTTTGTAGGGGGAAGACAGGTAAATTCCATTTTGTAGCCATAATTTATGATACCCAAGACCCAGGGGTTGAATATTATTCCTAGCCATTGTTTCCCAAGTTTAGCAGTATTGGGGACTAGGATTGTTTTCTCCAGATCCTTCCATTCTTCTCAAATCAGCTCTTCCAGGGTATTGGAAATATACCTTAACGCTTTATCCCCCAAACAATTCATCTTCCCTGGATTTTGGTGGTATAATGTCCTCATTATCTAAGGTTTGTCTTATGGCTTTAAGCAAATTGTCCAGGTCTTCTGACTGGAAGAGAGGCCTGGAATCTGCAGTGCTCCCCATCCATAACTTAACATGGGGTCTCAGAGTCATTATCCTCCTCTTCTGAGACAGATTATTCCAAGTCAAATCTCGGTTTCTTACAGGGAAGGACCTTAGGAGGTAGCCGCTGTAATGGAAGAAACTACTTTCTCTTCTACGAAAAACTATCAGTTCATGAATAAAAGATGATATCTCTTCCCTCAAAGTTATAAATGCAGGCCTTACATATTGCTTCTTATAAGAGTTGGACATTGAGTGAAAATACAATACATTTACTAGTTTTGTTTTCTCAGCCTTTTCAGGTTTTTCATGTTTGCTTTCCCCTTTATCCTCTTTGCATTTCCCCTTAGACCCCTGGACCTTGTCCTAGGAATGCAAATAGGATGCTAAACCTGGTGTTTACAACAAGAAATAGTGCATTGAACTACCCAACGACACCCACTTAAAAGAGGTGGACCAGATCTGCCTCAATCAGCCATAATTTGCCTGGATCAGCTTGGAGTGGAGAGATGCCATATATAGTATATACAGTCATGGCCGAAGTTTGAAAATAATACAAATGTTAATTTTTACAAAGTACTGCATCAGGTCTTATAATGGCAATTTGCATATACTCCAGAATGTTATTAAGAGTGATCAGCTTTACAGCAATTAATTGCAAAGTCAATATTTGCCTAGAAAACGAATTTTTTCCCCCAAAACACATTTGAACTTCATTGCAGGCCTGCCTTAAAAGGAGCAGCTAACATCGTTTCAGTGATTGCTCCATTAACACAGGTGTGGGTGTTGTTGAGGACAGGGCTGGAGATCAATCTGTCATGATTAAGTAAGAATCACACCAATGGACACTGGACCATGGTTATCTCTAAAGAAACACAGTCTTCCAGTTATCATTGCACTGCACAAAACTGGCCTAACAGGGCAGAGTATCACAGCTAGAAAGATTTCACCTCAGTCAACAATCTATCGCATCATCAAGGAATTCAAGGAGAGAGGTTCCATTGTTGCCAAAAAGGCTCCAGGGCACCCAAGAAGGACCAGCAAGCGCCAGGACCGTCTCTTAACCCCTTCCCGGTTTGGGTCCCGGTACACGGAGAGGGCTTGCGGGCCGAGCCTTCTCCATAGCCGGCAAGTCTTTGCTGCATATTGCAGTGTGTTTTATTGCTGATCGCTGCCGGCAAAGGTGCCGGCAGCTTCAAAAAGATGGCGGCACCTTTCTGAGGATCGTCACTCCCTGTAACGTCATCGGGGAGCGGCGATCCGTCGCCATGGTAGCTTTGAGTCTCACGAAGACCCGAAGCTACTTCGGGTTAACCCATGCATTACAATGTGCTATCAGCACATTGTAATGTATGAGTAGTAAAATCCCCATATACATGATAGGATCGTACAGACACCCTAGGGTTAAAGTACCCTAGGGAGTCTGAAAAATAGTAAAAATAAAAAGTTAAAAAAAAAAAAATTTAAATAAAAAAACCTAAAAATCCAAATCACCCCCTTTCCCTAGAACTGATATAAATATAAATAAACAGTAAAAATCATAAACACATTAGGTATCGCCACGTCTGAAAATGCCCGATCTATCAAAATAGGATAACGTTTTTCACTGCGTTTAACCTTGTAATGGAAAATCGCACCCAAAGTCGAAAATGGTACTTTTTTGCCATTTTAAAAAAAAATAAAAAATTCTATAAAAAGTGATCAAGAGGTCGTACAGTCCTAAAAATGATAACATTGTAAACGTCATCAAAATCCGCAAAAAACGGCACCACCCACAGCTCCATACACCAAAGTATGAAAACATTATTAGCGCCAGAAGATGGCAAAATCCCTTAAAAAAATTTTGTACAGGAGGTTTTAAATTTTTTTTAAATTTATGAAAACATTGTAAAACCTATACAAATTTGGTTCCCCGTAATCATACCGACCCAAAGAATAAAGTACACATGTCATTTGGGGTGCCCAGTGAAATCCATAAAAACCAAGCCCACAAGAATACGGCACAAATTAGTTTTTTCACCAATTTCATTTTGGCGGGAATTTTTTTCCCACTTCCCAGTACACAGCATGGAATATTAAAATACCACCATTTTGAAGTGTAATTTGTTATGCAGAAAATAAGCCGTCACACAGCTCTGTAGATGGAAAAATTAAATAAGATTTTTACAGATTTTTGAATGTGGGGAGTGAAAAACGAAAAAAAAAAAAAAAAAGGCTGCGGCAGGAAGGGGTTAAAAGTGTTTCAGCTTCAGGATCGGGCTACCATCAATGCAGAGCTTGCTCAGGAATGGCAGCAGGTAGGTGTGAGTGCATCTGCATGCACTGTGAGGTGGAGACTCTTGGAGCAAGGTCTGGTGTCGAGGAGGGCAGCAAAGAAGCCACTTCTCTCCAGAAAAAACATCAGGGACAGACTGATATTCTGCAAAAGGTAGTGGACTGCTGAGGACTGGGGTAAAGTCATTTTCTCTGATGAATCCCCTTTCCAATTAGAACATCTGGAAAACAGCTTGTTTGGAGAAGACAAGGTGAGCAATACCACCAGCCTTGTCTCATCCCAACTGTAAAGCATCCTGCTACCATTCATGTGTGGGGTTGCTTCTCAGCCAAGGGAATTGGCTCTCTCACAGTCTTGCCTAAAAACACATCCATGAATAAAGAATGGTACCAGAACGTCCTCCAAGAGGAACTTCTCCCAACCGTCAAAGAGCAGTTTGGTGATCAACAATGCCTTTTCCATCATGATGGAGCACCTTGCCATGAAGTAAAAGGTGATAACTAAATGGCTCACTTCAATCCCCACAAGAGACTAACTCCAGGCCCCTGCCATCCTAGCCCCCCCCCTGCCCATCACCCTCTGTTTAACATAACCTCTAGTTTTATTGCCCCAGCTTATCTTCATTGAGTCTCACCATATGTACTAATTATCTTGTTGTAACATCCCTCAAATATTGTGTTTTTCTCTCAGTTCTTCATTTGTATCCATGCCTGAAGAAGGGGCCTGTGTGCTTGAACCATATATAATTTTTCTGGTTAGCTAATAAAGGTATCATTCCTTAAGCACTTTTGTAGTTTTTACACAAAAGTATTTACATCAGTTTTTTTTTTTTTCCTGGCTAACACGGTACGTCAACAATTTTCTCAACATACTCTTACTGTCAATAAAAGCTTTTGTTACTCATAATATGATTGCACTTGTATTTCTGTATGTGATAAAAACATCTGACAAGCACACATAAAAACCAGAGGGCAACAGATCATGTGAAAATATAATATTTGTGTCATTCTCAAAACTTATGGCCATGACTGTATACAGAGACCTCAGATCAGAGTGACTAGCACGCTTAAATACTTTTATGGGGAGCCGATCCCCCTAGTAGCAAAGCGCACCGCTGGCGTCTCCTCTCCAAATGATGCTCCACGGTCCCAGAGCAGCTTTTCCGGTCACTGACGGAGTTGTCATGGTAAGTACTAGTGCGAGCCGGGAAATGTAGTGTAAGTCGCCGGAGCGTTCGGTCATGCGAATTGCCGCGCAGAGGCAAAAAAAGGACATTAATGAGGCCACAATGAGGACCGTGGCCGGCTGAGAGCCCAGCCCACCGGGGATTTCACCCAGGAGGACGGCATGACCCGTGAATATTCTGTACTTGGCCCCCCCTACCTGGAGGAGAGAGATGGAACCCTTCTTGACCTGACCTAGTAGGGACAAGGATAACACTGGCGGGAGGATGCGGGAGGGGTCCTTTTAACCCATCTTCTTCCTGTCATAGTATCATAGTATATAAGGCTGGAAAAAGATGCAAGTCCATCAAGTCCAACCTTTATTTAATTCTTAAATGTTTTATCCCCATAATCTGTGATATTTTTGCTCTCCAGAAAGGTATCCAGGCCTCTCTTGAACATGTAAATAGAGTCCACCATAACAACCTCCTGCGGCAGAGAGTTCCATAGTCTCACTGCTCTTACAGTAAAGAACCTTTGTCTATGGTGATGGTAAAATCGCCTCTCCTCTAGGCGCAGAGGATGCCCCCTTGTCCTGGTCACAGGCCTAGGTATAAAAAGATCTTTGGAGAGATCCTTGTACTGTCCGTTCAGGTATTTTTACATTGTAATGAGGTCTCCCCTCAGTCGTCTTTTTTCTAAAATGAATAATCCCAAATTTTGTAATCTGTTAGTGTATTCTAATCCCCCCATTCCCCTAATAATCCTGGTTGCTCTCCTCTGCACCCATTCCAGCTCTGCTATATCCTTTTTATACACTGGTGCCCAAAACTGTACACAATATTCCATATGTGGTCTGACCAGCGATTTGTATAAGGGCAAAACTATGTCTTTATCATGAGAATCTATTCCTCTCTTGATACATCCCATAATTTTATTTGCTTTAGCAGCAGCCGCCTGGCTCTAGTCACTAAAATTAAGTTTACCATCCACCAATACCCCCAAGTCCTTTTCAGCTCCAGTTTTACTAAGTAATTGACCGTTTACAACATAATTATACTTTTTGTTTCCATGGCCCAAGTGCATAACTTTACATTTATCAACATTAAACCTCATCAACCATTTATCTGCCCACTCCTCAAGCTTCCACAAATCCCTCTGTAATGCTAAACTATAGACCTCAGTATTTATTACTTTACACAGCTTAGTATCATCTGCAAATATTGAAAAATATTAAAAAGAAGTGGCCCCAATACTGACCCCTGTGGCACTCCACTGGTAACGTCAACCCAATCTGAGAATGTGCCATTAATGACGACCCTCTGTTTTCTATCACTAAGCCAATTACTTACCCAAATACACAGATTTTCTCCTATTCCCAGCAGTCTCATTTTATATACCAACCTTTTATGTGGCACAGTGTCAAATGCCTTTGAAAAGTCCAGATATACAACATCCACAGCGTCCCCCAGATCCAGTCTTGAACTTACCTCCTCGTAGAAATCAATCAGATTAGTCTGACAGGACCGATCTCTCATAAACCCATGCCGACGCTGGGTTATAAGGTTGTGCACAGTGAGATACTCCAGGATAGCATCTCTAACAAATCCCTCAAATATTTTCCCCACCACAGAAGTTAGACTCACAGGTCTGTAGTTTCCAGGATCGCTATTTGATCCTTTTTTGTATATTGGTACCACATTTGCTATGCGCCAGTCCTGTGGAACATAACCAGTCCTCAATGAATCTTCAAATATTAAAAATAACGGTCCATCTAGTTCATGCAGAACCCGGGGGTGTATGCCACCTGGCCCCGATGATTTATCTATCTGTCCCTGCAGAGGTTGAGGGGCATCCTCCAGGTGGGGCCTTCATGGGGGACGAAGAGGAAAACAATTTTTTTTTTTACATTTTTGCAAACTATTCATGTACACAAAACAAACAGATTTTATAATCTGATTTTTTTTTTAGATCTGAAGTGTCCTAAATTAAAAATAAATAAATAATAATAAATATAATAAATAATAATAATTACAAACCCATTTATTGTAGTTGGAATGCTATTTCAATCCAACCACCCCCTGGTGCCTGTAAAAATCCTATATGATATATAAAATATAAATTTCTTATATTTCTAGAGATTTACATCTTATATGTATAGGCCTTATAAGCACTTAGGGCTACAAGCAGGGGTCATGACTGCAGATAGTATACAGAAAACTGCCTCATGTAACCAAAAAGCAAATCTCTTACCTTGATGGAGTTATCCCGCAGACCACTGATTATCTTCTCATCATCATACTGAAGACAATAAACTCCCTTACTGTTTTCTGAACGGCACTGAATTCTTTGCAAATTATGCCTTCCACACCTCCAGTTTGCTTCTATTGTCTAAAGTGAGAAAAATAATAGATAAACTGTAGTAGACTCCGAGGTTGGTAAAGACAACTGATCTCTTAACTGAATGGCACATCTCAAACATCAATGGTGCCTTTTACTGCACGGTATTTTAGATAGTGAGCACTGTGTGGGGAACTGCAGATCTTGTTACTATTTCATGCACCCAGCTGATTCATTGACTGGTGGAAGGTGGCGGATTTAAGCTGGGGTGTCTGCACTACACATGTTAAAAAAGGCATAGTGCATGGGATGAGGTTTATGGGCCCGTTATTGTTACCTGCTGATGACAGGTTCCCCTTTAAATATAATGTATTTCGTTTTTTTTTTTGTTTAGTAGCTGCCATAAAGAATAACAAAGTAAAAAAAAATTGAAAGAAAAAAACCTTTTAAAAGGAAAAACAACACAAAAACATCAGGAAATGCTCACGATTGTATACTATCATTTTTGAAAGTATGACCTTTCTTTCTCATACACATATACACACACGTACACATACACACACACACAGTACAAACATAAGGTACCTCAATATCTTCAATAATTTTGGGATAAAGTGATCGGTAAAAGGAATTCGGTGGGCCATCTGTAGGTCTGTTTTTAAATAGATATTGATCCCTGTAAAAGAATCAGAAAAGAGTTACAACAAATACCAAAGTAATATAAAAATCCCCATATCTAAGGATTTAGGAGTCAACACGCACCATCCTCTTCTTTCCGATAAACCTTTCCACAATGGATCGGTACGGACCATCCTCTCGATAAGTTTTTTCCACAGCATGCCTTCTGAAATCACTCTTTGCCATTCTTTACATACAAGTTCTGCTGCACACAGGGATCGCGCATCCAAATAGGACAGTATATTTTCTGCAATATGTTCCAAGCCCTGTTCTACAATATACAAAAAAAAAAAAAAAAAAAATCATCATTGTGATTACATTACATTTTACACACAAGAAAAGCTACAAGCTTGTAAAACTACTAAAGGGTGCATTCACAAGCGTTATGCCCGCCCGTCTTGTGCTGGAGAGGAGGTGGCCCCTCCTCCCGCCATAGAAAAAAGGGGCGCACGGCTGGACACTCACAGAAAGATAGAGCATGCTCTATCTAATTTGCAGCAGCATGTACGTCCCCGCAGACGGCCATGTCAATGAACCCCAAAATGAAACCTTTAAAACTTCTAGGCTTTATGTGACATTCTTGGCTAGTTCCAGCTCTGTAAAATGATTATTAAGTACCAAGACTCACTGATCTAATCATAAAGTATTGCACATAAACAAAATATAGGGCCAAAATCTTGGAAACAAATGTAAGATGGTTCCCACAGTCACGGTGCCTGGATCTATGAGCAAGTGTCCCTGGCTTATCAGGCTTCATTTTGATGTTATGTTTCCTTTAAAGCAAAATACAGCATGCTACACACTTTACATTCAAAACAAAATATACCTCATATAGGATTTTGTAAAATTTTCAGTTACCTTTGCAGGATGGCCCCTAACATTCTATAATCAATCTTAAACACACTACAGATGGAAGTCATAAATCCCTTCCCTGGTGTCCCTGGTTTATAATGCTTGATATTAATGGTAGATTTCCTTTAAAATTCTATGTTTTCCCATGTTTAATAGTTCAGCGATAAACCCACCTTTTGTAGCATAAACTGTGCGGGCTATTTCCAACAATGCACTAGTGGGCACACACCATAGCGTATTGAAATAGACTGGCGTGTATGAGCTAGGCCCAAACAAGAATATGAAATATAAATTGTATACCTTTATTCAGAACACCTAAAAACTAATAAAAACACGTGATAGAAGCATGTGATTTTACATCCTTT
Organism: Engystomops pustulosus; assembly: GCF_040894005.1. Taxonomy (NCBI): domain Eukaryota; kingdom Metazoa; phylum Chordata; class Amphibia; order Anura; family Leptodactylidae; genus Engystomops; species Engystomops pustulosus. The sequence continues at coordinate 40,413,840 of NC_092414.1, read as the reverse complement.
CATGTACGAGTTTACATACTGCAGTTCAACATAACATATAGAAAACCAAAATCAGTCACTAGATTGCAGGAGTCTTATCTGTAATTTACTGCACGCCACACACCATCTTTCAAAAGAGCAGTTAGAGCGAAAAAACATTACTACGATCCTGGGAGGCCCTTTCAAATACTGACATTATGAAGCTTTTGTTTGATATTTTTCCAAGTACCTGGTAATGCCGTAATGAAGTCTCGTTGTAACATAGGCTTCAAGTAAGAGTTAATATGTCCATGCTGGTAGTGACACATTCGTGAAATAAGATGTTCAACAAATTCAACCTGATCTGATTCAGACCACTGATCAAAATATTTTATACACACGTCCTTCTCTTTCTCATAATTTCCATCAGAAGTGCGCTTTCTGGATACAATCACCGATGAAGTCCCATTAGTTATCTGTAGGCAGAAAAAAAAATTCTATAAATAAGTGATGTTAATGATTAGGATGTAAATGATGTTAAATATAAAATATTGCCATTTACTATAACCATTATATACCTGGTTGGATCAAACATTTGTCCCCTCCACCCAACAGCTGTTAGAGGGTGCACACAGCATGGCCTTATTCCCTTGAACAGCACCAAGCAACAAACAGGCCATAGGACGAATGGATGTGGCTTTCAACTGGTGCTTATGTAGGATAGGTGTTAAATAAATCCCAGAAGTCCGTAAGTTTTTCATACTTTTGTGTATGGATCTAGGTTATGTTATGGTTTTGCTGAGCGAGCCGGCTTATGTGTGGAGATTGTGACACTTGGATGGTCCAGTTATGCACCACACTCATCGCTATTTTAAAGCAATACATCCTGAGCTGCCTGGAACTGCAGGAAAAGTGAGAAGGTTCGAACAGCGCCAGAACATCATCGGAGCTAATAATAATTATTATTATTATTTATATAGCCCAGCACAAAGTATGTCAAATTGGTCCCTGTCCACATGGGGACAGGTGGGAGGTCTCCGCGGGCCCGCAGTGTGGTGGTGGGAGGTGCCGGCGGGCCGCAGTGTGGTGGTGGGAGGTCCCGGCGGGCCGCAGTGTGGTGGTGGGAGGTCTCGGCGGGCCGCAGTGTGGTGGTGGGAGGTCTCGGCGGGCCGCAGTGTGGTGGTGGGAGGTCTCGGCGGGCCGCAGTGTGGTGGTGGGAGGTCTCGGCGGGCCGCCGAGACCTCCCACCACCACACTGCGGCCCGCCGAGACCTCCCACCGAGACCTCCCACACGTTGGCTCCAGTCTGGGCAATGCACGATGTAACATCACTATAACGGCCTCAATTTTCTATTTAAACACAGAAGATACTGACACATGATTATATGAATAGCATCTATCAACATTCTATACCACCATGAGTTATATACTTGTATTACTGAAAATTTCATACTCCTTCCCGGCTAAAAATACTCCTCAAAAATAACAAGAGGAGTAATATTACCCTTCTAGAAATATGTTAGTGCGACCTCTGATCCCATCCAATATGGCAGCATGCCTGCACTTATTGCCAGTTTTACCGTAGTAGTGGGTGCCTGCGATTCCTCTCCTTGCAGCTTTAACCCCTTAAGGACGCAGCCATTTTACAGCTTAAGGCTCAGCCCCATTTTTTGGATTCTGACCTGCGTCTCTTTATATGGTTATAACTTTTGAACACTGTTACTTATCAAAGTGATTCTGAGAATGTTTTTTCCCCACATGTTGTACTTCATTTTAGTGGTAAATGTTGGCTGATAAGTTTTGCGTTTATTTTCCAAAAAAAGAAAAAATGATGAATTTTTTGAAATTCAAAATCATTACATTTTCAGGTAGATAGATTTCCCACCTAAATAAGTTGCTGAATAACATTTCCCATGTGTCTACTTTAAATTTTCATAATTTTTGAAATGTCTGGATAATATATTTTGATGTCGCTCGGCTTACAAATCGAATATCGATTTTCCGTATTTTCAGAATTTACTCTTTTGCGGATAAATACAGTTTTGAATGAAATGTTACATATTTAGTATCAAAACCCCTGTATATAATAAACCCATTTTCAAATCTGCACCCCTCAAACTATCAGAAACAGCTTTTAGGAAGATTGTTAACCCCTTGAGATCTTCATAGTAATTGAATCAAAATGGAGGTGAAATTTAGATTGGTCAAATTGTTCCGGTTATATGCTCATTTAGCCCTAAAATTTACACATTTCCAAAAGATAAAAATAGAAAACCCACCATACAATTTGTTCTACAATTTCTCCCGAGTGCAGAGACCCCCCACATGTGGACGTTAATTGTTTTATGGGTACACAGCGAGGCGCAGAATGGAAGGAGGGACCTGCAGCTGCCAGGATTTTTGTTTCCTCTTTGGTCCCTTTTGTAGGCTATAAATTTTCGCTTTTTCCTTATTGGGGCCATGTGACGGCATTTTTTTTTTTGCGGGAGGAGATGCTTTTTCCAGTGTTACCATTTTGGGGTTGGTATCACCTATTGTTGAAAATTTAGGAACTCGTTTTTGAGGGTATGAGTAGAAAAGCATCAATTGTGTACTGGATTTTTGACTTTTTTTTTTTTTCGTGTTCACCGTTTAGCCTAATAATCATGTTATCTTTATTATATGGGACGATACGATTACGGGGATACCAGACTTGAATATATTTTCTTAGATTTTTTCCCACATTACGGTTTTATTTGACAAAGTTAGTAAAATGTATCATTTTTGCATTGCCGTCTTCCAAGTGGCATAACATTGTTACTTTTTTGACTTGGGAGCTGGTTGATGGCTTGTTTTTTGCGGGACATGCTGTACTTTGCAGCAGTATCATTATCGAGTACATATGTTTTTTTGATCACTTTTGATGGCATTTTTTGTAAGATTGAATAGGTAAAAATGTTAATTTTTGGTGGGTTTTCAATAGTTTTTTTTAACGGCGTTCATTGTACGGGTTCAATAATGATTTACTTGTATTCTACGGGTTGTTACGGACGCGGTGATACTATATATGTGGGGTTTTTGTTATGATTTAGACTTTTTTGGGGTTATATGTCTCTTTATATGTTATGGGGCTTATGGGCATTTTTATTGATTTATTACTTTATTTTTTATTGAACAACATTTTTTTTTTTACTTTTTTTTACAATCATCTGATTGCTTGTTCATGATAATACTCTGCAATAATCATGTATTGCAGGGTATTATCAGTGTTAGCCTATGCACTTGCATAGGCTGGCACTATGCCAGTAAGATGACGTCACAGACGCCATCTTACTGGCAGTGCCTGCAGGCAGTGCTGGGGACCAGATCGGACCCCAGCACTTCCAAAGCAACGATCGGCGTCCCCCGAAAACGGTTCAGGGGGGCTGATCGTGGGGGAAAGACCCCCAGAGGCATGTTAGATGCCGCGGTCGTGCTGACCGCGGCATTTAACGGGTTACACACCCGCGATCGGAGCCCACTCCGACTGCGGGTGTTACACTGGGGTGCCGGCTATTAGTTACAGCCGGCACCCCGTGTTTCCCGATGCCGGTTCGGCTCTGATCCCGAGCCGGCATAGGCGCCGTGGCGGATATATCCGCCACTGAGCGCTAAGTCACTGCGCTCCGTGGCGGATATATCCGCCACGGAGCGTGAAGGGGTTAAACAACATTGACAAAAAATCCCAGTTTTATAGGAAAGCTACCTCTTTTTAACACTGTAGAGGAGCTACAGAGACTTTTTAGGATTGTTCAGATATAAAGATACCAAACCATAAGATAAAAAACCCCACCGCAGCCATCATATCATTATGCCAAAAAGCATTTCAGTTCACCCGATATCCCACAGATTTCAACCTATGCACTGCAGAGTGAAAATTCAGATGTGAAAATCCACAGAAAAATAGTAAATTCTGCAGATTTATTCCCTTACCTTTCTGCTGGTGCCTACATATCTACTGAAAATCCATAGGTAAAAACCAAAGAATATTTACTGTAAATCCTTGCTGCACTTTATTAAACAATAAATAAAAATAGTAAAAAGTTCAAATCTCCCACTTTCCTTTAGAACTGCTATAAAAATGAAAAAAATCATTTGGTATCGCAACATCCCAAAACGCATGGTCCATCAAAATATAATTATTGAACTGATTTTTCAAGGAGGTGAACCTTGTAATGGAATATAGTGCCCAAATGTCCATAACGCCACTTTTTCGTCATTTTGCATAACAAAAAATGTAATAAAATGTGATTCAAAAAGGTTGTACAGTCCTCAAAATGGTAGCAATGAAAACACGACATCCCGCAAAGAAAAGGGACACATTACACTGCTCCGTACACCAAAGTATAAAAAAAGTTTATAAAACCTAGTCAAATAATACAGGAGACGTATTATTTGGAGTGCACAGCGAAATCTGTAAAAACTGAGCCCACAAGAAAATGGCACAAATACGGTAAGTTTTTTCCCCTCCAATTTCAGCGCATTTGGAATGTTTTTCCCCGCTTCCCAGTACAATCCTCATAGCTACGCACCGAAGATATCTGGTAAGAGGATCAAAGAGTTTACTGGAGCATGGAGTAGACGTGTCGTGTAGCCTCAGCTCCGGCTACTACACACCCAAGTAGCCTCTTTAGAAAATTAGCATATTAGGGAAATAAAAGTTATAAAAAGATTGCGGGGATATGAGGATTAGCCCTCATGTACAATAGAGGCACCAACCACCCGATCAACCTTAATAGGTAGATCCGTGGTGGTAGGTTTCCTTTAAGATATTCTGTATGAGCCCAAGTTGAGATTTGAAATTATTAAACATTGGTATCAAGGGTTTCCATAGTGGAATAACTCTTGTCAAGTTGTGTATAATATCACCAGACCTCAAAACAAAACGCTTCTACTGTTGGGCAGGTCCCTTTCTGAACACAGTTACCAAAACAGAATTTGTCATTGGAACAGCCAATTTGGAAGTCTGCTTATGACCATACCAGTGAATGAGCACCTTTCAGGTAGCAAGGGAAGAACTAATCAGTAACTTAGTCATAGAGGAGGCCAAATACTTCCATTGGGGATAACTCAGGTTCCAGTGCCATGCCCTCCTCCATGCACAACATATAGTTAATTTGTAAGGGTTAGTGAGACATGCATATAGTGTGGATATTTAATCTGCAACCACTGAAAAGCAACACATATTCCAAAATCTTCTACTTAAAAATAATAAAGTTTGGGTTGCCAAGCTAGCAGAAACCCCTAAGATGACTATAATGGAGTTCCTCAAAAGAAGAGTTGGTGAATCACAGAAGTAATTTAAGGACCGCAGGCTATCCCCCACCCAAAAGTCTCATATACAGTAGAATCCCTCATCAAACCATTTATATTCTGCAATACCCTCTGACTGACAGCACTATAGGCAAACCTTAGCTGGTGGAGATGCATACAACCCATTTAGAACAGTCATACTTGGGGACCCAAATCCCATACATGCAAGTACATAACAAAGAAATCAATAGAGGTTTTTTTGCAAATATAAGAACATACCCCTTCACCTATTATCCTTTGGGCTGGACAGTTAAATCACCCTTGAGTGCTGCTAATAAGACTTATGACAATCCATTTTCCCTCTACCTGATACACAACCACTGAAATGGATGCCAGTACACTGAGTGGCAGCTTCAACCTATGCTTAAGGCAGTGGTGCTACTTTGGTACAGTTGATGTGAGCTCACACATGGGAGTGATGCAGGGTTACTATACGTCATGGGTGGACAACCTGCGGCCTGGAGGCTGCATGCAGGACACAAATCCTTAGGTTATGGCCCCCGGAGCGCTGCCTGCAGGTCCCAGTGCAGCAGCAAGGCGGCAATTTCATTGTATATTTGCCACGTTTTGCAGCAAAAATTAAACATCACATGTGCATCAATCTGCAAAGTCCCACTGCATGAGTTACTGGAAGCTTCGGTTTCAGTCGGCCAATTCAAGGACATCAGTGGGAGGAGGATGGAGGACTAGACCTGAGGGAGGGGGGGTCTTGCTTTGTGTACGTTATTTATTCATTTATTTATACATGATACATTTTGTGAATATATGTATTTAAGATGTACTGTATGCACTGTGCCACTTTACTTAATGCCATGTTTTTATTACATGAACTGGTATTTCATTGGTATCATAAATGTCCAGCACTTGTCACTATCAGAAGTTATGCTGCCTATCATGTCGTTTCTTTATATCTCAGTATATACAAGTATTATTACATTTCACTGTTCATATGCTTTTTTGCACCTTATCATTCACTATGGTCCTGTGTATATAGGTTTTATATGTAGGCCACAAGATAAAATCCTTGAGCATATACTTGTCTTCTTCCCGTGCTGACATGTGGCCTCAGCTCCGCCTACTCCACGCCCCAGTAGCCGCGTACGGAAATTTACATAAATATTGAATAAAAGTTTGCTAAAGATTGCAGGGGCGTGAGGATTAGCCCTTAAAAGGGCTTATCCTCACGTCCTATAGGTCCACCTACCACCCGATCTACCTTTATTGCAATCCTTGCAATCTGCCACCTCGCAAAGGCTTCCGTCTCTTCTATGGGCCGCGGCCTTGCCAGGTCCCTGCGATGGCCGCAATCTCATTACTCTCTGCGCATGTGCGGCTTCTACTCAAGGACACGCTCGTACTATCACTTTATCTAGGGCCCATGTCTGACAGCCCGAGATCTTGCAATTTATTCATTATTCCACCTCTATCCTTGGGCACATGGCGTGACATCCTAGATCCTGGTATGAGCACATTTGTATTTAATTTACTTCTAATTTTGTCTTTCCCGTTATTGGTGGGCCTACATATATATTTCCCAACACCAGACACTCCCCTTGAGAAAGCTACTAGCGAAACACGTGTCAGGGTTGCACATTGCGTGCCTACTCATCTGGTATGGCAACTATGCTCTATGTCACTGATAAGAGTTTTTGCATGTTTTTAATGTTTTTACCTGCTGACTGCATTTTGGCCTAGGTTACTCTGTTCCATATCATTCAGTATGCTCTTTGGTGGTAATATAACTTTTGTATTGGTAGCACATTCACGGTTTTTAATATGTGTTCCCATTGCTTTGTTGCTATATTAATTTTGTAATAAATAAAATGTATGGTCTTCTACTAGTATATTGTGTGGTCTTATTAGTTTAAGTTTTTTTGGTGTATTGTGTAAGAAGGGAGTAGCAGACAGAGCAGGGCTACCAGAGTGAGGAGAGATGGGGGCAGTATTATAGTAGTTATAATCTCGTACATAGGGGACAGTATTACAGCAGTTATATTCCCGTACATAGGGGACAGTATTAAAGTAGTTATATTCCTGTACATAGGGGTCAGTATTATAGTAGTTATATTCCTGTACATAGGGGGCAGTATTATAGTAGTTATATTCCTGTACATAGGGGTCAGTATTATAGTAGTTATATTCCTGTACATAGGGGGCAGTATTATAGTAGTTATATTCTTTGTAGGGACAGTATTATAGTAGTTATATTCTTTGTAGGGGCAGTATAGTGGCATTTCAGTTCTCACCGATTCAGCAAAAAGGCTAGAATTGGCCCTGTGCTCAATAACTGGCTGGCTGCAGGCAGGGCACAGACCTGGGGTCTATGGGAGCCCCTGTGTGCAGCCAGTTTCCGTATGTTTCGGACTATAAGGCGCCCCATCAATAAGTGCCTGCTAAAACGTCTAGGTTCATATATAAGGTGCACCGGATTATAAGGCGCACCTGATTATAAGGATGAATGACCAGCAGGTGGCAGACCTGTGCACAGTTCAAGGCAGCTGTTGTCCATAAGTACGGTTCATATATAAGACTCACTGGACTATAAGGCGCAACTTTGATTTCTGAGAAAATCAAAGGATTTTTTGAGCGCCTTATAGTCCGAAAAATACGGTATTCACAATTATTGCATGTTGAATGGATTCAGGAATTTTCATCTTCATTATTATCGTCTTCTTTGTGTGCTGTATTGTAGTCTGGTCTGCTCTGGGGTCTGTTACTTATTGCAGAAATGCAGTATGCTGCAGTGGTTGTTTGTGTTTAGCACATCTAGGGTTTAGGATAATAGCGCAGACCCCTGAAGGGTAACGGTATGACAACATGACACTCGGCCCGAAAAAGGTTGTGCACCCCTGCTGTACATTCATTAGTGTTTCTATTCCACCAACATAATGGTTCAGGGGACTGGGCCACAAACACAAATATTGACAGAACGAAGTTTGCTCAAAGAAGCGAACAAGTACTCCATTAACCTCAAATTTTCTGCAATGCAAACTAGGTTTCAAGCTGGGATGAATAAATAAATAAGAAGAGTAATAAAATGTATGATGCAAACAACCTACCACCCCACACAGAATTATTAGAACAGTTAAACATTTGTAAAATACAAAAACTGAATAGCTCACAATGTTAGCACTTGCAGTATGAAAGGCCCCATGTCAGTCTAAGACACCATGCACACTGCTGTGTATGCATTGCAGGCTGAAATTAAGGAGGTATGTGCCATTGATTGTGGCCCATCTGACGTTGGCCAATGTCTGTAGGAAGCAGCTGACACAAAGAGGGGCAGGAAAAGAATCAAATCCTGTTTGTTGGTACATTGTTACCGGTATGGTGAATCACAGTGCATGCACTGTACCCCAACGAAGGCTATACTTCCACTGTTTGTACAGCTAGTTCACGGCCATAATGTCAATTCAACTAGGGTTCATCATAGACCTACTAATGTCATAGCCAAATAGTATATATCGCTTTCTGACACCTGTCTTAGTCTCGTCAATTCTATGTAAACATGGAAAATTAATACCCCAAAAAATACAATAGAAAACAAATCCTGTCCTTACCTGCCATAAGGTGTTCTTCTTAGGAGATTCATCTTCATTCTGATCATCCATAACAGAAGTTGTCTGTAGAAGAAAAATACATATGTTCAAATTTCACATTACAATATGCAAACAACATGGAAAACTGCATGCAAAATAAACAGAATGAATTCAATTTTACTACACATTTTTCACATACAACCTAACACTTCTAGCAGGAAGCCATTGCTAAAAAATGAACCATAAATTAACAATAGGAGGGAAGAGAACTATGGGGAAGATTTATCAATGAGTCACACACTAGACCAGTATTAAATGTGGCACAAGGCATTTTAGACAGTATTTTCTTCTGGAGCAGACAGCTTAATAAATCTCCCCAATGTACCATCATATCTTTCAGCAAAAGCATAATGCTAATAGCTACAACCAAAAGTAATGTGATATATATACACTAAGCTCTGTAAATTAATACAGAGGCAGAAAGAATGATATTTTAGAGGGATTTGTGCAAGCTGAAGGTATGGTCATGGAAATCATTGACGAGGTTTAATGTAGATAAATGTAAGTTTATGCTCTTGGGCCATGGAAACAAAAAGTGCAATTATGTTCAAAACAGTCAATTACTTTGTCACACCGAGCTCAAAAAGACTTGGGTAATAAGAACACAGTATATAAAGGACATAGTAGAACTGAAACAGGTGCAGAGGAGAGCAACCAAGATTATAAGTAATTTGTGTGGGGGTGGGGGGGTAGAATGACATTACTAAATTTTTCATCATTCAGTTTAGAATAATAATAATAATAAAAAAAAAAAAGACAGCTAAGGGAAAACCTCATTACAATGTACAAATCAGTGAACGGACAGTACAAGGATCTCTCCAAATATCTTTTTATACCTAGGCCTGTGACCAGGACAAGGGGGCATCCTCTACGATTTTACCATCAACAAAGACAAAGGTTCTTTACTGTAAGAGCAGTGAGACGGTGGGCCGCAGGAGGTTGTTATGGCAGACTCTATGTACATGTTTAAGAGAGGCCTGGATGACTTTCTGGAGAGCAAGAATATCACGCGTTATGGGGAAAAACATTTGTTGAATCTTATAGGTTGGATTTGATTAGCCTGCGACCGTTTTCCAACCTTATATAGTTTGACTAATGACCCCCTTAGGTTGTGATCCGTTTCTGTGGCAGCCATACACAGAAAACATTTCACCAGCATACAATGACCACATTACCCATCTATTGTGAAGCACCATATAAATCAGAATGTGATCTAGGCAGTTCCCTACCACACATGTAAGAAAATATAATACAGTAGCCGCACGTGGATGAGTCCTCTCACCTAACAAATCATCAACAAATTTTGAAGGTTATTCCCCGGTTTACCCCAAGATGCCACTGGCGAGTGTGACAGGGAGGTGGGGTATTACCAGATGGTACTTCAACCCCAGGAGCATGCACAAGACATAATGTAGCAAAATGTAACGCTAGCTTAGCCGACAGTTCATCATAAGTGCTTGATGTTAAACAAGAACTTAAAATATTAAAGAGAACACGTCAGGCAAAATTACCCCCCTAAACTAAATCTATTTTCATACACTGCCATTAGAGAGCATTGCCTCTATCCCTTCAATGTCCCTCTACATGCCTGTAAACCTAAGCAATGAGGTCCTAAAGCTGTATGCAAATGACCTGGGAGATGTCCAATGAGTCATTAGCATATTCAAAAGCTGTCCAGCTTATTCATGAGTGGGAGGCACAGCCTCCAATGCATGACTGACAGCCTGTATAATGGTGTGAGGCTGTGTAATGATGTGCTTCCTGGTGCTGGAGCCCCCTGCAGCCTGTGTGTGTATGTGAAAGATACAACAGCTCCAGGCAGCCATGTTATAGCAGAACATGTCAGGTACTTGTGTAGCTGATGTCTGTGTCTCTGTGTATTAGGAGGATGCAGCATGTCAGCAGATGCAACACACACTAGCAATGCTTTACTATACATTACTCACAAACATGAGCAGGGGGAGGAGAGGGGAGGGGTAACAGGGGTGTCATCACTGCCTCTGACCATGTGACAATCCTCATTTACATAATAAAGAAATTATGATTTTATAATAATGAATGTATGGGGTGGGATCCTTGTGAGCTGCTCCAACAGGTAGTAGTGACAGAAATAGTAACAGAGACCTGATGACAGGTGTCCTTTAATTTCTTTTCATAATGTCCATGAAAAATAGGATTTTTATAGCCAACACAGAGCAGAAAGAAATATAAAAGCAAAACTGCGAAGTTTGCGCTGGCACCTAGGTAATTGGGTTACCATTATTCACAATGACCACGGATTCTTGTTGTGAGAGAAATCAAACGGTTACAGTCCACATTCCCGATCTTTATCTCCCTCAAGGAATCAAGAGGCCCCCAACTAAGTTACATGCAAGTTTAATGCGATTTTCTGTGGCGAGGACACAAATCTCGGCATAGTCCCTCCCCCGTACACCTTAATTAGATGTACCACCTAATGATGTCAACCTCTTTATTTAGCATTTTCACGTAAGACGCAGGGTTGATTCAGGGCAATACTGCAAGTTTACTACTAATGCAGAGTATTGTATGTTATCTTGTGGGCTGCAGATGTAACTGTGTAGCCTTGGCCATAAGAAAGTAAGCTGCTGCATGGCTTTCAGAGGAACTTGAGAGCGGGAACATTTTCCCTTCCTAAATCATTTAGTTGGCATAAGAACATAAAGAACAAGACACAAGATTTCAAGTACAGCTTTTTGCTGCAAGACACCCCAAAAATTACTGCTACTACATTAAGTCAGATGATTTTTTTTTACAAGTTTTTTTTTTTAAGTAATTTGAATAACCCTATTTGCATAGGGAACATTTACATAGTTTCAAGTATACAGGTATAAAAACCTGCCTGCTAACCAGAACAGCACTACACATATCTACAGGTTGTGTTCAGTACTGCTGCTCAGTCCTGTAAACCTCAATGGAACCGAGTTGAAATTCCTGATAAACGCATACACACACAATTCCATATCAGATGCCAAAATGTCTAAACGCACGATCAACTACTCCTAAACAATTACAAAGCAAAAGCAAAAGGCAGTCTATTAGACAACCCCATTGGGCCACTGTAAGTAGTTAGGATTAGGATTTATCATTAGTAGCACAAGCTACAGAGAAACTATTAGGAAGATATTAAGCATCAGATCTCAGGAGACTAGAATAGAGAATAAATAAACCATTGGGAAGTCTTAGAATTAGTGTTCAAACTATTCTCATGCAAAAGCAATTCTTCAAAACATGCCACAAGTAACTAAAAAGACGAACATGCTCTACACATGTCACATTAACACACCAAGTTACATATCAAATAAAAATCATGCAAAATTATAGTTCAGGCCACCAAAACTGAAACAAAGTGATGGGTAGTAGTGCACAAGACAAAGCATACAGATAACAGTACAAGAAAGAAGAAAGGCACCTGGAGACATCTGACACTGGGCATGCTCTGCAGGCATCTCAGTGCGCACATGCTCTCTACCAGGTTGGAGCAGCCTAGCCACAAAGACCTTGGCACAGAACACTGCAGGGTGACAAAAAGGAAGGAGAAAAGAAGCCGTTAGATGCCACAAAAATTTTCAGGCAGGCAACTTATGAGTATATTAAATGTATGCAAGAATGGACGAGCAATGCATGCTTGTAGAGGCCTATGACACAAATATCATTCTTCATATCCATATAGATAGAATAAAACTGCATTTACAAGATCAGGTTTTTGCACACAGTTTTAAAAACCTAAAAAACTTACCTCTCTACTCTGCCCAAGTGCGATGTCTCCAGTCAACAGCAGTGTTTGTGCTGTGAAGTCACCGCTGCACCCCATCTACAGAGGAGGCGCAGTGGAGGAGAGCAGCATGTATTTTATAAAAAAAATTTTTTTTTTAAAGATAATTCTTTATGACCCTCTCTCTCACACTATGTTCCACAATTGGATCTGACTTTAAAGGGAACCTGTCATCACATTTTTCACTAATACAGCTAGTGGCAGGTTCCTATAGAGCCCTAGCTGATAATTATTCCCCCGAGATTCCCATCTATTCAACTTTATAGTTTTACCTGGTATCTAAGCATGTCTACAGCGAGTTGAGGTGGGCAAGGCCTCAGGCTGAATACAGCAGCTCCCATCCTCCATCGTATCTCTGTGCAGCTGCAATTTCATGTGACCAGGATGACATGCTCACAGGTCCTTTAGAGTTTTAGCATTAGAAAACTGTACAACAAGCACATATCACATGAAATCACAGAATATTGTATCACATGAAATCACAGCAGCCTGCATGGAGCGCAGAAGTCCATGGAGGCTGCTGCGATTGTTTTGAATGTGGTCAGATATGTACATGGGGTACAGTTTGGTAATTTTAAGTAGCTTAAGAAACTGTAATGATGATACCCTGGTCACATGACATTAGGACTCGGCCCTTAACTCGCTCCAAAGATGAATAGATTCCAAACAAGATTATAAAACTCTGATTTTGTAGGGATCTGGGGGGGGGGGGGCACTGTTTTTAGCTAAAAGAAGGGTGTTAGAACATTACAAGGGCGCTATAGAAACCTGCCACTAATTGTATTTGTGAAAAATGTGACAGGTTCCATTTAAATACTGTGTGCAAAAACCTGCAAAGTAAAACCTAACAATATACTAACATTTTTGCCATTTTCACATGGCAATATTCCGCTCTGTATTTTGTGTTATATTTGTTAAAGAGCTGGTGCCGTTTTGGGAAGAAGGCAGCCATGTTTTTCTAAATCTGGACAATCGGATAACACTGAAAGGTGGCATGAGGCTATTTACACACATCAATGTTCCGGTCAGCAAGCCAAAAATTCTAAGGCCGGCGGCACACGTGGCGTTTTGAACCCGTTTTTGGACCGTTTTTAAGCAGTCCTTTTTCTGAACATGCACCCGTTTGATAGATGCCTTTCTGAAAACGCATCCGCTTTCTGACCGTTTTCCAATTCCTCATTAAGATAATTGGAAAACTGTCAAAAACTGATGTTTTTAAAATGCACACAGCTTTTTAACTGTTCAATATGCCATGTGTGCCGCAGGCCTAAGGCTGTATTTACACAAATGCATGTAAGGCCGCAAGCTTGCGGCCGTACTTACGTTCCCCATAGACCGCAATGGGCTCATGAAGAGATACAGTGCACACACGTGGCACTGACCACTCTGTACACAGGGAAGAGATAGGACGTCTGTATACTGTGCATCTCTATGAAATGGGGGGGGAAAGGTCTCCACCTCCTCTCCAGTGCTCCGGGCGGACACACGTTCGTGTAAATGCAGCCTTAATCAGAATAAAAAGAAAACTTTTACAGGCAGTCCCCTACTTAAAGACACCCGACTTACAGACAACCCATAGTTACAGACAGACCTCTCTGACCTCTGGTGAAGCTTTCTGAATGCTTTACTATAGTCCCAGATTGCAATAATCAGCTGTAAGGTGTCTGTAATGAAGCTTTATTGATAATCATTGGTCCCTTTACAGCAAAAAATGTTTAAACTCCAATTGTCACTGGGGCAAAAAAATTTTTGTCTGGATCTACTATTATAAAATATACAGTTCCGACTTACATACAAATTCAACTTAAGAACTGCCTGTAATGGTAAACGCAGTATGTATAATGGACCGACTTTCTAACCTTTGTTATTGGGATACTATAAAAAAAAATCATACCTCCTTTCCAGCTTTTGACAACTTGTGCGTCCTATGAACGTGGCATACACATAATTTGTCTCAGGTCTTTTTTGCAAAGGCTTTTATAACAGTTTTTACATCCGTAATGAGCGATTCTATGCTACAATTGGGCAATGAGGCTGCAGAACTGATATTTGAATAAAAGTTAGAGTCTACAGGCAAATATGAGACTGTTTACAGTATTTACATAGTCATAATTTTTGTGGAAGTCACTGTCATTTTTCGCTGTAGAAAATGCTTTTCCTGGCTTTTTTTCCCAAAGAATTTTGAAAAACTCCGAAACTAACTACAAAATAAGAACCCCCCTTAAAATGGGTTATACAGGTTCTAAAAAATTTTTAAAAAATCAGTTATGGAAATGTGATACCAAAACATTGCCTGTTCAAACCCCAACCACTCTTACATCACCACTCTGTTCCTTACTAATGATCTTAAGCCAGTTTCAGCCAAACATGTAAAACAGTGAGTTACGATGCAGTCATTTCTTGAACAGCCAGAACCTTACTAAACCAGTCAGGCAAAGTAATATTCCAGCAAATCCAATTTCAACGTAGAAATTACGTTTTCATTCCTACCAATTTGTGATATATGGGAACTTTGATTTAACTTTGTGTGTCCAGGAGGGATACAGAAGACCATAAAACTGTTTTGGGGGGTTTTTTACTTACAATTGTGTAGTTTTATAGTCATCAACGATCAGCATAAAAATACTAAAACAAATGTACAATGAATGTATCCATGGACTAAGGTTTCATTCACACATCCATATATAGGGGCCATGAGCTAGCCAAAAAGAAATAAGGGCAGCTAGCTCACAGCTGTTGTAGATGTGCATTATGCACGGACACTGTTTGGTAAGCACACTCTGCATCTTGTCCGAGATGCATGGCCATGCCTTCCCAGATTTCCAGTGTATCGCAATGCTCCCTATGAAAGGGGGGTGATTTAGGAGCACTCACCCCTCCTCCCTCCATAGAGCTTGTGGCTCACGGCTCCTGTTTATTGTTGTTTATCATGTCAGTGAGAATGGAGCCTTATACTGGCAGGTAGAGGCATCCTATTTACCTCCTCAGTATACACCTTTTTTACAAACCGCTTCCTGCTTTGAGAGTAGTATACATTCAGAGGAGGCCATAATAGCCTACAGAAGAACAGATGCAAATGTATGGCAACCACCTAAAGCCTCCACCAAGTGTATGCTCTTAGGGTTTCCCCAGTAATTTGGATTATCATTGAACCTTCCTTCCAGAATCCCCTTGAAAAGGAAGAATCACTCCAATGAAAATCCAGCCCTGTCCACACCTCTTGCTCCTACTCCAGTAATCCAGGAAGTGTTACTTTACAACAGCGATAAACGCAGCACATCCTGGGTGAGCAAGAGGTGGCTTTGAGTCATTTAACCCGTTTGGCAAACACCGTGATGGGTGTGCACAAAGATGGCATTGAGTACCACGTACTATAGGTACCACTGACCTAAGGGTTCTGACTGCACAAACAATATACTGTTTTACATCTCGTTTCTAAGGGACAACATGACTACATTTATGAGAAATTATCTTCACACAGGAACATTTTTTTTATTAACATCCAATTGAAGAAATGTTTACATAAGGTAAATGAATTTAATTAAATGTAAATGCCCAGATGGGAATACCCCTTTAAGTTTTATTGTACAGATCATTACAGACACAGTGATACCAAATATTTGAGGGTATTAGTGATATAAATACAATAGTATAAAGTTAATATGTGGAAAACTTTTGTTTGTATTTTCTTATCCAACAGCAGTTTTGCAAACTGCCTTCAAACACACTAGTTGGCTCCAGGGGGATCTAATGGGCATTTGCATCTTTCATTAGACTGTAGGAGCACTGCATTAGAGGAAAGCCCCTTTCATCGCACAGACATGCTTAGCCACAACACATACGCACTTAACAACCACAATAGAAGATATCTCAGACATGTTACATTAAGGACCCCTTAAGGACGCAGCCTTTTTTAGCTCCTCACCTTCAAAAACTTTTAAATTTTTCCAGAGCAGAGTTATGCGAGGGACCATTTTCTGAGTAACAAATTTTACTTCTCAGTGATGTTATTTATTATTCCATGCCATGTACAGGGAAGCTGAATAAAAATTCTAAATGTGGTGAAATCGGTGAAAAAAACACATTAGCGTCACTTTCTTGGGGGCTCAGTTTTAACAACTTTCACCGTGTGCTCCAAATGGTACATCTACTTTCTTATATGGTACAGTACAATCACGGTTATTTTATGTTATGTAAAATGGTGTAAAAGTTGTGTTTCGAATATTTGGCCGCCGGCAATAACCATTTTTATATTTTGATTGTTTTTTTTACTGTTTATCTAGTTTTATATCAGTTCTAGGGAAAGGGGGAGATTTGAATTTTTGACATTTTCTGGGGTACTTTACCCCTAGATGGTCTGATCATTCCTACCATATACTGCAATGCTACACAGGATTCAGTACACTGAGCCACTGGCCCCATTTAACAAATCCTTAGAAACCATGCAGCTTCGGGGAGCGGCAATCTCAACCATCAGTGCCTATGTCCCGCCTTCTTTTAAATGCCACCAGCGTCTTTACCAGCGACAATCAAGGAGCCGACCACGAGTGTTAAGAGTTTGTTGCAGTATGCAGCAAACCCCATGTAAGTATGAAAGGGGTTCATCCCGTCTGTGAACAGCAAATGCCTGTTGTGTTCCCATTGGCTTTGCTTGTAACATGAAGGTACTGCTAAATGTTCTGACACAAGGGTGCGGTTACATGCTGCCCTTGTGCTGCGATTCCAAGCAGCATCATAAAGAACCAGTGTGTATCTACCAGTGTACCAGTTACTACATAAGAGGACGGTCTGTGTGGTAGCAATGTCTGTCAATTGCTATGGGGTTCTATAAACTATAAACAGGGGTGCATAGTTTTTAATTTATTAGTTTTCTTTATTCCATGATGCAACATTTTAGTGAACAATCCATCTTTTTCAAGCATGCTATATGTAAACCAAGAAATGATAAGTGCACTCCAAAAAAAAATTGGAGGATTTATTTTGCGTTCCGAGCTTGTCTGGGTCGCTTGTTTACATGCAGACTTTGAACGGCGTTATTTCTATCCACTTTTTCCTTTTTTTTTGGAGTGCTGTTATCTCTTGGTTATTATTTTTGGAGGACCTCTTGATTGGCCGTGAATAGCAGGCACTTGCAATTTTTTTTTCAATTTGCTATTGGAGTCTTCTCATTGTGCAGCTTGAATTATTATACACACACACATACACATTACAGAAGCTCAGAGGAAACATACTGTAGTTTAGAAATGGCTAGACATGCCTACAGCAGATTATTATTGGTACCAGGGCTCTTGCGGCTGGTGACAATAGCATAGCACATAGCCATTGACTGGCTGCAGCGATTGCTTGCCTCGTAACAACTGAAGGGACCGGCAGAGCGCATCACATTTGCTGGCATTTTCTACAGTTTAGATAGAAAGTCATTAAAAGGTTAATTTTTTTTTTCCTCTATTCATAATTAAGTAACCAAGAAGAATTTTGAAGGCAGTTATCTAATTGGTCTGTGCTTGATACAATTAAAAATAAATAAAGCATTAATAATTCACTGTGATCTGTAAGCAAGTCTGAATTCCCACAGATGAAGGGTGTGAATTAGTAACACTATTACTAGGGAACAACTTAAAGATGACCTGACAAAACGATTTTACCATAGATATCTGCCATGTGATGCCCATGTTATGTGCCAGATTTATACAAAAAAAAAGTCCATTATGGCCTTCTGAAGTTACTTGTAATAAGGACATCTTTGTAGTACGTTCACATTATGGATTTGCTTTAATTTTTTCAGCATCTAAAGAAAAATTGGCTTTAAAGGAAATCTAAAAGCAAAATCAAGCAAGGTAATCCATGGACACTTACTCATAGATCCATGCACTGTGCCTGTTATTTGTAATTCCTTTAATATAATACTTATTACTTACCATGCCGGAAGACTGTTTTGCTGCATCACGTGACTATCTTGCTCATGCTTAAATATTCTGCCCTATGTCCTGCAGGCCAGGCTACGACTAAGAACCTAAGGGTTTGAAACGCGTCAGTTTTTTTTTTTTTTTTTGTACTATGGACTGTGGTCTATTGATGTTTTTATATTACTATTTTTTTCTAATAAAGTGAATTTTTAAATATAAAATCTTTTGGGCATGCTGTTGGGAGCTGAACAAACTTTGCAGTTTTTTTCTCCGTGATTAGTGGTGCCCCAGCCCAGGTGTCCACGCATCAACGCACCATCATTCCCCCTATGGGGTGAGCTGAAACGGAAAAACTCTTTTTTCTTCTATTTGTTATTCCTGGTCACCTTCCTTCTAAAAATCAACTTTCAACGGAAATCAACCACTTACAACCAAAACTTACAAAGTGCGAGTTGTCCGGCGCTCTGGGCTGCTAATTATGCACACCCTCCCTCTCTCAAGCTGGAGATGTGCTCCGGTTGGCCAATTATAAATTTGTTTTGAACAGCGACGAAGAGCAGTGGAGGTGAGTATTTGTAGGTGTACCGTGTTACAGCCAGTCTGTGGATTTGCAGCATAGAAGGTAGGTGGCCATGAATAACAAATAAGATTACCAGTGTCGCAGATCTGGATCTATGAGTAAGTGCTCTGGTTTATAAAGCTTGAATTTGATGGTCGATTTCCAAAATTGCCTGCAACTCTACAATGAAGAGGGACAGAGAAGGTTTAAAGCTGCATATATGTCACATGACAATACAAACTCCTACATCATAGCAACATATTTTGAAGTAAAATTGTAATCAACTAGTTTGTAAGCAGATTTTGCTCTACAAAGTATATAGTCGGCAGCGACGTAAAGAGGACGATTTAGTTGAATGCAGATGGGATTTCTTAATAATTCCCGATTCATGTCCGGTATGGGACAACTGAAGCAGATTTTCTGTGGCTAAACTGCAATATTTCTGGCCTATGTGGATGTACAAAAAAATGCCCACACAGTTACATAGTTGGCACTGAAACATATATTAAAAAACTAAAATAAACACCAAATAAATACCTAAAGGAAAACTACAATCAAAATCCATTATGATAAACCAGGGACACTTACCCACAGATCCAGGCACCATGACTGTGAGAATCTTCTATTTGTTATTTAAGGCCTCATTTCTTCTAAAATCAATTTAAAAATTTTAAATTATAATAAGCCTGAAGGGCTCTGGTTGCATTTTCAGAGTCCCTCAATGCTGTAGCTTCATAGGCTGTTATAACGATCAGAGAAGGTCGGGAGAGCAGGGGGAGGGCTATAATTGTAGTGGGGTTTGTGACATTTTCATATATGGCTGCTGAAGTATGACAATGTTTCTGACGTCTCCAATGCACCAACATGACTTTTAAAAACTCTTACTTCAAAGAAGCAAAGTTTTGTGAATCTGCATCACTTGGTTAATGCCCTCTGAGCCCTCAAGGCTCATTTGCATAAATGTTTTAATTTTTTTAAAAGAAGGAACAAGGCTATGGATAACAAAGATTAGCACAGTCACGGCCCCTTTATCAGTAGGCCTCATGCTCATTCTGCAAACAGCTTTAACACCCATGTCTCAAATTCCACTAATTTCCAACTAGAAAACACTACTCTTTTGCTCCTCCACATTTATCAACACGATGATAAATTTTGGTGTAGTATAAGACTGTTGGTTTCAGTTGGTCTACACCGTGTAACAGAATTTTTTGGTGCACAGGTGAATTTCTCTTGGTCACAAGACGCTACGCCCCTCAGTCAGAAGAGTGACAAAAGGTCTAAAACCTTGATAAATGTGGCACACAACAGTTTACAGTTTTTTGCTGCAAATTCGACAGAATCATGTTAGCCATATTTTTCACAACCCCATAGACCTCTATGAGAGTGCAGAGTTGCAAACCAAAGAATAGGACCTTCTCGGAGTTTCTTTTCCTCAGGATAACTAGGACAATGTGCCGAGGTATCCGCAGCTGTGTATGAGCCCATAGAAATACATGGAGCCGTGAGCTAGCCACACAAACCTCAGCCGTAACACCTGAGGAAACAACGATTGTGTGCATGAGGCCTAAAATGTCCATGGTTTATCAAGCTAGATTTCCTTTAAAGAGGTATTCCCAGAATATGAACATCTGATACAAAAACCCATTATATATAAATGAATAGAACAAAACTCAATGTCATTTGTCACAGAATGGGGTTTAAATGGTTTGATTTTATAATTCACAACAATTTATGTGTCTAGAAAGAAGGTGGCCAAAATGTCCGCCACTGGAAAATACAAGTCCCATGATCCTTTAGTTCTCAGTAATTTCTCCTCCCTCATTTCCTCTGCTCCAGTGATGATGTAACAGACTTTCTTGCTCAGTTACCATAGTAATGATGTGTAACTGCCATCACTGCACATTTCCGGCCATACTGCATGCACTGCAACCAACAGACTACAGCCAAATGTAGTTATGATCACATGACCTGCCCAGGCAGATGGAGGACATGTGATGTGGACATGTGACCAGCGGCATCTTCTGTCCAGTGTCTGCTCCACGCGGAGGAAATTACCGGACTGATTAAAGGGCCAGTAACATTTTAATTCTCCATTACAGGGTATGTCACCAGCATTTTTCTGCTAAAGGGAGCAACATTTTAAATAATGAATTACAAATTAGCTTATATTTTAAGGACTCACTTATATATGAATTATTCCCATTCCTGGAATACCCCTTTAAGCATAACATAATGGCATAAGTCTACATCATAAAGGGGATTTGGTACATGAACACTGTGGTCAAATAATGGCTTCAAAACCACTGGTATCACTGCCACAAGCCAATATCAGAGTCACATGCCAAAAGGTCAGATCACTGCTGACAGCTGGAAGACAAAGCCCAGCAGGGAACTAACAAAATGTTAGCTTTGTGTTAATGGTAGAGTGAAAAGGACAGTACATGTACAGTTTCATCTTCTATTCACAGTTCTTCTAGAGTTGGACAACACCCTCAAGTGCTATTACCCTTCTAACATTCAATCCCACATGACAGTTCTAGAGCCCATTCACAATCCCGGCACATGCCGTGTATTTGCTGTACAAACTCAGCAGCATCGCAGTGTAGTGGATAGGATTGCAATTACATTTACAGCTTCTGAAGGCTACACAAAACCTCTGCGCACTCCGTAAGTTTTTCATATGCAGTTTTAAGTTCCCAAACCAGGAGTGGAATGAAGAAAGAGATAAAATGTTCTCTGCCATTATCTACACATTTTTGGCTTTGAAAACATGCGCTTGCGTCGCGTTCATAACGTGCCACTAGCGCATTGGGGCGATCGCATATGCATTTCCCGGGAAACGCATGCAATTGATAACCCGATGACATGCGGTTCCCTGGAAACACATATGTGATCTAGCATCACGTTAGGAACACAACGCTAGCGGAACGTGTGAACTCGCCCTGAATGCTGAACACCTGGATTAGTGCAAGATGCTAACGCAGGCCACCCACCGCCATTTATTAATAGTCGTCAGCCTATATCCTGCATAAAGGCCATAAGTAGTTATTCCTGGAAAACCCTTTAGGGAAAAATCTTTTGACACCGGGGACTGACAGCCGTCATATGTGTAGATGGGCACATCATGGTTGGACAAGGCATAACAGCATCTGGCCCGGGCTCAGAAGAGTTGTCACTACTAGCTTCCATCATTGCATTCACAAAGCCTGCCCCCTTCTTGGTCACTGCCAATGCACATAGAGAAGGGCTCCAGCTTTAAGATGAGGTCTGCCAGCTCTAATAGTACACATCTTAGACAGATTATAGCAACCTATGAATAAGCCCTCAAACTAAAATTTGAGTACTATCTGTTAATTCAAGAGATAGCACGTACACATTTATTTCTAAGAGCTCTTTCACATGGCGGTTACAATGGTGACACAGCTGTCATCAGGGCGCTGGATTTGCACATATATTCCTAGGTCATGTGACCTTTCAAGGGTTCAGGACAAGCGAGTGACAATTTGCCAGTCTCATTTTTTTTTTTTTGGCAGTTTTGTAAAACTGGACCATATTCACTGACGTATAGCTCAGTGAATGACGTCACAGACCTTCACACTTTGATTTAGAGAAAAATTTGTATCATTAAATGTGCGCCGGACCACAAGGTGCAGCTTACCTTATACAACACGTACAATAATCTTCGCAGTGTGCCTGCACATGACTACCTAGTGGTTACTGACCTAGGACAGTATCTATACCAAGTTACATGCACTTTCTTAATTCACATACTCATTTTAACTATAGAATTCTAAAAATGTTTCAATAATTATTCGGTAATTGACCGAATGAAAACCCTGATCACTGCTGCGGACATTAGAAAACGTTACCGCACCTCAATTTACAGACCACGTATGGTTAGGGATACAAGAGTTGGAATTGATGCAAACTATCCACAGAAGATTATTTGCACCTCAAGGATTAATTCCCCTCGTACTAATCCTGAAGTAATAATTAAAACCAGTTTTCGGTGGAAATGTATTTGTATAAATCAAATCCAATGTGATGTATAGTAATGTGGGCGAGCCGTGGGCACTGCCAGGGTGTTTAACCACCCATCATCTCTGCGGCCGCTTTCAGGTTTACGTCTGAATAATACTGTATTATGCAGAGGATTTTATGACCCTGATGGGCAGGTTAGTAAAAGGGAAATGGACACAAATAACATTTTTACGTGGGTACAGATGATTGTATACAGGTCACCGCCAAGGCCAGTGACCTACACAGACAAGGAGTGGCTAAAGCACTGGCGGCCATTGATGGCACAGGCGGGCGCTCAGATTTTACGTATTTACACCATTGGCAGCATACAGGAATATTTTCATTATAGTAAAACAATTCCTTACACTGTGAATGGGGGCAGGAAGCATCTTCAGGGTAACTACCCCCCCCCCCCCCCTCCTCAGGCTGATGCGTTTCCTATCAACACTAGAAATATCAGTCGTGTTTTTATTGTTATGGATAAAACGTAGCTGGTTCCTAAAAGCAGGAAAACGAATCGGACTCTAAACACACTATGGCGGCTTCTGCATCCACGGAAGAAAACATAGCAAATCGCCGGCTACAAACGCAAGTGTCGTCACTAGCCGCCATCCATTGTGGATGCTATGCGGCAGTCTCGGCAGAGGAGAGCGGCCCCTCCTCTAGGAGTATGGCTCCTCAGCCTGGGCCTGGAGGATGGAGCCAGCCCGTCCTCACCCCCACAGGCTGCTCCGGGGCACCGCACCAGGCGCCGGAGACATGACGGTCATTAGACAGGGAGAGAGGCGGAAACTGTCTGCTTCCTAGGAGGGAGAGGAGCCGGAGCACAGGGCGAACCGCTGGGATGGTAGTACACAGCGGCACAGAGCGGGCCCGGTACCCCGGTGTGTGTGCGGCGGCATCGCGGCCTCTACTTACCATCAACTCAATGGTTTTATCCTCTATCACTGAGTCAGGCTCCATGATCTCAAACACCGAAGCTGATAGTCTCCCCTTCCCCCCACCCCGAGAAACGCAGCAAAAGCAGGCGGAAGCACGACGCACAGACGTAATGACGTGAGCGTCACGTGATCGTAAATAGCAAAGCGGGACGGAGCGGGTCTGGTTGCTAGGGGGTTGTGGCAGAGTGCAATGGATACGGGAAGCTTATGTCCCCGCTGAACTGGTTATATCACTGCTGAGGGAAAGTGTGGTAGATGACTGTGGAGCAGGAACTACACACATAAGAGAATCATAGAGCCGTAAAGCAGAGGAATGTATAGTAATAGCAGAGGGACTTGTTAATAACCCAGGACACTAGAGCTAATCACAGTATCATTATACGATCGCAGGAGATAAGGGTGAAGACAACTTTTCAACCAACTTTTGGACTAGAGAAAAAGTCCCTCCCATTTTTTGCCTAGATAACGCCCACTGTCCAGCCCATCGCCTCACTCACAAGCATAGTATAATATCAATATCTGTTGCACCTGTACAACATCCTCCCTCATATTGTGGCCTCCTGTCCTCCATCCTCCCTCGTATTGTGGCCTTCTGTCCTCCATCCTCCATCATATTGTGGCGTCTTGTCCTCCATTCTCCCTCATATTGTGGCCTCCTGTCCTCCATTCTCCCTCATATTGTGGCGTCCTGTCCTCCATTCTCCCTCATATTGTGGCCTCCTGTCCTCCATCCTCCCTCATATTGTGGCCTCCTGTCCTTCATTCTCCCTCATATTGTGGCCTCCTGTCCTCCATTCTCCCTCATATTGTGGCGTCCTGTCCTCCATCCTCCCTCATATTGTGGCCTCCTGTCCTCCATCCTCCCTCATATTGTGGTCTCCTGTCCTCCATTCTCCCTCATATTGCGGCCTCCTGTCCTCCATCCTCCCTCATATGGTGGTGTTGGGGTAGGATTTAGGATATCCTCTTTTAGTATGCGTTAGCTGCGTGTTTGTAATCAATCAGCATGCGTGCACATCATAAGGAATAATTCAGACAAATTGCTGATTTAAATCTAACTCATGCTATCATTGCCTGTGGCAAATCTGCGCTGCGTGAACGTTATTTGGTCTCACAAAACTATATAGAAATTAGAAAGAAGGAGAAGGGGGCAGAGAATTCCCAGCTCATGTAGTCTCTTTATTGAAGAACTTCCCTGCTGTCCCACATTGAAGTCTTATTGACATTCCTTAGCTTTAAAACTTTTCTGTCTCGGCGCCATCTTCAGTTCATTGTTTCTATTACAGTACATTTTAGGAAAATAAGAAAAGTAGAAATTACAGGATTTGATCTATCAGTGGCATCCTGTCCTCCATTCTCCCTCATATTGTGGGCTCCTGTCCTCCATTCTCCCTCATATTGTGGCCTCCTGTCCTCCATCCTCCCTCATATGGTGGCATCCTGTCCTCCATCCTCTGTCATATTGTGGCCTCCTGTCCTCCATTCTCCCTCATATTGTGGCCTCCTGTCCTCCATTCTCCCTCATATGGTGGCATCATGTCCTCTATCCTCCCTCACGGTGGCCTCCTGTCCTCCATTCTCCCTCATATTGTGGCCTCCTGTCCTCCATCCTCCCTCATTGTGGCCTCCTGTCCTCCATTCTCCCTCATATTGTGGCCTCCTGTCCTCCATCCTCCCTCATAAGGCGGCCTCCTGTCCTCCATTCTCCCTCATATTGTGGCCTCCTGTCCTCCATTCTCCCTCATATTGTGGCCTCCTGTCCTCCATTCTCCCTCATATTGTGTCCTCCTGTCCTCCATCCTCCCTCATATGGTTGCATCCTGTCCTCCATCCTCCCTCATATGGTGGCCTTCTGTCCTCCATCCTCTCTCATATTGTGGCCTCCTGTCCTCCACCCTCCCTTATATTGTGGCCTCCTGTCCTCAATTCTCCCTCATATGGTGGCATCCTGTCCTCCATCCTCCCTCATATGGTGGCATCCTGTCCTCCATCCTCCCTCATATGGTGGCCTTCTGTCCTCCATCCTCTCTCATATTGTGGCCTCCTGTCCTCCACCCTCCCTTATATTGTGGCCTCCTGTCCTCCATTCTCCCTCATATGGTGGCATCCTGTCCTCCATCCTCCCTCATATGGTGGCCTTCTGTCCTCCATCCTCCACCATATTGTGGCCTCCTGTCCTCCATTCTCCCTCATATTGTGGCCTCCTGTTTTCCATTATCCCTCATATGGTGGCATCATGTCCTCCATCCTCCCTCACGGTGGCCTCCTGTCCTCCATTCTCCCTCATATTGTGGCCTCCTGTCCTCCATTCTACCTCATATTGTGGCCTTGTGTGCCCCATTCTCCCTCATATGGTGGCCTCCTGTCTTCCATCCTCCCTCATGGTGGCATCCTGTCCTCCATTCTCCGTCATATTGTGGCCACCTTTCCTCCATTCTCCCTCATATGGTGGCATCCTGTCCTCCATCCTGCCTGATATGGTGGCACCCTGTCCTCCATCCTCTCTCATATTGGGGCCTCCTGTCCTCCACCCTCCCTTATATTGTGGCCTCCTGTCCTCCATTCTCCCTCATATGGTGGCATCATGTCCTCCATCCTGTCATATTGTGGTCTCCTGCCTCCATCCTCCCTCATATTGTGGCCTCCTGTCCTCCATCCTATTGTGACCTGCTGTTCTCCATCCCCCCATATTATGGTCCCTCTTCTGGCTTACCTTTTCATTCTTCACCTGCAGTCCTTCCTCCTCTTCTCCCGGGGCTGCGAGATTACTTAGAGAAGGGGGCAGGGCAGGAGAGGAGAGGAGCTATGTTGGCATCCTGTGAGTCATTTGCGCTGATGCCAATTGAAAATTACATACATGGACACAAATACAAAAAATTCCTACCCCAATATGACTTCCTGGATCAACAACAAAGTGGCAAAATATTATACTCCTGGGTAAAAAGATAACGTTCCCAGATAATAAGCTGTGGGGGACTCCTTAGTTGTATAATTTATTGAAGAAAAAGCTCTTAGCTTTCAAAAACAGGGGAGTTGTAGAGTTATGGGAAGTTCAGAAGAAACTTAAAGTGTAACCATAATTTCGGATTTCGGACTATAAGGCGCACCAAAAATCCTCAGAAATTTTTTTTTCTCAGAAATCAAAGGTGCGCCTTATAGTCCAGTGCACCTTATATAAAAGGCGTGTTTACAGACAACAGCTGCCTTGAACTGTGCACAGGTCTGTTACCTGCTGGTCATTCATCCTTATAATCAGGTGCGCCTTATAGTCCAGTGCGCCTTATATATGAACCTAGACATTTTAGCAGGCATTTATTGATGGTGCTCCTTATAATCCAGTGCGCTTTATAGTCCGAAAAATATGGTAATTTAGAAATTCTGCAAAAGCCCCTTTCACACAAAAGTATGCTTTTTTCAGTCATGTTTTCAGTGCTGTATTTGGCTTTATATACGTAACGCTTTTTAATCCCTTCTGGACCTATTTTGGCCTCGAGGGCAAAGCCCCATTTTTCAAATCTGCCCTGTGTGGTTATAGTTATGGAATGCTATAAGTCAGCGATGGCGAACCTATGGCACTCGTGCCACAGACGGCACGCAAAGCCATTTCTGTTGGCACCCGTACCGTCGCCAGTAAGCCTCTGCCCACTGCCCGTGGAAATTTGTCTATGCAAGTGGCAGAACTGCGCGCCACTCCATAGACAGAACCGCTGAGTTTTCGCTCATGCGCGGTAACTTGGGAAGCGCTGAAAGTTTCAGTCGATCCCATAGAAACCGTGCATGCGCAGTAATTCTCGCTGACTGACAGGGAGCCCTGACTGAATTGCCGCTCCCATAGAACCCATGCATGGTAGATACATGCGGTTGGGAGAAGGCAATTTTAAAGCTGCTCCCACAACATAGGATGGGGGTCAGCGGACCCCTATTAGTGACAGGGCATATTAATAAATATTTTATATATATTAGTTTAGTTGGCACGATGTATAATTGCTGGTTGGCTGACAGCACAGCTTCAGCCGATCAGATGCAGGTTTACTATGAGCTCTGCCCCCCTGCCCCCATTCTTTCCCCTGAACAGTGCACAACTTTACACGAGCAGGTGACAGCAGCAGTGTACTGTCAGTGTTAACTACAAAGTTCCCCACAAAGTTACACATATGTAAGTAATATTTCTGGGGAGATCATTTAAACCACTAAACTAGCAGTCTCCACATGTAGGTGTTAGTTTACATAATGTGGTTGACTTGCGTTGAGCTTGGCCTGTTCACATTTGCATTTTGCCTGAAACGGATGCGATTTGGAACAAGCTACATGTGTAATATAATAATAATAATTCTTTATTTATATGGCGCACACAGATTACGCAGCGCTGCACAAAACTTGTCAAATTGGTCCCAATGGGGCTCACAATCTAATCATCCTACCAGTATGTTGTGGAGTTACGTGTAAAAAAACACTTGGGGGAGATTTATCAGAAATGTCTGAGCAGAACCAATTGCAATTGCAAGTTCAGATCTCAACCACTTCTAATCTTCCTCACGGAGCTTAATACTGATAACATGCGTTTTGGTGTAAAAGCATCTGTGATCGCATAAGACCCCCTGTTGCATTTTTTTTTTTAAAGTGTTGTGGCAGCGGTCATCTGTGCACCCACTGTATTATACACAATGGCCCACATTTATTAAAATGTTTGCACCAGTTTTGTGTCTGACTTTGCAGTAGAAGTAACATGCAAACTGCTTGTACATGTATTTATAAAGTGTCTGCACCAGTGTTGTGTCGCGGCTGCTCTGTGCTGACAGGACAGAAAAATGTGCACCTAAAGGGGCTGTTACTGCTTAGTCGGACTGTTCGACACATTTCTGTCTGGCTTGCACCACAGTTGTGTCACAATTCTGCAGCATGAACAAAGTGCACCATTAATTTTGTGCACACTTCCCGGGCAGTGCAGAGTGCACCAGATTCATGAAGACCGTGCACTACAAATCATGAATCTGGCGCACCCTGTACATTACTCAAGACACTGCACTATTTTTGTTAAATGTGGTCCATTGGATCTTCCTTGCCATCTATAAGTATAACACCATAGTGTTAGCTACTTAGATTTGTATTGTTTTGCTTCAAATATTTTTTTAATGTTTTTCTAGACATCAAAAATGAGTGCAACAAAAAAGGCAAAATGGATAGTGGCAGATCATTCCAAGAGACCTGGACAGAGTCATATGGAATGATTGAACGAGATGGCAAAGCATTATGTGCAGAGCCGGATCCTCATTGGCGCTCTTGGAGCGCCAGCGCCGGGCCCCCGGATCCAGATTTATTACTTAGGGGCCCCCGGTCTGGCACTCCAATAGCGCCAATGATTAAGCTCCTGCTGGGGCCCCCGGCGGGCATATCGGCAGTCGGGCAGGAGCCTCCGTCCGTCCGGACCGGAAGCTCCTGCCCGTCACTGTATAGTGCTCGATGCGGCCGTTTCCGGCCGCTCGAGCACTATAACTGGAGCGATGTGGCCGGAAGACAACCCCGGCGCACATCGCTCCATGCACTAGGATGCGCGGCCGCGTGATGACGTCATCACGCAGCCGCGCACCCTTTTCTGCCCAGACACGGCAAGAAGAAAGAAGACGCGGGACCTGAGGTGAGTATAAGGTTTTATTTTTTTAATAGAACAGCAGTAAAAGATGGTGGGGGCCCTAAATATATAAAATAATTAATTGGGGTAGGGCTGAATATTAAATAGTTAATTGTGGGGCGGGCAGCAGCATATCAACTAATTAAGGGGGGCATCAGCATATTAACAAATCAATTGGGGGGGGGCATCAGCATATTAATTAATGAATTAAGGGGGCAGCAGCATATTAATTAATGAATTAAGGGGGCAGCAGCATATTAATTAATGAATTAAAGGGGCAGCAGCATATTAATTATTTATTTGGGGGGGCAGCAGCATATTAACTATTTATTTGGGGGGGCAGCAGCATATTAACTATTTATTTGGGGGGGCAGCAGCATATTAACTATTTACTTGGGGGGGCAGCAGCATATTAACTATTTATTTGGGGGGGGGGCAGCAGCATATTAACTATTTATTTGAGGGGCAGCCGCATATTAACTATTTATTTGGGGGGGCAGCAGCATATTAACTATTTATTTGGGGGGGCAGCAGCATATTAACTATTTATTTGGGGGGGCAGCAGAATATTAACTATTTATTTGGGGGGGCAGCAGCATATTAACTATTTATTTGAGGGGCAGCCGCATATTAAATAAATAATTCTGGGAGGGACAGCATATTAAATAATTAATTGTGTGTGGGGGTTTAGAATATTAACTATTAACTCCTTCACCCTCTTCAGCATACGTGTACGGCGTAGCGGTACGGGGGCTCTATGAAGAGGGCTCACGGGCTGAGCCCTCTTCAAACAGAGGTATGGTTTTCTGCATATTGCAGCAAAGACCCACTGCTAATAACCGTGATTGGTGCTAGCACCAACCGCGGGTATTAACCGGTCTGATGCCGCCGCCAACATTTAAAGGATGGTGGCACGTTGGTGCAATCATCTTACAACGTCACCGTACGACGTCATCGGGGCAGCGATCGGTTGCCATGACAGCCTTGGGTCTTTGTCAGACCCAAGGCTGCATGGTTTCTGCAGATTCGTTACAATGTGCCAGTGGCATATACTGCAATACAGTTGTATAGCAGTAGTATTGCAGTATATGGTAGAAACGGGTCTAAAAAATAGTAAAAAAAAAAAGTGTAAAAAAATAAATCAACCCCCTTTCCCTAGAACTGATATTAAATTTATTTAACAGTAAAAATCACAAACACGTTAGGTATCGCCGTGTCTCAAAATGTCTGGTCTTTCAAAATATAAAAACGGTTATTGCTGATGTTGAACCACATTGCTGAAAATAGCGCCCAAATGTCCGAGATGTGACTTTTACACCATTTTACATAACCTAAATAATGTAACAAAAACTGATAGAAAGGTCTCGCAGTCCTCAAAATGGTAGCAAAGAAAACTTCAGCTCATCCCGGCAAAAAAATGACTCCTCACACATCTCAGTACCTTATATACTCAAGTATAAGCCAACCCTTATATAGCCAACACCTGCCCCTGATATAGCTCTCCTCCTGCACCTGTATATAGCCTCCCTCCAGCCCCTATATAGCCAGCCAGTCCCCATATACACCCAGGTCCTGCCCCTGATGTAGCCTGCCCCCCTATATAGCCAGCTCCTGCTGTGCTATAAAGCTTGCACCTGCCCCTGATATAGCTCTTCTCCTGCCCCATATATACACAGCACCTGCTCCTGATATAGTCTGCCCCTGCCCCCGTATACAGCCAGCTCCTGCCCTGGTATATAGCTTGCACCTGCCCCTGATATAGCCAGCTCCTGCCCCCGTATATAGCCAGCTCCTGTCCTGGTATATAGCTTTCACCTGCCCCTGATATAGCCAGCTCCTGCCCCTGATATAGCCAGCTCCTGCCCCTGATATAGCCAGCTCCTGCCCCTGTATATAGCCAGCTCCTGCCCTGGTATAAAGCTTGCACCTGCCCCCGATATAGCCAAGCTCCTGCCCCTGTATATAGCCAGCTCCTGCCCTGGTATAAAGCTTGCTCCTGCCCCTGTATATAGCCAAGCTCCTGCCCCTGTATATAGCCTGCACCTGACCCCATATATAGCCAGCACTTAAAAAAAGAAAGTCAAAACTCACCGTTCCGACGCCACCTTTCCATCAGCAGCGGCAGGTCTGTATAAGCTGCCGACGGAACAAAAGAAGACCTGCTCAGGTCGGAAAGGTGAGTTTTGACTTTCTTTTTTTTTTTCTTGACCCGAGTATAAGACGAAAAGCTTGGCTTATACTCAAGTACATATGGATGAAAAAGTTATTAGCGTCAGAAGATGACAAAACACCCTTTTTTCGTGATGAGGTTTTAATTTAACTCAATAAAACCTGCATAAATTTAGTATCCCTCTGATCTTACTGACCCAAAGAGTGAAGTGTACAAAATTCATTTGGGGGCCCAGTATATTACATAATTAATGGAGGGAGCAGAATATAAAATAATTTACAGAGGAGCCCAGTGTATGAAATGTATTGGGGGTGAGGCCCAGTATGTAAAATAGTTCAAAGGGTGGGGGAGGCAGTATATTAAAAAACTAAATGGGGGGAGGGGGGGGGCGCAGTATATTAAATAATTACTTGAGGGGCCTCTAAAATTCATGTGGCACCCCAGTATATTAAAAAGGGCCATAAATAGGGAAATTAATTCATTAAAGGGATCAATGTATAAATTAAGTCATGGGGGAACCATTTATTGTGTAATTGGGAGGTGACATATAATTAGGGGTGCAGTATTACTCCAGGTCTGTAGTATAGTAATATATGCAGGGAACACAGGTTTTATTATGGGCTATATTTGGGGGGGGGCATATTTCTGTTATCCAGGTGGCATTGTACTGTGAGTAACTGTGGTATTTTTAGGTGCACAGTGTGGGGCATGTGCTGTCGGGAGCTGGAGACATCTGGTGGAAGATTCTTCAGCCATAAGTTACGCCGATTCTGGCCCTGAAGGAGAAGACATGTCACCTGTGAGGTACTAGAGCGCACTTCTGCCTGTGTCAGATCAGTATTGTACTCACTGACTAACCTTCTAGGGTGAGACAGCTCTCAGCCTGTACTGTACATGTACTGTTATATTCATAGTGTCTATAGTGAGGCAGCATTGGGGTGTGGGGTTATTGTCATCAGTTATTGTTATGGTTTTATCTTATTGATAATGTTGGTGCTGTGACTTCACTGTAATACCCCCTGTTCTGTGACATCTGTGTGTGTGTATTAACCCTCTGTCCTGTGACATCACTGTGTGTGTAGTAACACTGGTCAGGGGTACAGTGTGGGGGGTATATGTGTGGGTACAGTGTGAACAGTTGTGGTGTGAGGGGTATATATGATATATGTGGGTGAGCAGAATATATGTGGGGAGTACAGTGTGAACAGTTGTGGTGTTAGGAGTATATATGATATATATTGGGGTACAGTGTGAACAGTTGTGGTATGAGTATATATATATATATATATATATATATATATATAGGAGGGACAGTGTGGTCAGTTGTGGTGTGAGGGGTATATATGATATATGTTGGGGCACAGTGTGGTCAGTTGTGGTGTGAGGGGTATATATGATATATGTGGGGGCACAGTGTGGTCAGTAGTGGTGTGAGGGGTATGTATGATATATGTGGGTGTACAGTGTGGTCAGTTGTGGTGTGAGGGGTATATATGATATATGTGAGGGCACAGTGTGGTCAGTTGTGGTGTGAGGGGTATATATGATATATGTGGGGTACAGTGTGGTCAGTTGTGGTGTGGGGGGTATATATGATATATGTGGGGGCACAGTGTGGTCAGTTGTGGTATGAGGGGTATATATGATATATGTGGGGGTACAGTGTGGTCAGTTGTGGTATGAGGGGTATATATGACATATGTGGGGGTACAGTATGGTCAGTTGTGGTGTGAGGGGTAGATATGATATATGTGGGGGCACAGTGTGGACAGTTGTGGTGTGAGGGGTGTATATGATATATGTGGCGGTACATTGTGGTCAGTTGTAGTGTGAGGGGTATATATGATATATGTGGGGGCACAGTGTGGTCAGTTATGGTGTGAGGGATATATATGATATATGTGGGAGCACAGTGTGGTCAGTTGTGGTGTGAGGGGTATATATGATATATGTGGGAGCACAGTGTGGTCAGTTGTAGTGTGAGGGGTATATATGATATATGTAGGGGCACAGTGTGGTCAGTTGTGGTGTGAGGGGTATATATGATATATGTGGGGGCACAGTGTGGTCAGTTGTGGTGTGAGGGGTATATATGATATATGTGGGGTACAGTGTGGTCAGTTGTGGTGTGAGGGGTATATATGATATATGTGGGGGTACAGTGTGGTCAGTTGTGGTGTGAGGGGTATATATGATATATGTGGGCACAGTGTGGTCAGTTGTGGTGTGAGGGGTATATATGATATATGTGGGCACAGTGTGGTCAGTTGTGGTGTGAGGGGTATATATGATATATGTGGGGGCACAGTGTGGTCAGTTGTGGTATAAGGGTTATATATAATATATTTGGAGGCACAGTGTGGTCAGTTGTAGTGTGAGGGGTATATATGATATATGTGGGATCACAGTGTGGTCAGTTGTGGTGTGAGGGGTATATATGATATATGTGGGGTACAGTGTGGTCAGTTGTGGTGTGAGGGGTATACATGATATATGTGGGGGTACAGTGTGGTCAGTTGTGGTGTGAGGGGTATATATGATACATGTGCGCTACAGTGTGGTCAGTTGTGGTGTGAGGGGTATGTATGATATATGTGGGGGCACAGTGTGGTCAGTTAGGGTGTGAGGGGTATAGATTATATATGTGAGGGCACAGTGTGGTCAGTTGTGGTGTGAGGGGTATATATGATACATGTGGGCTACAGTGTGGTCAGTTGTGGTGTGAGGGGTATATATGTGGGGGCACAGTGTGGTTGTTGTGTATGTGAGGGTCAGGTGTGAGGAGAATAAAGGATGATGTCAACCATGTCTGTTTTATAAACCAGCGCAGATGAGTGATGGCTGGAAGAAGTCTCCTGGAAGATCAGAGAGAAGGGAAGAGACAACATGAGGGACGTCACCTGTAAGTCATTGGATGACACTGCAGCCTCTGTGCAGGACTGGTATATACTACTATATGGTCACTATATGGTGGTACATACTGGTCTGTGTGTAGGTTATCATTTAGTATTGTAGTCATTTTGTAGTGGTGATAATCATGATGTAATGCTATTATTTGGTCCCTGTACAGAGGTGTCATTAGTGATATTGCCCTTTGCTCGGTGGTGTTTGTATAATAACAATATGGCTGTAAAGATCATCAGTAAGTGGAGTTTATAGTTGGTAAATTATTGGTAATACTGGTCATGTTGTGGTAATCCTGTGGGTCAGTTTCAAGGGATCACTTGCAAATTGTAGCGCTATTGTTTGGAATATTGGAATTATGTTAGTTCTTTTGGTAACAGTATTGTGGTATCATTATTCAGTAATAATATGTTGGTAGTATTTTTTAGTTTGTCCTGGACCAAAATTGGAAATCATTTAGTAAAAGTAGGAATTTATCTAAAACTAAAGATATCTTTGTTTTTAATATCTCTAGAGCTTTGAAACTGTGTAACTATGTGATATCTTTTACATATATTGTTATGGGAGGGGGCACCGCATTGGCTGCTGAGCTGGGGGGGCCCCATCCTAAATGAGGTGCTCCATAACGCTGGGACCCTTAATCTGGCCCTGATTATGTGTACTGTGTAATGAAAGTGTCAGACGGCACTTTGACACCAACCATAAAAATGTTGCAGAACTTGAGTAAACAGAAAGAAAAACGTTTCTTGAAGGGCAATTAAGGAAACATCACTCCCAGCATCTTAGTTTTACTAACTATCTTTCAAAAACAAACTATCTGACTGCAGCCAGTTTTAAAATGTCGCTGTGTATAGCTAAACATAGTAAGCCGCTCTCAGGGACAAAGCAGCCTTGTTGTCTGGGAGTAATTCCCTTTTTCATGATTTTCCAAACAACGATAAAATTGATCAGCGTATCTCTGAGATGCCACTTAGAAATACTGTGAAAGATCGAGTCCAGCGCATGGCAAGTGATGTTAGTCAGCAGCTCACCACTGACCTACAGCCTGCTACTCAATGTGCCTGGATGAGAGCACGGATATTAACCCCTTAACGCTCTGCGCCGTAGCTCTACTGCAGTCGTAGCTCTACTGCAGTCGTAAAAACTGAGCCCACAAGAACGTGACGCACGTGCGTTTTTTTTCAATTTTTCCACATTTCCACATGTTAAAATAAATAACATTACGGGAAAGTAAAATTTGTCACGCACAAAATAAGCCCTCACACAGGTCTGTACACGGAAAAATGAAAAAGTTATGGATTTTTGAAGTTGGAGAGCGAGAAATGAGCCGAAAAACCCTCCGTCCTTAAGGGGTTAATAATCACGCAAGGCTAGCCATCATTTTACGTTATGCTGTTGGTGACAACATGAGAGAAGAGCTGGTGAAACTAGCGTCTTTGCCTAAAAGAACGCAAGGAGTAGATATTTACAACGCAGTGATGGAGGTTTTTACGTCACAAGGCATAATGCCAGGAAAAGTGGTTTCCATTACTAGTGATGGGGCACCTTCTATGGTTGGGACAACTTCTGGTTTCATACAGTTGTTTGTTAAAGAAACCAAACATGAAGTCATTCAGTTTCATTGTATAATACACCAGGAAGCTCTATGTGCAAGTGAAAGCAGCGACAAATTTGCAAATATCCTCTCTCTCTTACTTACACTGGTTAGATTTAGGAAACCTGGAAATGGAGCTGTTGGAATTTCAAGAAAACTCGATGTGGAAAAATAAATTCTCTGACTTGCGTGAAACACTCAAGAAAATAGAAAGGATGACAAATGACAGCGCAGATGGAAGCAGCAACAACACTTCAGAAAATGAAATCCTTAAAATGTGGAATTTTCTGCCAGATAATTTTAAGTCCATGGTATTGCTTTGCTCACTTTGTTTGGATCATCTTATGCTTGTAAGCAACTCTTTTCAGCTTTGAATTACCGTATATGCCGGCGTATAAGACGACCTGGTGTATAAGACGACCCCCCTACTTTCCTGTTTAAAATATAGAGTTTAAGATATATTCGCCGTATAAGACTACCCCTTTTCCAACGCATACAGTAGTATACAGCACAGCCCCCAGTAGTATACAGCACTGTCCCCAGTAGTATACAGCACAGCCCCCAGTAGTATACAGCACTGCCCCCAGTAGTATACAGCACTGCCCCCAGTAGTATACAGCACTGCCCCCAGTAGTATACAGCCTAGCCCCCAGTAGTATACAGCCTAGCCCCCAGTAGTATACAGCCTAGCCCCCAGTAGTATACAGCCTAGCCCCCAGTAGTATACAGCACAGCCCCCAGTAGTATACAGCACAGCCCCCAGTAGTATACAGCACAGCCCCCAGTAGTATACAGCACAGCCCCCAGTAGTATACAGCACAGCCCCCAGTAGTATACATCACTGCCCCCAGTAGTATACAGCACTGCCCCCAGTAGTATACAGCACTGCCCCCAGTAGTATACAGCACTGCCCCCAGTAGTACACAGCACTGCCCCCAGTAGTACACAGCACTGCCCCCAGTAGTACACAGCACAGCCCCCAGTAGTATACAGCCCAGCATTTAAAAAAAAATAATCATATACTCACCCCGATGCTCCCCCGATGTCCGCGCCATCTTCTTTCTTCTGCCGGGCGCCGCCATTGATCTTCCCCGGCAGGCGCCTAGTATGACGCGCCGCTGCTGACGTCATACTAGGCGCCGACCCGGGGAAAAACATGGCGGCGCCTAGCAGAAGAAAGAAGACGGCGCGGTGAGTATGTGCCATGCGCATCTTTTTGAGGCGGTGTTACCGCGGTGTTACCGGTAAGCCTTTGCTGCAATATGCAGCAAAGACTTACCGGCTATGGAGAGGGCTCAGCCCGTGAGCCCTCTCCATGCAGCGCGATCCGACCGCGATCGTCTTATACGCCGTCATTACCGGCGTATAAGACGACCCCAGAGAAGACAGAAGATTTTTCTGTCTTCAAAAGTCGTCTTATACGCCGGTATATACGGTATATCAAATCTGACAACAGAAACAGATTAACGGATGACCTGAGTGCTGCATGTGTTGCTCTGAAGCTTACAAAGTATGAACCCAGGATAGACAAATTGTCAGCGTGCATGCAACAGCAAAAATCTCATTAAAGGGTGCTTTACATAAGTATTTACTATACAGTACTGCAGCCAGCGTTAGATGGAGTTTTGGTTTTACCCTTGTTAGAAGTAAAAATGTTGTTGATTTATATTCCTGGATTGTACCTGGACTTGGATTGTAGTGCACTGCTATGAGAGAGCTCACATCAGCGCTCAACCCCTTTTCTTACCTCTGAGTCACTTCTGTAGCTGGTTGCTGTTGTAATACAATGACCAACAGTTACTTAAGGGTGGGGGAACTGTGTAACACTGCAACAGAGTGCTCCAAATCCAGCCACAATTCTGGAATAGAAATGGAATTTCTCATAGTGATCACACATCTTTGCGGGAACAATATCTAACACTGGCTGTGTGATACGTGATCAAAACTTATGACAGATTCCATTTTAATTGTTCAAAAGCACAGAAAATGCAAACCTTTGAGCTCTGTTGATAGTGTTTTTATTGTAATACAAAAGATTGTAACGTTTGAGCTATGTTTTCTCAATTAAAACCTTGTTATTCTAGTTAAATTTTTGTGTTGGCACTTCGCTTCAAGTCAGAAGGGTTTGGGTTGCATTTTGGGCACTCGGCCTCTAAAAGGTTCGCCATCACTGCTATAAGTTATCCAGGGGATTTTGAGATTGTTTTCTTGTGACACATTGTACTTAAAATTATTTAAAAAAATGGTTGATATCTTTTGTGTTTAGTTATGAAATAAACTGAAATTTGGCAAACATTTTGAAAAATTCTTCATTTCTAGTTCTAAATTCTCTACTTTTGAAGCAGATAGTCATAGCACCCAAATTGATTGAACTTACATTTTCAAAAAGTATGCTTTATGTTGGCATGGTTTTTTAAAGGACATCTACCACCATCCTGGTAAATCATCCTGAAGGATTGTAAACCAAGCACACTGACATACTGTTGTGTGCCCCCTCTGGCAGAAGCTGTTTCTCTTGTAGTTTTGTATGCCTTTGTTTTTAAGAAAAAGATGTTTTAAAAAATATGCAGATGAGCCTCCAGGGCTTCAAGCTCCATTGGCATCAACAGAGCCTGGAGCCCCTGGGGCTCATTTGCATAATTTGTGAAACCTTTTTATTGTGAAAACAAGGTCCTTAGAAGCTAAAAGAAAAGTAGAACCTACCAGAGGGGGCACACACCAGTATGTTAGTGTGCTTGGTTTACAATTCTTTATCCTGGTGGTAGATTTCCTTTTAGATTCCCCATATTTGACTAGAAAGTTATAAAGCTTAGAATTTGGGTTCCATTTTTTTTTCACTTTTTGGAAAATCTCCAAAGAATGTATTTAGAGGGAACTGTTCATCTTTCAATTGACATTGAGAGGCCTAAATAATAGCTAGACTAGTAAATTACCCAATTATGTAACTACACCCCTCATTGTATGAAAAAGCACTTTTAAGAGGTTTGTTAACCTTGTAGGTTTTTTATATGGGTTAAAGCAAAATGGAGGTGTGGTCTACAAATTGTAATATTTTTGAACTATACATTCATTTTGGGCAGAAAAATAAATCAATTCCTAATGGATTAAATGAAAAAAGGCTCCACAAAGTTTGATACCCAATTTTTCCTGAGTACACTGATACCCCATATGTGGTGGTAACTTGCTGTATGAGAATAGAATATAAGGAGCACCACCCACAACAGATTTGCATTGTCAAATTGTAGAGGCTATGATTTGTGGACATATAGGGGCTTATTCGTTTGCCACATGAGATGCACTTTTCTGGTACATAATTTTGGGGCATCTATAGCTAATTGTTAAGATTTTATTAACTCTTTGTAGGTAGAGAAAATTAAAATCATTAATTTTTTTGTAAGATTTTTTTTGTTTTGTTATTTTGGCCACTTACCATACCATAATTGATTATTTTTATTCTTTGGGTCACCACAATTACGGAGCGCACTCATTTATATAGATTTAGTATTTTTTCCCCAACTTCACTGAATAAAAACAAATTTGGAGAAAATCTTGTTCATTTTAGCATCACCATCTTTTCAGATGCATAACTTTTTTATTTTTCGGCTGACAAATCTGCTTAAGGGCTTATTTTTTGCAGAGTTGTTCTTTTTTCATGGTCTTATTTTAGAGTGCATACTTTTTAAACCCTTTTTGTAAGAATGCTAATTAAAAATTATCTTTTTCTGAACTTTTTTTTGTGTGCGTGTGTGTGCGTGTGCGTGTGTGTGGGGTTCCGGCATTTGTTTGCTGTGCAGCTCCACTAATGATTCTGCTTTATTATACAGATTGTTATGGACTCGTCAATACGAAATATGTGGGGGGCTGGGGTTGTGTATTTGTGGTTTTTTATACTTTATTACCCCTTCAGGTCTAAGCCATTTTGGGGCCTTAGAACCAGGCCTGATTTTTCAAATTTGCCCTTTGTCATTATATGAGGTTATATGTTTGTAATGCTTTAGCATATCCGGGGGATTTTGAGATTGTTTTCTCGTCACATATTGTACTTCAAAGTGATAAAAATTTTTTTATATCTTTTGTGTTTAGTTATGAAAAAAATTGGCAAACATTTCAGAAAATTATTCATTTTTAAAGTTAAAATTTTTCTGCTTTTCAGGCAGTCATAGCACCCAAGTAACTTTAAAACTAGAGATGACCGAGCACTAAAATGCTCGAGTGCTCGTTACTCGAGTCAAACTTTTTCCAATGCTCGAGTGCTCGTTTCGAATAACGAACCCCATTGAAGTCAATAGTAGACTCAAGCATTTTTCAAGGGGACCAAGGTTCTGTACAGGGAAGCTTGGCCAAAAACCTGGAAAGCTCAGAAAATGATGGAAACACCACGGAAATGGACAGGAAACAGCAGGGGCAGCATGCATGGATGCCTCTGAGACTGCCTAATCGCACCATTATGCCAAAATTATGGGCAACAGCATGGCGATGACAGAGTGACCGAGTGAGGCGAGATAGAATCTAAAAAAATAAATATAAAGAGTACCTGTATGTGGCACTCCCAAAAAAATTTTCAAACAGAGGACCGGGAAGGTGGCCCTCCAGAAAAATTAAATACATAGAGTACCTGTATGTGGCACTCCCAAAACATTTCCAATGCTGACGACCGCGAATGTGGCCCTCCAAAAAAATGTAATACATACAGTACTAGGGCTAGTTGGCCCTGGCAAAAAATAGCCCGTTGCCTCTGCTTTAGTGTACAAAGAGGAGGAGAATGAACTATGAGATTTAACACATGGGCTAGGCATGGCACATGTGTCAGTCTGCCGATTGCAGAGCCGCCACCAGGTTACGGATGTTGTCACACACAACCATGCCAGCCACAGATCGGTCTGCGCCGTGATGCCCTGTAATAGCTCTTGGGCTGTGTGCCTTTTATTGCCTAGGCTCAGCAGTTTGAGCACCACCTGCTGTCGCTTAGCGACGGCACTGCTGCTGTGCTTAGAGCTACCGACCATGCCCACAGATGGTAATTCGGAGGAGGAGGAGGGGTGGGAGGAGGAGGAGGCATAGTAGGCCTGAGAGACCGTGACCGAGGTAGGCCCCGCAATCCTCGTTGTCGGCAGTATGTGAGCGGCCCCAGTGTCAGACTCGGTCCCAGCCTCCACCAAGTTAACCCAATGTGCCGTCAGCGACATATAGTGGCCCTGCCCGGCAGCACTTGTCCACGTGTTCGTGGTTAGGTGGACCTTGTCAGAAACAGCGTAGGTCAGGACACGGATGATGTTGTCTGACACGTGCTGGCACATCGGGAAAAGTAGTGGCGACTGGGGACCGAATACCGAGGGGTGGCCGTCGCCATGAGGTTGCGAAAGGCCTTGGTCTCTACCAGCCTATAGGGCAGCATCTACAGGCTCAGTAATGTGGAAATGTGGACGTTGAGGGTTTGGGGCGGGTGGGTGGAACTGTATTTCCTCTTGTGCTCCATCGTCTGGGGTATAGACAGCTGAACGCTGTGCATGGAGACATTGGTGGACGCTGTGGAGGATCGTGGAGGCGAAGGTGTGGTTTTCACGCTGGAGGTGTTTGTGCCGGGGTCCTGGGCAGGGGGCTGACTAGCAGAGGCAGCAAATGACACAGGGGAAGGAGCAGTGGTGTGCCTGGCCGGAGGTGAACGGCCTTGGTTCCATTGTTTAGCATTCATATGCGTGCGCATACTGGTGTTGGTTAAGCTAGTAGTGGTGGAACCCCTGCTGATACTGGTGTAGCACAGGTTGCACACCACAGTCCGTTGGTCATCCGCTGTTTCTTTAAAGAACCTCCAGACTTCAGAAAATCTGGCCCTCGCCACGGGAGCTTCACTACGTGAAACATTTGGCGCTGATGCACCAGCTATGGCCCTGCCTCTCCGTCTGGCCCCACCACTGCCTCTTCCAACCTGTTCTGGTATAGGACTCGCCTCCGTCTCAGAAGCACTGTCTTCACCCAGCCTATCAACCCAGCTTGGGTCTGTCACCTCATCATCCTCTGATCCCTCAGTCTGCTCCCCCCCCCCCCGGACTTCCTGCCCTGACATCAACTGCACCACTGTCTGACAACCGTGTCTCCTCATCGTCCGACACCTCTTTACATACTTCTTCCACTACGTCATCATGACCCACCAACTGAGACCGGTGGAAAACCTGGGCATCGGGAAAGAGCTCAGCAGCAACCGGACAAGTGGTTTGTGGCTCTGGGAAGGGTCCAGAAAACAGTTCCACAGAGTATGCTGGTTCAAATGTCAAATTTTCCTGGGAGGGGGCAGACTGGAGGGAAGGAAGTTGAGGTGGAGGAGCTGGAGGAGTGCTCACTTGGGTAACATGGGTGGACTGCGTGGAAGACTGACTGGTGGACAAATGGCTAGAAGCATTGTCCGCAATCCACGACATCACCTGTTCGCACTGGTCCCAAGTGTCAGCATATGTCATTGTCTGCAGTGGTACAGAGAATCCATCACTCCGATTGATCTCATCTCTCTGGCCACTCAGATCGACATCCAGTTTACTGAGTCGCTTTGAGGAGTAGCATCTTGAACAAGTGCAACTCATGATCCACCGTCTGCCCCGCCAGGCTCCTGTCTTCCAAAGTCCACCTCTGCCGCCTTCCGAATCTGCTGCTGAGGAACACATGGAGGTGCTTGTCTGACACCCCAAGAGCGCTACCGATAAAGACAGAAGAACCTTTGCCTCTATTGTACCAGTCGAGAGCACTTTCTTGAGTCTTGTCCAATCTGTCCTCAAGTGTCCAGGAACGCATGCACTTAGGGCTTTTGGGAGGAGCTTCCCTAAGTGAGAGCAAAGTTTCACCACGACTCTGGATTCTTGTTCCGTGATTTCGTGGATGCTGCCCTGGTCTCCCAGTATTGCCTTCCTGTGATCCGCCTAGAGAAGCTGCTGGTGATCTCCTTCGTCAGTGGACAGGTCCTCAGCAATCCAGTACATTACTTTACCAAGCTTCTGTCTCTTCCTTGATCTATGCATGCCATTCTTTTGGGTCTTCTGTGGTTGCAGCAACACGCTCCAGTGCTCGACTGGCAGACTGAGGAGATACTTTGCTGGGGTCCTGGGTGCCAGTCTCGATGTCTCTCGGTTTTCGGGCGGTGCCCACCATGTCTATTTCGGTACTCTCTGGTGAATCTTCCCACTGCTTAACCGGACTTTGCTGACGTCTTCTCAGAGAAACAAGCGGATGTGCTGCTAGGCACATCTCCGCCACGAGGTCAGGTATATCCATTGTCCATACCCGAGACCTTGGCTATGTCAGCCTATATCAAAGAGAATCTGCAGAAAGGGTTCATCCGCAAGTCTTCGTCTCCTTCCGGTGCTGTATTCTTTTTGTTTGCAAGAAAGATGGTTCTCTCTGCCCCTGCATAGGCTATTATGGTTACCGTGAAGAACCACTACCCACTACGCTAGATCACGGAACTCTTTGACCTCCTCCGTGGAGCTAAGGTCTTCACTGAGTTCGATCTTTGGGGGGCATATAATCCCAATCTCCTATATACAAAACTCAAGAAGTGCCAGTTCCACTAGAAGAGGCTTCCATCCCTCGGGTATATAATTTCTGACAAGGGACTGCAGATGGATCGCACCAAGTTGCCTGCCGTTCTCCACTGGCCTTGGACTAACAGCTATACAGAGATTCCTAGGTTTCGATAACTACTACCGGCAGTTCATACCACATTTCTACTCCTTTGTATTGCCTATTGTGGCGTTAACAAAGAAAAACGCTGACCTTAAGCTCTGGCCTCCAGTGGCTGAAGAAGCTGTTTCTAAATTGAAGTCTGCTTTTGCCTCAGCTCCTGTTTTCCTGCGACCTGATATGGAGAAATAGTTCCAGCTTGACGTTGACACTTCCTCTGTAGGGGCTGGAGCCGTCCTCACCCAGCGAGGTGCCCAATGGCCGAACGCTCACCTGTGGTTTCTTCTCAAAGACTTTTTCTGCTGCAGAGAGGAACTACTCCATAGGTGATCAGGAGCTTCTGGCCATAAAATTTTTCTTGGAAGAGTGACGTTATCTGATGGAAGGAGCTCTGCATCCGGTCTGTATCTACACGGATCACAAGAACCTCCTATACCTCCATATTGCCCAGCGTCTCAATCCTCAACAGGTTCGTTGGTCCCTCTTCTTTTGTTTCAATGGTATGATACACTTTCATCTAGCAGAGAAGAATGTTAAGGCCGATGCTCTCTCTCTCGTGTCTCTGATGTCATTGAGGAAGAACCGGCTCCTCGTCATATTGTTCCTCCAGAATAACTGTTTGCCGCAACCTGTGGATCTGTGGCAGCTTCCTCCTGGCAAGACTTATATCCGACCTGCTCTTTGGAAGAGGATACTAACTTAGGGACATTGCTCTTGTGTGGCTGGGCACCACCGTTCAAGATTTTGTGAGTTCTTGCTCTTCCTGTGCCAAACCAGATGTCACGTCTCAAGCCAGCAGATTAGCTCCTGCCGTTGCCGGTACCCAGTTTCCCGTGCATCC
Source organism: Engystomops pustulosus (assembly GCF_040894005.1). Classification (NCBI taxonomy): domain Eukaryota; kingdom Metazoa; phylum Chordata; class Amphibia; order Anura; family Leptodactylidae; genus Engystomops; species Engystomops pustulosus. Next base: position 40,368,927 of record NC_092414.1, on the reverse strand, counting down.
TCAGTCTAACGGGCAGGTGGAGAGGGTCAACCAGACTGAATCCGCCGGTGCTGCTACCTTCTTCATTGTCTATGGACGACTTCCACGCCTACCTCTTCCTCTTGCCGTTCCTTTTGATGTTCCTGCTGTAGAAGAACTGGTATAAGATCTTAAGATCCATCTGGGAGTAAACTCGCCATTCTCCAGCCTTCTCTACCGAAGAGAAGATCCCCGGCTACAATCTCAGTCCTCGTTTTCCAGTCCCATTCAAGGTACTAAAGTGCATCAATCTCATGGCATACAAACTCCCACTATGCGCATCCCAAACTCCTCCCATGTCTTCCTCCTGACAGCGGTCATCTTGAATCGTTTCTCCCAGCAAATAGCTCCTCCTGCTCCTGTGGCTGATTCCACTAATATCTATGAAGTCAAAGAAGTCCTGCACATGAAGTTGATTAGAGGGAAACCCTACTTTCTCATTGACTGGAAGGGGTTCGGGCCGGAGGAGAGATCTTGGGGCCCCGAGGACAACATCCTGGACCCTACTGCAGAGGTTTCTTCAGACCAAGAAGAGGGGGAAGCCGAAGGGGGGCCCTCTCGCCAGCAGCCTCACTTACCTAGCCTCATGTCCAGCTACTCCATACCCCAGTAGCCGCTTAAGAAAATTTACATACCCACGCTACAAAGTTTTCTAAAAGATAGCCAGGACGTGAGGATTAGCTCTAAAAAGGGCTATCCTCACGTCCCATTCATCCACCTACCACCCGTTCTACCTTTATAGGTAGAATCATGGTGGTAGTTTCCCTTTAACCCCTTCCCGACATTTGACGTAATAGTACTGCATCGCGGGAGGTGCGTTCCCGCAAAATGCAGTACTATTACGTCATGCTTCTGGCACTGGCTCCTGAATGGAGCCGGCGCCAGAAGCTGCAGGTGTCAGCTATATATTATAGCCGACACCTGCCTCTAACACCCGCGATCGGAGATTTCTCCGATCGCGGGTGTTAACCCCTGACACGCCGCGGTCGCGCTGACCGCGGCGTGCAAGGGGCATTTCATAAGAATCGGACCCCCCCGCGGCGCTTACCGGGGGGGTCCGCTGCTCCGATCGCAGCCCCGGGACTGCCGGTGCCCGGGGCTGCGCGATCCTCCTGCCGGGAGCCGGGTCCTGCCTTCTGACAGGCTGTAACACACTGAGCATGCGCACACTGTGTAATGTGAAGAAGAGCTTGAACAAGTGATCAGTGGATCACTTGTTCAAGCTAACCTGTAAAAGTTAATAAAAATGTTAAAAACACTACATAAAATAATTTTTTAATAAAAATAATTAATTAAATAAAGTTAGAGTCCCCTAAACACAAATATTCCCTATACACATGCAATAAAGTGAAAAAAACACAAAATCGCCAAAAACCCCACATATTTGGTATCGCCGCGTCCGTAACAATCCGTACAATAACTCAGAAACATTATTGGACCCGCTCGGTGAACACCGTAAAAACAAAACCCGAAAAACACGCCAAAAATGTACATTTTTCATAAAATCTCTACACAAAAATGTTCTAAAAAGTGATCAAAAAAAGTTATGTGCGCAAAAATGGTACCACTGAAAAGAACAACTCAACACGTAAAAAATAAGCCCTAAACTAGCTCTGTCAACCAAAAAATATTAAAGTTACGTCTCCGAAAAGATGGCGATGCAAAAACAAATGAGATTTCCTCTATATTAGTTTTTATCCAGTAAAATTGTAAAATAAATGAAAAACTATATAAATGAGGTATCACCGTAATCGTAGTGACCTATAGAATGAAGATAATATAATATTTTTAGTGTACGGTGTACGACCCCCAAAAAATACGAAAAGAAAGTGAACCAAAATTGACAATTTTCTTTTCACCCATACATTCAAGAGTTAATAAAATCTCATCAATAAGCTAATGACCCACTAAAATGAAGTATTTGTAAAGTGCATCTCATGTCGCAGAAAATAAGCCCTTATATGTCCAAATTGCCAAAAAAATTAAGATTGTATAGCCAATAAAAATTGACAATGCATAATCTACTCTGAATGGCGCAGCTCCCTTCGATGCCCTGGCGTGTGCCCATACAGCAGGTGACCACCACATATGGGGTATTATTATACACGGAAGAGATTGGGTATCAAATTTTGTGGAGCGTTTTGGTATTTTATCCACTGAGAATTTGTACATTTTTTGAAAAACATATTAATTTAGCCAAAAAAATTTTACTTTCAAAATTGCATCCGATTTTGTTTTAACCCCTGTAAAACAATTAAAGGGTTAATAAACTTCATAAAAGTTGTTTCACGTACGTTGAGGGGCGTAGTTTCTATAATGGGGTAATTTATGGGGTTTACTTTTATGTAGGTCTCTCAAAGTGATTTGAAACCTGAGCAGGTCCCTCAATAGCAGGATTTTGCGTTTTTTATGAAAATGTGAAAAATCGCACCTAATGTTCAAAGCCCCATAACATCCTACAAAAATAAGAGTATATATAAAAAACCATGTCCACATAAAGAAGACATTTAGTGAATGTTAGTTATTACGTTTTTTTGCGGTTATGACTATGTATGGAAAAAGTAGAACATTTTGAAGTTAAAAAATCAAAAATTTTTCCAAATTTTCACCAAATATCTGATTTTCTCATAAATAAATGCAAAACATACCACCAAAATTTTTCAAATAACCTGAAGTACGATGTGTCACGAGAAAACAATTTTAAAATCACTTGGATATGTTAAAGCGTTCCGAAGTTATAACCACTTATAGTGACACAGGGCAGATTTGAAAAAATGGGCCGTGTCAGGAAGGTGAAAAGTGGCTTCAGCGTTAAGGGGTTAAAGGCACAGTGTCAGCCTATGCATGTGCATAGGCTAACACTGCTAATACCCTGCAATACATCAGTATTACAGAGTATTATCATGACCAAGCAAACAGATGATTGCTTGTTCATGTCCCACGGTGGAAACAGTAAAAAAAGTTTAAAAAAAAAGTTATTCAATAAAAAATAAAGTAAGAAATCAATAAAAAAATAAAGTAAGAAATCAATAACAATATTCATAAGCCCCATAAAACATATAAAGAGACAAATTTATGCAAAAAAAGTCATATCAAAGTCAAATCATAACACAAAACCCACATATATAGTATCACTGCATCTGTAACAACCCGTAGAATAACAGTAAATAATTAACCCGCACAATAAACGCAGTTAAAAAAAACTGTTATAAACCCTCCAAAAATTATGATTTTTACCTATTATATCCCACTAAAAATGCAATAAAAAGTGATCAACAAAACAAATGTACTCCAGAATGATACTTTTGTAAAATTCAATGGGGCAGATTTATCAAGCAGTCTGAAAGTCAGAATATTTCCAATTGCCCATAGCAACCAATCACAGCTCCCCTTTAAAATATTCATGAGCACTGGTGAAATGAAAGCTGAGCTGTGATTGGTTGCCATGGGCAACTGGAAATATTCTGACTTTCAGACTGCTTGATAAATCTGCCCCAATATGTCCCGCAAAAAACAAGCCATCAACCATCTCCGTAATAAAAAAAGTAACACTGTTATGCCACTTGGAAGACGGCAATGCAAAAATGATAGATTTTTCCCACATTTTGGGTTTTATTTGGCAAATTTAATAAAAGGTAACAAAAAATATTCATGTATGGTATCCCCGTAATCGTATTATAGAATAAAGATAACATGATTATTGGACTATACGGTGAACACCCCCCAAAAAAATAGTAAAAAATCCAGTACAGAATTTGTGCTTTTCTACTCCTGCCCTCAAAAAAAAGTTCCTAAATTTTCGACAATGTAACGGGTCACACAGACAACGGAAAAAGTCTCTATGGGAAGAGTCCGGAGGGAGGAGTCTGTGGACCAGTGGACCCTCTGGACCACCGCAGGAGATGGTATGAGGCCTGCGGTGGCAGCCAAGGTACAGGGAAGTGCAGGAAACAGTCCAAGCCTGGGATGACAGCAGCAACACAGAGGAACACTGGTAACGCTGGCACGGACTGCAGACACAGCTGGACTGGAACCCTGGAAGGCACAGCAGGAAGCGTATGGGAACGCTGGAGACGGGAAACACGGAGGCGCCTGGAAACGCTGGAAGACAGGACACACCAGGAGCGAATGGGAACGCTGGAGACACACAGAAACACAGGAAAGCGTCTGGAAACGCTAATGGGCTTTCTCTTCTACAGGAACGGCTTAGGGAAGCCTGGTATGGAAACCATAGGAGATCCTAGGAGAAGATCCGGCAGGGATTGAAGGGAGGTGCTGGATTATAAGGGCGAGCCGGATTAGCAGGAGCCAATCAGGAGGACGCTGGCCTTTTAAGGCTTGAGAAGTCCGCGCGCGCGCGCGTGCCCTCTAGTGGTGAGAGCGTGTGACTGCAGGCAAGGAGGCGTGCGGCCTACACGCCGGGAGCCGGAGCACAGACTGGAGCCAGGAGAGGTAAGTGAGGGCAGGGAGTCGGGGACCGGCAGGCAGCGGAGCACGGGTGTACCCGCGATCCGCGACATGGATCGCGGGAGCACCCGTGACAGTACCCCCCCCTTTAGGGCCCCTCTTCTCTTCTTCTTCAGCCTCTTTTTTCGCCTTCTCCAATTCATCTTGGTGACGGAACACCTAAGGAGAAAAGCAGAGACAGGACAAACTTACATAGACTCCTCTGCAAGCAGTACAACCAGAGGCTGAAGTGGCTCTTGGGAGGCCGGAGCAGCACTGGGAAGCTGTGGAGGCAGGAGCGGCTCTTGGAAAGCTGGAACAGCTTTAGGAAGCTGCGGGGGCTGGAGCGGCTCTTGGAAGCCAGAGGCCGGAGTGGCTTCTAGGAAAGCCGGAGAATCTGGAGAGGTCACTGGGAAGACCGGTGGAGACACTGGAGAGACCTCTGGGAAGGCCGGTGGAGACACTGGAGCGACCTCTGGGAAGGCCGGTGGAGACACTGGAGCGACCTCTGGGAAGGCCGGTGGAGACACTGGAGCGACATCTGGGAAGGCCGGTGGAGACACTGGAGCGACCTCTGGGAAGGCCGGTGGAGACACTGGAGCGACCTCTGGGAAGGCCGGTGGAGACACTGGAGCGACCTCTGGGAAGGCCGGTGGAGACACTGGAGCGACCTCTGGGAAGGCCGGTGGAGATACTGGAGCGACCTCTGGGAAGGCCGGTGGAGACACTGGAGCGACCTCTGGGAAGGCCGGTGGAGACACTGGAGCGACCTCTGGGAAGGCCGGTGGAGATACTGGAGCGACCTCTGGGAAGGCCGGAGGAGAACTTGGAAGCGGTGGAAGCATGGTGGCCGGCTGGAGTGGTTCTTGGAAAACCGGATTAGAGCTTGGAAGCTAAGGAAGCACTTCGGCCGGCTTTTGGAACACCGGAGCCAAGCGAGGCCGACATGGAAGCCGGACTTGAGGTTGCTGGCAATCAAACAGCTGCAGAGGCATGGAGGCAGGCTGGAGTGGCTCTTGGAAAGCCGGAGCAGCACTGGGAAGCTGCGGAAGTAGAGTCTGCGGTAGCCGGGAGTTTAGCAGCTGTCGGAGCAGGGTGGTAACCCCGCTCAGATCCTTTCTCCAAGAAAAAATCAGTTGAGACTGCTGGGTGAGGACCTCTGCCAGCAATTGGTCTGAGTCATTAGAACAGTCCATCTCCTTGACGGGATACATGGCCTTGGCGGGGTCCATGGCCGGATCTTGCTGTAACGGGTCACACAGACAACGGAAAAAGTCTCTATGGGAAGAGTCCGGAGGGAAGAGTCTGTGGACCAGTGGACCCTCTGGACCACCGCAGGAGATGGTATGAGGCATGCGGTGGCAGCCAAGGTACAGGGAAGTGCAGGAAACAGTCCAAGCCTGGGATGACAGCAGCAACACAGAGGAACACTGGTAATGCTGGCACGGACTGCAGACACAGCTGGACTGGAACCCTGGAAGGCACAGCAGGAAGCGTATGGGAACGCTGGAGACGGGAAACACGGAGGCGTCTGGAAACGCTGGAAGACAGGACACACCAGGAGCGAATGGGAACGCTGGAGACACACAGAAACACAGGAAAGCGTCTGGAAACGCTAATGGGCTTTCTCTTCTACAGGAACGGCTTAGGGAAGCCTGGTATGGAAACCATAGGAGATCCTAGGAGAAGATCCGGCAGGGATTGAAGGGAGGTGCTGGATTATAAGGGCGAGCCGGATTAGCAGGAGCCAATCAGGAGGATGCTGGCCCTTTAAGGCTTGAGAAGTCCGCTTGCGCGCCCTCTAGTGGTGAGAGCGTGCGACTGCAGGCAAGGAGGCGTGCGGCCTACACGCTGGGAGCCGGAGCACAGACAGGAGCCAGGAGAGGTAAGTGAGGGCAGGGAGACGGGGACCGGCAGGCAGTGGAGCACGGGTGTACCCGCGATCCGCGACATGGATCGCGGGAGCACCCGTGACAGACAATAAGGGATACCAACCCCAAAATGGTAACATTGGAAAAAGCATCTAATCCCGCAAAAAAAAAAATGCCATCACATGGCTCCAATAACGAAAAAGCAAAAATTTTATAACCTACAAAAGGGGCCAATGAGAAAACTAAAATCCTGGCAACTGCAGGGCGCTCGTTCCCTTCTGCGCCTCTCTGTGCGCCCATAGAAAAAGTAACAGCCACATAAGGGGGGTCTCTGTACTCAGGAGAAATTGCAGAACATATTGTAAGATGGGTTTTCTCTTTTTAACTTTTGGAAATGTGTAAATTTTAGGGCTAAATGAACGTATAACCGTCAAAATTTGATTTAAATTTTAGATTCCAAATTTCACCTCAATTTTGATTTAATTACTATGAAGATCTCAAGGGGTTAACAATCTTCCTAAAAAGCTGTTTGTGGGGTGCAGATTTGAAAATGGGTTGATTATATAGGGGTTTTTTGTTAAATATGTAAAATATCATTCAAAACTGTATTTATCCCTAAAATAGTTAATTCTGAAAATCCGGAAAAGCGATATTTGTGGACTTGAATATGGTTACATTTAGATACAGAATGTTCTCTGTTTAAAAAGTTAATTCATAAGTTAAAGATAAGGAAAAAGTGGTGTGTGTAGGGTTTTGCTGAGAACTTTAAAATAGGGATGTAAAGTTGGAAAATGTGATTGTAAGACTATGAGATAGAAGGGTTATCAAAAGCTGGTGCATATTGTTTTTTTCGGATCTTTGCTCACCTCTTTACAGTCTGTTTGATTTCTTGCCAGTTCTGAGAGGTCCACTTCATTTTCTATATACAAGAGGTGGACCAGCACTGCACAACAGTAACCACTGATCAAAACATGCCAAAATATATCATCAAAAGCCACAAAAAGAACAGAGGCATGAAAAATAGATCAAGCAAATAATATCTTTATTACTAGAAAAATACACCACAAAACATGCTTAAAAACCTTTAAAAATTGTGAACGAAGTCAAAAATGAATGACATCCTCGGGAAAGTGCTCAACACATGATAATGTGCACTGTTCCCGGAACTCCAGCTCCCCCTACTGGCCACAATATAGTATACAACAATTTACAGAAATAAATATTATCAATGGTGAGCTAATCAAATCTTTAGAGAAGTCCATACAAATGCAGGATAACAACAAAAAGAGGGGTGAAACACAATGATGGATGGACACACAATTCAAGGATCAGCACAGAACCATGTACAAATAAGAAAGTTGTATACCTAAATGCTCAGGCCATGAGAGCGGGGTGCTGGGGATAGATGCCCCACGCGTATCGCTACCTCGTGGTAGCTTCCTCAGGGGTCAATGTTTTGTGGTGTATTTTTCTATTAATAAAGATATTACTTGCTTGATCTATTTTTCATGCCTCTGTTCTTTTTGTGGCTTTTGTCCACTTCATTTTCGACCATATTGGTTTGTTTTGTCCTGTATTTATCTCAATATATCACTTTGGCATAGGAAGGAGATGACACCCAGTTGTCACCTACTGTCAAGGGTAGGATCGGCAAGTTGGTGGGGACAGTTGGGTAGGTTCACTGTTATGGCTCGTTGTTTGTGTCTTTCCCCTCTTTTTCTCCTGGTTTTATGTATATTAGTAGTAGTACAGCATGATTAGTTTAAATTTCAGCCATTCTGTTGTAGATTTGCTGCTGTTTTTGGGATTATCATCCAGTTGTATGACCTATTTTCAGCCAAGCTGTTAGTTTGATTACCTCACATTTAACCCTAGAATAATTTGGTATACAGAGTAGCTCATGTTCAAGCAAATGACTGCAAGATACTTAGGCCTTGTAGCTGAAAAACAAGCTTAAAATTCTATTCAAATCTTTTGTGTTATACCTAATTGTTATAAACGTAAATATGTAATATGCTAATAATATTTGAATGTAGCAGTTATTTTTTGTTTCAATGATTTTACTATCATTTTAAAAAAGAAAATAATTCAAGAGCGCTTTTTTTCTATACGTTAGCACAGCCAAACATTTTCACTTGCTATAAACGACAGTTCACATAAACCTATAATTGCATCATCAACTCACACTTTCATTAGGCTAATTGGGAAAGTTTTAAGTATGTCTTTTGAGCTCTACTGCCCACCAGATTTACAAGCGGCTTTGACCCTTTAACACCTTAATGCTCAGCGTTCGATTTATGTAACTTTGCGTTCAGCATCTGATATATTGAATGCTGAGCTAATGCCAGTTCAGCTCAAAATCGGAGCTGGGCCGGCATCGGTATTCGTTACAGCTGACACCGAAGTGTAACACCTCCAATCGCAGGTGTTTAACCTGTTAAATGCCATGGTCAGAGCGACCGTGGCATTAAAATTGCATGGCGGGGGTTTTTCCCCGATGATTGCCCTCCCCCCATGCCATCTCCATGGGGCACTGATCATTTTTATGGCAGGCAGTGCCTGTAAGATCCCATCTGTGAAGGGATCGTAATGCCCAGAAACTCCATTAACCTATAAAGAGACATATTTTGTGAAAAAAGTCAAAATCATAACACAAACCCTGCATATATAGCATCACTGCTAACAACCTGTAGAAAACAATATTATTGAACCCACATGATAAAGTTAAAAACCCACCAAAAATTATGATTTTTACCTATTTCATCTCACAAAAAAGTGATAAAAAACATATTTACTCTAGAATGATTCTAGTGGAAAGTACAACATCTCCTGCACTGTAGCCAGAAAAATAAAAAAATATTATTATGTTATGTTTATATTTTGAAAATTTTAAAAAAGCAAGAAAAAATATGGCATTCCCTGTAATCTTTTTGATGTACAGAATAAAGATTATTTGTTTATTAGGCTATACGTTAAACACAAAAAACTGTAATCCATTACAGAATTGACATTTTTCTATTTTTTGCCCTCACAAAACGTTAATAAATTTTCAACAATACGGAATAGCAACCCCAAAATGGTATCACAGGAATTGTTTCTCCTCCCGCAAAATCTCCCACGAACAGAAAAACAGAAATTTTATAGCTTTCAAAAGGGCGTCAATGAGGCAACTTAAATCCACTAAGTTCGATAGGACTTATGTACTACCAATAAGACCATTCTAAATTTCACCTCCATTTTGTTTTAAATACTATGCAGTGCTCAAAGGGTTAAAAATCTTCCTAAAACCAGTTTCTACTAGTTTGAGGGGTGTACTTTTAAAAATGGGATTCACCTTCTTCTTCCTGGTGTATGCAAGTGCATTGGATTGCGACACAACTTGAATGTTAAATCCCACGCTCAGTCCGAAATCAGTTCTCACAGAGAACTCTGGAAAGAAGAAAGGAACACCCTCGATCCCATGTGCAGACATGAAAGCCAATCAGTGACCGGCAGGCTTATGTGATGTCACAGCTCTATAAAAACAGGAAGCCATTTCCAATCTCGTCATTTCACACTGCATGTGCTGTCTGTAGCCTCTATCTGCTTGTGCTCAGTAGCTGCTGGAGTGATTTTTTCTCAAAGTCCAGGGTGTCAGTTCTTGTGGTTCAGTATACCCCCATTTCAAGTGCTTTTTTGTTGATAAAGTAGATATCAAGAAATCTGTGTCAAATTCACATAGGTGCTGCAGTAATTTTTTACTCAAAGTCCAGGGTGTCAGTTCTTGTGGTTCTGTATAACCCCCATTTCAAGTGCTTTTTTGTTGATTGTAAAAGCGCTAGGTAGTTCTATCAATTATTATGCTGTATAATGATTAATATCACTACTATCCTCGTACTGTTTACAATATTCTATCTCTTTTGCTCCTAGTCTCTGTGTTGTACACTATAATTTAACACACTCAGGGTTAATACTAAAAATATTTATTAATATACTAATAGTATACAATGTTGAACATAGTACCCACAAAACCCTGCAACAATGCATTCAAACACACACCCACACACATATAGTAATCCTTACACCTAACTATCCCTACTATTACAGAGAATGGAGGGGAACAGAGATAGGTTAACAGTAGAATAGGGGAACAGAGAGAGGTTAGCAGAAGAGTAGGGGAACAGTGATAGGTTAACAGGAGAGTAGGAGGAACAGAGATAGGTTTACATTAGAGTAGGGGAACCAGAGATAGGTTAACAGTACAATAGGGGAACAGGGAGATGGGAAGGGATACAGGTACTCACCCAGCTCTGGGAAGGTGGTATGGTGTCTTCCGTGTTGTGGTGATCCTCCTAGCTGGTATAGAGGGCAGATTCCTTTTGTCTTCCTAGATGGAATCCAGGGGTGATTCCTTCTATCCTTATCCTCAACTACCATCCCCATATAAGTCTCTCCTTTGTATCTTCCCCCAAGATGGTGGACAACAGATGTTTACCCATCCTATCTTGTATATACAATTTGGTCACCCATTCAGCCCCCCTCAGGTGGGAATAACAAAAGAGCCTGGATTGCCATCCAGATATAGAGATATGAAGTGTCTACAAATAACTGGCCCTGGGGAGTTGAAAGCAGGTAGGCGCTCTCTGACCCCCCCCTCCCCGTTTCAAGTGCTTTTTTGTTGATAAAGTAGATATCAAGATATCATGTCAAATCCACATAGTTGCTGCAGTGATTTTTTTCTCAGGTTGCTGTATCACCACGAAGCGTTTGCCTATTATATCAACCTGAAACAGCTGCTACTCGATTCAGAACACTTGGTGAGCAATACCTAGCTGCAAACACTGATTCTTGCTGCCATTTCTATTCTACTGTTGGTGTGGTTGCTGCTACTACACTGTTCAGAGATTCCCAATTCTGCTCTGTTTGTGACCGTGCTGTGCGCAAATATTTTGTTGTTACTTGTTTTGGCAATGGAATGCCGCACATGCACATGTCGGACACTTGTTGCAGCAGCCCTTGCTATTGTTTTTGGCATGTCTGCTAGGAGAAGACAACTTTTGAAGGTATGCAATGTTACTGATATATCAGATATACTCTGTCTAAGATTCTCAACTATGTGCACCAGCAAATGAGTTTATATGATGCGCTTATGTGTGAATGTAATGATCGAGTTTTTAAAAACATTGAGCTTCAAGAAATATCAACCAATGGGCCACAAAATTTCTGATTTGATGAATGACTTCTCCATTCATCTATTTTTAAAATGCTGCAAACAACTAATCACATTGGCCTTTCTGTTAAATGTTTTAAATTTTTGTTTTCTTTAAACATGTAAAGCTGAACTACTGCAATGTACCAAGGTTATTATAGTAAACACCTACATAATGTATATTATAACCAAAAAAAAAATGTTTTTACTTCATTCTCTAAGACCAATATAACATTATGGAGCAGATTTACTTACCCGGACCATTCCCGATCCAGTCGCGCGTTCTGTGTATAGGATTTGAGTCTTCCGGCGATTCAATAAGATAGCTCCCCCGATGTCCACTAGGTGTCGCTGCTGCGCTGAATTCCGTCGGAGTTCACAGAAGTTCACCGTCCTGCCCTGGGTGCAAAACGGAAAAATTCGGGTAACCCGCCAGAAAAACGTGACTCGGGCCCTTAGTAAATGAAGCCCTAAAAATCGCTGCCACACAATATTTTTACATTTTCACTTGGCCCATTTTTTTTTCCAGGGGGAATTGGCTTCTTTAAAATGTGTACATTTTTTAAACTTTTTATACACACATGTTTAATGTCACTGTATTGACAGACGTAGTTATTGATAATAATGTCGGAGCGAACCATGTTTTCATACGCCATCTTTATGATTTGCTTGCAGTGTTAGTATTCAACATGTTCAGCGGTAGACACAATATATTTCTTTTTTTAAATAAGCTATTGAATGCACTGGTCAAATATGTATGCAGGTCACAATAGTACAAATTATTATGTTTATATCAACATTTTTTTTCTTTTATCAAACTAAACTATAATTTTTTTTCTTGTAAATGGAGATCTTTTTGTATAGATTAGCACTGTTGCAAATGTATAACAAACAGTAAAAAAAAAAAAAAAATTAGATAGGAACCTAGAGGACACATACGCAATCACAAATAGATTTTTTAAAACAATAAATATTTATTATTCCTTTTTCTACATTGATTAACGATGGCAAACAAAGCTTACCGTATATACTCGTGTATAAGCAGAGTTTTTCAGCACAAAAAATGTGCTGAAAAACCTCACCTCGGCTTATACACGAGTCAATAAAAAAAATAAAATTACTCACTCTCCGGCAGCCTCCGCAGCTCTGCTTCTTTCTTCCTCGCGGCTCCTCTTCAATCTTCCGTCTTCTTTAACAGCATGCAGGGAGCGGTCATCTCATTTCCTGGCCGGCAGGTGCATACTATGACGTCAGCAACGGCCGCGTCATAGTATGCACCTGCCGGCCCGAAGAGAACGTGGCCGTGCCCTGCAGGCTTTTAAAGAAGACAAAGATTGAAGAGGAGCTGCGAGGAAGAAAGAAGCGGAGCCGTGCAGACATTGGGGAGCCGCGCTGAACATCGGGCCGCCGGAGGGTGAATATATAAGTTTATTTTTTTATTATAAGGGTGGGCTGGCTGTATACTATTGGGGACAGGCTGGGCTGGCTGTATACTATTGGGGGCAGGCTGACCGGGCTGTATACTACAGGAGGCAGGCTGGGCTGGCTGTATACTACTGGGGGCAGGCTGGGCTTGCTGTATACTACAGGGGGCAGGCTGGGCTGGATGTATACTACTGGGGGCAGGCTGGGCTGGCTGTATACTACTGGGGGCAGGCTGGGCTGGCTGTATACTACAGGGGGCAGGCTGGGCTTGCTGTATACTTCAGGGGGCATGCTGGGCTGGCTGTATACTACAGGGGGCAGGCTGGGCTTGCTGTATACTACAGGGGGCATGCTGGGCTGCCTGTATACCACAGGGGGCAGGCTGGACTGGCTGTATACCACAGGGGGCAGGCTGAGATGGCTATATACTACTGGGGGAAGGATGGGCTGGCTGTATACTAATGGGAGCAGGCTGGGCTGGCTGTATACTACATGGGGCAGGCTGGCTGTATACTACATGGGTCAGGCTTGCTGTAGTATACTACTGGGGGCTGCCTGGCTATATACTGGGAGGCTGTGACCAATGCATTTCCCACCCTTGCTTATACTTGAGTCAATAGGTTTTCCCAGTTTTTGGTGGTAAAATTAGTGGTCTCGGCTTATACTCAGGTCGGCTTATACTCGAGTATATACGGTTATGTAGCTAGCTTTATCATGGCTAACTCTTTATTGTTTATGGTTTAGTTATATGTTTCCTTTACCCCTATTTTTTTTATTTTTTTTTCATTTTGACATCAGATAAATGTAAATAATACTAAGTCTTTATTTGTAGTATATATTGGCTAGTGCAATGTAAAATTATGTATTATTGAATATATGTTTAATTTCTAATTATTTACAAAAAGGCCAACAATAGAGCTGACCATACCCGGCGTCTATGGATACACCCAGTTATTGAGACTAAGGACATACATGGACATTTTGTAAAATTGTATGTACAGTTGCGCCGGTATTTATGTAAATGTTTTCATTTCTGTTATTGACTACATTGCTGTATTAAATCTTTACAAATAGGTTTTTTTAAAAACATTTAAAAAGTTAACTTACATACATTTTATATAGCTGCAATGCAGAATGGATTGGATATAATAAAAATAATTTTAATGTCCGCCGGCAAATAATGTAGTGAAAAAAAAAAAAAATTATTAATACATTTTTTATTGATGTTGCTTAGTGATTTCGCATAAGTGAACTGTATTAATAAAAAAATATCTGGTTGCAAATAGTGTAAGGTTTTTTTGTTTACATTTGTCAAGAAAATGTATTTTAGGGAAAAAAAAATGTATGTACATGAACGGCTTTATTACCCCAAAATACAGTCGTCTAAAAATACGCGCTTTTGTAGCCTTTTCCAGTCCTCTGTTTGCCAACAGATGACACGCCCTATTAATTTAATTGGCCATTCTGGCGCTACTTTTGTCTACTATGATGACTGTTCTGTTTGCCCGTGAGGAATCAGACATCTATATTGAGCTAATAAATTTTCTATTGCAAGTCACATCTGAAGTTTTTGAATTATTGACAGCGTTTGCTGTCGCGGATTGAACATGCAAGATGCCACATGCTGCATTCTTTTGATGTAACATGAATTTAACGACAAATGAAGGTTTTCGGTCTAAATGCCCCCGGGGGTGAGAAAAAATGCAAGAAATCTTGATAGTACATAAATTAACTGTTTATTTCCCATTGTCATTTCATTGAAATGTAAAAAGTTTGAAAAAATCAGTTGGTTTTTGATATTTTTAAAAAAATTTTTTGGCCCACCTTATGCGCAATATCTCCAGAGGAAGTTTGCTTTTGACTTTACGGTGAGTTTATCTAAAATTACATTTCTTTAAAAAAAAAATGTAGACAACATTTCCTTTATTAACCCCTTCCCGACATTTGACGTAATAGTACTGCGTGGCGGGAGGTGCGTTCCCGCAAAATGCAGTATTATTACGTCAAGCTTCTGGCACCGGCTTCTGGCACCAGTGTTATAGCCGACACCCGCCTCTAACACCCGCGATCGGAGATTTCTCCGATCGCGGGTGTTAACCCCTAACACGCCGCGGTCGCGCTGACCGCGGCGTGTTAGAGGCATTTAAACTGCTTTTAAAGTCAATCGGACCCTCCCCGCGGCGCTTACCGATCGCGGTGCCCGGGGCTGTGCGATCTTCATCCGGAAGCCGGGTCCCTGCCTTCTGGCAGGACCCAGCTGTAAGACACTGGGCATGTGCATACATCTGTATTGCACTGTGTAGCCTGTAAAAGAGCTTGAACAAGTGAACAGAAGATCACTTGTTCAAGCTAAGATGTCAGTAACTGTAAAAAAAAAAGTTAAAACAATAAATAAAGGTTTTTTAAAATAAAAATAAATACTATATATACTCGAGTATAAGCCGACCCGAGTATAAGCCGAGACCCCTAATTTTACCACCGAAAACTGGGAAAACCTATTGACTCGAGTATAAGCCGAGGGTGTAGTATACAGCCAACCAGCCCCCATGTAGTATACAGCCAGCCCCCAGTAGTATACAGCTTGCCCCCAGTAGTATACAGCTTGCCCCCAGTAGTATACAGCCTGCCCCCCAGAAGTATACAGCCTGCCCCCCAGTAGTATACAGCCTGCCCCCCAGTAGTATACAGCTTGCTCCCAGTAGTATACAGCTTGCCCCCAGTAGTATACAGCTTGCCCCCAGTAGTATACAGCTTGCCCCCGTAGTATACAGCCTGCACCCAGTAGTATACAGCCTGCCCCAGTAGTATACAGCCTGCCCCCAGTAGTATACAGGCTGCCCCCAGTAGTATACAGCTTGCCCCCAGTAGTATACAGCTTGCCCCCAGTAGTACACAGCACAGCCCCCAGTAGTACACAGCACAGCCCCCAGTAGTATACAGCTTGTCCCCAGTAGTATACAGCTTGCCCCCATCAGTATACTGTCTGCCCTCAGTAGTATACAGCAGCCCCTATTAGTATACAGATAAAGAAATAAACTTAATACTCACCCTCCGTTGTCCCGATGTTCGTCGCGGCTCCCGGAGGCTTCCGATCCCCATCGCGGCTCCCGGCGGCTTCTTCACTCTTCACTGGCCGGGAGATCGCGCTGGCCGTCGCACACTGTGATGGCGCGCTGTCGCCGCTGATGACGTCATCCGCGGCGACAGCTTCGCATCACAGAGTGCGACGGCCAGCGCGATCTCCCGGCCAGTGAAGAGTGAAGAAGCCGCCGGGAGCCGCGACAGGGATCGGGAGCCGCTGGGAGCCGCGAGAAACATCGGGGACACCGGAGGGTGAGTATTAATTTATTTATTTTTATCATTGACTCGTGTATAAGCCGAGGCGAGGTTTTTCAGCACATTTTTTGTACACAAGTAATAAAGTATAAAAACCACTAAATCACAACCCCCCTCACTTATTTGGTATCACCGCGTCCGTAACAATCTGTACAATAAATCCTAATCTTAATTTGATCTGCTTGGTGAACTTGGTAAAAAAAAAACCCCAAAAACTTGCCAAAAATGTAAACTTTTTTATCAAATTGCTTTACAAAAAATGTTCTAAAAAGTGATCCGAAAAAGTTAGAAGCACCAAAATGATACTATTGAAAAGAACAACTTGGCACGCAAAAAATAAGCTCACAACCAGCTCCATCAACCAAAAAATACTATAGTTATGCTGCTATAAAAATGGCAATACTAAAACAAATGCAATTTTTTCTATTCTAGTTTTCCTTCAGTAAAATTGGACAAATATAAACAAAACTATATAAATGAGGTATCAACGTAATCGTAGTGATTCGTAGAATAAAGATAATATATTATTCTTATGGTACAGTGAACACCCCCTAAAAAAAATGCTAAAAATCCAAAACAAGAATTGATGATTTTATTTTCCTCCACAAGTAAAAAGTTAATAAAATAGCTTCAATAAGCTAAAACCCCACTAAAATGGAGGTATTTTTACAGTGCATCTCGTCTCGCAAAGATAAGCCCTTATTTGTCCAAATTGCTTAAAAAATAAATAAAGATTGTATAGCCTATTCCCAACGCGCGTTGTTATAGAACGGTGTGGCGGGTAGTGACTTTCCAACACGGTTCAGACACAGTGATCAGGGCAGGATGGTGGCTGTTCCTGACAGCCATCCATCCTGCCCCATGGACCAGAAGGGTTCCGTCCCCCCCACACTCCCCAGTTCATGATCGCTGCTATTGGCTCATGAATTCAGGCCAGCCAATAGAAGTGAATTTACTTATGACGTCAGTAATACCGATCACCATGTCTGTAGACACGGTGATCGGGGCAGGGTGGGGGCTGTTCCTGACTGCCACCAATTTTTCCTTGCGGTCCAGAGGGGTTTTGTTGCCCCCCTCTGTCCATGTTTGTCGCTATTGGCTGGTCGATTTGGTCCAGCCAAAAGCAGCAATATTCATCACAATGGCATCGCTAGAGTGAATAAGAGCAACACTTGGCGTTAATTTTCCTACGAAAAACAAAGATATGGTACAAAAGCGCTGGCCGTGCACATTGTACAGATTATGCTGTAGAACTCTTACGAACTGTTCCAATGTGCAGGTCCTGCCGTATTATTTCTCAGTTTTCAAGAGGAAGATATTAGGAAAATAATATTGGGACAAGAAGGACGGGGCCCCAGTACCTCTGGTTTAGATGTTCCCGTGTTTTGCCAGGACAGCATTTTCCCAGTGAATTCTGCTGCTTCTAAAGGTAGGACTCAATAAAGAGTCTGTTCCAAAAGAGACGGTAGGATGGACACTACATACTACTATGAGACCTGTGACAACTCCATTGTGACAAAAGTTTAGTTGGTCCCCTGGTATATTCTACCTCCTTATACACAACACATTCACAATTCACGCCCAACCTGTTGTGAATTCAGTAAAATTAATAATTGTAACAACTGTTAGGTCACGTTGCTCCCTATACCCCTTGATTATTTCATAAGGAGCACCACATAACGGGCACTGAACTTTCCAGAAATAATTGCAATTTCCATCTTGGACTCCATTGCACATCGTATTTGGAAACCACCTATATGTTCAAAATGCTCATTTCAGCACTTGTATTACAATACACCACATAATACACCTTGCTTTATTCCCCAAGGGGTGTACATTCAACAATTAACCCCTTAATGACTGCCCTATCGGGAATCTACGTCGGTCATTAAGGGTACTTCTTCTGACGCGCCGCCTTTCTACGGCGCCGCGTCAGAAGAAGATTTCGGGACATCGGGTCAGTATAGTGCCGGTGTCGGGCTGTGATATCACAGCCCAGACCCGGCACTAACACCCGGGATTGGAAAAACTCCGATGTGCTTACCGGGGGACCCAATCCCTCCTGCCGCTGCCCCGGGTCCCGACGAGTGACCCGAGGCTGTCGGCTCCTCTTCTCGCCGGGTCCTGCCTTCCTGGCAGGACCCGGCTTTAAGTAACTAAGCATGCGCGGCATGCTCAGTTACTTACACTATACACTGCAATACAAGTGTATTGCAGTGTAGAGGCTTGAATAAGTGATCGGATGATCGCTTATTCAAGCCAAAAGGTGGAAAATATGTGAAAGTAAAAAAAAAGAGTAAATCATTTTATAATAATAATTAAGTAAATAAATAAAATAAAGTCCCATAATCTCCCCAGTTACACATATAATGCAAATACAATATATAAAAGACAAAAACACACGAAAAATGTACATATTTGGTATCACCGCGTCCGTATTAATCTGTACAATAAATCTAAATCAATATTGAACCCGCTCGGTGAACGATTAAAAAAAAAAAATACGAAAAACTTCCCGTAATATACAATTTTTCATCAAACACCATCACAAACACCATCCCTAATATGATACGACTGAAAAGAACAACTCTTTTTGCAAAAAATAAGCCCTCAACCAGGTCTGACAACATAAAAATACAGAAGTTATGGCCCTAAAAAGTTGTCAATAGTAAAAACAATGCAATATTCTCCAATATTGGTTTTGCTCAGGAAAATTGAGCAAAGATAAGAAAAACTATATAAATGAGGTATCACCGCAATCGTAGTGAACCAGAGAATAAAGATAAAATATTATTTTTACATTATGGTGAGCGGGGGAAAAAATGCTAAAAATCCAAAATAAAAATTGATGATTTTGTCCCCCTTGAAATAGTTAATAAAATCTCATGAATAAGCTATAGACCCCCTAAATGAATTATCTATACATTGTATCTCATTCCGTAAAAAAAATAAGCCCTCATATGTTTGCATTACCAAAAAAAATAAAAATGTATAGGTAGTACAATGTGACAATGTGCGCCTGTACAGAAGTTTACCACCACATATGTGGTATCAGTACACTCGGGAGGAATTGGGCATCAAACATTGCAGTGTGTTTCATCATTTAATTTATTCTGAAACTGTCAGTTTGGCCTAAATGAATGTATTTTCCAAAAAAATTCCATAGTTTCTAAATCGCAGGTCCATATTGTTTTAACCCATGTGAAACACTTAAAGGGTTAATGGACTTAATAGAAGTTGTTTTACATACGTTGAGGGGTGAAGTTTCTATAGTGGGGTAATTTATGGGGTTTTACTATTATTTAGGCCTTACAAAGTCACTTGGAAGCTGAGTTTTCCCTCAAAATGTGAGTTTTGGCAATTTTCATGAAAATGAGAAAAATCGCACCTAAAGTTCTGCACCTCATAACATACTAGAAAAGTGAGAGGATGCATAAAATATCATCCCAACATAAAGCAGACATTCCGTAAATGTAATTTATCAAGCTATTTGGGTAGTTTTACTTCCTGTCTGGAAAGCAGAACATTTCAAACTTGGAAAATGAAGAATTTTTACAAACTTTTGCCAAATTTTCACTTTTTTTCAGAACGAATCGCAAAACGTATCACTTAAATTTTATAACTAACATGAAGTACAATGTATCACGAACAAACATTCTCAAAATCACCGGGATATCTTAAAGCGTACCGAAGTTATAACCAATTATCGTGAGACATGTCAGATTTGAAAAATCGAGTCTGGTCATTGAGCTGAAAACTAGTGTCGGTGATAAGGGGTTAAGGTCACTTTTTGGGTTTTCCTCTGTTTTGGTAGCACTAGGGCTCTCCAAATGCATCCTGACACATGTGAAGGATTTCTGTCAAATTTGGCCTCTAAAAGATAAACATCCCTCTTTTCCTCTACTGTGCGCACGTAAAGCATTTTCTGTCCACATATGGGGTACTTCTACACTCGGGAGAAATAGATTTACACATTTTTCAGGGTTATTTCATATATTATCCCTTGTGGCTTACAAAAATTAGGGGTAAAGTGACATTTATAGGAAAATTTTCACCTTTTTAATGTTTAGGGCCTAATTGGATCATTCACCTGTAGGGGCAAATACATATATTACACATTGCAAAATTCTCTAAGGGGTGTGCATTCAAAAATTAGGGTCACTTTTCGGATTCTTATCTGTTTTATACCACTAGGGTTCTCCAAATGCATGTCAAACATTTCTGTCAAATTTGGCTTCTAAAAGGCCTTTCCTTTTACTGTGCGCCCATACAACATTTTATATACACATGTGGGGTACTTCTACACTCGAGAGAAATAGGTTTACACATTTTTGGGGGTTACTACATTTTTTTTATCCCTTGTGGCTATAAAAAAATAGGGGTACAATGACCTTTATAAGAAAATTTTCATCTTTTTCCTATTTAAGTCCTAATTAACACATTTACAGACAAATACACATATTACACCTTGCTAAATTCTCTAAGGGGTGTGCTTTCCAAAATGGTGACACTTGTTGGGGTTCCCCTCTTTTTTGGTACCACTACAGCTCTCTAAATGCATCCTGACACATGTAAAAGATGTTTGTCAAATTTGGCATCTAAAAGGCCAACGCCCCTCTTTCCCTTTTGAGCTTCACTGCGTACCCATACACCATTTTATTTGCATGTGTGGGGCAATTTTATACTCGGGAGAAATGCTAGTACACATTTTTTGGAGTTGTTTCATCTTTAATGCCTTATGGGATACAAAAATTAGCCGTAAAAGTGACTTTTTTGGGAAAATGTTCATCTTTTTCCTTTTAGGGACCTCATTGAAGCAAATACCTGTAGGGGAAATACACATATTACACCTTGCTAAATTCTCCAAAGGGTGCACTTTCCAAAATGGTGACACTTGTTGGGGTTCCCCTCTGTTTTGGTACCACTAGGGCTCTCCAAATGCATCCTGACATTTGTCAAATCTGGCTTCTAAAAGGCCAAAGCCCCTCTTTCCCTTCTGAGCCCTACTGTGTACCCATACAACACTTTATATGCAAAGTGGTGCAGTTCTGTGCTTAGGAGAAATAGTTTTACACATTTATGGGTGTTGTTTCATCTATTATCCCTTGTGGCTTACAAAAATTTGGGGTAAAAGTGACTTTGTTGAGAAAATTTTCACCTTTTTGCCCTTTTGGGGCCTAATTGAATCAAACACCTGTTGGGGCAAATACACAAATTACACCTTGCTAAACTCTCCAAGGGGTGTACTTTCCAAAATGGTGTCTCTTGTTGGGGCTTTCCTCTGTTTTGGTACCATTAGGGCTCTCCAAATGCATCCTGACACATGAAAACTTTTTCAGCCATATTTGCCCTCCAAAAACAAAACAACGCTCTTTCTATTCCAAGTGCCCCTCTGCGACCATACAGCAGGGTACAGTGACAAAATGGGTATTGGCATACTCAGGAGGAATTGCCCTCAACATTGTAAAATGCATTTTCCTTTTTAACCCATTGTGAAGGTGCAAATTTTAGTGTTCAATGAATCTATAGTAAGATAAAATTACATTTCTGTAATTTCACTTTCATTTATCTTTCACCCTCATGAAACGCTCATAGGGTTAACAAAATTCCCAAAGGTTGTTTTGAATATTTTGAGGGGTGAAGTTTCTAAAATGGTGTCATTTGTGGGGGTTTTCTGTCATGTGGGCATTATAAAGTCACTTCTAACTCAATTGACCCTCCAAAACTAGGGTTTTGATGAATTTCGTGAAAATCGGAAAAATTGCACCTAAAGTTATACGCCTCCTAGCATCCTAAAAAAAGGAAAAGATGTTTGAAAAATGATGCCAAGTTAAAGCAGACATATGGAAAATGTTAGTTATTTTAATGATATGACCAACCAAAAAAGTAGAAAATTTTGAATTTGGAAAACATTGTTTTTTTCAAAATTTTTGCCAAATTTCCATTTATCTCATAAATAAATACTAAACATATTAAATTTCTCAACCAACATGAAGTACAATGTGTCACGAAAAAACAATCTCAAAATCAACTGTATATGTTAAAGCGTTCCAAAGTTATAACCACTTAAATAGACATGTCAGATATTAAAAAAATGGGCAGTGTCAGGAAGGTGAAAAGTGGCTTCAGCGTTAAGGGGTTAAAGTTTTATGGCTTTATGCTAGAGAACTAACATATGTCTTCCACATTATTTTGTTGGTGATGAAGCGTTTGGATATCCAAACGTTTATACAATACTAGCCTTGGAAGAGCAGGCGAAGTAGTGGAGTGTGCATTCGGCATTTTAATAAGCCAGTGGAGAGTACTTTGTACAGCTATTTGTCTTGGTACAGTTAACATTGACATGGTTGTTAAAACGTGTTGTGTACTACATAATTTTGCATGCAAAATTACACATCCTAACTAGAGATGACCGAGCATACTCTTCCAAGCTTGATGCTTGTTCAAGTATTAGCGTACTCGAAACGGCTCGTTGCTCGGACGAGTATTTCTCCAGCTCGAGAACGAGCTTTCAATTACGGATCATTACAGTGAAGAACACAATAAACACAGTGCAGAACACATTGCAGATGTTTCCATACATCTGCTAACTTATCAGAAGACATTAGTGCAGAAAGGTGTTCTTCACAATAGTATGTGAAGAACAATGGGGGTCATTTACTAAGGGCCCGATTTGCGTTTTCCCGGCGTGTTACCCGAATATTTCCGATTTGCGCCGATTTCCCCTGAATTGCCCTGGGATTTTGGCACACGCGATCGGATTGTGGCGCATCGGCGCTGGCATTCACGTGACGGAAATCGGGGGCGAGGCCAAATGAAAACCCGACGGATTCGGAAAAACCGCCGCATTTAAAAAAAAAATCTGCTGCGGAGCTTGCACTTACCTTCACTCAGCCCGGCTCAGTGAACTTCAGCGCTTTCCGATGCTTTTCAGCGCAGCAGCGCCACCTGGTGGACGGCGGAGGAACTGCCTTAATAAATCCCGGCCGGACCCGAAACCAGCGCAGAGAACACGCCGCTGGATCGCGAATGGACCGGGTAAGTAAATCTGCCCCATTATGTGTGAAGAACACATTGCAGATGTTTAACACGGGTCATTCTCCTTTTTGAAGTTCCACGAATATTCCATTGAATAAAAAACACGAAGAAACAGGACTGACTTCCTTATTTCTCAATGCTTATTTCTCAAGTGACACATTTTATTGCAGAGCATTGGTCCCCATGAAAAATGCGCGAGCATTGGAAAAAGTTCGACTCGAGTAACGAGCACTCGAGCATTTTAGTGCTCGCTCATCTCTAATCCTAACCAACTGTCAAGGTGGAGAGTGCGAGGTAAGCTTTCAAAATATTTTAATAGCCCCCAAGGTGGTGTGGACTGGCAATACATCTTGTCTAGAGATGAGCGAACATACTCGTCCGAGCTTGATGCTCGTTCGAGCATTAGCGTACTTGAAACTGCTCGTTGCTCGGACGAATACTTCGCCCGCTCGAGAAAATGGCATCTCCCGCCGTTTTGCTTTTTGGCGGCCAGAAACAGAGCCAATCACAAGCCAAGAGACTCTGCACTCCACCCAGCATGACGTGGTACCCTTACACGTCGATAGCAGTGGTTGGCTGGCCAGATCAGGTGACCCTGGAATAGACTAGCCCCTGCCTGCGCTGCTCGGATCATTCTGTGTCTGGATGCTGCTAGGGAGAGAGCTGCTGCTGGTCAGGGAAAGCGTTAGGGTGTTCTATTAGAATAGTGTTAGGCAGGAGTGATTCTACAAGAACCCAACAGCCCTTCTTAGGGCTACAATAAGGTTATACTTTTTTTTTTTAATTTGCTTGTGGCTGGGCTTGCTGGCACTAGTAGTGCAGCTAGTACCATATTGTGAGGAATTTGCAGGGGGACTTGCTACCGTTGTGTTTAGCTCTTAGTGACACGCATATCCACCTCAAACACCAAAGTGGGACAATTTATTAGGGGTTTGAGTAGAATTAGGCAGAGTCTGCTGATTTTTTTTTTTTAGCTGTATTTCATTTTATAGCTCAAACTCATCTTGCAAAGCAGTGTGCTTTCATTGTAGGCTACAAAATAGCCATAGGAGAACCCCAACGGCTTACTTAGGCCTACAATAGCATTATATTTTCTTTTTTTTTGTTCGCTTGTGGCTGGGCTTGTTGGCACTAGTAGTGCAGCTAGAACCATACTGTGAGGAATTTGCTGGGAGACCTGCGACCGTTGTGTTTAGCTCTTAGTCACACGCATATCCACCTCCAACACCGAAGTGGGACAATTTATTAGGGGTTTGAGTAGAATTAGGCAGAGTCTGCTGATTTTTTTTTTTTTTAGCTGTATTTCATTTTATAGCTCAAACTCCTCTTGCAAAGCAGTGTGCTCTCATTGTAGGCTACAAAATAGCCATAGGAGAACCCCAACGGCTTACTTAGGCCTACAAAAGCGTTATATTTTCCTTTTTTTTGCTTGCTTGTGGCTGGGCTTGCTGGCACTAGTAGTGCAGCTAGTACCATACTGTGAGGAATTTGCTGGGAGACCTGTGACCGTTGTGTTTGGCTCTTAGTGACACGCATATCCACCTCAAACACCGAAGTGGGACAATTTATTAGGGGTTTGAGTAGAATTAGGCAGAGTCTGCTGATTTTTTTTTTTTTTTACCTTTATTTCATTTTATAGCTCAAACTCATCTTGCAAAGCACAAAATCCAGTTGTGTGCTGTCAGTGTAGGTTAGAAACTAGCCATAGCTATTTTTTTTTCAAGTTTACACTTTAATTTGGAAAATGTTTAACCCTAAACACCACCTGCTGATGGGGGAGCAGGGGAACGCCGCAGAGGTACACTCCCTAGGTTCATCATGTCTCAAGTTACTGGGACTCGTGGTAGAGCACTGTTGAGGCCAGAACAGTGCGAAGAAGTGATGTCGTGGATTGCGGACAATGCTTCTAGCCATTTGTCCACCAGTCAGTCTTCCACGCAGTCCACCCATGTCACCGAAATCGGCACTCCTCCAGCTCCTCCACCTCAGCCTCCTTCCCCCCAGTCTGCCCCCTCCCACCAAAATTTGGCATTTGAACCGGCATACTCTGAGGAACTGTTTTCTGGACCCTTCCCACAGTCACAAACCACTTGTCCTGCTGCTGCTGAGCTATTTTCCGATGCCCAGGTTTTCCACCAGTTGCAGTCTGTGGGTGATGACATTATTCACGTAGTGGAAAAAGTGTGTAAAGAGGTGTCGGATGATGAGGAGACACGGTTGTCAGACAGTGGTGAAGTTGTTGTCAGGGCAGGAAGTCCGAGGGGGGAGCAGACTGAGGGATCGGAGGATGATGAGGTGACAGACCCAAGTTGGGTTGATAGGCCGGGTGAACACAGTGCTTCTGAGACAAAGGCGAGTCCTATAGCAGAACAGGTTGGAAGAGGCAGTGGTGGGGCCAGACGGAGAGGCAGGGCCAGAGCTGGTGCATCAGCGCCAAATGTTGCCCGTAGTCAAGCTCCCGTGGCGAGGGCTAGATTTTCAGAAGTCTGGAGGTTCTTTAAAGAAACACCGGATGACCGACGGACTGTGGTGTGCAACCTTTGCCAAACCAGGATCAGCAGGGGTTCCACCACTACTAGCTTAACTACCACCAGTATGCGCAGGCATCTGAATGCTAAACACCCCACTCAATGGCACCAAGCCTGTTCACCTTCGGCCGGGCACACCACTGCTCCTTCCCCTGTGTCATCTGCTAGTCAGCCCCCTGCCCAGGACCCCGGCCCAAACACCTCCCGTGCGAAAACCCCATCTTCGCCTCCACGATCCTCCACAGCATCCACCAGTGTTCAGCTCTCCATACCCCAGACGCTGGAGCGCAAAAGGAGGTATAGCGCAACCCACCCACACGCCCAAGCCCTCAACGTCCACATCTCCAAGTTGCTTAGCCTGGAGATGCTGCCCTATAGGCTGGTAGAGACCGAGGCCTTTTGAAACCTCATGGCGGCGGCTGCCCCTCGGTATTCGGTCCCCAGCCGCCACTACTTTTCCCGATGTGCCGTCCCAGCCCTGCACAAGCACGTGCCCTCCGTGCCCTGACCAACGCCGTTTCTGACAAGGTCCACCTGACCACGGACACGTGGACGAGTGCTGCCGGGCAGGGCCACTATATATCGCTGACGGCACATTGGGTTAACTTGGTGGAGGCTGGGACCGAGTCTGACCCTGGGGCTGGTCATATACTGCCGACACCGAGGATTGCGGGGCCTACCTCGGTCCAGGTCTCAAAGGCCTACTATGCCTCCAGCTCCTACCACCCCTCCTCCACCTCCTCCTCTGAATTACCATCCGTGGGCATGGCGCCATCAGTCGGTAGCTCTAGGCACAGCAGCAGTGCCATCGCTAAGCGACAGCAGGCGGTGCACAAACTGCTGAGCCTAGGCGATAAAAGGCACACCGCCCAAGAACTATTACAGGGCATCACGGCGCAGACTGATCTGTGGCTGGCACCGCTGAACCTGAAGCCAGGCATGGTTGTGTGTGACAACGGCCATAACCTGGTGGCAGCTCTGCAACTCGGCAGACTGACACATGTGCCATGCCTGGCCCATGTGTTAAATCTCATAGTTCAGCGTTTCCTCAAGACATACCCCAATCTGTCTGATTTGCTCACGAAGGTGCGCCGCATCTGTGCGCATTTCAGGAAGTCCAGCACAGATGCTGCCACTCTCAGGGCAGCGCAGCGCCGCCTCCAACTGCCCGCTCACCAACTGTTTTGTGACGTGCCCACGAGGTGGAATTCAACACTGACCATGTTATCCAGAGTTTACCAGCAGCGCAGAGCGATTGTAGACTGCCAGATGTCAACTTCCACCAGAACTGGTAGTCAGGTCAGTCAGCTTCCTCAAGTCTACAATCAGGAGTGGACGTGGATGTCTGATATCTGTCAGGTGCTGAGTAACTTTGAGGAGTCAACACAGATGGTCAGTGGTGATGCCGCCATCATCAGCCTCACCATCCCACTGCTTGGCCTGTTGAAAAACTCTCTGGTCAGCATGAAGTCGGAAGCTTTGCGCTCGTCACAAGAGACGGGGGAAGAAGATTCCCTTGTTGATAGCCAAAGCACCCTTAAGTCTGTTTCTCAGCGCATATCGGAGGAGGTGGAGGTGGAGGAGGATGAGGTGGAGGTGGAGGAGGATAAGAAGGAAGAGGAGGAGAATGTTGGCGAGACAGAAGAGGGGACCATTGTTCAGTCCTTCACTGTTCAGCGTGTAGGGGCAGAAGAAGAGGAGTTGGAGGAGTTGGAGGAGGAGGAAATGGACAGTCAGGCCAGTGAGGGGAGTGAATTCTTGCGCGTTGGGACTCTGGCGCATATGGCAGATTTCATGCTAAGCTGCCTATCCCGTGACCCTCGCGTTCAAAGAATTTATTCCAGCACCGATTACTGGGTATTCACTCTCCTGGACCCACGGTACAAGCAAAATCTTTCCACTCTCATCCCTGGAGAGGAAAGGCGTGTGAGAATGCATGAATACCAGCAGGCCCTGGTGCACAAGCTGAAAC
Source organism: Engystomops pustulosus (assembly GCF_040894005.1). Classification (NCBI taxonomy): domain Eukaryota; kingdom Metazoa; phylum Chordata; class Amphibia; order Anura; family Leptodactylidae; genus Engystomops; species Engystomops pustulosus. The sequence goes on along the minus strand of NC_092414.1, from coordinate 40,341,105 downwards.
AGTATTTCCCTTCTGACAGCGCTAGCGGCAGAGGGCGTACTTCTGCGGGACAAGTAGCGAGGGAGAGTAGGCGACCAGGCAGCTTGTCCAGCACTGGCAGGGGTGCGCTTTACAAGGCCTTTGCCAGTTTTATGTCACCCCAGCAAGACACTGTCACCTGTCCCCAGTCTCAGCAGAGTAGGGCTGATCTTTACAGAAAGATGGTGAGGGAGTACGTAGCTAACCATACCATCGTCCTAAATGATCACACAGCTCCCTACAACTACTGGGTTTCAAAGCTGGACATGTGGCACGAACTGGCGCTGTACGCCTTGGAGGTTCTTGCCTGCCCTGCCGCTAGCGTGTTGTCCGAGCGGGTTTTCAGTGCAGCTGGTGGCATCATCACCGATAAGCGGACACGCCTGTCGACTGACAGCGCTGACAGGCTGACGCTTATCAAGATGAATAAAGCCTGGATTTCTCCGCATTTCCATTCTCCACCAGGTGAAAGAAGCTGAACCTGAATAATGTATGCACTCCTCCTCCTCATTGTCCTCCTTCTCCTCCTCTTTGTACACTAAAGCAGAGGAAACTGGCAATTTTTTTGCCAGGGCCAACTGGCTCTGGCTATAGTACTCTATGTATTTAATTTTTCTGGAGGGCCAACTACCCTGTCCTCTGTTTTAAAAAAATTTTGGGAGTGCCACATACAGGCACTCAATCTATGTAATTTTTCTGGAGGACCAGCTACCTGCTCCTCTGGTTTGAAAACTTTTTTGGACTGCCACATACAGGCACTCAATTTATTTAATCTTTTTGGAGGACCAGCTACCTGCTCCTCTGGTTTGAAAACTTTTTTGGACTGCCACATACAGGCACTCAATCTATGTAATTTTTCTGGAGGACCAGCTACCTGCTCCTCTGGTTTGAAAACTTTTTTGGACTGCCACATACAGGCACTCAATTTATTTAATCTTTTTGGAGGACCAGCTACCTGCTCCTCTGGTTTGAAAACTTTTTTGGACTGCCACATACAGGCACTCAATCTATGTAATTTTTCTGGAGGACCAGCTACCTGCTCCTCTGGTTTGAAAACTTTTTTGGACTGCCACATACAGGCACTCAATCTATGTAATTTTTCTGGAGGACCAGCTACCTGCTCCTCTGGTTTGAAAACTTTTTTGGACTGCCACATACAGGCACTATCCAAATTACATTGTCTCCATAGCAGCCTCCACACGTCGTCTTTTTAGCTGCCTTCACACGTTGTCTCCATTGCTACCTCCACACGTCATCGCCATAGCTGCCTCCATACATGGAGTCCATATAGCTGCCTCCATACATGGTCCCCTTATCAAACGAGCTGTGTCAGGCAGAATTTAGGGTTGTTTTCATGGCTTCCACATCAAACTTGTTAACTTTGTCGCCACCCTGCTGTGTAATCCACAAAATATACTGGCAAACTTTTATCATTTACCAATATTATTTCAGCGCTTCTTGTGCATCTGTTTACATTCCCCTCACCCGCCATATCCTAAACTTATAAGAACGCTACTAGACTTGATCTTATACAAAAGGTTCTTAGAAGTGCTGTTTGGGGAGTAGCCTAGAGACAGGGGCTTGGATTGGCGAAAGCTCGCCTGGCAGCGGAGCGCCAGCTCCATCCCAAGATCCAACTAATATAGTTTTAACTGCAGCACCTTTAATCTACTACTAGTTCACTGCCTCCATACATGGTCCCCTTATCAAACGAGCTGTGTCAGGCAGAATTTTGGGTTGTTTTCATGGCTTCCTCATCAAACTTGTTAACTTTGTCGCCACCCTGCTGTGTAATCCACAAAATATACTGGCAAACATTTATCATTTACCGATATTATTTGAGCGCTTCTTGCTCACCTCCTTTGGTTCCTCTCTGCCACCCATTGGTTTTAAGCCTGAGTCCATTTGGGGTATGTTGCCAAGACACTCTCTAGCCTGCCGCTGCTGCTGCTGCCTCTGCATGCCGTCCCCTATAGTGTCAGGGTCAATTATTGGATGTTTTAGATGCTATCTAGCCTCATTCGGTCACTCTGTCATTGCCATGCTGTTGCCCATAGTTTTGGCATAATGGTGCGATTAAGCAGCCTCAGAGGCATCCATGCATGCTGCCCCTGCTGTTTCCTGTCCATTTCCGTGGTGTTTCCATCCTTTTCTGAGGTTCCCAGGTGCTTGGCCAAGCTTCCCTGTGCAGATCCTTGGTCCCCTTGAAAAATGCTCGAGTCTCCCATTGACTTCAATGGGGCTCGTTATTCGAGACGAGCACTCGAGCATCGGGAAAAGTTCGTCTCGAATAACGAGTACCCGAGCATTTCAGTGCTCGCTCATTTCTAATCTTGTCTTAAATTAAAAACTGATTGCAAGTGTAAATATCTTACATGCATTACTTTACGTAAACAATAATTCACTAGTATTGCACAATGAGAATATTTTGAATTGTTTGGATGGAGTGTAAGTGCTGTAACTTACCTTCTTGATATTGCAATCAAATATGTTGGAATAGGTCATTTGTTTGTTTTTTTTTAATGTTTTCAAATAAAGACTTAATTTATTGCATGTAATGTTTTCAAAGAATTCAGTACTCGAGAATCAATTCACATGGATGGTAATTTTATTAATACATTTCTAATTTATTTTAATTTGTTTGTCTGTAGTAACTTAATAATATATTATATTTTATTTGTTAACAAAATTATACACTTTTAAAAAAAAAAATTGAATTGGAGTGTAATCTGTAATTCTTTATTGCAAAATAAATTATTTAGTGGACTCAGTGCATAAAATTTGGGAAATAAAAATCCACAAAACATGTAAATACTTACACTCACCGGCCACTTTATTAGGTACACCATGCTAGTAATGGGTTGGACACCCTTTTGCCTTCAGAACTGCCTCAATTCTTCGTGGCATAGATTCAACAAGGTGCTGGAAACATTCCTCAGAGATTTTGGTCCATATTGACATGATGGCATCACACAGTTGCCAAAGATTTGTAGGCTGCACATCCATGATGCGAATCTACCACATCCTAAAGATGCTCTATTGGATTGAGATCTGGTGACTGTGGAGGCCATTTGAGTACAGTGAACTCATTGTTATGTTCAAGAAACCAGTCTGAGATGATTCCAGCTTTATGACATGGTGCATTATCCTGCTGAAAGTAGCCATCAGATGTTGGGTACATTGTGGTCATAAAGGGATGGACATGGTCAGCAACAATACTCAGGTAGGCTGTGGCATTGCAACGATGCTCAATTGGTACCAAGGGGCTCAAAGAGTGCCAAGAAAATATTCCCCACACCATGACACCACCACCACCAGCCTGAACTGTTGATACAAGGCAGGATGGATCCATGCTTTCATGTTGTTGACCCTACCATCCGAATGTCGCAGCAGAAATCGAGACTCATCAGACCAGGCAACGTTTTTCCAATCTTCTACTGTCCAATTTCGATGAGCTTGTGCAAATTGTAGCCTCAGTTTCCTTTTCTTAGCTGAAAGGAGTGGCACCCGGTGTGGTCTTCTGCTGCTGTAGACCATCTGCTTCAAAGTTCAACGTACTGTGCGTTCAGAGATGCTCTTCTGCCTACCTTGGTTGTAACGTGTGGCGATTTGATACTGTTGCCTTTCTATCAGCTCGAACCAGTCTGCCCATTCTCCTCTGACCTCTGGCTTCAACAAGGCATTTCCGCCCACCGAACTGCCGCTCACTGGATGTTTTTTCTTTTTCGGACCATTCTCTGTAAACCCTAGAGATGGTTGTGCGTGAAAATCCCAGTAGATAAGCAGTTTCTGAAATACTCAGACCAGCCCTTCTGGCACCAACAACCATGCCACGTTCAAAGGCACTCAAATCACCTTTCTTCCCCATACTGATGCTCGGTTTGAACTGCAGGAGATTGTCTTGACCATGTCTACATGCCTAAATGCACTGAGTTGCTGCCATGTGATTGGCAGGTGTACCTAATAAAGTGGCCGGTGAGTGTATATTGTCCTTCTAGTGTATTTGAAGCATTTGAAAATTGAATAACTTATTAATATATTTCACTAACCATTTTTTTAAAATTGCATAGAGGATATAAAGGCATGGAAAATTTTAATTTACATAGTCAAATCTGAAAACATTAACGGGGATGCAAGAGCGCACATGACATTAGCCTATATGTGTGTTGTTTGAATTTTTCTGAAATAGCCATGTATTTCTGTTCCATAAAAATGTTAAAATTACACATTTAATAATGAAGTAAGCATATAACACATTTTAAATACTGTGATTATGAGAGTTTTAAAGTTGTGATCCTAAAATTTGTAGTGCAATGAAAGTAAGCAAAAATAATCATGCTCGAAAAAATTAAAAAAAGGAGATCAAATTTTGGTTAAAAGGCACATCTCAATGCTTGTGTAATAACTGAAAATCATCAAAGTGATGCCATTATTAAACAATTTTGTTTTAGGAAACTCAATTCTTTAAAGAAACATTTTATGATAACCCCGCAAAATTTTCTTCAAAAAATTTAAAATCCTTCTAGAGCCTGTTTATCTAGACACATATAAAGATACATACACATAGTCAGTCTTTTAAATGAGGAAAAAATTTACAGTACACCAGCTAATCTATACACACAAAACAGGGACGTAACACTTTGAAATGAACACACACTCATGCACATTGAGAACAACTTAAATTGCCTAAATTAAAGCACAATACAGCTTAATCATTTATTTTTGAAAATATAACTAATAAAGTTACTACGTAAGTGGGTTGGTGAATGTACTATACTTTTAAATTTCGAAAATATTTTGCTTCTAAAGGAAGTACTACAGATCAGCTATAAAGAGAATGGTGGCAGGTGGAGCAGGCACAGGTCGTAGCAAGGGAGACTCAGTGAGGGCAAAACTGCCACTGTCATCTAGTGTTTTGACAAACAACCCCAAGTTTCTCGATTAGTTGCCAAGGTCATATAATTCCTCAAAAATGACAGCAGAGTGTCACAATCTATGGGAAATAGTCCCTTGGGACTAAAGTCTGTGGACTCCCTGGACCACCGCGGAAGATAACGATGCCAGCCGCAACCCGGCAAAGCGGGATGGACTTGCTGTGGCGGGGAGCCACCAGGTCGCTCCACGGGTGCGACTAGGCCCGCTGTGGCAGCCAAGGTAAGGACAAGGGGCAGGCAGGACCACAGGAAGGCAGGACCATGGGAAGGCAGGACCACAGCAAGGCTGGACCACAGCAAGGCAGGAACATGGGAAGGCAGTACCCCAGGAAGGCAGGACCTTGGGAAGACAGGACCTCGGGAAGACAGGACCTCGGGAAGATAGGACCTCGGGATGACAGGACCTCGGGAAGATAGGACCTCGGGATGACAGGACCTCGGGATGACAGGACCTCAGAAGGACGGCTGGCAGGACCTCGGAAGGACGGCTGGCAGGACCTCGGAAGACCACTCGGATACCGGACTGCCACGGGCTTACAGGACCCCCACAGGATTGCAGGACTGCCACAGGGTTGCAGGAATGCCACAGGATTGCTGGAATGCCACAGGAATACAGGACCGCCAGAGGATTGGAACGCAAGAATACCACAGGAACACGGGAACACCACAGGAACATGGGAACACCACAGGAACACGGAGGCGTCTAGAAATGCTCAGGAATCAGGGAGGCATCTGGAAACGCCCAGCAGAATGACCTGAAGATCCGGCAGGGCATGCTGGGAGTAGCCAGCTTATAAAGCCAAGCCGGGAATGCCAGAGCCAATAAGGAGGATGCTGGCCCTTTAAGGCTGGGAGAAGTCCGCGCAACTGCAGTCCCCCTAGTGGCGGGAGCGCGCAACTGCAGGGAAGAAGTAAGCGGCCTACACGCCGGGAGCCAGAGTACAGACCGGAGCCAGGAGAGGTAAGTGAGGGCAGGGGGAACAGGGACCGCGGCAGCAAGCACGGGTGCACCCGCGATCCGAACTGAGGATCGCTGGTGTAACCGTGACACAGAGTATTATTTTAAGTCCAAACCGCACTACCTATGCATATTTGAGCATGGCAGAACTTTCTCCCGCATATCAACAGTCTTTTTTTTAAATTTTTGTTTGTACATTGGCAATTTTGCAAACTACATAGGGTACATTAGCCCTAAGTTGTCTGAACGATCCTACCATATTCTGCAATTCTACAGTATGGCAGTAAATGGGGAGTTTCCCACCTGTTTCATTTCAATGTGCTGATAGCACATTGTAATTAAATTGTTAACACAAAGCAGCATCTGGTCTTTGGAAGACCAAAGGCTATAATGAGGACGAAACGATACTCACCATTGACGCCAGGGGGAACGACAATCCTCGGCAAGATGGCGGCGCCCATGCACCGCCATGTTATTGAAGACGCCGTCAGCTTTGCGGACAACGATCAGCGGGAAAACAACCACAATCCTTGCTACCAATGGCCGCGGGTGTAAACTGTATGCCTTTGCTGCAATAAATAGCAAAAAAAAACGCTATGGAGAGGGCTCAGCCCGTGTGCCATGTCCGCACACATGCCATGTGACGTAGTATTGTGAATATTGCAAATAATTTGTATACTGTCAGCACATGTCTAAAATATTTAGAATTGGTAATAATGGAATATCAACCAGGCACTCCAAGCTCTATACATTTTATGCTTGACATTTTTTTTTTATAGTCACGCAACTATAGGCAAAATTAGTATTAAAAAGACAGGGGTTAAAAAACTTCAACATTGTTGAAACGCACCGTTACACATCAACAAAAGGTATTTACTTTAAAGTGATGTAATATCAAAATTAGAGATGAGCGAACATACTCGTCCGAGCTTGATGCTCGTTCAAGCATTAGCGTACTCGAAACTGCTCGTTGTGATTTTTGGCAGCCAGAAACAGAGCCAATCACAAGCCAGGAGACTCTGCATTCCACCCAGCATGACGTGGTACCCTTACACGTCGATAGCAGTGGTTGGCTGGCCTGATCAGGTGACCCTGGAATACACCAGCCCCTGCCCGCGCTGCTCGGATCAATCTCTGTCTGGATGCCGCTAGGGAGAGAGCTGCTGCTGGTCAGGGAAAGCGTTAGGGTGTTCTATTAGAATAGTGTTAGGCAGGAGTGATTCTACAAGAATCCAACAGCCCTTCTTAGGGCTACAATAACGTTATATATTTACTTTTTTTTGGTTTGCTTGTGGCTGGGCTTGCTGCCACTAGTAGTGCAGCTAGTACCATATTGTGAGGAATTTGCAGGGAGACTTGCGACCGTTGTGTTTAGCTCTTAGTGACACACATATCCTCGTCAAACACCGAAGTGGGACATTTTATTAGGGGTTTGATTTGAATTAGGCAGAGTCTGCTGATTCATTTTTTTTTTTACGTTTATTTACTTTTATAACTCAAAGTAATCTGGCAAAGCAGTGTGCTTTCAGTGTGGGCTAGAAAATAGCCATAGGAGAACCCCAACAGCTTACTTAGGCTTACAATAGCGTTATATTTTACTTTTTTTTGGTTTGCTTGTGGCTGGGCTTGCTGCCACTAGTAGTGCAGCTAGTACCATATTGTGAGTAATTTGCAGGGAGACTTGCGACCATTGTGTTTAGCTCTTAGTGACACACATATTCACCTCAAACACCGAAGTGGGACAATTTATTAGGGGTTTGATTTGAATAAGGCACAGTCTGCTGATTTTTTTTTTTTTTAACGTTTATTTACTTTTATAACTCAAAGTCATCAGGCACAGCACAAAATCCAGTTGTGTGCTGTCAGTGCAGGTTAGAAACTAGCCATAGCAATAGGATAGCATTGTTTTGTTTAAAAAAAACAAAACAAAAAAAACAAAAAAAAAACCCAAAAAATTTAAAGTTTACACTTTAATTTTGAAAATGTTTAACCCGAGGGCTAGGGGTAGAGGACGAGGCCGTGGACGTGGGCGTCCAACTACTGCAGGATTCAGAGGCCATGGTCCTGGGCGGGGTGAGACACCACCTGCTGATGAGGGAGCAGGGGAACGCCGCAGAGCTACACTCCCTAGGTCTCAAGTTACTGGGACTCGTGGTAGAGCACTGTTGAGGCCAGAACAGTGCAAAGAGGTGATGTCGTGGATTGTGGACAATGCTTCTAGCCATTTGTCCACCAGTCAGTCTTCTACGCAGTCCACCCATGTCACCGAAATCAGCACTCCTCCGGCTCCTCCACCTCAGCCTCCTTCCCCCCAGTCTGCCCCCTCCCAGCAAAATTTGGCATTTGAACCGTCATACTCTGAGGAACTGTTTTCTGGACCCTTCCCACAGTCACAAACCCCTTGTCCGGTTGCTGCTGAGCTATTTTCCGATGCCCAGGTTTTCCACCGGTCGCAGTCTGTGGGTGATTATGACATTATTCACGTACTGGAAGAAGAGTTTAAAGAGGTGTTGGACAATGAGGAGACACGGTTGTCAGACAGTGGTGAAGTTGTTGTCAGGGCAGGAAGTCCGATGGGGGAGCAGACTGAGGGATCGGAGGATGATGAGGTGACAGACCCAAGCTGGGTTGATAGGCTGGGTGAACACAGTGCTTCTGATAAGGAGGCGAGTCCTATACCAGAACAGGTTGGAAGAGGCAGGAGCCCGGCCCTAACACCTCCCGTGCAAAAACCCCATCTTCGCCTCCACAATCCTCCACCGCGTCCACCAGCGTTCAGCTCTCCATACCCCAGACGCTGGAGCGCAAAAGGATGTATAGTGCAACCCACCCACACGCCCAAGCCCTCAACGTCCACATCTCCAAACTGCTTAGCCTGGAGATGCTGCCCTATAGGCTGGTAGAGACCGAGGCCTTTCGAAACCTCAAGGCGGCGGCCGCCCCTCGGTGTTCGGTCCCCAGCCACCACTACTTTTCCCGATGTGCCGTCCTAGCCCTGCACAAGCACGTGTCAGACAACATCATCCGTGCCCTGACCAACACCGTTTCTGACAAGGTCCACCTAACCACAGACACGTGGACGAGTGCTGCCGGGCAGGGCCACTATATATTGCTGACGGCACATTGGGTTAACTTGGTGGAGGCTGGGACCGAGTCTGACCCTGGGGCTGGTCATATACTGCCGACGCCGAGGATTGCGGGGCCTACCTCGGTCCAGGTCTCAAAGGCCTACTATGCCTCCTCCCACCCCTCCTCCACCTCCTCCTCTGAATTACCATCCGTGGGCATGGCGCCATCAGTCGGTAGCTCTAGGCACAGCAGCAGTGCCATCGCTAAGCGACAGCAGGCGGTGCTCAAACTGCTGAGCCTAGGCGATAAAAGGCACACAGCCCAAGAGCTATTACAGGGCATCACGGCGCAGACCAATCTGTGGCTGGCACCGCTGAACCTGAAGCCAGGCATGGTTGTGTGTGACAATGGCCGTAACCTGGTGGCGGCCCTGCAACTCGGCAGACTGACTCATGTGCCATGTGAAAATTTATATTTGCCATTATTTACAGTTGCAATGTCTTGTCCCATTGGTTTGTAACTGCGCTATGCCTATGGCCTGCTGATTCCTCCTCTCTTCCATTACCATTTCTGAACCAGAAAGACTGAAATAAGTCTAAGGCCCCATGCACACGACTGTATGCAATTTTTAGTCCAGTTTTTATGGCCTTAATATGGCTGTAAAATGGTTCTGTTTCCTGTTTTAACCCTTATGTCACTGTAAGTGAACCGCTTTCTTTAAAAACAGTGGGCTGGCAAATGATGTTTCTAGCTTGGCCCAACACCAAATAGTGTCCCTTGACCGTCCTTGCGTCCATTTTATCTTTTCTTAGCGTGGTTAGAACCCATTGCTGCTTCTTGCTGTGGATTTTGATTTTTATTTGCTCTTGCAATGGCTTACGATCCTGTTAACAATAACTGCTCCTGCAGTATATATGTTCATAAACTTTTGCATAAACCCCTGCCAAAAACTTCCTCCCACAAGTGTAGGTCAACTGGGAAACCCCAGTGAAAAATGGCATGTATACGATGAACAACAGACTGCCAATGCACTGTATACATAACACATTTTTCTTTCAGTCCATAGACATTTATGGGGACTACATGCTGTAAAAACTTTAAAAAATAGGACATGTTTTACCTAATTTTTACCTTGCTGCCTCAAGGTACAGTGAGGAACACGGCAATCACATAGTTCGCCATCTATCCCATTAAAGTTGAAGGGGACATTTTAAGGATATATAAAAAATGTGGCAGACAGAAGGGTGAGATTGTGATGTAAGACATGTATATTGTTGTAGGAAGGAATAGAATGATCAATGCTTGAAAACAAACTTTGTTATTGGTGCTGATATTGTATACCAAGCTGGCAAATAGGGAGAATGTAATACTTGGGTTATGAGGAGCTGGCTGATGTTTATAGAGGGAATATAGACCTGATAGAGGTAATAATTATAATGTGTTGAAAGATGATGGTATGTATTTGAGAGGAGGGGTAAACTTGTTGGAGCTCATGGAGGGATTTGGTTAAATGGTGGATAATGAACTTAATGGTTTGAGAACTAATGGGAATGTTTGAGGTGCCCAAATTTAACAAAGCATATAGCTATGTGTGTGAATATAGCAGATCTGCCTGTGTAAATGTAGCAGAACTATTGTAGAGATGTGTGCGTGTCGGCCAGGGAATTTTCAATTGGTTTCAAATATATTTTTCCTTGTTTTTTGATGGCCAAATCTTGGGCGCGTCTTAAAGTGTAACCATCGTTCTGAGCAAAAATAAAAACAAAAAAACACAAAAACCCTAATTCTGCTCCAGGTGTCCATAAAAATTATTCCTCATACTATTTTCACTCTCAATCCCCATTTAGTACCTAAAGTCAGCTAGATGGAGTGGAGGAACCTGCCTCCTGTGACATCATCGCAAGCACGTGCTGCTGACCAATGAAACCATAGCTTACCAATATTAGGCACACCCACAAGTGTGGAGCTTGTAGCTAAAAAAAAAAAAAAAAAAAGACAGCAACCAATCTATTTAGCAAAAGCTGTTTGTTTGATGCACGCAGCCCAGGGTCCTAGTGTGCAGGATCCATAGTCCAAGACAAAAAGGGTAGAGAAGGCCACAGCATCCAATATGATGATTATTCACACAGGCATAGAAAACAGTGCAACGTTTTGATTCACAATGACAATGTGAAGCATGCTTGACAAAGATTCATTGTGAATTGAAACGTTGCACTTTTTTCTATGCCTGTGTGAATAATCATCATATTGGATGCTGTGGCCTTCTCTCCCCTTTTTGAGCTTGTAGCTAAGAGGCTCAATTATATAAATAAAAAAAGTGAAAATGTGGAGGTTTATTCAATGACAGAGCAAAGTTTTGGTATTTTGGGGTTTGGGGGTAACTTAACTTGGGTGACTTTTGTGGTGCTGAGCCCCAAAGCAATAACGTAGGAGTTTGTAGCAATCCAAATGAAACAGCTTTATTCAGCTTTAAAACTATTACAGGAACAAAAAAAAACAAACAAATAACATTGCCTCTACTTAGGGCACTTACTCACTTCTTGAACCCTAGCTACATTCTAGGTTCAAGGAACACTGCTGGGGATCCTCCTCAGCGCTCTGGTGAGCTCAAACAAAACAATGTCCTTACTGGATTCCAATCCTCTTGGGACAGACCATCTGTCTGTCTCCAACTGGTCCCAAGTCCTCCTGCTGACTGCAGGACACACAGCACTGGCTTGCAGTGAGCTCTCCCTCTGGAGTTGGCCAAGGATGGGAGTGGTCAAGGTCCTTTTCAACCCTGGTTGTGGGTCGCTTTCCAGCGCCCTCTAGGTTCACACTCTTACAGTATTCTAACTTTTGTAACTAGAAAAGAGTGTAAAACTGAAACACCCCTCCTCTCCATCCATCATACCTTCTATATTCTGTATCTCTCTATCTATGGGATGGGACACATGGAGGGTCAGCTTAAGTTTGTACTAATAGAACATGTACCGCCCCTAAGCTGAAGAGGTTATTGACAGAAATTATGGAAGAGCAAAGAATCAGTTAAATACTTTGAATTAAGTATTAATTATTGAATTATTTAAATGTTGAATTTAACTTGGGAAGTATTCTATAAAAAATTTACCGTCTACTTGTGATACTTTTATTTGTCCTTCTCCAATAAAGTTCTCTCCATGTAATATATGATAATGATACTTCATATGATTTTAATTCATTTTGTTGATGTTTCTTTCAGATCATATACTCAACAAAACATAGAAACAACCTTACAAAAAATGAGATACAGGACATCAAGCCACAATATAAAAATAAAAAGCTAGATTTTATTGGAATTAGCTAAACATTATACATATATAATAAAAAGTAACAACAGGGATCACTACATGATAAGTGGTATTGGGCAGCTTGCTGGAGATCAATCTGTTTCTCTTCTGTTAACCATGGTTATTTCTAAAGAAACACATGCAGTCATCATTGCACTGCACAAAACTGTCCAAGAGTAACAAGTAAGAATATCACAGATAGAAAGATTGCACCTCAGTCAACAATCTATCGCATCATCAAGGAATTAAAGGAGAGAGGTTCCATTGTTGCCAAAAAAGCTCCAGGGCGCCCAAGAAGGACCAACAAGCGTCAGGACCATCACTTAAAAGTGTTTCAAATTTGGGACCGGGCAACCAGCAGTGCAGAGTTTGCTCAGGAATGGCAGCAGGCAGGTGTGAGTGCATCTGCACGCACTATGAGGCGGAGACTCTCCGAGCAAGGCCTGGTGTCAAGGAGGGCAGCAAAGAAGCCACATCTCTCCAGAAAAAACATCAGGGACAGACTGATATTCTGCAAAAGGTACAGGGAGTGGACTGCTGAGGACTGGGGTAAAGTAATTTTCTCTGATGAATCCCCTTTCTGATTGTTTGGAACATCTGGAAAACAGCTTGTTTGGAGAAGACAAGGTGAGCGATACCACCAATCTTGTCTCATGCTAACTTTAAAGCATCCTACAACCATTCATGTGTGGGGTTGCTTCTTAGCCTAGGGAATTGGCTCTCTCACAGTCTTGCCTAAAAACACATCCATGAATTAAGAATGGTACCAGAAGAGCAAATTCTCCCAACCGTCCAAGAGCAGTTTGGTGCCTTTTCCAGCATGATGGAGCACCTTGCCATAAAGCAAAGGTAATAACTAAATAACTAAACATAGAGATTTTGGGTCCATGGCCTGGAAACTCCCCAGATCTTAATCCCATTGAGAACTTGTGGTTAATCATCAAGAGATTGGTGGACAATCAAAAACAACAAATTGTGACAAAATGCAAGCACTGATTGTGCAAGAATGGACTGTGTTCAGTCAGGATTTGGTCCAGAAGTTGATTGAATGCATGCGAGGGAGAATTGCAGAGGTCTTGAAGAAGAGTCAACACTGCAAATATTGACTTGCTGCATTAACTCATTGGGGCAGATTTACTTACCTGGTCCATTCACGATCCAGTGGCGCGTTCTCTGCGGTGGATTCGGGGCCGGCCGGGATTCACTAAGATAGTTTCTCCGACGTCCACCAGGTGGCGCTGCTGTGCTGAAGTCCGACGAGGCCCGCCGGAATGCACTGAAGTTCACCGGCCTATTCCTGGTGAAAGTAAGCACGAGTCCCGCGACACTTTTTTTTTTTTTTAAATGCGGCGGTTTTTCAGAATCTGTCGAGTTTTTGTTCGGCCACGGCCCCTTAGTAAATGACCTCCATTCTGTCAATAAAAGCTTTTGTTACTCATAATATGATTGCACTTATATTTCTGTATGTGATAAAAACATCTGACAAACACACATAAAAACTAGAGGGCAACAGATCAAGTGAAAATATAATATTTGAGTCATTCTCAAAACTTTTGGCCAAGACTGTACACCTTGACAAAAATCACGTCTCGGGGCTGATGCTGGGCAGTGAGCATGACCTGTGTTTACACTGAGGTAATTTGTTTTTGCATCTAACTTTATCTGAAGCAATTGCACTTTATTGTCTATGGATTGTTAGCCACAATGGATGCTAACCATACCTTTATATCTTTCTATTTGCAAATATACCAAATATTCAAGTTGCAAAGTACCACTTGTACCACTTGCATGTACTCATCCTTGTTGTTAGCTTTTATGAATTTATGATATATGTATAATTTTTAACTAATTCCATTAAAATCTAGCTTTTTATTTTTATATTGTGGTGTGATCTCCTGTCTCACAAACAACCTTACCAAAAATGTAAGTTGAGGAGCCACTTGTTGCTAAATATGTAGAGCCGTGGTTTGCACTTTGAAGTGTAATACCTTTAATATTATATTCAACAGTCATTTGATTTGTGGTTTGGTCTAAGAAAATAGAAACATTTGATCCCAGTGGATCGACGTTTCACCCTATGGATCCACATATCTTCTTTTAATTTTTCATATACATATTTAGTATATTATTTTATTATTTTTGTTGATACGTATCTGTGATAGCTGTTTAACAATATATAATGTAGCAACTATTCTTTTGTTCTGTCTATACGGGCGGTCCCCTACTTAAGAACACCTGACTTATAGACGACCCCTAGTTACAAACGGACCTCTGGATGAGGTAATTTACTGTACTTTAGTCCTAGGCTACAATAAACAGCTGTAACAGTTATCATTGCGTTTACGCTGTGTTAAATTGCAAACCAGTTGTGAAAGCAGATGCGGTGTTACCGCAAAAGCGGTCTAAGCATAAAATGCGATGTATAAATGCCTACATTGAATTTATGCAAACACATGATTTACATGGTGTTTGCTCTAACATCGCATTTACATTTGCCTTACATTTGCATGTACATTACATTTGCTTTGACATGGCGCTTGTGTGGTGTTTTGCTGACGGTTACGTGGTGGTTGTGAAGTATTTACATTGCATTTACATTTAACTCCTTAAGGATGCAGCCTGTTTGTATGATCAGGTTCAGTCCTTCTTTTAAAAAATTGACCAGTGCATTGTAAACTCTCTCTATATGCGGACAATCTAATGTTATACATCACATCCCCTAAAACATCTCTCCCTGCAATATTAAAAGAATTTAGATCATATG
The DNA here is from genome assembly GCF_040894005.1 of Engystomops pustulosus. Taxonomy (NCBI): domain Eukaryota; kingdom Metazoa; phylum Chordata; class Amphibia; order Anura; family Leptodactylidae; genus Engystomops; species Engystomops pustulosus. The sequence goes on along the minus strand of NC_092414.1, from coordinate 40,326,054 downwards.
GAGAAGTGAGTAATATTAAAATTGACACACACACAAATCCAAACTCTTCAATGTCTCACTCCCCCAAATTGAACAAGCATGGCCACAGGCTACCTTCCCATTTAAGTGGGCATCTGAGTCCATAAGTTATCTCGGCACCCATATCCCCACTAACACAGCCTCACTCTTTAACCTTAACTATAAACCAATGCTTCGGACAATCGAGGCAGATCTGGCAATATGGGCGCAACTCCCTATATCATGGTTTGGGAGGATTAACGTTATTAAAATGGATGTGCTCCCCGCCTTCTATATTTCTTCCAAACTATCCCTATCCCCCTCCCTAGGTCGTTCTTTAATAGACTGCGACACATGACTCAAAACTTTGTCAGGCATGGATCCCAACCACGCATTAGACATGCAACCTTAACGCTTTATAAACTTGATGGCGGAACAGGGCTCCCTGACTTTTTCAGTTACTATAAAGCAACAATTGCTACATATGTGCTGGACATCTTTCACAATCGCTCCTCGAAGCTCTGGGTGGAGATGGAACTGGACCATAATCCCACACAAGCGCTGGGATCATTCTGGTGGTCCACACAACCCATTAACTTAAATCTCACACCACTTTTAAAACTTCTTTTAACCTAGAGGCATAAATTCGCATGCACATCGGGATTTATAAAGGTCCCGGGCCCACTAACCACACTTCTGGGCAACCCAGCAATAGAGGGACTCTACACACTGCCATGCACAACCCCCCCCCCCCCCCACCTACCTAGACTGAAGGACATCGTAACAGACACGGGAATTCAACCCCAGAAAGAGGTAACAACACTACTTGGCGTCCCTCCTAACAGATGGCTTCTATACTTTCAATTACGCAACTACGTTGCCTCACTGGAGAAGGTGAAACATATTTTGTCCAACTCTTCATTTGAAAATCTTTGCCTTTCTTCCTCTACGCCACCTCATGCGATCTCCTTGATCTATTCTTTGCTGACACGGGTGGACCTGGCGGATGCCCGGCCCAGATGTTTGGGTGCCTGGGAGGGGGAACTTAACAAATCATTCACCCCTGCACAGTGGCAGAAGGCACTAATCTTGACACATAAGTCGTCAATCTCGTGTCGTATGCAGGAGCTGAATTACAAGATCCTGACACAATGGTACAGGACCCCAGCAAGGCTACATAAAATGTTCCCCTCTGTGCCGGACACATGCTGGCGCTATGGCAAGAACACAGGCTCTATGCTTCACATATGGTGGAAGTGTAGACCCCTACAGGATCTCTGGCGAGCTATCTTCGACCTCTTCAACAATGTCCACGTGGGGAAAGATTACACCATCCCCAGAGTTGGCGCTTCTATCCATGTTCTCTGGAACTATTGCAAAATACAAAAAAAGTCCATTGCGTCACTTCTTAATCGGTATGCGACACATTATCCCCAGATTATGGAGATCAACTGAGGCGCCTACCAGATTGCAATGGATAGAGGCAATAGACTTGATCATGCGCATGGAAGAACTAAAGGCAAGCGTTTACATTTAACTCCTTAAGGATGCAGCCTGTTTGTATGATCAGGTTCAGTCCTTCTTTTAAAAATTTTACCAGTGCATTGTAAACTCTCTCTATATGCGGACGATCTAATGTTATACATCACATCCCCTAAAACATCTCTCCCTGCAATATTAAAAGAATTTAGATCATATGGAGAAGTGAGTAATATTAAAATTGACACACACACAAATCCAAACTCTTCAATGTCTCACTCCCCCAAATTGAACAAGCATGGCCACAGGCTACCTTCCCATTTAAGTGGGCATCTGAGTCCATAAGTTATCTCGGCACCCATATCCCCACTAACACAGCCTCACTCTTTAACCTTAACTATAAACCAATGCTTCGGACAATCGAGGCAGATCTGGCAATATGGGCGCAACTCCCTATATCATGGTTTGGGAGGATTAACGTTATTAAAATGGATGTGCTCCCCGCCTTCTATATTTCTTCCAAACTATCCCTATCCCCCTCCCTAGGTCGTTCTTTAATAGACTGCGACACATGACTCAAAACTTTGTCAGGCATGGATCCCAACCACGCATTAGACATGCAACCTTAACGCTTTATAAACTTGATGGCGGAACAGGGCTCCCTGACTTTTTCAGTTACTATAAAGCAACAATTGCTACATATGTGCTGGACATCTTTCACAATCGCTCCTCGAAGCTCTGGGTGGAGATGGAACTGGACCATAATCCCACACAAGCGCTGGGATCATTCTGGTGGTCCACACAACCCATTAACTTAAATCTCACACCACTTTTAAAACTTCTTTTAACCTAGAGGCATAAATTCGCATGCACATCGGGATTTATAAAGGTCCCGGGCCCACTAACCACACTTCTGGGCAACCCAGCAATAGAGGGACTCTACACACTGCCATGCACAACCCCCCCCCCCCCCCACCTACCTAGACTGAAGGACATCGTAACAGACACGGGAATTCAACCCCAGAAAGAGGTAACAACACTACTTGGCGTCCCTCCTAACAGATGGCTTCTATACTTTCAATTACGCAACTACGTTGCCTCACTGGAGAAGGTGAAACATATTTTGTCCAACTCTTCATTTGAAAATCTTTGCCTTTCTTCCTCTACGCCACCTCATGCGATCTCCTTGATCTATTCTTTGCTGACACGGGTGGACCTGGCGGATGCCCGGCCCAGATGTTTGGGTGCCTGGGAGGGGGAACTTAACAAATCATTCACCCCTGCACAGTGGCAGAAGGCACTAATCTTGACACATAAGTCGTCAATCTCGTGTCGTATGCAGGAGCTGAATTACAAGATCCTGACACAATGGTACAGGACCCCAGCAAGGCTACATAAAATGTTCCCCTCTGTGCCGGACACATGCTGGCGCTATGGCAAGAACACAGGCTCTATGCTTCACATATGGTGGAAGTGTAGACCCCTACAGGATCTCTGGCGAGCTATCTTCGACCTCTTCAACAATGTCCAGGTGGGGAAACATTACACCATCCCCAGAGTTGGCGCTTCTATCCATGTTCTCTGGAACTATTGCAAAATACAAAAAAAGTCCATTGCGTCACTTCTTAATCGGTATGCGACACATTATCCCCAGATTATGGAGATCAACTGAGGCGCCTACCAGATTGCAATGGATAGAGGCAATAGACTTGATCATGCGCATGGAAGAACTAAAGGCAAGCGATGAGGGCAAATATGATCAATTCTTTAACACATGGTCCTCCTGGATTAATCACCAATCTACGTGAATGGATGGCCGCTGGCGGTGACCTTCATGTACCTTGAGTGAATTGAAAAATATCTGTATTCTGTCTTGTCTCTTACTTGTTAATTACTTCCATGTTTCTCATTTACCCTTCATAAGTTGATTTGTTGTTTTATTATAAGCTCGTGTAGGGGTTCAGCTCAAATGTGGGGGTCGGCAATGACAAAGCTCTCATGGAGAGCAGGATTAAAGTTGAAACTGTGCATTTATTCCAGCAAAAACAGCAGTAACAAACAAAACATCAAATAAAATCCTTGCCTGTCCGGCTCTAACTAAACACTTGGTGGCCCTCACTAGCCACTGGAGGGCTTCTCCATGCCAGCATGAAACATACGTTCAGTAACCCTGTGTCACTCACATTTGGCTCTCACACAGTCCAGCTTCTGTGTCTCCAGGTAGAGAGCGACTGGCTGCTCCACACCCTTCTTTAAGGGATTGCACACCTGGTGCATTGTTAGACACATAGGGGGTCATTTATTAAGGGCCCGATTCGCGTTTTCCCGACGTGTTACCCGAATATTTCCGTTTTGCGCCGCTTGTACTTAAATTGCCCCGGGATTTTGGCGCACGCGATCGGATTGTGGCGCATCGGCGCTGGCATGCGCGCGACGGAAATCGGGGGGCGTGGCCGAACGAAAACCCGACGTATTCGGAAAAACCGCCGCATTTAAAAACCGAAAATGTGTCGCATAAGGACCGCTTACCTTCACCTGGTCCAGCTCGGTGCATTCCGGCGCGATGAGTTTACTTTCAGCGCAGCAGCGCCACCTGGTGGACGGCGGAAGAACTACCTTATTAAATCCCGGCCGGACCCGAATCCAGAGCGGAGAAGCCGCCGCTGGAACGCGAATGGACCGGGTAAGTAAATTTGCCCCATTGTAGTGTGGAAGCTTTAGTCTGGAGCAGTGATCACACTTGTCTCCAATCCTGCAATTAGAGTCCTCTACCAGGTCTTCCAAGAGACCAACACATGGAAAACAGCTTCCAGTTTTACCCAATTCACATTGTGGTTGCTGTAATACACATGAACACTCATTTTCTCTCCAATTCAATAGTGACTTTGTCACATATCCCCCCTTTGATCACAACCATAGGTGGGATCACTTTACTACAACCCCCATGGTCATATTTTCCAAATTTTAAATGGACATCTTTCTTTTGTAATGTGCTCACCCCCTTGTAATAAGGTTTCTTGCGTGGAATGTCGTCCATGTATAATGTTGCCTGGATAAAGCAGTTCTCAGGCTCCAAATCTTGCACATACAGGTATTTTATGGGCAAACAGTTTTTAGAATCAGTCACCACACTTCAAACTTCCAAAAGCAACTTTGGACATATCGACTTGCAATATGGACTGTGTAGTTGGTACCACATTAAACGCACAGGACACATGCGCACACTCCACATGTTCCTCATGTATCTTAGATTCATGGTCTGAGGACAATACAATCAGCCCAACATCTTCTGAAGTATTGGTTTCAAACTGCATGCAAGTGTTCTGATCACCACTCATCAGTTGTGTATGAGAACAGCCAGTGTCCATGAGCGACATACATGCATCACCAATATCCTCTGTACTGTAATCCTTACAATTACCAGCATTTATAGACAACTGAAAATCAAGAGAAGTTATTGTAGTAGACACCACATTCACAGGAATGTAACCACTTCCATTCACTACACTTCCCTCCACATTGGAAACCAAGGAATCTGCCTCTGTCACATCACCTGAATGTTCCATAAGCTCAGCAAAGAACACTTTCCCATTACAATTCTCAGGCACACTCAGTTTGTGGATCTCACTCAAGGTAGAGATCCTTTCTACAAAGCTGTCAGGACCCTCATCCTGCTCTGCAGCATAACTCACAGAACCAGGGCTGAAATCCAAATCCATGGCTCCCTTCATCCCTTTGACACGATCAAGCGCTACACAGCAGTCACTTTCTCTTTCATTATAACTGCCTGCAGGGGGCACAACTTCTAGGGGTGAGATCTTGTCCTCTTGCACACAATTTTTATTTTCATCACAATCACGCCTGCCTGTGTCGTACTCCATCACATCAGTAACAACGATGACTTCTAGGGAAGTTATTCCATATTTATCTGGTTCAGTACTGGGCGTTTCATCACTGACAGGTGCCATAGCCACTACAAGAGCACCTACCTCACTGACAGGTGCCATATCCACTACAAGTGCACCCACCTCACTGAGAGGTGCCATAGCCACCACAAGTGCACCTACCTCACCGAGAGGTGCCATAGCCACCACAAGTGCTCCCTCCTTACTAACACTTCCAACTGGAAACGCACCTTCATCACTTATGGCTTCATTCACACCATTTTGCTTCTCTGAACGCACTGACAGATCCCTGCCGCTTGATTTACTCAGTTCAGTCAAACCTGAGCCCAGAACACAATCAGTCATCTCCACACAGCACTCAGCGTCACCTCCATCACCTGCACACGTGTTATGTGAGAGGAGTATTACATGGTCAGTACAAATCTCCCCACCATTATGTACCTCCCTGTCTTGTGTGGTCACATTGGAAAACACATTTACCACTACATTTTCTTCCCCCACAGAAATGTCCATCTTATCATAGTTCCCTGTCAGTGTAGGAGAGAATTGGTGGCTATTAGCAAACACGTTATTAGTGCTTAATACTGGCATAGTCATAACATTTTCTGTGCTAGCATTGGTAACAACATTGACATCATGTAATGGTACACTTTCCTCACACAGGGAATTTTCACCATCACCAGCCACAACCTCTGGGGCGCCCTTGAGCACTTAGAATTGTTGAGCACGGAGGTGTCTATGTCATTTTCTGTCTCCACCACCTCTAGAGCACCTACCACCACGGCGGCAGACTCTGCACTGAGAGGTTGCAGGTGTACACCAGCATAGCTCCCAACCGTCCTGATTTTGCCGGAAAAGTCCCGTTTTTCTTACCTCTGCCCCGTGTCACGGGCAGCTATGAGATTGTCACGGATTTTCCCCCCAGGTCCCGCATGTCCCGGCGCTGTGTCCGCATAGTAAATACTTTGAAAGCCAGAACCCATAGTACAGAATGGCTTCTACAGACATCGGGCAGGGAATCCTTTTCAGAGAAGTGTCGGCTTAGCGGAGAGCAGGGACCATGTCATCAGCTTCAGATCAGCATCTGTCCATATATGGTCTCCTAGGGATTCCCCAGATACAAGCTCGTTATTTAATTAAGTTAAATAAAGTTTTATCCAGACTGAGATTCGAACCTGGGACCCTCTGCACTGTAGACAGGAGCCTTAACTAACTGAGATATAAGCCCAGTGATACAGAGCTGAGGATTTCTGGTAACTAAGAAGTGTTATCTGCCACTGTTACACTGTGACACAGACTTAATGCACTGATAGAGAGGGATCTTCTCAGAGAATATTATTGTAATTATTGAGAATATTATTATTATTATAAATTTCATTATTTTTATTATTATGGAGACGATTATTAATAATAGTAAAAATATTAATAATCATCTCCATAATAATAATAATAATAATAATAATAATCTCCATAATAATAATAATAGTCGCAATAATTACAATCATCTCTGAGAAGATCCCTCTCTATATACCAAGGCATTAAATCTGTGTCACAGTGTAACAGTAGTCATAGTTCTTAGTTACCAAAATTCTAATCCTTGATCATCACAGAGGTTATAGCTCAGTTGGTTGGGGCACTGTGACATTATTGAACATGGACACTGCAGGTTCTAGGTTCAAATCCCATAAAGGATAATTTTTTTTTTTTTTTAGATGATTTTTATTATTATAATATGGCTAAAATTTGGGGCGTGGCCAGGGAGTGATTGGGGGTGTGGCTTAGGGGGATCGCCGCTGCGTGTGCAGGTATGCACCGGAGGCACACGGGTTGACATTATCACATATCATCAAAAACCACCAAAAAGACAAAAAGGAGGATACGCACAGTGGACTAGAGTAATATCAAACAACTTTATTAGAACAGACATATTATCACATATCATGTCATTACACACATTTTTATCATCAGGTAAAGACTCTATGGGTACAGGTCCTTTTTGAGAGATCATAGCATTTTCTGAGGAATTTGTCTCCTGGGGATAAACATCAGGGTTAGCAAGGACATCAATTTTCCTCAGAATTTCCCCACAGAACTTGAAATCTCAGATTTAATAAGTTCATGTTCCACTGTTCCAGACTCAGTCTAAAGTCACAGTCTTGTGGGTCTCATGAACAACTTCCAGTATTAGTTCTGGCCTGATTTTGGAAATATTTTGGTCTGGAACCAAACAAACCCTTAATGGGATTCCACCCACAGTACATTCAAATGTCTTCCTTGGAAGTTGCACCTGTTGTGTCATCACAGGTCCAGGAGTTTGGTTCCCTCTGACCACATCGAGCTTCTGATCAGAACCAACAGATGGTTTAACAATTAAGGGACAGTCAATGGAAACGTGCCCAAGCCTCTGGAAACATGCACACTTCACCAGACCTTTGGTTAGTCCATAATTATGTACCTCTGGCTTTCCCAAGCCCACTGTAACATTATTTTTCACAGTGTTCACACTCCTCCCAGCTCCCTTAAAGCCCCAAACAGTCTTACCAGGAACTACCTGGATATTTCACTTTACATGGGGTTTGGGATCGGTGCTGGGTTTTATGTAGCAATTCCTCTGTTGCAGAAAAATCAATCCCATGTGTCCATGCGTTTTTGAGGTTGGTTGCTTGTAGCAACATTATTACTCCTCCTATATGGCACCTCCAACAAAACACTGGGCCTCTTAGGAACGGGACATCGTTTCATGCAGTGATCCACCTGCAGAAATCCCCAACACGGCTCCTGTTGGTTGCCCATAACAACAGTACTCTTACTCCCTGCATCTGGACCTTTAGACGTCACAGCCATTTTTATTGCAGCCGGTGTGGAACGCTGGACAAACCAGTATGGGACCCCTCAGTAGTCAACACTTGCGGTGCTGCCACAATGCCACTAAACTTTTCCATCATCAGCTGGAACTTGGCTCGGGACTCTTCCTGCTGCTGGAGGAACCTCTCCCTCTGTTGCTGGAGCATGGCCTGCTGCTGGCAGGACCTCTCCTCCTGTTGCTGGGGCATGGCCTGCTGCTGGCAGGACCTCTCCTCCGGTTGCTGGAGCATGGCCTGCTGCTGGCAGGACCTCTCCTCCTGTTGCTGGAGCATGGCCTGCTGCTGGCAGGACCTCTCCTCCTGTTGCTGGAGCATGGCCTGCTGCTTTCACACAGGACATAATCTTCTGGCCCTTTAAATTTCCGCAATGTTAAAGTTCATCCGCAGCTTTTGTTATGCCGTTGCCACTAGCAACCTGCCCATTGCATCCTCAACCAATTGTACGGGTTCAGCTCAAATGTGGGGGTCGGCAATGACAAAGCTCTCATGGAGAGCAGGATTAAAGTTGAAACTGTGCATTTATTCCAGCAAAAACAGCAGTAAAAAACAAAACATCAAATAAAATCCTTGCCTGTCCGGCTCTAACTAAACACTTGGCGGCCCTCACTAGCCACTGGAGGGCTTCTCCCTGCCAGCATGAAACATACGTTCAGTAACCCTGTGTCACTCACGTGTGGTTCTAACACAGTCCAGCTTCTGTATCTCCAGGTAGAGAGCGACTTCTGGCTGCTCCACACCCTTCTTTAAGGGATTGCACACCTGGTGCATTGTTAGACCAACCAAGGAAGGGAAGGGATTGGATGAGGAAGGGATTTAGGGGAAACAATCCTATATAGCATAACAATCAATGTTATTTAGGTATAAAAAGGCATCTAGACCCTTCTTGAAGACTATTCCACATATTGACAGTTCTCATAGTAAAAAAGCCCTGTCGCCTCCGGTGATTAAACCTTGGTTTCACCAAATGGAGACAGTGCCCCCTCGTCTTTTGATTTGATTTAATCTGGAGCAACTTACCACCATATTTTTTGTATGGACCATTCATATATTTATATAAATTAATCATGTCCCCTCGTAGTCGTCTCTTTTCCAGACTAAATAAATCTAGTTGTTTTAATCTTTCCTCATAACTAAGACCCTCCATACCCCTTATCAGTTTTGTGGCTCTACGTTGAACCCTCTCCAGCTCCAGGGCATCCTTTTTATGGATCGGTGCCCAGAACTGGACAGCATATTCCAGGTGTGGCCGAACCAGTGCCTTGTATAGTGGTAATATTACATCCCTATCACGAGAGTTCATACCACTTTTGATACATGACATGATCCTACTAGCTTTAGAGGCAGCTGATTGACATTGCATGCTGTTATTCAATTTATGATCTACTAGTACCCCCAGGTCCTTCTCAACAAGGGACTCTCCCAGATTTACTCCCCCAAGGACATATTTTGCCTTTGGATTATTGGCCCCCAGGTGCATAACATTACATTTATCCACATTAAACCTCATTTGCCAAGTGGATGACCAAACATTCAGTTTGTCCAAGTCACCCTGCAGCCTATGAACATCCTCCATAGACTGTATTACACTACACAGTTTGGTGTCTTCTGCAAAAATAGACACAGTGCTATTAATTCCTACCTCTATATCATTAATAAATATATTAAATAGTAGTGGGCCAAGCACAGAACCCTGAGGTACACCACTCATAACTGGTGACCATTCCGAGTAGGAATCATTGACCACAACTCTCTGGATACGATCCTTCAGCCAGTTTTCAATCCAATTGCAAATGATTTCTGCCAAACCAATAGCCCTAATTTTACCCATCAGGCGTCTATGAGGGACAGTGTCAAATGCCTTTGCAAAGTCCAAGAACACAATATCCACAGCTGCTCCTCCATCCAGGCACCTGCTCACCTCTTCATAGAAGCAGATAAGGTTAGTTTGACAACTTCTATTCTTAGTAAACCCATGCTGGCTATCACTTATTATTCTATTTGATGTCACATACTCCAGTATGTAGACTTTTACTAACCCTTCCAACACTTTCCCCACAATGGAAGTTAAGCTTACAGGCCTGTAATTGCCTGGCGAAGTTCTAGAGCCCTTTTTATATATTGGCACCACATTTGCCTTGCGCCAGTCACTTGGCACCACACCAGACATTACGGAATCCCTGAAGATTTTAGACAGTGGTACAGCAATAACAGAACTGAGTTCTTTAAGAACTCTGGGGCGTAACCCATCTGGTCCAGGAGCTTTGTACACATTGATTTTCTCAGTTTGACCCAATTCACATTGTGGTTGCTGTAATACACATGAACAATTCAATAGTGACTTTGTCACACTCGTAATTTACTTATTGTTACAAGCGTGATGTACAACACGTTCCAAATGTACATACCCAACCACTTTAAATGTACACACGTGTTGCAAGACATGTTTTGCTTCTACATAATTTGTACTTTGAAACAACAGTCAATAAAGCTTGATGTTGAACCATAAAAATTTGACCAGTGTATATTCCTGTGGTAATAACTTTTCAACGCTTTAAGATATCCCCTTGATTTTGAGATTATTTTCTCGTGAGACATTGTACATTATGGTAGTAGTATCATTTCCATGATCAGTTTCTTTTTTGGGGGGGTACAAATTCTATAATTTAGGAAAAATTCGAAAAAAAGGACAATTTTAAAGTTTCAAATGTTCAACTTTTTAGACAAAAAGTCATACCACCAATTTTTTTCTTTAGTAGAAACCTTTTGCCATTGGTCTTCTTTTTATTTCCATAATTTGTTTCCATTTTTTTACGGATGTGAGAAGGTTTCAAATTTTAGTAGCAACTTCTCAGATTTTCAAGAGATTGAAAAAATGCTAAATTTTTGGTGACCAATTCAGTTTGGAAGTGCCCTATAAAGGCTTATGTACTAAATAACCCCACAAGTAGCCTAATTTTATGAACCTAACATCTCAAACTATTCAAATCAGCATTGGAGAAGTCTGTTAACCCTTTAATTTTTTCTCTGAAATCAAACAAAAATGGATTGAAAATTTAGAAATGTAAATTTTTGAATAAGATTATTCTCTTTTAGCCCTAAATTGATCAGAAGGAATTTGAGGGGGGGGGGGGGGGGGGACGTGGCTTGGCCGCTGACTGAGATGGCCGCATGAGAGAGGAGCTCCGTCTCCACAGCGTGCATACCAGCGATTTACCCCAACTAACCAGCGACATCTCACCTTAAAAGATGCCAGGAGCCTCTGTACAAGCGACGGGGAGGAAGAGGAATAGAGCGGGCCCTGGCAGCAAGCCCATAAAGGACTTTTTCTCGAACGACGCCACGAGGCATCAAGATGGCTGCGGCTCCCAACGCATCCACGAGCGCCACTCCTTTAGCAGACGCTAGGAAGCCGCAACACAGCAAAGCACTCAAGCTCCCGACTAAGGTAACCCAGGGGGCAAACAGCTGCAAGCTCCTAGAGGCACTTCACCCTTCTCTGTCCCCGACACCTGGGACACAAACTCACCTCATAATCCGCACAATATGGCGCCTTCTCCTCCACTCCTACAAGAGGAATACAGCATGCCTCCTCTCGCACTACAACTGCAGGAGAATTCCACCTCCGCTTCCAGCTCCAATCACGGCAGCATCTCCCCAGCTCCCTCAACATCAGCAAGCCCTGCTAAACAGAGGCTAAGGAGGTCAGATAACCCCTCTCATGAGGGTTCACAACCTGAACACCCTGATACGCCAGATGCCCTGGCCAAGTTCCAAACCTGTCTCGGAGGTTAAACTCAAAGCAATGCTAGAGGCATTCCGCCTATCACTCCATAAAGATCTCTCGGGGCTAATTGCTCCCCTCCAAGCAGCAGTTGGGGATATTGGAGAAAGAATATCACATGCAGAGGAAAAAATGGAAGAGATATCCACTGCGCACAACAGCTTGGTTGACTCGCATAACTTCATGGAAGAAAGGGTAAACGCCATCCAAGCTAAATTAATAGATTCTGAGGACAGAGATAGGAGGAACAATGTTAAAATAAGAGGCATCCCAGAGACAGTCCAAGGCCACAGCTTACCAAATCACTGCTTCCTGACCTTACTGACTATGAACTGTGCATTGACAGGGCCCACAGGGTCCCGAAACCAGCCAATTTACCAGAGACAGTTCCAAGAGATGTTCTGGCAAGATTCTCTTTTTTTCATGTCAAGGATCAATTACTATCACAAGCAAGGAAGATGCAAATCCTCCCATCGCCCTATGAAGAAATCAAGCTTTTTGTGGACCTTTCCTCAGCTACACTCCAAGCCAGGAAATCATTCGTGCCCATCACCTCAACATTAAGGAAGCACGAGATACCCTATAGATGGGGTTTTCCCACAAAGCTCCTCATCCGCAGGAATAATGAGGTGTATATCGCTAGATCCACTGAAGAAGGCCTGGCTTTATTAGAAAAATGGCAGATCCAGATAGAAAATCCAGCTTGGTCCGTGAGAAAGGACCCCCCCTCACGCTTGGAACGAAAATGGCAGAAAATTGGTGACAAATAAGACTCTTTTAGGGGTAATGTAAATTTAACTTTTTTCTGTGGGGACGTGATCTGGTAGACCCTCCTCTCCATGATCACTTACAAGTGCTTTTCTCTCCCCACTCGAAACTGCACCATTAATGTTTTACACAGAAGGTGTACCTTGTGTTGTTAAGTTTGGCACCACAATAGTGCCTACAATTTTATCTGTTAGTTTTACAGGTTTATTGTTAAACGTGACCATGTTAACACTAATCTGATTATATTTCTCTAATAATTATGTTCCCACTCACTCAGCATACATAGGAGGGCATAATGGGGATTAAGATTGTCTCAATCAATGCAAAGGGACTAAACAGCCCCTTTAAAAGGTCTCTGCTGTGGAAGGAGGCCTCTCAACAAAAGGCGGACATTTTATGTGCCCAGGAGACCCACTTCTCAAGCAGACACCATCCTAAACTATCCCACCATAAGTATACCACAATAGTGTCATCCACCTTTCACAAAAAAAGAGGGGAGTCATGATAGCATTTAATTCATCTTTAGCCTTATCGATACAGGATCAAATTGTTGACCCAGAAAGTCGATTTATTATTATTACATGCTTAATCAACAACCTTCAATACACCATTGTCACAGTGTACGCCCCCAACAAAAAGCAAAGCTCCTTTAATAAGAAGCTTTTTAAACTAATCACGAAAGTTAAAAAAGGCTCTATAATCATAACAGGCGACTTTAATGCTATCAATGATCGCTCTCTAGATACATAATAAAAAGCCTGCATCACATAGATCATACACTCTCAAACACCTAATCTGGTCTTACGGTCTGTTTGATATCTGGCGACTACAACACGGGTTGTACTCCTTTTTCTCTAACAGTCATGGGAGTTACTCCCGAATAGATCTCATATTTATTGACAAATCACTCCTAGATAGGGCATCCGACTCTCAAATTGGTGACATCAGATGGTCAGACCATGCCCCAGTATCGCTTACCATATCAGATAATCTTTCTTCCCACAGTGACTATGTATGGAGAGCAAATAGTACTATTATCAACCACTCCAAACATACCCCTAGACTCCTAAGAGCCCTAGATGAATACTTTAAATTTAACACTAAAGAGAACAAGAACCCATTCTCAATATGGATGGCTCATAAAGCATTTATTGGAGGGGAAATCACAAAACTGCATATTATGGCAAGCAAACAAAGCGACAAGGAGATAGTCTCTGCTCATAAAAAAATACACATATTGGAGCAACAAAACAAAGCCGCTCCCTCCCCTAGCTTAACCAACACAATCAGACTAGAGAGAAATAAACTAAGGAACCTTATGCTGCTAAAACACGCCAACAGTCATAGAATAATGAAAACTAAATATTATTCCCAGGGTCAAAAAGCTGGGGCCCTACTAGCCCGTAGCCTCAAACAAAAAACACAGAAAAGTAAGATCCCTTACATCAACCACCCTACCACTGGGGAAAAAATTATCTCTCCCAGGGGCATCATTGAAGCCTTTAAAACTTATTACGAAAGTCTCTATAATCTTTCAGATGACCCCTCACTAATACAACCCACCCAAGACATGATAGATAACTTCCTCCATAGAGTCAACCTTCCTAAGATATCTCGGGATCAACTTGAACTGCTCAACCGCCCCATATCTCTCGAAGAAATCAAAAACACTGTCAAAGCGATCCCTTCAGGTACAGCACCTGGACCAGATGGCCTCCCCTCAGATTATTATAAAAAATTCATAGACAAAATCATTCCCCACATGAAATTTGCCTTTGATTTAGCCTTCTCCTCTGGAGAGTTCCCTAAAGACATGTTAGCAGCCCTCATAATCACAATCCCCAAACCAGGGAAACCACCCACTTCTTCTGCAAATTTTCGACCCATTTCGCTCCTCAATTGCGATGTTAAAATTTACGCCAAAATACTAGCTAGCAGACTCCAAACTATTATCCCAGCCCTGGTTAAAAATGATCAAGTGGGCTTCACACTAGGGAGACAAGCTCCTAATAATACCCGACGGTTAATCACACTAATGCAATTCTGTGAACGCCATAATATAGCTTCCACGTTTATGACTATAGATGCTGAGAAGGCGTTCGATCACGTAAATTGGTCGTTTGCCTTCTCGGCTCTCACTAAATCTAGGCCCCATCCAAATAGCCATCAAATCCCTTTATTCACTCCCCACAGCCCGGGTATACACGAACGGTTTACTCTCTACGGAATTTGCTTTAAAAATAGGCACAAGGCAGGGTTGCCCTCTATCCCCATTTTCTTTATTCTCTCCATAGAGCCTTTGGCTGAGCTCTTAAGGTCAGACCCTAGTATTTCAGGTGTAAAGGTGGGTCCTATAGAACGCAAAATTGCGCTTTTCGCGGATGACATCATCATGATCTCCACAAACCCTACTAATACTCTCCCTTCAGTATTTAATATTATACAAGACTATGGTGCAGTGTCCTATTATAAAATGAATACATCCAAATCCCAAATACTCCCTATAGCCATTCCACAAGATCAGATTCAGTATCTTAAACATCACTTTCCCCTGTACTGGCAAGCAGATTCAATACCCTATCTAGGGATCCAACTAACCTCCCCCACATCCAAACTGTATGAAAAAAACTTCCTCCCACTTCTAGCTGAAATAGATAAAGATTAGAGATGAGCGAGCACTAAAATGCTCGGGTACTCGTTATTCGAGACTAACTTTTCCCCGATGCTCGAGTGCTCGTCTTGAATAACGAGCCCCATTGAAGTCAATGGGAGACTCGAGCAATTTCCCTGAATAAGGGCAATTTTGTTTACAAGGTGTCTTTACTAAGTACATACCAAAACAGGTAGGCCAAACCTAGACACTCACTTTCTACTTCAACACAGTAAGTCCTCCCTGTTTGGTTCATCTGAAAAATACCATTCCTTTTCGGTTTTGCCTTGATTCACTGCAATACACAAGGTGCCATTGTCAAGATCCAAGCAAAGAGCTCTAGTACTGTTTATTTCCTACTCTATTGTGCATTAATATCACTAAATCATAAAATAGAATACAGTGAAAATTAGAAAGGATGCTATACAGTAGCTGACATTACAAAATATGATAAGAACCTTACAGTCTCTCCTTCAAAACAAAAACACTGTACAGACTGTCACGGGTGCTCCCGCGATCCCTGTCACGGATCGCGGGCGCATCCGTGCTCCTTCATGTGCCCCCGCTGCTGCCCGGCGTCTCTTACCTCTCCCGGCTCCTGCACTTCCTCGGACTGCCGTGCGCGCGCGTCCCCGCCTCCTAGGGCGCGCGCGTGGCTCCGGCCGAAAATTTAAAGGGCCAGCGCACCGCTAATTGGTGCACTGGCTGAACACCTCACCTTTAAGAATCTGCCTCTTCCTGTGTTCCTTGCCGGATCTTTGTGCCTCATAGCCTTAGAGAAAGCTTCCAAGCGAGTATTCCTGCGTTCCCGTGTATTCCTGCGTTCCTGTGTATTCCTGTGTATTCCTGTGTGTCCCCGCTCCTGAGTCCTGTGTTACCTGAGTTCCTCCGTGTTGCTGTGTGCCTGTGTGTGCCCGTTCCCACCTGCCTGGACCTCCCGTTGCTGACCCCGGACCTGGACCTGACGTTGCATCTCTGCCGCCTGCCCTGACCCTGTGCCTGGACCTGTCTACGAGATTGTCATCCGCTAAGGTACCTCGACCTCGGCTGCCACCGTGGGCTAGTCACACCTGGGAACGACTCAGTGGTATCCTGCCGCAGCAAGTCCAACCCGCTTTGCGGCGGGCTCTGGTGAATACCAGGTGCTGCTGGGCTCCGGTTCCGGGTGTTGGCTAGTTACATCTCCCGCGGTCGTCCAGAGGATCCACTGATCCTAACAGTAAGATCCGGCCATGGATCCCGCCGAGGCTCCTTCTCCCAGTCAGCCTGATCTCGCCACCATCGTGATCCACCAGTCCCGGCAGATTGCAGCACAGCGGAATCAGCTAGAGCAAGTCACCGCCATGCTACAACAACTACTTGCTACCCAACATCAGCAACAGTCTCCTGAAGCGGCCGCTGCGACCCCTGCTACCCCGGCTTATCTTCCTGCTGCTGAACCCAGGCTACGCCTCTCTTTGCCCGGCAAGTATGATGGGGATCCCAAGATGTGCAGGAGCTTCATAACCCAGTGCTCCTTGCACATAGAACTCATGCCGTCGCAATTTGCCACAGAGCGGTCCAAGGTGGCATTTGTCCTCAGCCTTCTTTCCGGGAAAGCCCTGGCCTGGGCTACTCCGCTTTGGGACAGAGATGACCCGGTTGTGTCTAGCCTCACTGCGTTTCTGTCAGAGTTCCGGTCAGTCTTCAAGGAACCAGCACGAGCCTCCTCTGCGGAGTCTGCATTGTTGAACTTGCGTCAGGGCAACTCATCGGTGGGAGAGTACGCAGTTCAATTCCGCACCCTTGCTTCTGAACTTGCTTGGAACGATGCAGCCCTCATCGCTACATTTAAGAAAGGGCTATCTGCGCAGGTCAAGGACGCACTGGCAGCTCGGGATCTTCCATCTACTCTGAGTGACCTCATCACCTTGGCCACTTGAATTGATGTTCGGTTTAAGGAGCGAGCTGAGGAACTACGCTCCGAGTATCCCCAAGGCCGTGTTAGACGCATTCCTCGCCTGGCGCCAGTCTTCCAAAGGCCGCTCCAGGTCCCACCTGAATCTTCTGTTGAGGAACCCATGCAGGTTGACCGAACCCGGCTCACTCTACAAGAGCGTTCCAGACGACGTCAGGAGAACTTGTGCATGTATAGTGCCAGCCCACAGCACTTCGTCGGGACTTGCCCTGTACGTCCCCAACGCCCGGGAAACGCCAGCACTTAGGCTTCTCAGGAGAAGCGTCCCTAGGTGTGAATAAAGCTTCTCCACGCTTGATTCTTCCTGTACTCCTCAGCATTGGCACCGGTAATCCGGTCCAGGTTTCTGCTTTCCTGGATTCGGGCTCCACAGAGAACTTTGTAGATGCTGCACTGGTCGCCCTGCATCACTTCCCGGTGGTTCGTCTTGAGAAGCCCTTGTCCATTGCCTCAGTCAGTGGCCAGATTCTCTCCGTGCCTATCTGGTTTCGCACTGAACCCCTGCTCCTTCAAGTTGGTGCATTGCATAAAGAGAGACTCTCCTTTTTTGTGCTGCCACAGTGCACTTCCACTCTCCTGCTGGGTCTCCCCTGGTTGCAGCATCATGCCCCTGTTCTGGACTGGTCTTCTGGGGAGATTCTCCGTTGGGGTCCGGATTGCCCCTCACGCTGCTTGACGGTCCCACATCCGCTTCCTGTCAGGACTGCTACCTTGTCTCCCAAGCCTCTGGAGGGACTTCCAGCTCCGTACCGGGACTTTGCAGACGTGTTTTTTAAAAAACAAGCCGAGATCCTTCCTCCACATCGTCCCTATGATTGCCCCATTGATCTGCTGCCTGGATCTTCTCCACCACGGGGTCGGGTGTATCCGCTCTCGGTTCCTGAGACTGCCGCTATGTCGGAATATGTTAAGGAAAATCTGCAAAGAGGTTTCATCCGCAAATCCTCCTCGCCAGCTGGCGCTGGTTTCTTTTTTGTCACAAAAAAGGATGGCTCTCTCCGCCCCTGTATAGACTATCGCGGTCTTAACAAGGTCACCGTTAAGAACCGCTATCCTCTGCCGCTTATCACGGAGCTATTTGATCGTCTGCGGGGTGCAAGAATTTTTTCCAAATTGGATCTTCGTGGGGCCTACAACCTCATCCGCATCAGGAAGGGTGACGAGTGGAAGACCGCCTTTAACACCCGTGATGGGCATTTTGAATATCTAGTTATGCCCTTCTGACTTTGTAATGCGCCAGCCGTTTTCCAGGAGTTTGTAAATGATATTTTCCGGGACTTATTGTACAGTTGTGTCGTAGTGTACCTGGACGACATCCTTGTGTATTCTGCCAATCTGGAGTCCCACCAGTCTCATGTACGGGAGGTTCTCAGCCGCCTCAGGACAAACCACCTCTATGCCAAGCTGGAGAAGTGCCACTTTCATCAGAGGAGCCTTCCATTCCTCGGCTACATAATTTCTGATAGGGGTTTGCAGATGGATCCTGCCAAGTTATCTGCGGTTCTTCAGTGGCCACGCCCAGTGGGACTGCGAGCTATACAAAGATTTCTGGGCTTTGCTAACTATTATAGGCAATTTATCCCACACTTCTCATCTTTGGTCGCGCCGATGGTGGCGCTTACGAAAAAGGGTGCTAATCCCCGTGTCTGGCCACCAGCAGCAGAAGAAGCCTTCACGAAATTAAAAACTGCTTTTTCCTCCGCTTCAGTTCTTACCCGACCGGATACTGAAAAGCCGTTCCTGGTGGAGGTTGATGCCTCCTCCGTGGGTGCTGGGGCAGTCCTTACCCAGAAGGGTCCCAGGGGACGAACACTCACTTGTGGTTTCTTCTCCAAAACCTTCTCCTCCGCGGAGAGAAATTATTCCATTGGAGATCGGGAGCTTCTAGCCATCAAGCTGGCTTTGGAAGAGTGGCGTCATCTGCTGGAGGGAGCCCGATTTCCAGTCAGCATTTTCACGGACCACAAAAACCTTCAGTACCTTCAGACGGCTCAGCGTTTGAATCCACGTCAAGCCCGGTGGTCTCTCTTCTTCTCTCGCTTTGACTTCCGAATCCATTTTCGCCCTGCAGAGAAAAACATCAAGGCTGACGCCTTGTCCCGTGCTTCTGATGTTATGGGGGAGGACTCTGTTCCTCCAGAGAGACTTGTGCTTGCCGCGCCGGTGCACCTCCGGCAGCTGCCTCCCGGCAAGACTTATGTGCGACCTGGTCTCCGAAAGAGGATTCTGACCTGGGGACATTCTTCTCGTGTGGCTGGGCACCCTTGGGTGCAGCGCTCTGTGGCCTTAATTTCCCGATTCTACTGGTGGCCTGATTTGGTCAAGGACGTTCGGGATTTTGTGGGTTCCTGTGCCTCTTGTGCCCGCAACAAGCCTTCACGACTTAAACCTGCTGGTCTTCTGTTGCCGTTACCCGTGCCTACCAGCCCATGGTCTCATGTGGCTATGGACTTTGTTACGGATCTACCGCCATCTTCTGGCAACACCGTTATCTGGGTGGTGACTGACCGCTTTTCGAAGATGTCTCACTTTGTCCCTCTACCAGGTTTGCCTTCTGCTCCACGTCTCGCCAGCCTCTTCTTCCAGCATATTTTCCGGCTTCATGGTCTCCCTCACCACATCGTCTCGGATCGAGGAGTTCAGTTTGTGTCTAAATTCTGGAGATCTTTGTGCAACCAGTTGCAGGTGAACTTGGACTTGTCTTCTGCCTATCACCCACAGACCAACGGCCAAGTGGAGAGGGTGAATCAGACTTTAGGTTGCTATCTCCGCCATTTCGTCTCTGCCCGTCAGGACGACTGGGCATCTCTTCTACCATGGGCGGAGTTCTCCTACAATTCCCTGGACTCCACGTCTGCCGGTTCTGCTCCCTTTTTTATTAACTATGGACTGCATCCTCGGCCTCCTCTTCCGTTGCCTACGTCTGCAGATGTTTCTGCTGTGGAGGACCTGGTATGTGATATGAAAGCCATCGGCGAGCAAGTCCACACCTCATTGCTCCGAGCTACAGCCCAGACCAAGCGTCAAGCAGACAAAAGACGCCGACCATTCCCTGTTTTAGCTCCTGGTGACAAGGTTTAGCTGTCCGCCAAGTATGTTCGGCTGAAGATCCCGAGCTATAAATTGGGACCTCGGTTCTTGGGTCCATTTGAAATTCTCGGCCGCATCAACCCGGTGGCTTACAAGTTGCGTCTGCCTCCCAGCATGCGCATTCCTAATTCTTTCCACGTTTCTCTCCTTAAGCCAGTCATCTTCAACCGCTTCAACCGACAAATTACTCCTCCTCCGGTACCACAAGCTGATTCCACCGATGTCTTGGAGGTGAAAGAGATTCTGGATACTAAGACTGTAAGAGGTAGACGGTTGTTTCTGGTAGACTGGAAAGGATTTGGTCCTGAGGAGAGATCCTGGGAGACAGAGGATAACATCCTGGACAAAAGCCTGCTCCAACGTTTTCTCAGGCCCAAGAAGAGAGGGAGGCCGAAGGGGGGGGGGGGTACTGTCATGGGTGCTCCCGCGATCCCTGTCCATGCTCCTTCATGTGCCCCCGCTGCTGCCCAGCGTCTCTTACCTCTCCCGGCTCCTGCACTTCCTCGGACTGCCGTGCGCGCGCGTCCCCGCCTCCTAGGGCGCGCGCGCGGCTCCGGCCGAAAATTTAAAGCGGGCTAATTGGTGCACTGGCTGAACACCTCACCTTTAAGAATCTGCCTCTTCCTGTGTTCCTTGCCGGATCTTTGTGCCTCATAGCCTTAGAGAAAGCTTCCAAGCGAGTATTCCTGCGTTCCCGTGTATTCCTGCGTTCCTGTGTATTCCTGTGTGTCCCCGCTCCTGAGTCCTGTGTTACCTGAGTTCCTCCGTGTTGCTGTGTGCCTGTGTTCCCGTTCCCACCTGCCTGCACCTCCCGTTCCTGACCCCGGACTTGGACCTGACGTTGCATCTCTGCCGCCTGCCCTGACCCTGTGCCTGGACCTGTCTACGAGATTGTCATCCGCTAAGGTACCTCGACCTCGGCTGCCACCGTGGGCTAGTCACACCTGGGAACGACTCAGTGGTATCCTGCCGCAGCAAGTCCAACCCGCTTTCCGGCGGGCTCTGGTGAATACCAGGTACCGCTGGGCTCCGGTTCCGGGTGTTGGCTAGTTACATCTCCCGCGGTGGTCCAGAGGATCCACTGATCCTAACACAGACTTTGTTTATGAAAAGACTATTGTTATGCATATTAAGTTTCTAGCACTTTTTGATAATTGAATTCATCCAAGCATTGGGACACAAAACCAGATTAAGTATTCTTATGTTAGAAATGAAGGGAGGGGCACCAGACATATGATTGGTTTCAAGTTTTGTGGTTCAGATATATAAATAGAGTTGCATTTCCTGAAAATCAGTCATTTTCAAGAGGGAAACCTGAAGGATCATATCTTTACATCAATATAGGTAAGCCAGAATTTATATGCTTTGTGTTTGGTGAATGCAAAAGGCTGCTGTAATGCTATATTATCTTAGAATGGGCATTATGGATTGTTGTTATTTAACTTTAGATAGTACATTTCTTTTTGATATGCCTTTGAGATGAGTAATATGGATACAGACTGACCAGGCTGGGGCACTCACTGTGACTTGAATTTGGGTAAGTGTTTCCTCTTTGGT
Organism: Engystomops pustulosus; assembly: GCF_040894005.1. Taxonomy (NCBI): domain Eukaryota; kingdom Metazoa; phylum Chordata; class Amphibia; order Anura; family Leptodactylidae; genus Engystomops; species Engystomops pustulosus. The sequence continues at coordinate 40,304,006 of NC_092414.1, read as the reverse complement.
CAGTCTGCATTTTGTGAATCTTCTTCGATTTAGAACTATTGAATATTTGAGAGACTATACTTTTATAGAAGAAATGGGTGTAAGTATAGGCATTTGGTCTGCTAGGGTTTTTATCTAAAGTTTAAACATAGCAAGTATTTGTTAACATTGCTTTTATCCCAAGGAGAATATCTCAACTACAATCCTGCTTTAATAAGTGTTAAATGGCAACGGGAAGACTAAACTAAGGCATTTCCTTGAATTTTCAAAATCAGTAAGTGCTTTCTGTTTAGTTAATCTAAAATCCATGAACCAGCATCATTATCACCTTTATTCTCATATTTTTTAAAATAATATTTGATCCTTTCACACATTCTGAAATAGCGGAACACAAAAGACTATGTTTTACGCGTTCTGTGTTTCTTTCAAATAAAATGGATCCAAGAAGCCAAACTAAGACACTCAATTTTGTTTACAAGGTATCTTTACTAAGTACATGCCAAAACAGGTAGGCCAAACCTAGACACTCACTTTTTACTTCAACACAGTAAGTCCTCCATGTTTGGTTCATCTGAAAAATACCATTCCTTTTCGGTTTTGCCTTGATTCACTGCAATACACAAGGTGCCATTGTCAAGATCCAAGCAAAGAGCTCTAGTACTGTTTATTTCCTACTCTATTGTGCAGTAATATCATTAAATCATAAAATAGAATACAGTGAAAATTAGAAAGGATGGTATACTGTAGCTGACATTACAAAATATGTTAAGAACCTTACAGTCTCTCCTTCAAAACAAAAACACTGTACAGACTTTGTTTATGAAAAGACTATTGTTATGCATATTAAGTTTCTAGCACTTTTTGATAATTGAATTCGTCCACCCATTGGGACACAAAACCAGATTAAGTATTCTTATGTTAGGGAAATGAAGGGAGGGGCACAAGACATATGATTGGTTTCAAGTTTTGTGGTTCAGCCATATAAATAGAGTTGCATTTCCTGATAATCAGTCACTTACAAGAGGGAAACCTGAAGGATCATATCTTTACATCAATGTAGGTAAGCCAGAATTTATATGCTTCGTGTTTGGTGAATGCAAAAGGCTGCTGTTTATGACACTGTGGGTTAAATTCTTAAAATGCTATAATGTCTTAGAATGGGCATTATGGATTTTGGTTATTTAACTTTAGGTAGTAGATTTCTTTTTGATATGCCTTTGATATAGCAAGTATTTGTTAACATTGCTTTTATCCCAAGGAGAATATCTCAACTACAATCCTGCTTTAATAAGTGTTAAATGGCAACGGGCAGACTAAACTAAGGCATTTCCTTGAATTTTCAAAATCAGTAAGTGCTTTCTGTTTAGTTCCTCTGAACTCCATGAATCAGCATCGTCATCACCCTTATTCTAATGTTTATAAATCATTTCTCATCCGTTCAAACATTCTGTGTTACCGGAATAAAGACTCTGTATTCTACATTTGAGAAAAATGGATCCAAACAAGCTAAACTAAGCCACTCACTTTTGTTTAAAGTTTGTTTAGTGCTTTTAGTTTGGTTGGTCTGCATTGCGTGAATCTTCCTCAAAGCAGACATTTAAAATGTAGGGAAAATCAATTTTGTAAATGAAAGATGGTTTTGAATAGAGTTGATATGCCTTTGAGATGAGTAACATGGATACAGACTGACCAAGCTGGGGCACTCACTGTGATTTTAATCTGTGGTAAGTGCTTCCTCTTTGGTTATTCTGCATTTCGTGAATCTTCTTCGATTTAGACCTATTGAATATTTGCGAGACTATACTTTTATAGAAGAAATGGGTGTAAGTATAGGCATTTGGTCTGCTAGGGTTTTTATCTAAAGTTTAAACATAGCAAGTATTTGTTAACATTGCTTTTATCCCAAGAAGAATATCTCAACTAAAATCCTGCTTTAATAATTGTTAAATGGCAACGGGAAGACTAAACTAAGGCATTTCCTTGAATTTTCAAAATCAGTAAGTGCTTTCTGTTTAGTTCATCTAAAATCCATGAACCAGCATCATTATCACCTTTATTCTCATATTTTTTTAAATAATATTTGATCCTTTCACACATTCTGAAATAGCGGAACACAAAAGACTATGCTTTACGCGTTCTGTGTTTCTTTTAAATAAAATGGATCCAAGAAGCCAAACTAAGACACACAATTTTGTTTACAAGGTATCTTTACTAAGTACATGCCAAAACAGGTAGGCCAAACCTAGACACTCACTTTTTACTTCAACACAGTAAGTCCTCCCTGTTTGGTTCATCGGAAAAATACCATTCCTTTTTGGTTTTGCCTTGATTCACTGCAATACACAAGGTGCCATTGTCAAGATCCAAGCAAAGAGCTCTAATACTGTTTATTTCCTACTCTATTTTGCATCAATATCATTAAATCATAAAATAGAATACAGTGAAAATTAGAAAGGATGCTATACTATAGCTGACATTACAAAATATGTTAAGAACCTTACAGTCCCTCCTTCAAAACAAAAACACTGTACAGACTTTGTTTATGAAAAGACTATTGTTATGCATATTAAGTTTCTAGCACTTTTTGATAATTGAATTCGTCCACCCATTGGGACACAAAACCAGATTAAGTATTCTTATGTTAGGGAAATGAAGGGAGGGGCACAAGACATATGATTGGTTTCAAGTTTTGTGGTTCAGCCATATAAATAGAGTTGCATTTCCTGATAATCAGTCACTTACAAGAGGGAAACCTGAAGGATCATATCTTTACATCAATGTAGGTAAGCCAGAATTTATATGCTTCGTGTTTGGTGAATGCAAAAGGCTGCTGTTTATGACACTGTGGGTTAAATTCTTAAAATGCTATAATGTCTTAAAATGGGCATTATGGATTTTGGTTATTTAACTTTAGATAGTAGATTTCTTTTTGATATGCCTTTGAGATGAGTAATATGGATACAGACTGACCAAGCTGGGGCACTCACTGTGACTTGAATTTGGGTAAGTGCTTCCTCTTTGGTCAATCTGCATTTCGTGAATCTTCTTCGATTTAGACCTATTGAATATTTGAGAGACTATACTTTTATAGAAGAAATGGGTGTAAGTATAGGCATTTGGTCTGCTAGGGTTTTTATCTAAAGTTTAAACATAGCAAGTATTTGTTAACATTGCTTTTATCCCAAGGAGAATATCTCAACTACAATCCTGCTTTAATAAGTGTTAAATGGCAACGGGCAGACTAAACTAAGGCATTTCCTTGAATTTTCAAAATCAGTAAGTGCTTTCTGTTTAGTTCCTCTGAACTCTATGAATCAGCATCGTCATCACCCTTATTCTAATGTTCATAAATCATTTCTCATCCGTTCCAACATTCTGTGTTACCGGAATAAAGACTCTGTATTCTACATTTGAGAAAAATGGATCCAAACAAGCCAAACTAAGCCACTCACTTTTATTTAAAGTTTGTTAAGTGCTTGTAGTTTGGTTGGTCTGCATTGCGTGAATCTTCCTCAAAGCAGACATTTAAAATGTAGGGGAAATCAATTTTGTAAATGAAAGATGGTTTTGAATAGAGTTGATATGCCTTTGAGATGAGTAACATGGATACAGACTGACCAAGCTGGGGCACTCACTGTGATTTTAATTTGGGTAAGTGCTTCCTCTTTGGTTATTCTGCATTTCGTGAATCTTCTTCGATTTAGACCTATTGAATATTTGCAAGACTATACTTTTATAGAAGAAATGGGTGTAAGTATAGGCATTTGGTCTGCTAGGGTTTTTATCTAAAGTTTAAACATAGCAAGTATTTGTTAACATTGCTTTTATCCCAAGGAGAATATCTCAACTACAATCCTGCTTTAATAAGTGTTAAATGGCAACGGGCAGACTAAACTAAGGCATTTCCTTGAATTTTCAAAATCAGTAAGTGCTTTCTGTTTAGTTCCTCTGAACTCCATGAATCAGCATCGTCATCACCCTTATTCTAATGTTTATAAATCATTTCTCATCCGTTCAAACATTCTGTGTTACCGGAATAAAGACTCTGTATTCTACATTTGAGAAAAATGGATCCAAACAAGCCAAACTAAGCCACTCACTTTTGTTTAAAGTTTGTTAAGTGCTTTTAGTTTGGTTGGTCTGCATTGCGTGAATCTTCCTCAAAGCAGACATTTAAAATGTAGGGAAAATCAATTTTGTAAATGAAAGATGGTTTTGAATAGAGTTGATATGCCTTTGAGATGAGTAACATGGATACAGACTGACCAAGCTGGGGCACTCACTGTGATTTTAATCTGTGGTAAGTGCTTCCTCTTTGGTTATTCTGCATTTCGTGAATCTTCTTCGATTTAGACCTATTGAATATTTGCAAGACTATAGTTTTATAGAAGAAATGGGTGTAAGTATAGGCATTTGGTCTGCTAGGGTTTTTATCTAAAGTTTAAACATAGCAAGTATTTGTTAACATTGCTTTTATCCCAAGAAGAATATCTCAACTAAAATCCTGCTTTAATAATTGTTAAATGGCAACGGGAAGACTAAACTAAGGCATTTCCTTGAATTTTCTAAATCAGTAAGTGCTTTCTGTTTAGTTCATCTAAAATCCATGAACCAGCATCATTATTACCTTTATTCTCATATTTTTTAAAATAATATTTGATCCTTTCACACATTCTGAAATAGCGGAACACAAAAAACTATGCTTTACGCGTTCTGTGTTTCTTTCAAATAAAATGGATCCAAGAAGCCAAACTAAGACACACAATTTTGTTTACAAGGTATCTTTACTAAGTACATGCCAAAACAGGTGGGCCAAACCTAGACACTCACTTTTTACTTCAACACAGTAAGTCCTCCCTGTTTGGTTCATCGGAAAAATACCATTCCTTTTCGGTTTTGCCTTGATTCACTGCAATACACAAGGTGCCATTGTCAAGATCCAAGCAAAGAGCTCTAGTACTGTTTATTTCCTACTCTATTTTGCATCAATATCATTAAATCATAAAATAGAATACAGTGAAAATTAGAAAGGATGCTATACTATAGCTGACATTACAAAATATGTTAAGAACCTTACAGTCTCTCCTTCAAAACAAAAACACTGTACAGACTTTGTTTATGAAAAGACTATTGTTATGCATATTAAGTTTCTAGCACTTTTTGATAATTGAATTCGTCCACCCATTGGGACACAAAACCAGATTAAGTATTCTTATGTTAGGGAAATTAAGGGAGGGGCACAAGACATATGATTGGTTTCAAGTTTTGTGGTTCAGCCATATAAATAGAGTTGCATTTCCTGATAATCAGTCACTTTCAAGAGGGAAACCTGAAGGATCATATCTTTACATCAATGTAGGTAAGCCAGAATTTATATGCTTCGTGTTTGGTGAATGCAAAAGGCTGCTGTTTATGACACTGTGGGTTAAATTCTTAAAATGCTATAATGTCTTAGAATGGGCATTATGGATTTTGGTTATTTAACTTTAGATAGTAGATTTCTTTTTGATATGCCTTTTAGATGAGTAATATGGATACTGACTGACCAAGCTTGGGCACTCACTGTGACTTGAATTTGGGTAAGTGCTTCCTCTTTGGTCAGTCTGCATTTCGTGAATCTTCTTCGATTTAGACCTATTGAATATTTGAGAGACTATACTTTTATAGAAGAAATGGGTGTAAGTATAGGCATTTGGTCTGCTAGGGTTTTTATCTAAAGTTTAAACATAGCAAGTATTTGTTAACATTGCTTTTATCCCAAGGAGAATATCTCAACTACAATCCTGCTTTAATAAGTGTTAAATGGCAACGGGCAGACTAAACTAAGGCATTTCCTTGAATTTTCAAAATCAGTAAGTGCTTTCTGTTTAGTTCCTCTGAACTCCATGAATCAGCATCGTCATCACCCTTATTCTAATGTTTATAAATCATTTCTCATCCGTTCAAACATTCTGTGTTACCGGAATAAAGACTCTGTATTCTACATTTGAGAAAAATGGATCCAAACAAGCTAAACTAAGCCACTCACTTTTGTTTAAAGTTTGTTTAGTGCTTTTAGTTTGGTTGGTCTGCATTGCGTGAATCTTCCTCAAAGCAGACATTTAAAATGTAGGGAAAATCAATTTTGTAAATGAAAGATGGTTTTGAATAGAGTTGATATGCCTTTGAGATGAGTAACATGGATACAGACTGACCAAGCTGGGGCACTCACTGTGATTTTAATCTGTGGTAAGTGCTTCCTCTTTGGTTATTCTGCATTTCGTGAATCTTCTTCGATTTAGACCTATTGAATATTTGCGAGACTATACTTTTATAGAAGAAATGGGTGTAAGTATAGGCATTTGGTCTGCTAGGGTTTTTATCTAAAGTTTAAACATAGCAAGTATTTGTTAACATTGCTTTTATCCCAAGAAGAATATCTCAACTAAAATCCTGCTTTAATAATTGTTAAATGGCAACGGGAAGACTAAACTAAGGCATTTCCTTGAATTTTCAAAATCAGTAAGTGCTTTCTGTTTAGTTCATCTAAAATCCATGAACCAGCATCATTATCACCTTTATTCTCATATTTTTTTAAATAATATTTGATCCTTTCACACATTCTGAAATAGCGGAACACAAAAGACTATGCTTTACGCGTTCTGTGTTTCTTTTAAATAAAATGGATCCAAGAAGCCAAACTAAGACACACAATTTTGTTTACAAGGTATCTTTACTAAGTACATGCCAAAACAGGTAGGCCAAACCTAGACACTCACTTTTTACTTCAACACAGTAAGTCCTCCCTGTTTGGTTCATCGGAAAAATACCATTCCTTTTTGGTTTTGCCTTGATTCACTGCAATACACAAGGTGCCATTGTCAAGATCCAAGCAAAGAGCTCTAATACTGTTTATTTCCTACTCTATTTTGCATCAATATCATTAAATCATAAAATAGAATACAGTGAAAATTAGAAAGGATGCTATACTATAGCTGACATTACAAAATATGTTAAGAACCTTACAGTCCCTCCTTCAAAACAAAAACACTGTACAGACTTTGTTTATGAAAAGACTATTGTTATGCATATTAAGTTTCTAGCACTTTTTGATAATTGAATTCGTCCACCCATTGGGACACAAAACCAGATTAAGTATTCTTATGTTAGGGAAATGAAGGGAGGGGCACAAGACATATGATTGGTTTCAAGTTTTGTGGTTCAGCCATATAAATAGAGTTGCATTTCCTGATAATCAGTCACTTACAAGAGGGAAACCTGAAGGATCATATCTTTACATCAATGTAGGTAAGCCAGAATTTATATGCTTCGTGTTTGGTGAATGCAAAAGGCTGCTGTTTATGACACTGTGGGTTAAATTCTTAAAATGCTATAATGTCTTAAAATGGGCATTATGGATTTTGGTTATTTAACTTTAGATAGTAGATTTCTTTTTGATATGCCTTTGAGATGAGTAATATGGATACAGACTGACCAAGCTGGGGCACTCACTGTGACTTGAATTTGGGTAAGTGCTTCCTCTTTGGTCAATCTGCATTTCGTGAATCTTCTTCGATTTAGACCTATTGAATATTTGAGAGACTATACTTTTATAGAAGAAATGGGTGTAAGTATAGGCATTTGGTCTGCTAGGGTTTTTATCTAAAGTTTAAACATAGCAAGTATTTGTTAACATTGCTTTTATCCCAAGGAGAATATCTCAACTACAATCCTGCTTTAATAAGTGTTAAATGGCAACGGGCAGACTAAACTAAGGCATTTCCTTGAATTTTCAAAATCAGTAAGTGCTTTCTGTTTAGTTCCTCTGAACTCTATGAATCAGCATCGTCATCACCCTTATTCTAATGTTCATAAATCATTTCTCATCCGTTCCAACATTCTGTGTTACCGGAATAAAGACTCTGTATTCTACATTTGAGAAAAATGGATCCAAACAAGCCAAACTAAGCCACTCACTTTTATTTAAAGTTTGTTAAGTGCTTGTAGTTTGGTTGGTCTGCATTGCGTGAATCTTCCTCAAAGCAGACATTTAAAATGTAGGGGAAATCAATTTTGTAAATGAAAGATGGTTTTGAATAGAGTTGATATGCCTTTGAGATGAGTAACATGGATACAGACTGACCAAGCTGGGGCACTCACTGTGATTTTAATTTGGGTAAGTGCTTCCTCTTTGGTTATTCTGCATTTCGTGAATCTTCTTCGATTTAGACCTATTGAATATTTGCAAGACTATACTTTTATAGAAGAAATGGGTGTAAGTATAGGCATTTGGTCTGCTAGGGTTTTTATCTAAAGTTTAAACATAGCAAGTATTTGTTAACATTGCTTTTATCCCAAGGAGAATATCTCAACTACAATCCTGCTTTAATAAGTGTTAAATGGCAACGGGCAGACTAAACTAAGGCATTTCCTTGAATTTTCAAAATCAGTAAGTGCTTTCTGTTTAGTTCCTCTGAACTCCATGAATCAGCATCGTCATCACCCTTATTCTAATGTTTATAAATCATTTCTCATCCGTTCAAACATTCTGTGTTACCGGAATAAAGACTCTGTATTCTACATTTGAGAAAAATGGATCCAAACAAGCCAAACTAAGCCACTCACTTTTGTTTAAAGTTTGTTAAGTGCTTTTAGTTTGGTTGGTCTGCATTGCGTGAATCTTCCTCAAAGCAGACATTTAAAATGTAGGGAAAATCAATTTTGTAAATGAAAGATGGTTTTGAATAGAGTTGATATGCCTTTGAGATGAGTAACATGGATACAGACTGACCAAGCTGGGGCACTCACTGTGATTTTAATCTGTGGTAAGTGCTTCCTCTTTGGTTATTCTGCATTTCGTGAATCTTCTTCGATTTAGACCTATTGAATATTTGCAAGACTATAGTTTTATAGAAGAAATGGGTGTAAGTATAGGCATTTGGTCTGCTAGGGTTTTTATCTAAAGTTTAAACATAGCAAGTATTTGTTAACATTGCTTTTATCCCAAGAAGAATATCTCAACTAAAATCCTGCTTTAATAATTGTTAAATGGCAACGGGAAGACTAAACTAAGGCATTTCCTTGAATTTTCTAAATCAGTAAGTGCTTTCTGTTTAGTTCATCTAAAATCCATGAACCAGCATCATTATTACCTTTATTCTCATATTTTTTAAAATAATATTTGATCCTTTCACACATTCTGAAATAGCGGAACACAAAAAACTATGCTTTACGCGTTCTGTGTTTCTTTCAAATAAAATGGATCCAAGAAGCCAAACTAAGACACACAATTTTGTTTACAAGGTATCTTTACTAAGTACATGCCAAAACAGGTGGGCCAAACCTAGACACTCACTTTTTACTTCAACACAGTAAGTCCTCCCTGTTTGGTTCATCGGAAAAATACCATTCCTTTTCGGTTTTGCCTTGATTCACTGCAATACACAAGGTGCCATTGTCAAGATCCAAGCAAAGAGCTCTAGTACTGTTTATTTCCTACTCTATTTTGCATCAATATCATTAAATCATAAAATAGAATACAGTGAAAATTAGAAAGGATGCTATACTATAGCTGACATTACAAAATATGTTAAGAACCTTACAGTCTCTCCTTCAAAACAAAAACACTGTACAGACTTTGTTTATGAAAAGACTATTGTTATGCATATTAAGTTTCTAGCACTTTTTGATAATTGAATTCGTCCACCCATTGGGACACAAAACCAGATTAAGTATTCTTATGTTAGGGAAATTAAGGGAGGGGCACAAGACATATGATTGGTTTCAAGTTTTGTGGTTCAGCCATATAAATAGAGTTGCATTTCCTGATAATCAGTCACTTTCAAGAGGGAAACCTGAAGGATCATATCTTTACATCAATGTAGGTAAGCCAGAATTTATATGCTTCGTGTTTGGTGAATGCAAAAGGCTGCTGTTTATGACACTGTGGGTTAAATTCTTAAAATGCTATAATGTCTTAGAATGGGCATTATGGATTTTGGTTATTTAACTTTAGATAGTAGATTTCTTTTTGATATGCCTTTTAGATGAGTAATATGGATACTGACTGACCAAGCTTGGGCACTCACTGTGACTTGAATTTGGGTAAGTGCTTCCTCTTTGGTCAGTCTGCATTTCGTGAATCTTCTTCGATTTAGACCTATTGAATATTTGAGAGACTATACTTTTATAGAAGAAATGGGTGTAAGTATAGGCATTTGGTCTGCTAGGGTTTTTATCTAAAGTTTAAACATAGCAAGTATTTGTTAACATTGCTTTTATCCCAAGGAGAATATCTCAACTACAATCCTGCTTTAATAAGTGTTAAATGGCAACGGGCAGACTAAACTAAGGCATTTCCTTGAATTTTCAAAATCAGTAAGTGCTTTCTGTTTAGTTCCTCTGAACTCCATGAATCAGCATCGTCATCACCCTTATTCTAATGTTTATAAATCATTTCTCATCCGTTCAAACATTCTGTGTTACCGGAATAAAGACTCTGTATTCTACATTTGAGAAAAATGGATCCAAACAAGCCAAACTAAGCCACTCACTTTTGTTTAAAGTTTGTTAAGTGCTTTTAGTTTGGTTGGTCTGCATTGCGTGAATCTTCCTCAAAGCAGACATTTAAAATGTAGGGAAAATCAATTTTGTAAATGAAAGATGGTTTTGAATAGAGTTGATATGCCTTTGAGATGAGTAACATGGATACAGACTGACCAAGCTGGGGCACTCACTGTGATTTTAATTTGGGTAAGTGCTTCCTCTTTGGTTATTCTGCATTTCGTGAATCTTCTTCGATTTAGACCTATTGAATATTTGCGAGACTATACTTTTATAGAAGAAATGGGTGTAAGTATAGGCATTTGGTCTGCTAGGGTTTTTATCTAAAGTTTAAACATAGCAAGTATTTGTTAACATTGCTTTTATCCCAAGAAGAATATCTCAACTAAAATCCTGCTTTAATAATTGTTAAATGGCAACGGGAAGACTAAACTAAGGCATTTCCTTGAATTTTCTAAATCAGTAAGTGCTTTCTGTTTAGTTCATCTAAAATCCATGAACCAGCATCATTATTACCTTTATTCTCATATTTTTTAAAATAATATTTGATCCTTTCACACATTCTGAAATAGCGGAACACAAAAGACTATGCTTTACGCGTTCTGTGTTTCTTTCAAATAAAATGGATCCAAGAAGCCAAACTAAGACACACAATTTTGTTTACAAGGTATCTTTACTAAGTACATGCCAAAACAGGTAGGCCAAACCTAGACACTCACTTTTTACTTCAACACAGTAAGTCCTCCCTGTTTGGTTCATCGGAAAAATACCATTCCTTTTTGGTTTTGCCTTGATTCACTGCAATACACAAGGTGCCATTGTCAAGATCCAAGCAAAGAGCTCTAGTACTGTTTATTTCCTACTCTATTTTGCATCAATATCATTAAATCATAAAATAGAATACAGTGAAAATTAGAAAGGATGCTATACTATAGCTGACATTACAAAATATGTTAAGAACCTTACAGTCTCTCCTTCAAAACAAAAACACTGTACAGACTTTGTTTATGAAAAGACTATTGTTATGCATATTAAGTTTCTAGCACTTTTTGATAATTGAATTCGTCCACCCATTGGGACACAAAACCAGATTAAGTATTCTTATGTTAGGGAAATGAAGGGAGGGGCACAAGACATATGATTGGTTTCAAGTTGTGTGGTTCAGTCATATAAATAGAGTTGCATTTCCTGATAATCTGTCACTTGCAAGAGGGAAACCTGAAGGATCATATCTTTACATCAATGTAGGTAAGCCAGAATTTATATGCTTCGTGTTTGGTGAATGCAAAAGGCTGCTGTTTATGACACTGTGGGTTAAATTCTTAAAATGCTATAATGTCTTAGAATGGGCATTATGGATTTTGGTTATTTAACTTTAGATAGTAGATTTCTTTTTGATATGCCTTTGAGATGAGTAATATGGATACAGACTGACCAAGCTGGGGCACTCACTGTGACTTGAATTTGGGTAAGTGCTTCCTCTTTGGTCAGTCTGCATTTCGTGAATCTTCTTTGATTTAGACCTATTGAATATTTGAGAGACTATACTTTTATAGAAGAAATGGGTGTAAGTATAGGCATTTGGTCTGCTAGGGTTTTTATCTAAAGTTTAAACATAGCAAGTATTTGTTAACATTGCTTTTATCCCAAGGAGAATATCTCAACTACAATCCTGCTTTAATAAGTGTTAAATGGCAACGGGCAGACTAAACTAAAGCATTTCCTTGAATTTTCAAAATCAGTAAGTGCTTTCTGTTTAGTTCCTCTGAACTCCATGAATCAGCATCGTCATCACCCTTATTCTAATGTTTATAAATCATTTCTCATCCGTTCAAACATTCTGTGTTACCGGAATAAAGACTCTGTATTCTACATTTGAGAAAAATGGATCCAAACAAGCCAAACTAAGCCACTCACTTTTGTTTAAAGTTTGTTAAGTGCTTTTAGTTTGGTTGGTCTGCATTGCGTGAATCTTCCTCAAAGCAGACATTTAAATTGTAGGGAAAATCAATTTTGTAAATGAAAGATGGTTTTGAATAGAGTTGATATGCCTTTGAGATGAGTAACATGGATACAGACTGACCAAGCTGGGGCACTCACTGTGATTTTAATCTGTGGTAAGTGCTTCCTCTTTGGTTATTCTGCATTTCGTGAATCTTCTTCGATTTAGACCTATTGAATATTTGCAAGACTATACTTTTATAGAAGAAATGGGTGTAAGTATAGGCATTTGGTCTGCTAGGGTTTTTATCTAAAGTTTAAACATAGCAAGTATTTGTTAACATTGCTTTTATCCCAAGAAGAATATCTCAACTAAAATCCTGCTTTAATAATTGTTAAATGGCAACGGGAAGACTAAACTAAGGCATTTCCTTGAATTTTCTAAATCAGTAAGTGCTTTCTGTTTAGTTCATCTAAAATCCATGAACCAGCATCATTATTACCTTTATTCTCATATTTTTTAAAATAATATTTGATCCTTTCACACATTCTGAAATAGCGGAACACAAAAGACTATGCTTTACGCGTTCTGTGTTTCTTTCAAATAAAATGGATCCAAGAAGCCAAACTAAGACACACAATTTTGTTTACAAGGTATCTTTACTAAGTACATGCCAAAACAGGTAGGCCAAACCTAGACACTCACTTTTTACTTCAACACAGTAAGTCCTCCCTGTTTGGTTCATCGGAAAAATACCATTCCTTTTTGGTTTTGCCTTGATTCACTGCAATACACAAGGTGCCATTGTCAAGATCCAAGCAAAGAGCTCTAGTACTGTTTATTTCCTACTCTATTTTGCATCAATATCATTAAATCATAAAATAGAATACAGTGAAAATTAGAAAGGATGCTATACTATAGCTGACATTACAAAATATGTTAAGAACCTTACAGTCTCTCCTTCAAAACAAAAACACTGTACAGACTTTGTTTATGAAAAGACTATTGTTATGCATATTAAGTTTCTAGCACTTTTTGATAATTGAATTCGTCCACCCATTGGGACACAAAACCAGATTAAGTATTCTTATGTTAGGGAAATGAAGGGAGGGGCACAAGACATATGATTGGTTTCAAGTTGTGTGGTTCAGTCATATAAATAGAGTTGCATTTCCTGATAATCTGTCACTTGCAAGAGGGAAACCTGAAGGATCATATCTTTACATCAATGTAGGTAAGCCAGAATTTATATGCTTCGTGTTTGGTGAATGCAAAAGGCTGCTGTTTATGACACTGTGGGTTAAATTCTTAAAATGCTATAATGTCTTAGAATGGGCATTATGGATTTTGGTTATTTAACTTTAGATAGTAGATTTCTTTTTGATATGCCTTTGAGATGAGTAATATGGATACAGACTGACCAAGCTGGGGCACTCACTGTGACTTGAATTTGGGTAAGTGCTTCCTCTTTGGTCAGTCTGCATTTCGTGAATCTTCTTTGATTTAGACCTATTGAATATTTGAGAGACTATACTTTTATAGAAGAAATGGGTGTAAGTATAGGCATTTGGTCTGCTAGGGTTTTTATCTAAAGTTTAAACATAGCAAGTATTTGTTAACATTGCTTTTATCCCAAGGAGAATATCTCAACTACAATCCTGCTTTAATAAGTGTTAAATGGCAACGGGCAGACTAAACTAAAGCATTTCCTTGAATTTTCAAAATCAGTAAGTGCTTTCTGTTTAGTTCCTCTGAACTCCATGAATCAGCATCGTCATCACCCTTATTCTAATGTTTATAAATCATTTCTCATCCGTTCAAACATTCTGTGTTACCGGAATAAAGACTCTGTATTCTACATTTGAGAAAAATGGATCCAAACAAGCCAAACTAAGCCACTCACTTTTGTTTAAAGTTTGTTAAGTGCTTTTAGTTTGGTTGGTCTGCATTGCGTGAATCTTCCTCAAAGCAGACATTTAAATTGTAGGGAAAATCAATTTTGTAAATGAAAGATGGTTTTGAATAGAGTTGATATGCCTTTGAGATGAGTAACATGGATACAGACTGACCAAGCTGGGGCACTCACTGTGATTTTAATCTGTGGTAAGTGCTTCCTCTTTGGTTATTCTGCATTTCGTGAATCTTCTTCGATTTAGACCTATTGAATATTTGCAAGACTATACTTTTATAGAAGAAATGGGTGTAAGTATAGGCATTTGGTCTGCTAGGGTTTTTATCTAAAGTTTAAACATAGCAAGTATTTGTTAACATTGCTTTTATCCCAAGAAGAATATCTCAACTAAAATCCTGCTTTAATAATTGTTAAATGGCAACGGGAAGACTAAACTAAGGCATTTCCTTGAATTTTCTAAATCAGTAAGTGCTTTCTGTTTAGTTCATCTAAAATCCATGAACCAGCATCATTATTACCTTTATTCTCATATTTTTTAAAATAATATTTGATCCTTTCACACATTCTGAAATAGCGGAACACAAAAGACTATGCTTTACGCGTTCTGTGTTTCTTTCAAATAAAATGGATCCAAGAAGCCAAACTAAGACACACAATTTTGTTTACAAGGTATCTTTACTAAGTACATGCCAAAACAGGTAGGCCAAACCTAGACACTCACTTTTTACTTCAACACAGTAAGTCCTCCCTGTTTGGTTCATCGGAAAAATACCATTCCTTTTTGGTTTTGCCTTGATTCACTGCAATACACAAGGTGCCATTGTCAAGATCCAAGCAAAGAGCTCTAGTACTGTTTATTTCCTACTCTATTTTGCATCAATATCATTAAATCATAAAATAGAATACAGTGAAAATTAGAAAGGATGCTATACTATAGCTGACATTACAAAATATGTTAAGAACCTTACAGTCTCTCCTTCAAAACAAAAACACTGTACAGACTTTGTTTATGAAAAGACTATTGTTATGCATATTAAGTTTCTAGCACTTTTTGATAATTGAATTCGTCCACCCATTGGGACACAAAACCAGATTAAGTATTCTTATGTTAGGGAAATGAAGGGAGGGGCACAAGACATATGATTGGTTTCAAGTTGTGTGGTTCAGTCATATAAATAGAGTTGCATTTCCTGATAATCTGTCACTTGCAAGAGGGAAACCTGAAGGATCATATCTTTACATCAATGTAGGTAAGCCAGAATTTATATGCTTCGTGTTTGGTGAATGCAAAAGGCTGCTGTTTATGACACTGTGGGTTAAATTCTTAAAATGCTATAATGTCTTAGAATGGGCATTATGGATTTTGGTTATTTAACTTTAGATAGTAGATTTCTTTTTGATATGCCTTTGAGATGAGTAATATGGATACAGACTGACCAAGCTGGGGCACTCACTGTGACTTGAATTTGGGTAAGTGCTTCCTCTTTGGTCAGTCTGCATTTCGTGAATCTTCTTTGATTTAGACCTATTGAATATTTGAGAGACTATACTTTTATAGAAGAAATGGGTGTAAGTATAGGCATTTGGTCTGCTAGGGTTTTTATCTAAAGTTTAAACATAGCAAGTATTTGTTAACATTGCTTTTATCCCAAGGAGAATATCTCAACTACAATCCTGCTTTAATAAGTGTTAAATGGCAACGGGCAGACTAAACTAAAGCATTTCCTTGAATTTTCAAAATCAGTAAGTGCTTTCTGTTTAGTTCCTCTGAACTCCATGAATCAGCATCGTCATCACCCTTATTCTAATGTTTATAAATCATTTCTCATCCGTTCAAACATTCTGTGTTACCGGAATAAAGACTCTGTATTCTACATTTGAGAAAAATGGATCCAAACAAGCCAAACTAAGCCACTCACTTTTGTTTAAAGTTTGTTAAGTGCTTTTAGTTTGGTTGGTCTGCATTGCGTGAATCTTCCTCAAAGCAGACATTTAAATTGTAGGGAAAATCAATTTTGTAAATGAAAGATGGTTTTGAATAGAGTTGATATGCCTTTGAGATGAGTAACATGGATACAGACTGACCAAGCTGGGGCACTCACTGTGATTTTAATCTGTGGTAAGTGCTTCCTCTTTGGTTATTCTGCATTTCGTGAATCTTCTTCGATTTAGACCTATTGAATATTTGCAAGACTATACTTTTATAGAAGAAATGGGTGTAAGTATAGGCATTTGGTCTGCTAGGGTTTTTATCTAAAGTTTAAACATAGCAAGTATTTGTTAACATTGCTTTTATCCCAAGAAGAATATCTCAACTAAAATCCTGCTTTAATAATTGTTAAATGGCAACGGGAAGACTAAACTAAGGCATTTCCTTGAATTTTCTAAATCAGTAAGTGCTTTCTGTTTAGTTCATCTAAAATCCATGAACCAGCATCATTATTACCTTTATTCTCATATTTTTTAAAATAATATTTGATCCTTTCACACATTCTGAAATAGCGGAACACAAAAGACTATGCTTTACGCGTTCTGTGTTTCTTTCAAATAAAATGGATCCAAGAAGCCAAACTAAGACACACAATTTTGTTTACAAGGTATCTTTACTAAGTACATGCCAAAACAGGTAGGCCAAACCTAGACACTCACTTTTTACTTCAACACAGTAAGTCCTCCCTGTTTGGTTCATCGGAAAAATACCATTCCTTTTTGGTTTTGCCTTGATTCACTGCAATACACAAGGTGCCATTGTCAAGATCCAAGCAAAGAGCTCTAGTACTGTTTATTTCCTACTCTATTTTGCATCAATATCATTAAATCATAAAATAGAATACAGTGAAAATTAGAAAGGATGCTATACTATAGCTGACATTACAAAATATGTTAAGAACCTTACAGTCTCTCCTTCAAAACAAAAACACTGTACAGACTTTGTTTATGAAAAGACTATTGTTATGCATATTAAGTTTCTAGCACTTTTTGATAATTGAATTCGTCCACCCATTGGGACACAAAACCAGATTAAGTATTCTTATGTTAGGGAAATGAAGGGAGGGGCACAAGACATATGATTGGTTTCAAGTTGTGTGGTTCAGTCATATAAATAGAGTTGCATTTCCTGATAATCTGTCACTTGCAAGAGGGAAACCTGAAGGATCATATCTTTACATCAATGTAGGTAAGCCAGAATTTATATGCTTCGTGTTTGGTGAATGCAAAAGGCTGCTGTTTATGACACTGTGGGTTAAATTCTTAAAATGCTATAATGTCTTAGAATGGGCATTATGGATTTTGGTTATTTAACTTTAGATAGTAGATTTCTTTTTGATATGCCTTTGAGATGAGTAATATGGATACAGACTGACCAAGCTGGGGCACTCACTGTGACTTGAATTTGGGTAAGTGCTTCCTCTTTGGTCAGTCTGCATTTCGTGAATCTTCTTTGATTTAGACCTATTGAATATTTGAGAGACTATACTTTTATAGAAGAAATGGGTGTAAGTATAGGCATTTGGTCTGCTAGGGTTTTTATCTAAAGTTTAAACATAGCAAGTATTTGTTAACATTGCTTTTATCCCAAGGAGAATATCTCAACTACAATCCTGCTTTAATAAGTGTTAAATGGCAACGGGCAGACTAAACTAAAGCATTTCCTTGAATTTTCAAAATCAGTAAGTGCTTTCTGTTTAGTTCCTCTGAACTCCATGAATCAGCATCGTCATCACCCTTATTCTAATGTTTATAAATCATTTCTCATCCGTTCAAACATTCTGTGTTACCGGAATAAAGACTCTGTATTCTACATTTGAGAAAAATGGATCCAAACAAGCCAAACTAAGCCACTCACTTTTGTTTAAAGTTTGTTAAGTGCTTTTAGTTTGGTTGGTCTGCATTGCGTGAATCTTCCTCAAAGCAGACATTTAAATTGTAGGGAAAATCAATTTTGTAAATGAAAGATGGTTTTGAATAGAGTTGATATGCCTTTGAGATGAGTAACATGGATACAGACTGACCAAGCTGGGGCACTCACTGTGATTTTAATCTGTGGTAAGTGCTTCCTCTTTGGTTATTCTGCATTTCGTGAATCTTCTTCGATTTAGACCTATTGAATATTTGCAAGACTATACTTTTATAGAAGAAATGGGTGTAAGTATAGGCATTTGGTCTGCTAGGGTTTTTATCTAAAGTTTAAACATAGCAAGTATTTGTTAACATTGCTTTTATCCCAAGAAGAATATCTCAACTAAAATCCTGCTTTAATAATTGTTAAATGGCAACGGGAAGACTAAACTAAGGCATTTCCTTGAATTTTCTAAATCAGTAAGTGCTTTCTGTTTAGTTCATCTAAAATCCATGAACCAGCATCAATATTACCTTTATTCTCATATTTTTTAAAATAATATTTGATCCTTTCACACATTCTGAAATAGCGGAACACAAAAAACTATGCTTTACGCGTTCTGTGTTTCTTTCAAATAAAATGGATCCAAGAAGCCAAACTAAGACACACAATTTTGTTTACAAGGTATCTTTACTAAGTACATGCCAAAACAGGTGGGCCAAACCTAGACACTCACTTTTTACTTCAACACAGTAAGTCCTCCCTGTTTGGTTCATCGGAAAAATACCATTCCTTTTCGGTTTTGCCTTGATTCACTGCAATACACAAGGTGCCATTGTCAAGATCCAAGCAAAGAGCTCTAGTACTGTTTATTTCCTACTCTATTTTGCATCAATATCATTAAATCATAAAATAGAATACAGTGAAAATTAGAAAGGATGCTATACTATAGCTGACATTACAAAATATGTTAAGAACCTTACAGTCTCTCCTTCAAAACAAAAACACTGTACAGACTTTGTTTATGAAAAGACTATTGTTATGCATATTAAGTTTCTAGCACTTTTTGATAATTGAATTCGTCCACCCATTGGGACACAAAACCAGATTAAGTATTCTTATGTTAGGGAAATTAAGGGAGGGGCACAAGACATATGATTGGTTTCAAGTCGTGTGGTTCAGTCATATAAATAGAGTTGCATTTCCTGATAATCTGTCACTTGCAAGAGGGAAACCTGAAGGATCATATCTTTACATCAATGTAGGTAAGCCAGAATTTATATGCTTCGTGTTTGGTGAATGCAAAAGGCTGCTGTTTATGACACTGTGGGTTAAATTCTTAAAATGCTATAATGTCTTAGAATGGGCATTATGGATTTTGGTTATTTAACTTTAGATAGTAGATTTCTTTTTGATATGCCTTTGAGATGAGTAATATGGATACAGACTGACCAAGCTGGGGCACTCACTGTGACTTGAATTTGGGTAAGTGCTTCCTCTTTGGTCAGTCTGCATTTCGTGAATCTTCTTTGATTTAGACCTATTGAATATTTGAGAGACTATACTTTTATAGAAGAAATGGGTGTAAGTATAGGCATTTGGTCTGCTAGGGTTTTTATCTAAAGTTTAAACATAGCAAGTATTTGTTAACATTGCTTTTATCCCAAGGAGAATATCTCAACTACAATCCTGCTTTAATAAGTGTTAAATGGCAACGGGCAGACTAAACTAAAGCATTTCCTTGAATTTTCAAAATCAGTAAGTGCTTTCTGTTTAGTTCCTCTGAACTCCATGAATCAGCATCGTCATCACCCTTATTCTAATGTTTATAAATCATTTCTCATCCGTTCAAACATTCTGTGTTACCGGAATAAAGACTCTGTATTCTACATTTGAGAAAAATGGATCCAAACAAGCCAAACTAAGCCACTCACTTTTGTTTAAAGTTTGTTAAGTGCTTTTAGTTTGGTTGGTCTGCATTGCGTGAATCTTCCTCAAAGCAGACATTTAAATTGTAGGGAAAATCAATTTTGTAAATGAAAGATGGTTTTGAATAGAGTTGATATGCCTTTGAGATGAGTAACATGGATACAGACTGACCAAGCTGGGGCACTCACTGTGATTTTAATCTGTGGTAAGTGCTTCCTCTTTGGTTATTCTGCATTTCGTGAATCTTCTTCGATTTAGACCTATTGAATATTTGCAAGACTATACTTTTATAGAAGAAATGGGTGTAAGTATAGGCATTTGGTCTGCTAGGGTTTTTATCTAAAGTTTAAACATAGCAAGTATTTGTTAACATTGCTTTTATCCCAAGAAGAATATCTCAACTAAAATCCTGCTTTAATAATTGTTAAATGGCAACGGGAAGACTAAACTAAGGCATTTCCTTGAATTTTCTAAATCAGTAAGTGCTTTCTGTTTAGTTCATCTAAAATCCATGAACCAGCATCATTATTACCTTTATTCTCATATTTTTTAAAATAATATTTGATCCTTTCACACATTCTGAAATAGCGGAACACAAAAGACTATGCTTTACGCGTTCTGTGTTTCTTTCAAATAAAATGGATCCAAGAAGCCAAACTAAGACACACAATTTTGTTTACAAGGTATCTTTACTAAGTACATGCCAAAACAGGTAGGCCAAACCTAGACACTCACTTTTTACTTCAACACAGTAAGTCCTCCCTGTTTGGTTCATCGGAAAAATACCATTCCTTTTTGGTTTTGCCTTGATTCACTGCAATACACAAGGTGCCATTGTCAAGATCCAAGCAAAGAGCTCTAGTACTGTTTATTTCCTACTCTATTTTGCATCAATATCATTAAATCATAAAATAGAATACAGTGAAAATTAGAAAGGATGCTATACTATAGCTGACATTACAAAATATGTTAAGAACCTTACAGTCTCTCCTTCAAAACAAAAACACTGTACAGACTTTGTTTATGAAAAGACTATTGTTATGCATATTAAGTTTCTAGCACTTTTTGATAATTGAATTCGTCCACCCATTGGGACACAAAACCAGATTAAGTATTCTTATGTTAGGGAAATGAAGGGAGGGGCACAAGACATATGATTGGTTTCAAGTTGTGTGGTTCAGTCATATAAATAGAGTTGCATTTCCTGATAATCTGTCACTTGCAAGAGGGAAACCTGAAGGATCATATCTTTACATCAATGTAGGTAAGCCAGAATTTATATGCTTCGTGTTTGGTGAATGCAAAAGGCTGCTGTTTATGACACTGTGGGTTAAATTCTTAAAATGCTATAATGTCTTAGAATGGGCATTATGGATTTTGGTTATTTAACTTTAGATAGTAGATTTCTTTTTGATATGCCTTTGAGATGAGTAATATGGATACAGACTGACCAAGCTGGGGCACTCACTGTGACTTGAATTTGGGTAAGTGCTTCCTCTTTGGTCAGTCTGCATTTTGTGAATCTTCTTTGATTTAGACCTATTGAATATTTGAGAGACTATACTTTTATAGAAGAAATGGGTGTAAGTATAGGCATTTGGTCTGCTAGGGTTTTTATCTAAAGTTTAAACATAGCAAGTATTTGTTAACATTGCTTTTATCCCAAGGAGAATATCTCAACTACAATCCTGCTTTAATAAGTGTTAAATGGCAACGGGCAGACTAAACTAAGGCATTTCCTTGAATTTTCAAAATCAGTAAGTGCTTTCTGTTTAGTTCCTCTGAACTCCATGAATCAGCATCGTCATCACCCTTATTCTAATGTTTATAAATCATTTCTCATCCGTTCAAACATTCTGTGTTACCGGAATAAAGACTCTGTATTCTACATTTGAGAAAAATGGATCCAAACAAGCCAAACTAAGCCACTCACTTTTGTTTAAAGTTTGTTAAGTGCTTTTAGTTTGGTTGGTCTGCATTGCGTGAATCTTCCTCAAAGCAGACATTTAAAATGTAGGGGAAATCAATTTTGTAAATGAAAGATGGTTTTGAATAGAGTTGATATGCCTTTGAGATGAGTAACATGGATAGAGACTGACCAAGCTGGGGCACTCACTGTGATTTTAATTTGGGTAAGTGCTTCCTCTTTGGTTTTTTCTGCATTTCGTGAATCTTCTTCGATTTAGACCTATTGAATATTTGCAAGACTGTACTCTTATAGAAGAAATGGGTGTAAGTATAGGCATTTGGTCTGCTAGGGTTTTTATCTAAAGTTTAAACATAGCAAGTATTTGTTAACATTGCTTTTATCCCAAGGAGAATATCTCAACTACAATCCTGCTTTAATAAGTGTTAAATGGCAACGGGCAGACTAAACTAAGGCATTTCCTTGAATTTTCAAAATCAGTAAGTGCTTTCTGTTTAGTTCCTCTGAACTCCATGAATCAGCATCGTCATCACCCTTATTCTAATGTTTATAAATCATTTCTCATCCGTTCAAACATTCTGTGTTACCGGAATAAAGACTCTGTATTCTACATTTGAGAAAAATGGATCCAAACAAGCCAAACTAAGCCACTCACTTTTGTTTAAAGTTTGTTAAGTGCTTTTAGTTTGGTTGGTCTGCATTGCGTGAATCTTCCTCAAAGCAGACATTTAAAATGTAGGGAAAATCAATTTTGTAAATGAAAGATGGTTTTGAATAGAGTTGATATGCCTTTGAGATGAGTAACATGGATACAGACTGACCAAGCTGGGGCACTCACTGTGATTTTAATTTGGGTAAGTGCTTCCTCTTTGGTTATTCTGCATTTCGTGAATCTTCTTCGATTTAGACCTATTGAATATTTGCAAGACAATACTTTTATAGAAGAAATGGGTGTAAGTATAGGCATTTGGTCTGCTAGGGTTTTTATCTAAAGTTTAAACATAGCAAGTATTTGTTAACATTGCTTTTATCCCAAGAAGAATATCTCAACTAAAATCCTGCTTTAATAAGTGTTAAATGGCAACGGGCAGACTAAACTAAGGCATTTCCTTGAATTTTCAAAATCAGTAAGTGCTTTCTGTTTAGTTCCTCTGAACTCCATGAATCAGCATCGTCATCACCCTTATTCTAATGTTTATAAATCATTTCTCATCCGTTCAAACATTCTGTGTTACCGGAATAAAGACTCTGTATTCTACATTTGAGAAAAATGGATCCAAACAAGCCAAACTAAGCCACTCACTTTTGTTTAAAGTTTGTTAAGTGCTTTTAGTTTGGTTGGTCTGCATTGCGTGAATCTTCCTCAAAGCAGACATTTAAAATGTAGGGAAAATCAATTTTGTAAATGAAAGATGGTTTTGAATAGAGTTGATATGCCTTTGAGATGAGTAACATGGATACAGACTGACCAAGCTGGGGCACTCACTGTGATTTTAATCTGTGGTAAGTGCTTCCTCTTTGGTTATTCTGCATTTCGTGAATCTTCTTCGATTTAGACCTATTGAATATTTGCAAGTCTATACTTTTATAGAAGAAATGGGTGTAAGTATAGGCATTTGGTCTGCTAGGGTTTTTATCTAAAGTTTAAGCATAGCAAGTATTTGTTAACATTGCTTTTATCCCAAGAAGAATATCTCAACTAAAATCCTGCTTTAATAATTGTTAAATGGCAACGGGAAGACTAAACTAAGGCATTTTCTTGAATTTTCTAAATCAGTAAGTGCTTTCTGTTTAGTTCATCTAAAATCCATGAACCAGCATCATTATTACCTTTATTCTCATATTTTTTAAAATAATATTTGATCCTTTCACACATTCTGAAATAGCGGAACACAAAAGACTATGCTTTACGCGTTCTGTGTTTCTTTCAAATAAAATGGATCCAAGAAGCCAAACTAAGACACACAATTTTGTTTACAAGGTATCTTTACTAAGTACATGCCAAAGCAGGTAGGCCAAACCTAGACACTCACTTTTTACTTCAACACAGTAAGTCCTCCCTGTTTGGTTCATCGGAAAAATACCATTCCTTTTCGGTTTTGCCTTGATTCACTGCAATACACAAGGTGCCATTGTCAAGATCCAAGCAAAGAGCTCTAGTACTGTTTATTTCCTACTCTATTTTGCATTAATATCATTAAATCATAAAATAGAATACAGTGAAAATTAGAAAGGATGCTATACTATAGCTGACATTACAAAATATGTTAAGAACCTTACAGTCTCTCCTTCAAAACAAAAACACTGTACAGACTTTGTTTATGAAAAGACTATTGTTATGCATATGGATCCAAACAAGCCAAACTAAGCCACTCACTTTTGTTTAAAGTTTGTTAAGTGCTTTTAGTTTGGTTGGTCTGCATTGCGTGAATCTTCCTCAAAGCAGACATTTAAAATGTAGGGAAAATCAATTTTGTAAATGAAAGATGGTTTTGAATAGAGTTGATATGCCTTTGAGATGAGTAACATGGATACAGACTGACCAAGCTGGGGCACTCACTGTGATTTTAATTTGGGTAAGTGCTTCCTCTTTGGTTATTCTGCATTTCGTGAATCTTCTTCGATTTAGACCTATTGAATATTTGCAAGACAATACTTTTATAGAAGAAATGGGTGTAAGTATAGGCATTTGGTCTGCTAGGGTTTTTATCTAAAGTTTAAACATAGCAAGTATTTGTTAACATTGCTTTTATCCCAAGAAGAATATCTCAACTAAAATCCTGCTTTAATAAGTGTTAAATGGCAACGGGCAGACTAAACTAAGGCATTTCCTTGAATTTTCAAAATCAGTAAGTGCTTTCTGTTTAGTTCCTCTGAACTCCATGAATCAGCATCGTCATCACCCTTATTCTAATGTTTATAAATCATTTCTCATCCGTTCAAACATTCTGTGTTACCGGAATAAAGACTCTGTATTCTACATTTGAGAAAAATGGATCCAAACAAGCCAAACTAAGCCACTCACTTTTGTTTAAAGTTTGTTAAGTGCTTTTAGTTTGGTTGGTCTGCATTGCGTGAATCTTCCTCAAAGCAGACATTTAAAATGTAGGGAAAATCAATTTTGTAAATGAAAGATGGTTTTGAATAGAGTTGATATGCCTTTGAGATGAGTAACATGGATACAGACTGACCAAGCTGGGGCACTCACTGTGATTTTAATCTGTGGTAAGTGCTTCCTCTTTGGTTATTCTGCATTTCGTGAATCTTCTTCGATTTAGACCTATTGAATATTTGCAAGTCTATACTTTTATAGAAGAAATGGGTGTAAGTATAGGCATTTGGTCTGCTAGGGTTTTTATCTAAAGTTTAAGCATAGCAAGTATTTGTTAACATTGCTTTTATCCCAAGAAGAATATCTCAACTAAAATCCTGCTTTAATAATTGTTAAA
The DNA here is from genome assembly GCF_040894005.1 of Engystomops pustulosus. Taxonomy (NCBI): domain Eukaryota; kingdom Metazoa; phylum Chordata; class Amphibia; order Anura; family Leptodactylidae; genus Engystomops; species Engystomops pustulosus. Next base: position 40,278,485 of record NC_092414.1, on the reverse strand, counting down.
TGGCAACGGGAAGACTAAACTAAGGCATTTTCTTGAATTTTCTAAATCAGTAAGTGCTTTCTGTTTAGTTCATCTAAAATCCATGAACCAGCATCATTATTACCTTTATTCTCATATTTTTTAAAATAATATTTGATCCTTTCACACATTCTGAAATAGCGGAACACAAAAGACTATGCTTTACGCGTTCTGTGTTTCTTTCAAATAAAATGGATCCAAGAAGCCAAACTAAGACACACAATTTTGTTTACAAGGTATCTTTACTAAGTACATGCCAAAGCAGGTAGGCCAAACCTAGACACTCACTTTTTACTTCAACACAGTAAGTCCTCCCTGTTTGGTTCATCGGAAAAATACCATTCCTTTTCGGTTTTGCCTTGATTCACTGCAATACACAAGGTGCCATTGTCAAGATCCAAGCAAAGAGCTCTAGTACTGTTTATTTCCTACTCTATTTTGCATTAATATCATTAAATCATAAAATAGAATACAGTGAAAATTAGAAAGGATGCTATACTATAGCTGACATTACAAAATATGTTAAGAACCTTACAGTCTCTCCTTCAAAACAAAAACACTGTACAGACTTTGTTTATGAAAAGACTATTGTTATGCATATTAAGTTTCTAGCACTTTTTGATAATTGAATTCGTCCACCCATTGGGACACAAAACCAGATTAAGTATTCTTATGTTAGGGAAATGAAGGGAGGGGCACAAGACATATGATTGGTTTCAAGTTTTGTGGTTCAGCCATATAAATAGAGTTGCATTTCTTGATAATCAGTCACTTACAAGAGGGAACCCTGAAGGATCATATCTTTACATCAATGTAGGTAAGCCAGAATTTATATGCTTCGTGTTTGGTGAATGCAAAAGGCTGCTGTTTATGACACTGTGGGTTAAATTCTTAAAATGCTATAATGTCTTAGAATGGGCATTATGGATTTTGGTTATTTAACTTTAGATAGTAGATTTCTTTTTGATATGCCTTTGAGATGAGTAATATGGATACAGACTGACCAAGCTGGGGCACTCACTGTGACTTGAATTTGGGTAAGTGCTTCCTCTTTGGTCAGTCTGCATTTCGTGAATCTTCTTTGATTTAGACCTATTGAATATTTGAGAGACTATACTTTTATAGAAGAAATGGGTGTAAGTATAGGCATTTGGTCTGCTAGGGTTTTTATCTAAAGTTTAAACATAGCAAGTATTTGTTAACATTGCTTTTATCCCAAGGAGAATATCTCAACTACAATCCTGCTTTAATAAGTGTTAAATGGCAACGGGCAGACTAAACTAAGGCATTTCCTTGAATTTTCAAAATCAGTAAGTGCTTTCTGTTTAGTTCCTCTGAACTCCATGAATCAGCATCGTCATCACCCTTATTCTAATGTTTATAAATCATTTCTCATCCGTTCAAACATTCTGTGTTACCGGAATAAAGACTCTGTATTCTACATTTGAGAAAAATGGATCCAAACAAGCCAAACTAAGCCACTCACTTTTGTTTAAAGTTTGTTAAGTGCTTTTAGTTTGGTTGGTCTGCATTGCGTGAATCTTCCTCAAAGCAGACATTTAAAATGTAGGGAAAATCAATTTTGTAAATGAAAGATGGTTTTGAATAGAGTTGATATGCCTTTGAGATGAGTAACATGGATACAGACTGACCAAGCTGGGGCACTCACTGTGATTTTAATTTGGGTAAGTGCTTCCTCTTTGGTTATTCTGCATTTCGTGAATCTTCTTCGATTTAGACCTATTGAATATTTGCGAGACTATACTTTTATAGAAGAAATGGGTGTAAGTATAGGCATTTGGTCTGCTAGGGTTTTTATCTAAAGTTTAAACATAGCAAGTATTTGTTAACATTGCTTTTATCCCAAGAAGAATATCTCAACTAAAATCCTGCTTTAATAATTGTTAAATGGCAACGGGAAGATTAAACTAAGGCATTTCCTTGAATTTTCTAAATCAGTAAATGCTTTCTGTTTAGTTCATCTAAAATCCATGAACCAGCATCATTATCACCTTTATTCTCATATTTTTTAAAATAATATTTGATCCTTTCACACATTCTGAAATAGCGGAACACAAAAGACTATGCTTTACGCGTTCTGTGTTTCTTTCAAATAAAATGGATCCAAGAAGCCAAACTAAGACACACAATTTTGTTTACAAGGTATCTTTACTAAGTACATGCCAAAACAGGTAGGCCAAACCTAGACACTCACTTTTTACTTCAACACAGTAAGTCCTCCCTGTTTGGTTCATCGGAAAAATACCATTCCTTTTCGGTTTTGCCTTGATTCACTGCAATACACAAGGTGCCATTGTCAAGATCCAAGCAAAGAGCTCTAGTACTGTTTATTTCCTACTCTATTGTGCATTAATATCATTAAATCACAAAATAGAATACAGTGAAAATTAGAAAGGATGCTATACTATAGCTGACATTACAAAATATGTTACCTTACAGTCTCTCCTTCAAAACAAAAACACTGTACAGACTTTGTTTATGAAAAGACTATTGTTATGCATATTAAGTTTCTAGCACTTTTTGATAATTGAATTCGCCCACCCATTGGGACACAAAACCAGATTAAGTATTCTTATGTTAGGGAAATGAAGGGAGGGGCACAAGACATATGATTGGTTTCAAGTTTTGTGGTTCAGCCATATAAATAGAGTTGCATTTCCTGATAATCAGTCACTTACAAGAGGGAAACCTGAAGGATCATATCTTTACATCAATGTAGGTAAGCCAGAATTTATATGCTTCGTGTTTGGTGAATGCAAAAGGCTGCTGTTTATGACACTGTGGGTTAAATTCTTAAAATGCTATAATGTCTTAGAATGGGCATTATGGATTTTGGTTATTTAACTTTAGATAGTAGATTTCTTTTTGATATGCCTTTGAGATGAGTAATATGGATACAGACTGACCAAGCTGGGGCACTCACTGTGACTTGAATTTGGGTAAGTGCTTCCTCTTTGGTCAGTCTGCATTACGTGAATCTTCTTCGATTTAGACCTATTGAATATTTGAGAGACTATACTTTTATAGAAGAAATGGGTGTAAGTATAGGCATTTGGTCTGCTAGGGTTTTTATCTAAAGTTTAAACATAGCAAGTATTTGTTAACATTGCTTTTATCCCAAGGAGAATATCTCAACTACAATCCTGCTTTAATAAGTGTTAAATGGCAACAGGCAGACTAAACTAAGGCATTTCCTTGAATTTTCAAAATCAGTAAGTGCTTTCTGTTTAGTTCCTCTGAACTCCATGAATCAGCATCGTCATCACCCTTATTCTAATGTTTATAAATCATTTCTCATCCGTTCAAACATTCTGTGTTACCGGAATAAAGACTCTGTATTCTACATTTGAGAAAAATGGATCCAAACAAGCCAAACTAAGCCACTCACTTTTGTTTAAAGTTTGTTAAGTGCTTTTAGTTTGGTTGGTCTGCATTGCGTGAATCTTCCTCAAAGCAGACATTTAAAATGTAGGGAAAATCAATTTTGTAAATGAAAGATGGTTTTGAATAGAGTTGATATGCCTTTGAGATCAGTAACATGGATACAGACTGACCAAGCTGGGGCACTCACTGTGATTTTAATTTGGGTAAGTGCTTCCTCTTTGGTTATTCTGCATTTCGTGAATCTTCTTCGATTTAGACCTATTGAATATTTGAGAGACTATACTTTTATAGAAGAAATGGGTGTAAGTATAGGCATTTGGTCTGCTAGGGTTTTTATCTAAAGTTTAAACATAGCAAGTATTTGTTAACATTGCTTTTATCCCAAGGAGAATATCTCAACTACAATCCTGCTTTAATAAGTGTTAAATGGCAACGGGCAGACTAAACTAAGGCATTTCCTTGAATTTTCAAAATCAGTAAGTGCTTTCTGTTTAGTTCCTCTGAACTCCATGAATCAGCATCGTCATCACCCTTATTCTAATGTTTATAAATCATTTCTCATCTGTTCAAACATTCTGTGTTACCGGAATAAAGACTCTGTATTCTACATTTGAGAAAAATGGATCCAAACAAGCCAAACTAAGCCACTCACTTTTGTTTAAAGTTTGTTAAGTGCTTTTAGTTTGGTTGGTCTGCATTGCGTGAATCTTCCTCAAAGCAGACATTTAAAATGTAGGGAAAATCAATTTTGTAAATGAAAGATGGTTTTGAATAGAGTTGATATGCCTTTGAGATGAGTAACATGGATACAGACTGACCAAGCTGGGGCACTCACTGTGATTTTAATTTGGGTAAGTGCTTCCTCTTTGGTTATTCTGCATTTCGTGAATCTTCTTCGATTTAGACCTATTGAATATTTGCAAGACTATACTTTTATAGAAGAAATGGGTGTAAGTATAGGCATTTGGTCTGCTAGGGTTTTTATCTAAAGTTTAAACATAGCAAGTATTTGTTAACATTGCTTTTATCCCAAGGAGAATATCTCAACTACAATCCTGCTTTAATAAGTGTTAAATGGCAACGGGCAGACTAAACTAAGGCATTTCCTTGAATTTTCAAAATCAGTAAGTGCTTTCTGTTTAGTTCCTCTGAACTCCATGAATCAGCATCGTCATCACCCTTATTCTAATGTTTATAAATCATTTCTCATCCGTTCAAACATTCTGTGTTACCAGAATAAAGACTCTGTATTCTACATTTGAGAAAAATGGATCCTAACAAGCCAAACTAAGCCACTCACTTTTGTTTAAAGTTTGTTAAGTGCTTTTAGTTTGGTTGGTCTGCATTGCGTGAATCTTCCTCAAAGCAGACATTTAAAATGTATGGAAAATCTATTTTGTAAATGAAAGATGGTTTTGAATAGAGTTGATATGCCTTTGAGATGAGTAACATGGATACAGACTGACCAAGCTGGGGCACTCACTGTGATTTTACTTTGGGTAAGTGCTTCCTCTTTGGTTATTCTGCATTTCGTGAATCTTCTTCGATTTAGACCTATTGAATATTTGCAAGACTATACTTTTATAGAAGAAATGGGTGTAAGTATAGGCATTTGGTCTGCTAGGGTTTTTATCTAAAGTTTAAACATAGCAAGTATTTGTTAACATTGCTTTTATCCCAAGGAGAATATCTCTACTACAATCCTGCTTTAATAAGTGTTAAATGGCAACGGGCAGACTAAACTAAGGCATTTCCTTGAATTTTCAAAATCAGTAAGTGCTTTATGTTTAGTTCCTCTGAACTCCATGAATCAGCATCGTCATCACCCTTATTCTAATGTTTATAAATCATTTCTCATCCGTTCAAACATTCTGTGTGACCGGAATAAAGACTCTGTATTCTACATTTGAGAAAAATGGATCCAAACAAGCCAAACTAAGCCACTCACTTTTGTTTAAAGTTTGTTAAGTGCTTTTAGTTTGGTTGGTCTGCATTGCGTGAATCTTCCTCAAAGCAGACATTTAAAATGTAGGGAAAATCAATTTTGTAAATGAAAGATGGTTTTGAATAGAGTTGATATGCCTTTGAGATGAGTAACATGGATACAGACTGACCAAGCTGGGGCACTCACTGTGATTTTAATTTGGGTAAGTGCTTCCTCTTTGGTTATTCTGCATTTCGTGAATCTTCTTCGATTTAGACCTATTGAATATTTGCAAGACTATACTTTTATAGAAGAAATGGGTGTAAGTATAGGCATTTGGTCTGCTAGGGTTTTTATCTAAAGTTTAAACATAGCAAGTATTTGTTAACATTGCTTTTATCCCAAGGAGAATATCTCAACTACAATCCTGCTTTAATAAGTGTTAAATGGCAACGGGCAGACTAAACTAAGGCATTTCCTTGAATTTTCAAAATCAGTAAGTGCTTTCTGTTTAGTTCCTCTGAACTCCATGAATCAGCATCGTCATCACCCTTATTCTAATGTTTATAAATCATTTCTCATCCGTTCAAACATTCTGTGTTACCAGAATAAAGACTCTGTATTCTACATTTGAGAAAAATGGATCCTAACAAGCCAAACTAAGCCACTCACTTTTGTTTAAAGTTTGTTAAGTGCTTTTAGTTTGGTTGGTCTGCATTGCGTGAATCTTCCTCAAAGCAGACATTTAAAATGTATGGAAAATCTATTTTGTAAATGAAAGATGGTTTTGAATAGAGTTGATATGCCTTTGAGATGAGTAACATGGATACAGACTGACCAAGCTGGGGCACTCACTGTGATTTTACTTTGGGTAAGTGCTTCCTCTTTGGTTATTCTGCATTTCGTGAATCTTCTTCGATTTAGACCTATTGAATATTTGCAAGACTATACTTTTATAGAAGAAATGGGTGTAAGTATAGGCATTTGGTCTGCTAGGGTTTTTATCTAAAGTTTAAACATAGCAAGTATTTGTTAACATTGCTTTTATCCCAAGGAGAATATCTCTACTACAATCCTGCTTTAATAAGTGTTAAATGGCAACGGGCAGACTAAACTAAGGCATTTCCTTGAATTTTCAAAATCAGTAAGTGCTTTCTGTTTAGTTCCTCTGAACTCCATGAATCAGCATCGTCATCACCCTTATTCTAATGTTTATAAATCATTTCTCATCCGTTCAAACATTCTGTGTTACCGGAATAAAGACTCTGTATTCTACATTTGAGAAAAATGGATCCAAACAAGCCAAACTAAGCCACTCACTTTTGTTTAAAGTTTGTTAAGTGCTTTTAGTTTGGTTGGTCTGCATTGCGTGAATCTTCCTCAAAGCAGACATTTAAAATGTAGGGGAAATCAATTTTGTAAATGAAAGATGGTTTTGAATAGAGTTGATATGCCTTTGAGATGAGTAACATGGATACAGGCTGACCAAGCTGGGGCACTCACTGTGATTTTAATTTGGGTAAGTGCTTCCTCTTTGGTTATTCTGCATTTCGTGAATCTTCTTCGATTTAGACCTATTGAATATTTGCGAGACTATACTTTTATAGAAGAAATGGGTGTAAGTATAGGCATTTGGTCTGCTAGGGTTTTTATCTAAAGTTTAAACATAGCAAGTATTTGTTAACATTGCTTTTATCCCAAGGAGAATATCTCAACTACAATCCTGCTTTAATAAGTGTTAAATGGCAACGGGCAGACTAAACTAAGGCATTTCCTTGAATTTTCAAAATCAGTAAGTGCTTTCTGTTTAGTTCCTCTGAACTCCATGAATCAGTATCGTCATCACCCTTATTCTAATGTTTATAAATCATTTCTCATCCGTTCAAACATTCTGTGTTACCGGAATAAAGACTCTGTATTCTACATTTGAGAAAAATGGATCCAAACAAGCCAAACTAAGCCACTCACTTTCGTTTAAAGTTTGTTAAGTGCTTTTAGTTTGGTTGGTCTGCATTGCGTGAATCTTCCTCAAAGCAGACATTTAAAATGTAGGGAAAATCAATTTTGTAAATGAAAGATGGTTTTGAATAGAGTTGATATGCCTTTGAGATGAGTAACATGGATACAGACTGACCAAGCTGGGGCACTCACTGTGATTTTAATTTGGGTAAGTGCTTCCTCTTTGGTTATTCTGCATTTCGTGAATCTTCTTCGATTTAGACCTATTGAATATTTGCAAGACTATACTTTTATAGAAGAAATGGGTGTAAGTATAGGCATTTGGTCTGCTAGGGTTTTTATCTAAAGTTTAAACATAGCAAGTATTTGTTAACATTGCTTTTATCCCAAGGAGAATATCTCAACTACAATCCGGCTTTAATAAGTGTTAAATGGCAACAGGCAGACTAAACTAAGGCATTTCCTTGAATTTTCAAAATCAGTAAGTGCTTTCTGTTTAGTTCCTCTGAACTCCATGAATCAGCATCGTCATCACCCTTATTCTAATGTTTATAAATCATTTCTCATCCGTTCAAACATTCTGTGTTACCGGAATAAAGACTCTGTATTCTACATTTGAGAAAAATGGATCCAAACAAGCCAAACTAAGCCACTCACTTTTGTTTAAAGTTTGTTAAGTGCTTTTAGCTTGGTTGGTCTGCATTGCGTGAATCTTCCTCAAAGCAGAAATTTAAAATGTAGGGAAAATCAATTTTGTAAATGAAAGATGGTTTTGAATAGAGTTGATATGCCTTTGAGATGAGTAACATGGATACAGACTGACCAAGCTGGGGCACTCACTGTGATTTTAATTTGGGTAAGTGTTTCCTCTTTGGTTATTCTGCATTTCGTGAATCTTCTTCGATTTAGACCTATTGAATATTTGCGAGACTATACTTTTATAGAAGAAATGGGTGTAAGTATAGGCATTTGGTCTGCTAGGGTTTTTATCTAAAGTTTAAACATAGCAAGTATTTGTTAACATTGCTTTTATCCCAAGAAGAATATCTCAACTAAAATCCTGCTTTAATAATTGTTAAATGGCAACGGGAAGACTAAACTAAGGCATTTCCTTGAATTTTCTAAATCAGTAAGTGCTTTCTGTTTAGTTCATCTAAAATCCATGAACCAGCATCATTATCACCTTTATTCTCGTATTTTTTAAAATAATATTTGATCCTTTCACACATTCTGAAATAGCGGAACACAAAAGACTATGCTTTACACGTTCTGTGTTTCTTTCAAATAAAATGGATCCAAGAAGCCAAACTAAGACACACAATTTTGTTTACAAGGTATCTTTACTAAGTACATGCCAAAACAGGTAGGCCAAACCTAGACACTCACTTTTTACTTCAACACAGTAAGTCCTCCCTGTTTGGTTCATCGGAAAAATACCATTCCTTTTCGGTTTTGCCTTGATTCACTGCAATACACAAGGTGCCATTGTCAAGATCCAAGCAAAGAGCTCTAGTACTGTTTATTTCCTACTCTATTGTGCATTAATATCATTAAATCACAAAATAGAATACAGTGAAAATTAGAAAGGATGCTATACTATAGCTGACATTACAAAATATGTTACCTTACAGTCTCTCCTTCAAAACAAAAACACTGTACAGACTTTGTTTATGAAAAGACTATTGTTATGCATATTAAGTTTCTAGCACTTTTTGATAATTGAATTCGTCCACCCATTGGGACACAAAACCAGATTAAGTATTCTTATGTTAGGGAAATGAAGGGAGGGGCACAAGACATATGATTGGTTTCAAGTTTTGTGGTTCAGCCATATAAATAGAGTTGCATTTCCTGATAATCAGTCACTTACAAGAGGGAAACCTGAAGGATCATATCTTTACATCAATGTAGGTAAGCCAGAATTTATATGCTTCGTGTTTGGTGAATGCAAAAGGCTGCTGTTTATGACACTGTAGGTTAAATTCTTAAAATGCTATAATGTCTTAGAATGGGCATTATGGATTTTGGTTATTTAACTTTAGATAGTAGATTTCTTTTTGATATGCCTTTGAGATGAGTAATATGGATACAGACTGACCAAGCTGGGGCACTCACTGTGACTTGAATTTGGGTAAGTGCTTCCTCTTTGGTCAGCCTGCATTACGTGAATCTTCTTCGATTTAGACCTATTGAATATTTGAGAGACTATACTTTTATAGAAGAAATGGGTGTAAGTATAGGCATTTGGTCTGCCAGGGTTTTTATCTAAAGTTTAAACATAGCAAGTATTTGTTAACATTGCTTTTATCCCAAGGAGAATATCTCAACTACAATCCTGCTTTAATAAGTGTTAAATGGCAACGGGCAGACTAAACTAAGGCATTTCCTTGAATTTTCAAAATCAGTAAGTGCTTTCTGTATAGTTCCTCTGAACTCCATGAATCAGCATCGTCATCACCCTTATTCTAATGTTTATAAATCATTTATCATCCGTTCAAACATTCTGTGTTACCGGAATAAAGACTCTGTATTCTACATTTGAGAAAAATGGATCCAAACAAGCCAAACTAAGCCACTCACTTTTGTTTAAAGTTTGTTAAGTGCTTTTAGTTTGGTTGGTCTGCATTGCGTGAATCTTCCTCAAAGCAGACATTTAAAATGTAGGGAAAATCAATTTTGTAAATGAAAGATGGTTTTGAATAGAGTTGATATGCCTTTGAGATGAGTAACATGGATATAGACTGACCAAGCTGGGGCACTCACTGTGATTTTAATTTGGGTAAGTGCTTCCTCTTTGGTTATTCTGCATTTCGTGAATCTTCTTCGATTTAGACCTATTGAATATTTGCAAGACTATACTTTTATAGAAGAAATGGGTGTAAGTATAGGCATTTGGTCTGCTAGGGTTTTTATCTAAAGTTTAAACATAGCAAGTATTTGTTAACATTGCTTTTATCCCAAGGAGAATATCTCAACTACAATCCTGCTTTAATAAGTGTTAAATGGCAATGGGCAGACTAAACTAAGGCATTTCCTTGAATTTTCTAAATCAGTAAGTGCTTTCTGTTTAGTTCCTCTGAACTCCATGAATCAGCATCGTCATCACCCATATTCTAATGTTTATAAATCATTTCTCATCCGTTCAAACATTCTGTGTTACCGGAATAAAGACTCTGTATTCTACATTTGAGAAAAATGGATCCAAACAAGCCAAACTAAGCCACTCACTTTTGTTTAAAGTTTGTTAAGTGCTTTTAGTTTGGTTGGTCTGCATTGCGTGAATCTTCCTCAAAGCAGACATTTAAAATGTAGGGGAAATCAATTTTGTAAATGAAAGATGGTTTTGAATAGAGTTGATATGCCTTTGAGATGAGTAACATGGATACAGACTGACCAAGCTGGGGCACTCACTGTGATTTTAATTTGGGTAAGTGCTTCCTCTTTGGTTATTCTGCATTTCGTGAATCTTCTTCGATTTAGACCTATTGAATATTTGCGAGACTATACTTTTATAGAAGAAATGGGTGTAAGTATAGGCATTTGGTCTGCTAGGGTTTTTATCTAAAGTTTAAACATAGCAAGTATTTGTTAACATTGCTTTTATCCCAAGGAGAATATCTCAACTACAATCCTGCTTTAATAAGTATTAAATGGCAACGGGCAGACTAAACTAAGGCATTTCCTTGAATTTTCAAAATCAGTAAGTGCTTTCTGTTTAGTTCCTCTGAACTCCATGAATCAGCATCGTCATCACCCTTATTCTTATGTTTATAAATCATTTCTCATCCGTTCAAACATTCTGTGTTACCGGAATAAAGACTCTGTATTCTACATTTGAGAAAAATGGATCCAAACAAGCCAAACTAAGCCACTCACTTTCGTTTAAAGTTTGTTAAGTGCTTTTAGTTTGGTTGGTCTGCATTGCGTGAATCTTCCTCAAAGCAGACATTTAAAATGTAGGGAAAATCAATTTTGTAAATGAAAGATGGTTTTGAATAGAGTTGATATGCCTTTGAGATGAGTAACATGGATACAGACTGACCAAGCTGGGGCACTCACTGTGATTTTAATTTGGGTAAGTGCTTCCTCTTTGGTTATTCTGCATTTCGTGAATCTTCTTCGATTTAGACCTATTGAATATTTGCAAGACTATACTTTTATAGAAGAAATGGGTGTAAGTATAGGCATTTGGTCTGCTAGGGTTTTTATCTAAAGTTTAAACATAGCAAGTATTTGTTAACATTGTTTTTATCCCAAGGAGAATATCTCAACTACAATCCTGCTTTAATAAGTGTTAAATGGCAACAGGCAGACTAAACTAAGGCATTTCCTTGAATTTTCTAAATCAGTAAGTGCTTTCTGTTTAGTTCATCTAAAATCCATGAACCAGCATCATTATCACCTTTATTCTCATATTTTTTAAAATAATATTTTATCCTTTCACACATTCTGAAATAGCGGAACACAAAAGACTATGCTTTACGCGTTCTGTGTTTCTTTCAAATAAAATGGATCCAAGAAGCCAAACTAAGACACACAATTTTGTTTACAAGGTATCTTTACTAAGTACATGCCAAAACAGGTAGGCCAAACCTAGACACTCACTTTTTACTTCAACACAGTAAGTCCTCCCTGTTTGGTTCATCGGAAAAATACCATTCCTTTTCGGTTTTGCCTTGATTCACTGCAATACACAAGGTGCCATTGTCAAGATCCAAGCAAAGAGCTCTAGTACTGTTTATTTCCTACTCTATTGTGCATTAATATCACTAAATCACAAAATAGAATACAGTGAAAATTAGAAAGGATGCTATACTATAGCTGACATTACAAAATATGTTACCTTACAGTCTCTCCTTCAAAACAAAAACACTGTACAGACTTTGTTTATGAAAAGACTATTGTTATGCATATTAAGTTTCTAGCACTTTTTAAAAATTGAATTCGTCCACCCATTGGGACACAAAACCAGTTTAAGTATTCTTATGTTAGGGAAATGAAGGGAGGGGCACAAGACATATGATTGGTTTCAAGTTTTGTGGTTCAGCCATATAAATAGAGTTGCATTTCCTGATAATCAGTCACTTACAAGAGGGAAACCTGAAGGATCATATCTTTACATCAATGTAGGTAAGCCAGAATTTATATGCTTCGTGTTTGGTGAATGCAAAAGGCTGCTGTTTATGACACTGTGGGTAAAATTCTTAAAATGCTATAATGTCTTAGAATGGGCATTATGGATTTTGGTTATTTAACTTTAGATAGTAGATTTCTTTTTGATATGCCTTTGAGATGTGTAATATGGATACAGACTGACCAAGCTGGGGCACTCACTGTGACTTGAATTTGGGTAAGTGCTTCCTCTTTGGTCAGCCTGCATTACGTGAATCTTCTTCGATTTAGACCTATTGAATATTTGAGAGACTATACTTTTATAGAAGAAATGGGTGTAAGTATAGGCATTTGGTCTGCTAGGGTTTTTATCTAAAGTTTAAACATAGCAAGTATTTGTTAACATTGCTTTTATCCCAAGGAGAATATCTCAACTACAATCCTGCTTTAATAAGTGTTAAATGGCAACAGGCAGACTAAACTAAGGCATTTCCTTGAATTTTCAAAATCAGTAAGTGCTTTCTGTTTAGTTCCTCTGAACTCCATGAATCAGCATCGTCATCACCCTTATTCTAATGTTTATAAATCATTTCTCATCCGTTCAAACATTCTGTGTTACCGGAATAAAGACTCTGCATTCTACATTTGAGAAAAATGGATCCAAACAAGCCAAACTAAGCCACTCACTTTTGTTTAAAGTTTGTTAAGTGCTTTTAGTTTGGTTGGTCTGCATTGCGTGAATCTTCCTCAAAGCAGACATTTAAAATGTAGGGAAAATCAATTTTGTAAATGAAAGATGGTTTTGAATAGAGTTGATATGCCTTTGAGATGAGTAACATGGATACAGACTGACCAAGCTGGGGCACTCACTGTGATTTTAATTTGGGTAAGTGCTTCCTCTTTGGTTATTCTGCATTTCGTGAATCTTCTTCGATTTAGACCTATTGAATATTTGCAAGACTATACTTTTATAGAAGAAATGGGTGTAAGTATAGGCATTTGGTCTGCTAGGGTTTTTATCTAAAGTTTAAACATAGCAAGTATTTGTTAACATTGCTTTTATCCCAAGGAGAATATCTCAACTACAATCCTGCTTTAATAAGTGTTAAATGGCAACGGGCAGACTAAACTAAGGCATTTCCTTGAATTTTCAAAATCAGTAAGTGCTTTATGTTTAGTTCCTCTGAACTCCATGAATCAGCATCGTCATCACCCTTATTCTAATGTTTATAAATCATTTCTCATCCGTTCAAACATTCTGTGTGACCGGAATAAAGACTCTGTATTCTACATTTGAGAAAAATGGATCCAAACAAGCCAAACTAAGCCACTCACTTTTGTTTAAAGTTTGTTAAGTGCTTTTAGTTTGGTTGGTCTGCATTGCGTGAATCTTCCTCAAAGCAGACATTTAAAATGTAGGGAAAATCTATTTTGTAAATGAAAGATGGTTTTGAATAGAGTTGATATGCCTTTGAGATGAGTAACATGGATACAGACTGACCAAGCTGGGGCACTCACTGTGATTTTAATTTGGGTAAGTGCTTCCTCTTTGGTTATTCTGCATTTCGTGAATCTTCTTCGATTTAGACCTATTGAATATTTGCAAGACTATACTTTTATAGAAGAAATGGGTGTAAGTATAGGCATTTGGTCTGCTAGGGTTTTTATCTAAAGTTTAAACATAGCAAGTATTTGTTAACATTGCTTTTATCCCAAGGAGAATATCTCAACTACAATCCTGCTTTAATAAGTGTTAAATGGCAACGGGCAGACTAAACTAAGGCATTTCCTTGAATTTTCAAAATCAGTAAGTGCTTTCTGTTTAGTTCCTCTGAACTCCATGAATCAGCATCGTCATCACCCTTATTCTAATGTTTATAAATCATTTCTCATCCGTTCAAACATTCTGTGTTACCGGAATAAAGACTCTGCATTCTACATTTGAGAAAAATGGATCCAAACAAGCCAAACTAAGCCACTCACTTTTGTTTAAAGTTTGTTAAGTGCTTTTAGTTTGGTTGGTCTGCATTGCGTGAATCTTCCTCAAAGCAGACATTTAAAATGTAGGGAAAATCAATTTTGTAAATGAAAGATGGTTTTGAATAGAGTTGATATGCCTTTGAGATGAGTAACATGGATACAGACTGACCAAGCTGGGGCACTCACTGTGATTTTAATTTGGGTAAGTGCTTCCTCTTTGGTTATTCTGCATTTCGTGAATCTTCTTCGATTTAGACCTATTGAATATTTGCAAGACTATACTTTTATAGAAGAAATGGGTGTAAGTATAGGCATTTGGTCTGCTAGGGTTTTTATCTAAAGTTTAAACATAGCAAGTATTTGTTAACATTGCTTTTATCCCAAGGAGAATATCTCAACTACAATCCTGCTTTAATAAGTGTTAAATGGCAACGGGCAGACTAAACTAAGGCATTTCCTTGAATTTTCAAAATCAGTAAGTGCTTTATGTTTAGTTCCTCTGAACTCCATGAATCAGCATCGTCATCACCCTTATTCTAATGTTTATAAATCATTTCTCATCCGTTCAAACATTCTGTGTGACCGGAATAAAGACTCTGTATTCTACATTTGAGAAAAATGGATCCAAACAAGCCAAACTAAGCCACTCACTTTTGTTTAAAGTTTGTTAAGTGCTTTTAGTTTGGTTGGTCTGCATTGCGTGAATCTTCCTCAAAGCAGACATTTAAAATGTAGGGAAAATCAATTTTGTAAATGAAAGATGGTTTTGAATAGAGTTGATATGCCTTTGAGATGAGTAACATGGATACAGACTGACCAAGCTGGGGCACTCACTGTGATTTTAATTTGGGTAAGTGCTTCCTCTTTGGTTATTCTGCATTTCGTGAATCTTCTTCGATTTAGACCTATTGAATATTTGCAAGACTATACTTTTATAGAAGAAATGGGTGTAAGTATAGGCATTTGGTCTGCTAGGGTTTTTATCTAAAGTTTAAACATAGCAAGTATTTGTTAACATTGCTTTTATCCCAAGGAGAATATCTCAACTACAATCCTGCTTTAATAAGTGTTAAATGGCAACGGGCAGACTAAACTAAGGCATTTCCTTGAATTTTCAAAATCAGTAAGTGCTTTCTGTTTAGTTCCTCTGAACTCCATGAATCAGCATCGTCATCACCCTTATTCTAATGTTTATAAATCATTTCTCATCCGTTCAAACATTCTGTGTTACCGGAATAAAGTCTCTGTATTCTACATTTGAGAAAAATGGATCCAAACAAGCCAAACTAAGCCACTCACTTTTGTTTAAAGTTTGTTAAGTGCTTTTAGTTTGGTTGGTCTGCATTGCGTGAATCTTGCTCAAAGCAGACATTTAAAATGTAGGGAAAATCAATTTTGTAAATGAAAGATGGTTTTGAATAGAGTTGATATGCCTTTGAGATGAGTAACATGGATACAGACTGACCAAGCTGGGGCACTCACTGTGATTTTAATTTGGGTAAGTGCTTCCTCTTTGGTTATTCTGCATTTCGTGAATCTTCTTCGATTTAGACCTATTGAATATTTGCGAGACTATACTTTTATAGAAGAAATGGGTGTAAGTATAGGCATTTGGTCTGCTAGGGTTTTTATCTAAAGTTTAAACATAGCAAGTATTTGTTAACATTGCTTTTATCCCAAGGAGAATATCTCAACTACAATCCTGCTTTAATAAGTGTTAAATGGCAACTGGCAGACTAAACTAAGGCATTTCCTTGAATTTTCAAAATCAGTAAGTGCTTTCTGTTTAGTTCCTCTGAACTCCATGAATCAGCATCGTCATCACCCTTATTCTAATGTTTATAAATCATTTCTCATCCGTTCAAACATTCTGTGTTACCGGAATAAAGTCTCTGTATTCTACATTTGAGAAAAATGGATCCAAACAAGCCAAACTAAGCCACTCACTTTTTTTTAAAGTTTGTTAAGTGCTTTTAGTTTGGTTGGTCTGCATTGCGTGAATCTTCCTCAAAGCAGACATTTAAAATGTAGGGAAAATCAATTTTGTAAATGAAAGATGGTTTTGAATAGAGTTGATATGCCTTTGAGATGAGTAACATGGATACAGACTGACCAAGCTGGGGCACTCACTGTGATTTTAATTTGGGTAAGTGCTTCCTCTTTGGTTATTCTGCATTTCGTGAATCTTCTTCGATTTAGACCTATTGAATATTTGCAAGACTATACTTTTATAGAAGAAATGGGTGTAAGTATAGGCATTTGGTCTGCTAGGGTTTTTATCTAAAGTTTAAACATAGCAAGTATTTGTTAACATTGTTTTTATCCCAAGGAGAATATCTCAACTACAATCCTGCTTTAATAAGTGTTAAATGGCAACGGGCAGACTAAACTAAGGCATTTCCTTGAATTTTCAAAATCAGTAAGTGCTTTCTGTTTAGTTCCTCTGAACTCCATGAATCAGCATTGTCATCACCCTTATTCTAATGTTTATAAATCATTTCTCATCCGTTCAAACATTCTGTGTTACCAGAATAAAGACTCTGTATTCTACATTTGAGAAAAATGGATCCAAACAAGCCACACTAAGCCACTCACTTTTGTTTAAAGTTTGTTAAGTGCTTTTAGTTTGGTTGGTCTGCATTGCGTGAATCTTCCTCAAAGCAGACATTTAAAATGTAGGGAAAATCAATTTTGTAAATGAAAGATGGTTTTGAATAGAGTTGATATGCCTTTGAGATGAGTAACATGGATACAGACTGACCAAGCTGGGGCACTCACTGTGATTTTAATTTGGGTAAGTGCTTCCTCTTTGGTTATTCTGCATTTCGTGAATCTTCTTCGATTTAGACCTATTGAATATTTGCGAGACTATACTTTTATAGAAGAAATGGGTGTAAGTATAGGCATTTGGTCTGCTAGGGTTTTTATCTAAAGTTTAAACATAGCAAGTATTTGTTAACATTGCTTTTATCCCAAGAAGAATATCTCAACTAAAATCCTGCTTTAATAATTGTTAAATGGCAACGGGAAGACTAAACTAAGGCATTTCCTTGAATTTTCTAAATCAGTAAGTGCTTTCTGTTTAGTTCATCTAAAATCCATGAACCAGCATCATTATCACCTTTATTCTCGTATTTTTTAAAATAATATTTGATCCTTTCACACATTCTGAAATAGCGGAACACAAAAGACTATGCTTTACACGTTCTGTGTTTCTTTCAAATAAAATGGATCCAAGAAGCCAAACTAAGACACACAATTTTGTTTACAAGGTATCTTTACTAAGTACATGCCAAAACAGGTAGGCCAAACCTAGACACTCACTTTTTACTTCAACACAGTAAGTCCTCCCTGTTTGGTTCATCAGAAAAATACCATTCCTTTTCGGTTTTGCCTTGATTCACTGCAATACACAAGGTGCCATTGTCAAGATCCAAGCAAAGAGCTCTAGTACTGTTTATTTCCTACTCTATTGTGCATTAATATCATTAAATCACAAAATAGAATACAGTGAAAATTAGAAAGGATGCTATACTATAGCTGACATTACAAAATATGTTACCTTACAGTCTCTCCTTCAAAACAAAAACACTGTACAGACTTTGTTTATGAAAAGACTATTGTTATGCATATTAAGTTTCTAGCACTTTTTGATAATTGAATTCGTCCACCCATTGGGACACAAAACCAGATTAAGTATTCTTATGTTAGGGAAATGAAGGGAGGGGCACAAGACATATGATTGGTTTCAAGTTTTGTGGTTCAGCCATATAAATAGAGTTGCATTTCCTGATAATCAGTCACTTACAAGAGGGAAACCTGAAGGATCATATCTTTACATCAATGTAGGTAAGCCAGAATTTATATGCTTCGTGTTTGGTGAATGCAAAAGGCTGCTGTTTATGACACTGTGGGTTAAATTCTTAAAATGCTATAATGTCTTAGAATGGGCATTATGGATTTTGGTTATTTAACTTTAGATAGTAGATTTCTTTTTGATATGCCTTTGAGATGAGTAATATGGATACAGACTGACCAAGCTGGGGCACTCACTGTGACTTGAATTTGGGTAAGTGCTTCCTCTTTGGTCAGCCTGCATTACGTGAATCTTCTTCGATTTAGACCTATTGAATATTTGAGAGACTATACTTTTATAGAAGAAATGGGTGTAAGTATAGGCATTTGGTCTGCCAGGGTTTTTATCTAAAGTTTAAACATAGCAAGTATTTGTTAACATTGCTTTTATCCCAAGGAGAATATCTCAACTACAATCCTGCTTTAATAAGTGTTAAATGGCAACGGGCAGACTAAACTAAGGCATTTCCTTGAATTTTCAAAATCAGTAAGTGCTTTCTGTATAGTTCCTCTGAACTCCATGAATCAGCATCGTCATCACCCTTATTCTAATGTTTATAAATCATTTATCATCCGTTCAAACATTCTGTGTTACCGGAATAAAGACTCTGTATTCTACATTTGAGAAAAATGGATCCAAACAAGCCAAACTAAGCCACTCACTTTTGTTTAAAGTTTGTTAAGTGCTTTTAGTTTGGTTGGTCTGCATTGCGTGAATCTTCCTCAAAGCAGACATTTAAAATGTAGGGAAAATCAATTTTGTAAATGAAAGATGGTTTTGAATAGAGTTGATATGCCTTTGAGATGAGTAACATGGATACAGACTGACCAAGCTGGGGCACTCACTGTGATTTTAATTTGGGTAAGTGCTTCCTCTTTGGTTATTCTGCATTTCGTGAATCTTCTTCGATTTAGACCTATTGAATATTTGCGAGACTATACTTTTATAGAAGAAATGGGTGTAAGTATAGGCATTTGGTCTGCTAGGGTTTTTATCTAAAGTTTAAACATAGCAAGTATTTGTTAACATTTCTTTTATCCCAAGAAGAATATCTCAACTAAAATCCTGCTTTAATAATTGTTAAATGGCAACGGGAAGACTAAACTAAGGCATTTCCTTGAATTTTCAAAATCAGTAAGTGCTTTCTGTTTAGTTCATCTAAAATCCATGAACCAGCATCATTATCACCTTTATTCTCGTATTTTTTAAAATAATATTTGATCCTTTCACACATTCTGAAATAGCGGAACACAAAAGACTATGCTTTACGCGTTCTGTGTTTCTTTCAAATAAAATGGATCCAAGAAGCCAAACTAAGACACACAATTTTGTTTACAAGGTATCTTTACTAAGTACATGCCAAAACAGGTAGGCCAAACCTAGACACTCACTTTTTACTTCAACACAGTAAGTCCTCCCTGTTTGGTTCATCGGAAAAATACCATTCCTTTTCGGTTTTGCCTTGATTCACTGCAATACACAAGGTGCCATTGTCAAGATCCAAGCAAAGAGCTCTAGTACTGTTTATTTCCTACTCTATTGTGCATTAATATCATTAAATCATAAAATAGAATACAGTGAAAATTAGAAAGGATGCTATACTATAGCTGACATTACAAAATATGTTAAGAACCTTACAGTCTCTCCTTCAAAACAAAAACACTGTACAGACTTTGTTTATGAAAAGACTATTGTTATGCATATTAAGTTTCTAGCACTTTTTGATAATTGAATTCGTCCACCCATTGGGACACAAAACCAGATTAAGTATTCTTATGTTAGGGAAATGAAGGGAGGGGCACAAGACATATGATTGGTTTCAAGTTTTGTGGTTCAGCCATATAAATAGAGTTGCATTTCCTGATAATCAGTCACTTACAAGAGGGAAACCTGAAGGATCATATCTTTACATCAATGTAGGTAAGCCAGAATTTATATGCTTCGTGTTTGGTGAATTCAAAAGGCTGCTGTTTATGACACTGTGGGTAAAATTCTTAAAATGCTATAATGTCTTAGAATGGGCATTATGGATTTTGGTTATTTAACTTTAGATAGTAGATTTCTTTTTGATATGCCTTTGAGATGAGTAATATGGATACAGACTGACCAAGCTGGGGCACTCACTGTGACTTGAATTTGGGTAAGTGCTTCCTCTTTGGTCAGTCTGCATTTCGTGAATCTTCTTCGATTTAGACCTATTGAATATTTGAGAGACTATACTTTTATAGAAGAAATGGGTGTAAGTATAGGCATTTGGTCTGCTAGGGTTTTTATCTAAAGTTTAAACATAGCAAGTATTTGTTAACATTGCTTTTATCCCAAGGAGAATATCTCAACTACAATCCTGCTTTAATAAGTGTTAAATGGCAACGGGCAGACTAAACTAAGGCATTTCCTTGAATTTTCAAAATCAGTAAGTGCTTTCTGTTTAGTTCCTCTGAACTCCATGAATCAGCATCGCCATCACCCTTATTCTAATGTTTATAAATCATTTCTCATCCGTTCAAACATTCTGTGTTACCGGAATAAAGACTCTGTATTCTACATTTGAGAAAAATGGATCCAAACAAGCCAAACTAAGCCACTCACTTTTGTTTAAAGTTTGTTAAGTGCTTTTAGTTTGGTTGGTCTGCATTGCGTGAATCTTCCTCAAAGCAGACATTTAAAATGTAGGGAAAATCAATTTTGTAAATGAAAGATGGTTTTGAATAGAGTTGATATGCCTTTGAGATGAGTAACATGGATACAGACTGACCAAGCTGGGGCACTCACTGTGATTTTAATTTGGGTAAGTGCTTCCTCTTTGGTTATTCTGCATTTCGTGAATCTTCTTCGATTTAGACCTATTGAATATTTGCAAGACTATACTTTTATAGAAGAAATGGGTGTAAGTATAGGCATTTGGTCTGCTAGGGTTTTTATCTAAAGTTTAAACATAGCAAGTATTTGTTAACATTGCTTTTA
This sequence comes from Engystomops pustulosus, assembly GCF_040894005.1. Classification (NCBI taxonomy): domain Eukaryota; kingdom Metazoa; phylum Chordata; class Amphibia; order Anura; family Leptodactylidae; genus Engystomops; species Engystomops pustulosus. The sequence goes on along the minus strand of NC_092414.1, from coordinate 40,257,267 downwards.
TCCCAAGAAGAATATCTCAACTAAAATCCTGCTTTAATAATTGTTAAATGGCAACGGGAAGACTAAACTAAGGCAATTCCTTGAATTTTCTAAATCAGTAAGTGCTTTCTGTTTAGTTCATCTAAAATCCATGAACCAGCATCATTATCACCTTTATTCTCATATTTTTTAAAATAATATTTTATCCTTTCACACATTCTGAAATAGCGGAACACAAAAGACTATGCTTTACGCGTTCTGTGTTTCTTTCAAATAAAATGGATCCAAGAAGCCAAACTAAGACACACAATTTTGTTTACAAGGTATCTTTACTAAGTACATGCCAAAACAGGTAGGCCAAACCTAGACACTCACTTTTTACTTCAACACAGTAAGTCCTCCCTGTTTGGTTCATCGGAAAAATACCATTCCTTTTCGGTTTTGCCTTGATTCACTGCAATACACAAGGTGCCATTGTCAAGATCCAAGCAAAGAGCTCTAGTACTGTTTATTTCCTACTCTATTGTGCATTAATATCACTAAATCACAAAATAGAATACAGTGAAAATTAGAAAGGATGCTATACTATAGCTGACATTACAAAATATGTTACCTTACAGTCTCTCCTTCAAAACAAAAACACTGTACAGACTTTGTTTATGAAAAGACTATTGTTATGCATATTAAGTTTCTAGCACTTTTTGATAATTGAATTCGTCCACCCATTGGGACACAAAACCAGATTAAGTATTCTTATGTTAGGGAAATGAAGGGAGGGGCACAAGACATATGATTGGTTTCAAGTTTTGTGGTTCAGCCATATAAATAGAGTTGCATTTCCTGATAATCAGTCACTTACAAGAGGGAAACCTGAAGGATCATATCTTTACTTCAATGTAGGTAAGCCAGAATTTATATGCTTCGTGTTTGGTGAATGCAAAAGGCTGCTGTTTATGACACTGTGGGTTAAATTCTTAAAATGCTATAATGTCTTAGAATGGGCATTATGGATTTTGGTTATTTAACTTTAGATAGTAGATTTCTTTTTGATATGCCTTTGAGATGAGTAATATGGATACAGACTGACCAAGCTGGGGCACTCACTGTGACTTGAATTTGGGTAAGTGCTTCCTCTTTGGTCAGCCTGCATTACGTGAATCTTCTTCGATTTAGACCTATTGAATATTTGAGAGACTATACTTTTATAGAAGAAATGGGTGTAAGTATAGGCATTTGGTCTGCTATTGTTTTTATCTAAAGTTTAAACATAGCAAGTATTTGTTAACATTGCTTTTATCCCAAGGAGAATATCTCAACTACAATCCTGCTTTAATAAGTGTTAAATGGCAACGGGCAGACTAAACTAAGGCATTTCCTTGAATTTTCAAAATCAGTAAGTGCTTTCTGTTTAGTTCCTCTGAACTCCATGAATCAGCATCATCATCACCCTTATTCTAATGTTTATAAATCATTTATCATCCGTTCAAACATTCTGTGTTACCGGAATAAAGACTCTGTATTCTACATTTGAGAAAAATGGATCCAAACAAGCCAAACTAAGCCACTCACTTTTGTTTAAAGTTTGTTAAGAGCTTTTAGTTTGGTTGGTCTGCATTGCGTGAATCTTGCTCAAAGCAGACATTTAAAATGTAGGGAAAATCAATTTTGTAAATGAAAGATGGTTTTGAATAGAGTTGATATGCCTTTGAGATGAGTAACATGGATACAGACTGACCAAGCTGGGACACTCACTGTGATTTTAATTTGGGTAAGTGCTTCCTCTTTGGTTATTCTGCATTTCGTGAATCTTCTTCGATTTAGACCTATTGAATATTTGCGAGACTATACTTTTATAGAAGAAATGGGTGTAAGTATAGGCATTTGGTCTGCTAGGGTTTTTATCTAAAGTTTAAACATAGCAAGTATTTGTTAACATTGCTTTTATCCCAAGGAGAATATCTCAACTACAATCCTGCTTTAATAAGTGTTAAATGGCAACTGGCAGACTAAACTAAGGCATTTCCTTGAATTTTCAAAATCAGTAAGTGCTTTCTGTTTAGTTCCTCTGAACTCCATGAATCAGCATCATCATCACCCTTATTCTAATGTTTATAAATCATTTCTCATCCGTTCAAACATTCTGTGTTACCGGAATAAAGTCTCTGTATTCTACATTTGAGAAAAATGGATCCAAACAAGCCAAACTAAGCCACTCACTTTTGTTTAAAGTTTGTTAAGTGCTTTTAGTTTGGTTGGTCTGCATTGCGTGAATCTTCCTCAAAGCAGACATTTAAAATGTAGGGAAAATCAATTTTGTAAATGAAAGATGGTTTTGAATAGAGTTGATATGCCTTTGAGATTAGTAACATGGATACAGACTGACCAAGGTGGGGCACTCACTGTGATTTTAATTTGGGTAAGTGCTTCCTCTTTGGTTATTCTGCATTTCGTGAATCTTCTTCGATTTAGACCTATTGAATATTTGCAAGACTATACTTTTATAGAAGAAATGGGTGTAAGTATAGGCATTTGGTCTGCTAGGGTTTTTATCTAAAGTTTAAACATAGCAAGTATTTGTTAACATTGTTTTTATCCCAAGGAGAATATCTCAACTACAATCCTGCTTTAATAAGTGTTAAATGGCAACGGGCAGACTAAACTAAGGCATTTCCTTGAATTTTCAAAATCAGTAAGTGCTTTCTGTTTAGTTCCTCTGAACTCCATGAATCAGCATCGTCATCACCCTTATTCTAATGTTTATAAATCATTTCTCATCCGTTCAAACATTCTGTGTTACCAGAATAAAGACTCTGTATTCTACATTTGAGAAAAATGGATCCAAACAAGCCACACTAAGCCACTCACTTTTGTTTAAAGTTTGTTAAGTGCTTTTAGTTTGGTTGGTCTGCATTGCGTGAATCTTCCTCAAAGCAGACATTTAAAATGTAGGGAAAATCAATTTTGTAAATGAAAGATGGTTTTGAATAGAGTTGATATGCCTTTGAGATGAGTAACATGGATACAGACTGACCAAGCTGGGGCACTCACTGTGATTTTAATTTGGGTAAGTGCTTCCTCTTTGGTTATTCTGCATTTCGTGAATCTTCTTCGATTTAGACCTATTGAATATTTGCGAGACTATACTTTTATAGAAGAAATGGGTGTAAGTATAGGCATTTGGTCTGCTAGGGTTTTTATCTAAAGTTTAAACATAGCAAGTATTTGTTAACATTGCTTTTATCCCAAGAAGAATATCTCAACTAAAATCCTGCTTTAATAATTGTTAAATGGCAACGGGAAGACTAAACTAAGGCATTTCCTTGAATTTTCTAAATCAGTAAGTGCTTTCTGTTTAGTTCATCTAAAATCCATGAACCAGCATCATTATCACCTTTATTCTCGTATTTTTTAAAATAATATTTGATCCTTTCACACATTCTGAAATAGCGGAACACAAAAGACTATGCTTTACACGTTCTGTGTTTCTTTCAAATAAAATGGATCCAAGAAGCCAAACTAAGACACACAATTTTGTTTACAAGGTATCTTTACTAAGTACATGCCAAAACAGGTAGGCCAAACCTAGACACTCACTTTTTACTTCAACACAGTAAGTCCTCCCTGTTTGGTTCATCGGAAAAATACCATTCCTTTTCGGTTTTGCCTTGATTCACTGCAATACACAAGGTGCCATTGTCAAGATCCAAGCAAAGAGCTCTAGTACTGTTTATTTCCTACTCTATTGTGCATTAATATCACTAAATCACAAAATAGAATACAGTGAAAATTAGAAAGGATGCTATACTATAGCTGACATTACAAAATATGTTACCTTACAGTCTCTCCTTCAAAACAAAAACACTGTACAGACTTTGTTTATGAAAAGACTATTGTTATGCATATTAAGTTTCTAGCACTTTTTGATAATTGAATTCGTCCACCCATTGGGACACAAAACCAGATTAAGTATTCTTATGTTAGGGAAATGAAGGGAGGGGCACAAGACATATGATTGGTTTCAAGTTTTGTGGTTCAGCCATATAAATAGAGTTGCATTTCCTGATAATCAGTCACTTACAAGAGGGAAACCTGAAGGATCATATCTTTACATCAATGTAGGTAAGCCAGAATTTATATGCTTCGTGTTTGGTGAATGCAAAAGGCTGCTGTTTATGACACTGTGGGTTAAATTCTTAAAATGCTATAATGTCTTAGAATGGGCATTATGGATTTTGGTTATTTAACTTTAGATAGTAGATTTCTTTTTGATATGCCTTTGAGATGAGTAATATGGATACAGACTGACCAAGCTGGGGCACTCACTGTGACTTGAATTTGGGTAAGTGCTTCCTCTTTGGTCAGCCTGCATTACGTGAATCTTCTTCGATTTAGACCTATTGAATATTTGAGAGACTATACTTTTATAGAAGAAATGGGTGTAAGTATAGGCATTTGGTCTGCCAGGGTTTTTATCTAAAGTTTAAACATAGCAAGTATTTGTTAACATTGCTTTTATCCCAAGGAGAATATCTCAACTACAATCCTGCTTTAATAAGTGTTAAATGGCAACGGGCAGACTAAACTAAGGCATTTCCTTGAATTTTCAAAATCAGTAAGTGCTTTCTGTATAGTTCCTCTGAACTCCATGAATCAGCATCGTCATCACCCTTATTCTAATGTTTATAAATCATTTATCATCCGTTCAAACATTCTGTGTTACCGGAATAAAGACTCTGTATTCTACATTTGAGAAAAATGGATCCAAACAAGCCAAACTAAGCCACTCACTTTTGTTTAAAGTTTGTTAAGTGCTTTTAGTTTGGTTGGTCTGCATTGCGTGAATCTTCCTCAAAGCAGACATTTAAAATGTAGGGAAAATAAATTTTGTAAATGAAAGATGGTTTTGAATAGAGTTGATATGCCTTTGAGATGAGTAACATGGATACAGACTGACCAAGCTGGGGCACTCACTGTGATTTTAATTTGGGTAAGTGCTTCCTCTTTGGTTATTCTGCATTTCGTGAATCTTCTTCGATTTAGACCTATTGAATATTTGCAAGACTATACTTTTATAGAAGAAATGGGTGTAAGTATAGGCATTTGGTCTGCTAGGGTTTTTATCTAAAGTTTAAACATAGCAAGTATTTGTTAACATTGCTTTTATCCCAAGGAGAATATCTCAACTACAATCCTGCTTTAATAAGTGTTAAATGGCAACGGGCAGACTAAACTAAGGCATTTCCTTGAATTTTCAAAATCAGTAAGTGCTTTCTGTTTAGTTCCTCTGAACTCCATGAATCAGCATCGTCATCACCCATATTCTAATGTTTATAAATCATTTCTCATCCCTTCAAACATTCTGTGTTACCGGAATAAAGACTCTGTATTCTACATTTGAGAAAAATGGATCCAAACAAGCCAAACTAAGCCACTCACTTTTGTTTAAAGTTTGTTAAGTGCTTTTAGTTTGGTTGGTCTGCATTGCGTGAATCTTCCTCAAAGCAGACATTTAAAATGTAGGGAAAATCAATTTTGTAAATGAAAGATGGTTTTGAATAGAGTTGATATGCCTTTGAGATGAGTAACATGGATACAGACTGACCAAGCTGGGGCACTCACTGTGATTTTACTTTGGGTAAGTGCTTCCTCTTTGGTTATTCTGCATTTCGTGAATCTTCTTCGATTTAGACCTATTGAATATTTGCGAGACTATACTTTTATAGAAGAAATGGGTGTAAGTATAGGCATTTGGTCTACTAGGGTTTTTATCTAAAGTTTAAACATAGCAAGTATTCGTTAACATTTCTTTTATCCCAAGAAGAATATCTCAACTAAAATCCTGCTTTAATAATTGTTAAATGGCAACGGGAAGACTAAACTAAGGCATTTCCTTGAATTTTCAAAATCAGTAAGTGCTTTCTGTTTAGTTCATCTAAAATCCATGAACCAGCATCATCATCACCTTTATTCTCGTATTTTTTAAAATAATATTTGATCCTTTCACACATTCTGAAATAGCGGAACACAAAAGACTATGCTTTACGCGTTCTGTGTTTCTTTCAAATAAAATGGATCCAAGAAGCCAAACTAAGACACACAATTTTGTTTACAAGGTATCTTTACTAAGTACATGCCAAAACAGGTAGGCCAAACCTAGACACTCACTTTTTACTTCAACACAGTAAGTCCTCCCTGTTTGGTTCATCGGAAAAATACCATTCCTTTTCGGTTTTGCCTTGATTCACTGCAATACACAAGGTGCCATTGTCAAGATCCAAGCAAAGAGCTCTAGTACTGTTTATTTCCTACTCTATTTTGCATTAATATCATTAAATCATAAAATAGAATACAGTGAAAATTAGAAAGGATGCTATACTATAGCTGACATTACAAAATATGTTAAGAACCTTACAGTCTCTCCTTCAAAACAAAAACACTGTACAGACTTTGTTTATGAAAAGACTATTGTTATGCATATTAAGTTTCTAGCACTTTTTGATAATTGAATTCGTCCACCCATTGGGACACAAAACCAGATTAAGTATTCTTATGTTAGGGAAATGAAGGGAGGGGCACAAGACATATGATTGGTTTCAAGTTTTGTGGTTCAGCCATATAAATAGAGTTGCATTTCCTGATAATCAGTCACTTACAAGAGGGAAACCTGAAGGATCATATCTTTACTTCAATGTAGGTAAGCCAGAATTTATATGCTTCGTGTTTGGTGAATGCAAAAGGCTGCTGTTTATGACACTGTGGGTTAAATTCTTAAAATGCTATAATGTCTTAGAATGGGCATTATGGATTTTGGTTATTTAACTTTAGATAGTAGATTTCTTTTTGATATGCCTTTGAGATGAGTAATATGGATACAGACTGACCAAGCTGGGGCACTCACTGTGACTTGAATTTGGGTAAGTGCTTCCTCTTTGGTCAGCCTGCATTACGTGAATCTTCTTCGATTTAGACCTATTGAATATTTGAGAGACTATACTTTTATAGAAGAAATGGGTGTAAGTATAGGCATTTGGTCTGCTATTGTTTTTATCTAAAGTTTAAACATAGCAAGTATTTGTTAACATTGCTTTTATCCCAAGGAGAATATCTCAACTACAATCCTGCTTTAATAAGTGTTAAATGGCAACGGGCAGACTAAACTAAGGCATTTCCTTGAATTTTCAAAATCAGTAAGTGCTTTCTGTTTAGTTCCTCTGAACTCCATGAATCAGCATCATCATCACCCTTATTCTAATGTTTATAAATCATTTCTCATCCGTTCAAACATTCTGTGTTACCGGAATAAAGACTCTGTATTCTACATTTGAGAAAAATGGATCCAAACAAGCCAAACTAAGCCACTCACTTTTGTTTAAAGTTTGTTAAGAGCTTTTAGTTTGGTTGGTCTGCATTGCGTGAATCTTGCTCAAAGCAGACATTTAAAATGTAGGGAAAATCAATTTTGTAAATGAAAGATGGTTTTGAATAGAGTTGATATGCCTTTGAGATGAGTAACATGGATACAGACTGACCAAGCTGGGACACTCACTGTGATTTTAATTTGGGTAAGTGCTTCCTCTTTGGTTATTCTGCATTTCGTGAATCTTCTTCGATTTAGACCTATTGAATATTTGCGAGACTATACTTTTATAGAAGAAATGGGTGTAAGTATAGGCATTTGGTCTGCTAGGGTTTTTATCTAAAGTTTAAACATAGCAAGTATTTGTTAACATTGTTTTTATCCCAAGGAGAATATCTCAACTACAATCCTGCTTTAATAAGTGTTAAATGGCAACGGGCAGACTAAACTAAGGCATTTCCTTGAATTTTCAAAATCAGTAAGTGCTTTCTGTTTAGTTCCTCTGAACTCCATGAATCAGCATTGTCATCACCCTTATTCTAATGTTTATAAATCATTTCTCATCCGTTCAAACATTCTGTGTTACCAGAATAAAGACTCTGTATTCTACATTTGAGAAAAATGGATCCAAACAAGCCACACTAAGCCACTCACTTTTGTTTAAAGTTTGTTAAGTGCTTTTAGTTTGGTTGGTCTGCATTGCGTGAATCTTCCTCAAAGCAGACATTTAAAATGTAGGGAAAATCAATTTTGTAAATGAAAGATGGTTTTGAATAGAGTTGATATGCCTTTGAGATGAGTAACATGGATACAGACTGACCAAGCTGGGGCACTCACTGTGATTTTAATTTGGGTAAGTGCTTCCTCTTTGGTTATTCTGCATTTCGTGAATCTTCTTCGATTTAGACCTATTGAATATTTGCGAGACTATACTTTTATAGAAGAAATGGGTGTAAGTATAGGCATTTGGTCTGCTAGGGTTTTTATCTAAAGTTTAAACATAGCAAGTATTTGTTAACATTGCTTTTATCCCAAGAAGAATATCTCAACTAAAATCCTGCTTTAATAATTGTTAAATGGCAACGGGAAGACTAAACTAAGGCATTTCCTTGAATTTTCTAAATCAGTAAGTGCTTTCTGTTTAGTTCATCTAAAATCCATGAACCAGCATCATTATCACCTTTATTCTCGTATTTTTTAAAATAATATTTGATCCTTTCACACATTCTGAAATAGCGGAACACAAAAGACTATGCTTTACACGTTCTGTGTTTCTTTCAAATAAAATGGATCCAAGAAGCCAAACTAAGACACACAATTTTGTTTACAAGGTATCTTTACTAAGTACATGCCAAAACAGGTAGGCCAAACCTAGACACTCACTTTTTACTTCAACACAGTAAGTCCTCCCTGTTTGGTTCATCGGAAAAATACCATTCCTTTTCGGTTTTGCCTTGATTCACTGCAATACACAAGGTGCCATTGTCAAGATCCAAGCAAAGAGCTCTAGTACTGTTTATTTCCTACTCTATTGTGCATTAATATCATTAAATCACAAAATAGAATACAGTGAAAATTAGAAAGGATGCTATACTATAGCTGACATTACAAAATATGTTACCTTACAGTCTCTCCTTCAAAACAAAAACACTGTACAGACTTTGTTTATGAAAAGACTATTGTTATGCATATTAAGTTTCTAGCACTTTTTGATAATTGAATTCGTCCACCCATTGGGACACAAAACCAGATTAAGTATTCTTATGTTAGGGAAATGAAGGGAGGGGCACAAGACATATGATTGGTTTCAAGTTTTGTGGTTCAGCCATATAAATAGAGTTGCATTTCCTGATAATCAGTCACTTACAAGAGGGAAACCTGAAGGATCATATCTTTACATCAATGTAGGTAAGCCAGAATTTATATGCTTCGTGTTTGGTGAATGCAAAAGGCTGCTGTTTATGACACTGTGGGTTAAATTCTTAAAATGCTATAATGTCTTAGAATGGGCATTATGGATTTTGGTTATTTAACTTTAGATAGTAGATTTCTTTTTGATATGCCTTTGAGATGAGTAATATGGATACAGACTGACCAAGCTGGGGCACTCACTGTGACTTGAATTTGGGTAAGTGCTTCCTCTTTGGTCAGCCTGCATTACGTGAATCTTCTTCGATTTAGACCTATTGAATATTTGAGAGACTATACTTTTATAGAAGAAATGGGTGTAAGTATAGGCATTTGGTCTGCCAGGGTTTTTATCTAAAGTTTAAACATAGCAAGTATTTGTTAACATTGCTTTTATCCCAAGGAGAATATCTCAACTACAATCCTGCTTTAATAAGTGTTAAATGGCAACGGGCAGACTAAACTAAGGCATTTCCTTGAATTTTCAAAATCAGTAAGTGCTTTCTGTATAGTTCCTCTGAACTCCATGAATCAGCATCGTCATCACCCTTATTCTAATGTTTATAAATCATTTATCATCCGTTCAAACATTCTGTGTTACCGGAATAAAGACTCTGTATTCTACATTTGAGAAAAATGGATCCAAACAAGCCAAACTAAGCCACTCACTTTTGTTTAAAGTTTGTTAAGTGCTTTTAGTTTGGTTGGTCTGCATTGCGTGAATCTTCCTCAAAGCAGACATTTAAAATGTAGGGAAAATCAATTTTGTAAATGAAAGATGGTTTTGAATAGAGTTGATATGCCTTTGAGATGAGTAACATGGATACAGACTGACCAAGCTGGGGCACTCACTGTGATTTTAATTTGGGTAAGTGCTTCCTCTTTGGTTATTCTGCATTTCGTGAATCTTCTTCGATTTAGACCTATTGAATATTTGCGAGACTATACTTTTATAGAAGAAATGGGTGTAAGTATAGGCATTTGGTCTGCTAGGGTTTTTATCTAAAGTTTAAACATAGCAAGTATTTGTTAACATTTCTTTTATCCCAAGAAGAATATCTCAACTAAAATCCTGCTTTAATAATTGTTAAATGGCAACGGGAAGACTAAACTAAGGCATTTCCTTGAATTTTCAAAATCAGTAAGTGCTTTCTGTTTAGTTCATCTAAAATCCATGAACCAGCATCATTATCACCTTTATTCTCGTATTTTTTAAAATAATATTTGATCCTTTCACACATTCTGAAATAGCGGAACACAAAAGACTATGCTTTACGCGTTCTGTGTTTCTTTCAAATAAAATGGATCCAAGAAGCCAAACTAAGACACACAATTTTGTTTACAAGGTATCTTTACTAAGTACATGCCAAAACAGGTAGGCCAAACCTAGACACTCACTTTTTACTTCAACACAGTAAGTCCTCCCTGTTTGGTTCATCGGAAAAATACCATTCCTTTTCGGTTTTGCCTTGATTCACTGCAATACACAAGGTGCCATTGTCAAGATCCAAGCAAAGAGCTCTAGTACTGTTTATTTCCTACTCTATTGTGCATTAATATCACTAAATCACAAAATAGAATACAGTGAAAATTAGAAAGGATGCTATACTATAGCTGACATTACAAAATATGTTACCTTACAGTCTCTCCTTCAAAACAAAAACACTGTACAGACTTTGTTTATGAAAAGACTATTGTTATGCATATTAAGTTTCTAGCACTTTTTGATAATTGAATTCGTCCACCCATTGGGACACAAAACCAGATTAAGTATTCTTATGTTAGGGAAATGAAGGGAGGGGCACAAGACATATGATTGGTTTCAAGTTTTGTGGTTCAGCCATATAAATAGAGTTGCATTTCCTGATAATCAGTCACTTACAAGAGGGAAACCTGAAGGATCATATCTTTACTTCAATGTAGGTAAGCCAGAATTTATATGCTTCGTGTTTGGTGAATGCAAAAGGCTGCTGTTTATGACACTGTGGGTTAAATTCTTAAAATGCTATAATGTCTTAGAATGGGCATTATGGATTTTGGTTATTTAACTTTAGATAGTAGATTTCTTTTTGATATGCCTTTGAGATGAGTAATATGGATACAGACTGACCAAGCTGGGGCACTCACTGTGACTTGAATTTGGGTAAGTGCTTCCTCTTTGGTCAGCCTGCATTACGTGAATCTTCTTCGATTTAGACCTATTGAATATTTGAGAGACTATACTTTTATAGAAGAAATGGGTGTAAGTATAGGCATTTGGTCTGCTATTGTTTTTATCTAAAGTTTAAACATAGCAAGTATTTGTTAACATTGCTTTTATCCCAAGGAGAATATCTCAACTACAATCCTGCTTTAATAAGTGTTAAATGGCAACGGGCAGACTAAACTAAGGCATTTCCTTGAATTTTCAAAATCAGTAAGTGCTTTCTGTTTAGTTCCTCTGAACTCCATGAATCAGCATCATCATCACCCTTATTCTAATGTTTATAAATCATTTCTCATCCGTTCAAACATTCTGTGTTACCGGAATAAAGTCTCTGTATTCTACATTTGAGAAAAATGGATCCAAACAAGCCAAACTAAGCCACTCACTTTTGTTTAAAGTTTGTTAAGTGCTTTTAGTTTGGTTGGTCTGCATTGCGTGAATCTTCCTCAAAGCAGACATTTAAAATGTAGGGAAAATCAATTTTGTAAATGAAAGATGGTTTTGAATAGAGTTGATATGCCTTTGAGATGAGTAACATGGATACAGACTGACCAAGGTGGGGCACTCACTGTGATTTTAATTTGGGTAAGTGCTTCCTCTTTGGTTATTCTGCATTTCGTGAATCTTCTTCGATTTAGACCTATTGAATATTTGCAAGACTATACTTTTATAGAAGAAATGGGTGTAAGTATAGGCATTTGGTCTGCTAGGGTTTTTATCTAAAGTTTAAACATAGCAAGTATTTGTTAACATTGTTTTTATCCCAAGGAGAATATCTCAACTACAATCCTGCTTTAATAAGTGTTAAATGGCAACGGGCAGACTAAACTAAGGCATTTCCTTGAATTTTCAAAATCAGTAAGTGCTTTCTGTTTAGTTCCTCTGAACTCCATGAATCAGCATCGTCATCACCCTTATTCTAATGTTTATAAATCATTTCTCATCCGTTCAAACATTCTGTGTTACCAGAATAAAGACTCTGTATTCTACATTTGAGAAAAATGGATCCAAACAAGCCACACTAAGCCACTCACTTTTGTTTAAAGTTTGTTAAGTGCTTTTAGTTTGGTTGGTCTGCATTGCGTGAATCTTCCTCAAAGCAGACATTTAAAATGTAGGGAAAATCAATTTTGTAAATGAAAGATGGTTTTGAATAGAGTTGATATGCCTTTGAGATGAGTAACATGGATACAGACTGACCAAGCTGGGGCACTCACTGTGATTTTAATTTGGGTAAGTGCTTCCTCTTTGGTTATTCTGCATTTCGTGAATCTTCTTCGATTTAGACCTATTGAATATTTGCGAGACTATACTTTTATAGAAGAAATGGGTGTAAGTATAGGCATTTGGTCTGCTAGGGTTTTTATCTAAAGTTTAAACATAGCAAGTATTTGTTAACATTGCTTTTATCCCAAGAAGAATATCTCAACTAAAATCCTGCTTTAATAATTGTTAAATGGCAACGGGAAGACTAAACTAAGGCATTTCCTTGAATTTTCTAAATCAGTAAGTGCTTTCTGTTTAGTTCATCTAAAATCCATGAACCAGCATCATTATCACCTTTATTCTCGTATTTTTTAAAATAATATTTGATCCTTTCACACATTCTGAAATAGCGGAACACAAAAGACTATGCTTTACACGTTCTGTGTTTCTTTCAAATAAAATGGATCCAAGAAGCCAAACTAAGACACACAATTTTGTTTACAAGGTATCTTTACTAAGTACATGCCAAAACAGGTAGGCCAAACCTAGACACTCACTTTTTACTTCAACACAGTAAGTCCTCCCTGTTTGGTTCATCGGAAAAATACCATTCCTTTTCGGTTTTGCCTTGATTCACTGCAATACACAAGGTGCCATTGTCAAGATCCAAGCAAAGAGCTCTAGTACTGTTTATTTCCTACTCTATTGTGCATTAATATCACTAAATCACAAAATAGAACACAGTGAAAATTAGAAAGGATGCTATACTATAGCTGACATTACAAAATATGTTACCTTACAGTCTCTCCTTCAAAACAAAAACACTGTACAGACTTTGTTTATGAAAAGACTATTGTTATGCATATTAAGTTTCTAGCACTTTTTGATAATTGAATTCGTCCACCCATTGGGACACAAAACCAGATTAAGTATTCTTATGTTAGGGAAATGAAGGGAGGGGCACAAGACATATGATTGGTTTCAAGTTTTGTGGTTCAGCCATATAAATAGAGTTGCATTTCCTGATAATCAGTCACTTACAAGAGGGAAACCTGAAGGATCATATCTTTACATCAATGTAGGTAAGCCAGAATTTATATGCTTCGTGTTTGGTGAATGCAAAAGGCTGCTGTTTATGACACTGTGGGTTAAATTCTTAAAATGCTATAATGTCTTAGAATGGGCATTATGGATTTTGGTTATTTAACTTTAGATAGTAGATTTCTTTTTGATATGCCTTTGAGATGAGTAATATGGATACAGACTGACCAAGCTGGGGCACTCACTGTGACTTGAATTTGGGTAAGTGCTTCCTCTTTGGTCAGCCTGCATTACGTGAATCTTCTTCGATTTAGACCTATTGAATATTTGAGAGACTATACTTTTATAGAAGAAATGGGTGTAAGTATAGGCATTTGGTCTGCCAGGGTTTTTATCTAAAGTTTAAACATAGCAAGTATTTGTTAACATTGCTTTTATCCCAAGGAGAATATCTCAACTACAATCCTGCTTTAATAAGTGTTAAATGGCAACGGGCAGACTAAACTAAGGCATTTCCTTGAATTTTCAAAATCAGTAAGTGCTTTCTGTATAGTTCCTCTGAACTCCATGAATCAGCATCGTCATCACCCTTATTCTAATGTTTATAAATCATTTATCATCCGTTCAAACATTCTGTGTTACCGGAATAAAGACTCTGTATTCTACATTTGAGAAAAATGGATCCAAACAAGCCAAACTAAGCCACTCACTTTTGTTTAAAGTTTGTTAAGTGCTTTTAGTTTGGTTGGTCTGCATTGCGTGAATCTTCCTCAAAGCAGACATTTAAAATGTAGGGAAAATAAATTTTGTAAATGAAAGATGGTTTTGAATAGAGTTGATATGCCTTTGAGATGAGTAACATGGATACAGACTGACCAAGCTGGGGCACTCACTGTGATTTTAATTTGGGTAAGTGCTTCCTCTTTGGTTATTCTGCATTTCGTGAATCTTCTTCGATTTAGACCTATTGAATATTTGCAAGACTATACTTTTATAGAAGAAATGGGTGTAAGTATAGGCATTTGGTCTGCTAGGGTTTTTATCTAAAGTTTAAACATAGCAAGTATTTGTTAACATTGCTTTTATCCCAAGGAGAATATCTCAACTACAATCCTGCTTTAATAAGTGTTAAATGGCAACGGGCAGACTAAACTAAGGCATTTCCTTGAATTTTCAAAATCAGTAAGTGCTTTCTGTTTAGTTCCTCTGAACTCCATGAATCAGCATCGTCATCACCCATATTCTAATGTTTATAAATCATTTCTCATCCCTTCAAACATTCTGTGTTACCGGAATAAAGACTCTGTATTCTACATTTGAGAAAAATGGATCCAAACAAGCCAAACTAAGCCACTCACTTTTGTTTAAAGTTTGTTAAGTGCTTTTAGTTTGGTTGGTCTGCATTGCGTGAATCTTCCTCAAAGCAGACATTTAAAATGTAGGGAAAATCAATTTTGTAAATGAAAGATGGTTTTGAATAGAGTTGATATGCCTTTGAGATGAGTAACATGGATACAGACTGACCAAGCTGGGGCACTCACTGTGATTTTACTTTGGGTAAGTGCTTCCTCTTTGGTTATTCTGCATTTCGTGAATCTTCTTCGATTTAGACCTATTGAATATTTGCGAGACTATACTTTTATAGAAGAAATGGGTGTAAGTATAGGCATTTGGTCTACTAGGGTTTTTATCTAAAGTTTAAACATAGCAAGTATTTGTTAACATTTCTTTTATCCCAAGAAGAATATCTCAACTAAAATCCTGCTTTAATAATTGTTAAATGGCAACGGGAAGACTAAACTAAGGCATTTCCTTGAATTTTCAAAATCAGTAAGTGCTTTCTGTTTAGTTCATCTAAAATCCATGAACCAGCATCATCATCACCTTTATTCTCGTATTTTTTAAAATAATATTTGATCCTTTCACACATTCTGAAATAGCGGAACACAAAAGACTATGCTTTACGCGTTCTGTGTTTCTTTCAAATAAAATGGATCCAAGAAGCCAAACTAAGACACACAATTTTGTTTACAAGGTATCTTTACTAAGTACATGCCAAAACAGGTAGGCCAAACCTAGACACTCACTTTTTACTTCAACACAGTAAGTCCTCCCTGTTTGGTTCATCGGAAAAATACCATTCCTTTTCGGTTTTGCCTTGATTCACTGCAATACACAAGGTGCCATTGTCAAGATCCAAGCAAAGAGCTCTAGTACTGTTTATTTCCTACTCTATTTTGCATTAATATCATTAAATCATAAAATAGAATACAGTGAAAATTAGAAAGGATGCTATACTATAGCTGACATTACAAAATATGTTAAGAACCTTACAGTCTCTCCTTCAAAACAAAAACACTGTACAGACTTTGTTTATGAAAAGACTATTGTTATGCATATTAAGTTTCTAGCACTTTTTGATAATTGAATTCGTCCACCCATTGGGACACAAAACCAGATTAAGTATTCTTATGTTAGGGAAATGAAGGGAGGGGCACAAGACATATGATTGGTTTCAAGTTTTGTGGTTCAGCCATATAAATAGAGTTGCATTTCCTGATAATCAGTCACTTACAAGAGGGAAACCTGAAGGATCATATCTTTACTTCAATGTAGGTAAGCCAGAATTTATATGCTTCGTGTTTGGTGAATGCAAAAGGCTGCTGTTTATGACACTGTGGGTTAAATTCTTAAAATGCTATAATGTCTTAGAATGGGCATTATGGATTTTGGTTATTTAACTTTAGATAGTAGATTTCTTTTTGATATGCCTTTGAGATGAGTAATATGGATACAGACTGACCAAGCTGGGGCACTCACTGTGACTTGAATTTGGGTAAGTGCTTCCTCTTTGGTCAGCCTGCATTACGTGAATCTTCTTCGATTTAGACCTATTGAATATTTGAGAGACTATACTTTTATAGAAGAAATGGGTGTAAGTATAGGCATTTGGTCTGCTATTGTTTTTATCTAAAGTTTAAACATAGCAAGTATTTGTTAACATTGCTTTTATCCCAAGGAGAATATCTCAACTACAATCCTGCTTTAATAAGTGTTAAATGGCAACGGGCAGACTAAACTAAGGCATTTCCTTGAATTTTCAAAATCAGTAAGTGCTTTCTGTTTAGTTCCTCTGAACTCCATGAATCAGCATCATCATCACCCTTATTCTAATGTTTATAAATCATTTCTCATCCGTTCAAACATTCTGTGTTACCGGAATAAAGACTCTGTATTCTACATTTGAGAAAAATGGATCCAAACAAGCCAAACTAAGCCACTCACTTTTGTTTAAAGTTTGTTAAGAGCTTTTAGTTTGGTTGGTCTGCATTGCGTGAATCTTGCTCAAAGCAGACATTTAAAATGTAGGGAAAATCAATTTTGTAAATGAAAGATGGTTTTGAATAGAGTTGATATGCCTTTGAGATGAGTAACATGGATACAGACTGACCAAGCTGGGACACTCACTGTGATTTTAATTTGGGTAAGTGCTTCCTCTTTGGTTATTCTGCATTTCGTGAATCTTCTTCGATTTAGACCTATTGAATATTTGCGAGACTATACTTTTATAGAAGAAATGGGTGTAAGTATAGGCATTTGGTCTGCTAGGGTTTTTATCTAAAGTTTAAACATAGCAAGTATTTGTTAACATTGCTTTTATCCCAAGGAGAATATCTCAACTACAATCCTGCTTTAATAAGTGTTAAATGGCAACTGGCAGACTAAACTAAGGCATTTCCTTGAATTTTCAAAATCAGTAAGTGCTTTCTGTTTAGTTCCTCTGAACTCCATGAATCAGCATCATCATCACCCTTATTCTAATGTTTATAAATCATTTCTCATCCGTTCAAACATTCTGTGTTACCGGAATAAAGTCTCTGTATTCTACATTTGAGAAAAATGGATCCAAACAAGCCAAACTAAGCCACTCACTTTTGTTTAAAGTTTGTTAAGTGCTTTTAGTTTGGTTGGTCTGCATTGCGTGAATCTTCCTCAAAGCAGACATTTAAAATGTAGGGAAAATCAATTTTGTAAATGAAAGATGGTTTTGAATAGAGTTGATATGCCTTTGAGATGAGTAACATGGATACAGACTGACCAAGGTGGGGCACTCACTGTGATTTTAATTTGGGTAAGTGCTTCCTCTTTGGTTATTCTGCATTTCGTGAATCTTCTTCGATTTAGACCTATTGAATATTTGCAAGACTATACTTTTATAGAAGAAATGGGTGTAAGTATAGGCATTTGGTCTGCTAGGGTTTTTATCTAAAGTTTAAACATAGCAAGTATTTGTTAACATTGCTTTTATCCCAAGAAGAATATCTCAACTAAAATCCTGCTTTAATAATTGTTAAATGGCAACGGGAAGACTAAACTAAGGCATTTCCTTGAATTTTCTAAATCAGTAAGTGCTTTCTGTTTAGTTCATCTAAAATCCATGAACCAGCATCATTATCACCTTTATTCTCGTATTTTTTAAAATAATATTTGATCCTTTCACACATTCTGAAATAGCGGAACACAAAAGACTATGCTTTACACGTTCTGTGTTTCTTTCAAATAAAATGGATCCAAGAAGCCAAACTAAGACACACAATTTTGTTTACAAGGTATCTTTACTAAGTACATGCCAAAACAGGTAGGCCAAACCTAGACACTCACTTTTTACTTCAACACAGTAAGTCCTCCCTGTTTGGTTCATCGGAAAAATACCATTCCTTTTCGGTTTTGCCTTGATTCACTGCAATACACAAGGTGCCATTGTCAAGATCCAAGCAAAGAGCTCTAGTACTGTTTATTTCCTACTCTATTGTGCATTAATATCACTAAATCACAAAATAGAATACAGTGAAAATTAGAAAGGATGCTATACTATAGCTGACATTACAAAATATGTTACCTTACAGTCTCTCCTTCAAAACAAAAACACTGTACAGACTTTGTTTATGAAAAGACTATTGTTATGCATATTAAGTTTCTAGCACTTTTTGATAATTGAATTCGTCCACCCATTGGGACACAAAACCAGATTAAGTATTCTTATGTTAGGGAAATGAAGGGAGGGGCACAAGACATATGATTGGTTTCAAGTTTTGTGGTTCAGCCATATAAATAGAGTTGCATTTCCTGATAATCAGTCACTTACAAGAGGGAAACCTGAAGGATCATATCTTTACATCAATGTAGGTAAGCCAGAATTTATATGCTTCGTGTTTGGTGAATGCAAAAGGCTGCTGTTTATGACACTGTGGGTTAAATTCTTAAAATGCTATAATGTCTTAGAATGGGCATTATGGATTTTGGTTATTTAACTTTAGATAGTAGATTTCTTTTTGATATGCCTTTGAGATGAGTAATATGGATACAGACTGACCAAGCTGGGGCACTCACTGTGACTTGAATTTGGGTAAGTGCTTCCTCTTTGGTCAGCCTGCATTACGTGAATCTTCTTCGATTTAGACCTATTGAATATTTGAGAGACTATACTTTTATAGAAGAAATGGGTGTAAGTATAGGCATTTGGTCTGCCAGGGTTTTTATCTAAAGTTTAAACATAGCAAGTATTTGTTAACATTGCTTTTATCCCAAGGAGAATATCTCAACTACAATCCTGCTTTAATAAGTGTTAAATGGCAACGGGCAGACTAAACTAAGGCATTTCCTTGAATTTTCAAAATCAGTAAGTGCTTTCTGTATAGTTCCTCTGAACTCCATGAATCAGCATCGTCATCACCCTTATTCTAATGTTTATAAATCATTTATCATCCGTTCAAACATTCTTTGTTACCGGAATAAAGACTCTGTATTCTACATTTGAGAAAAATGGATCCAAACAAGCCAAACTAAGCCACTCACTTTTGTTTAAAGTTTGTTAAGTGCTTTTAGTTTGGTTGGTCTGCATTGCGTGAATCTTCCTCAAAGCAGACATTTAAAATGTAGGGAAAATAAATTTTGTAAATGAAAGATGGTTTTGAATAGAGTTGATATGCCTTTGAGATGAGTAACATGGATACAGACTGACCAAGCTGGGGCACTCACTGTGATTTTAATTTGGGTAAGTGCTTCCTCTTTGGTTATTCTGCATTTCGTGAATCTTCTTCGATTTAGACCTATTGAATATTTGCAAGACTATACTTTTATAGAAGAAATGGGTGTAAGTATAGGCATTTGGTCTGCTAGGGTTTTTATCTAAAGTTTAAACATAGCAAGTATTTGTTAACATTGCTTTTATCCCAAGGAGAATATCTCAACTACAATCCTGCTTTAATAAGTGTTAAATGGCAACGGGCAGACTAAACTAAGGCATTTCCTTGAATTTTCAAAATCAGTAAGTGCTTTCTGTTTAGTTCCTCTGAACTCCATGAATCAGCATCGTCATCACCCATATTCTAATGTTTATAAATCATTTCTCATCCCTTCAAACATTCTGTGTTACCGGAATAAAGACTCTGTATTCTACATTTGAGAAAAATGGATCCAAACAAGCCAAACTAAGCCACTCACTTTTGTTTAAAGTTTGTTAAGTGCTTTTAGTTTGGTTGGTCTGCATTGCGTGAATCTTCCTCAAAGCAGACATTTAAAATGTAGGGAAAATCAATTTTGTAAATGAAAGATGGTTTTGAATAGAGTTGATATGCCTTTGAGATGAGTAACATGGATACAGACTGACCAAGCTGGGGCACTCACTGTGATTTTACTTTGGGTAAGTGCTTCCTCTTTGGTTATTCTGCATTTCGTGAATCTTCTTCGATTTAGACCTATTGAATATTTGCGAGACTATACTTTTATAGAAGAAATGGGTGTAAGTATAGGCATTTGGTCTACTAGGGTTTTTATCTAAAGTTTAAACATAGCAAGTATTTGTTAACATTTCTTTTATCCCAAGAAGAATATCTCAACTAAAATCCTGCTTTAATAATTGTTAAATGGCAACGGGAAGACTAAACTAAGGCATTTCCTTGAATTTTCAAAATCAGTAAGTGCTTTCTGTTTAGTTCATCTAAAATCCATGAACCAGCATCATCATCACCTTTATTCTCGTATTTTTTAAAATAATATTTGATCCTTTCACACATTCTGAAATAGCGGAACACAAAAGACTATGCTTTACGCGTTCTGTGTTTCTTTCAAATAAAATGGATCCAAGAAGCCAAACTAAGACACACAATTTTGTTTACAAGGTATCTTTACTAAGTACATGCCAAAACAGGTAGGCCAAACCTAGACACTCACTTTTTACTTCAACACAGTAAGTCCTCCCTGTTTGGTTCATCGGAAAAATACCATTCCTTTTCGGTTTTGCCTTGATTCACTGCAATACACAAGGTGCCATTGTCAAGATCCAAGCAAAGAGCTCTAGTACTGTTTATTTCCTACTCTATTGTGCATTAATATCATTAAATCATAAAATAGAATACAGTGAAAATTAGAAAGGATGCTATACTATAGCTGACATTACAAAATATGTTAAGAACCTTACAGTCTCTCCTTCAAAACAAAAACACTGTACAGACTTTGTTTATGAAAAAAATATTGTTATGCATATTAAGTTTCTAGCACTTTTTGATAATTGAATTCGTCCACCCATTGGGACACAAAACCAGATTAAGTATTCTTATGTTAGGGAAATGAAGGGAGGGGCACAAGACATATGATTGGTTTCAAGTTTTGTGGTTCAGCCATATAAATAGAGTTGCATTTCCTGATAATCAGTCACTTACAAGAGGGAAACCTGAAGGATCATATCTTTACATCAATGTAGGTAAGCCAGAATTTATATGCTTCGTGTTTGGTGAATGCAAAAGGCTGCTGTTTATGACACTGTGGGTTAAATTCTTAAAATGCTATAATGTCTTAGAATGGGCATTATGGATTTTGGTTATTTAACTTTAGATAGTAGATTTCGTTTTGATATGCCTTTGAGATGAGTAATATGGATACAGACTGACCAAGCTGGGGCACTCACTGTGACTTGAATTTGGGTAAGTGCTTCCTCTTTGGTCAGTCTGCATTTCGTGAATCTTCTTCGATTTAGACCTATTGAATATTTGAGAGACTATACTTTTATAGAAGAAATGGGTGTAAGTATAGGCATTTGGTCTGCTAGGGTTTTTATCTAAAGTTTAAACATAGCAAGTATTTGTTAACATTGCTTTTATCCCAAGGAGAATATCTCAACTACAATCCTGCTTTAATAAGTGTTAAATGGCAACGGGCAGACTAAACTAAGGCATTTCCTTGAATTTTCAAAATCAGTAAGTGCTTTCTGTTTAGTTCCTCTGAACTCCATGAATCAGCATCGTCATCACCCTTATTCTAATGTTTATAAATAATTTCTCATCCGTTCAAACATTCTGTGTTACCGGAATAAAGACTCTGTATTCTACATTTGAGAAAAATGGATCCAAACAAGCCAAACTAAGCCACTCACTTTTGTTTAAAGTTTGTTAAGTGCTTTTAGTTTGGTTGGTCTGCATTGCGTGAATCTTCCTCAAAGCAGACATTTAAAATGTAGGGAAAATCAATTTTGTAAATGAAAGATGGTTTTGAATAGAGTTGATATGCCTTTGAGATGAGTAACATGGATACAGACTGACCAAGCTGGGGCACTCACTGTGATTTTAATTTGGGTAAGTGCTTCCTCTTTGGTTATTCTGCATTTCGTGAATCTTCTTCGATTTAGACCTATTGAATATTTGCAAGACTATACTTTTATAGAAGAAATGGGTGTAAGTATAGGCATTTGGTCTGCTAGGGTTTTTATCTAAAGTTTAAACATAGCAAGTATTTGTTAACATTGCTTTTATCCCAAGAAGAATATCTCAACTAAAATCCTGCTTTAATAATTGTTAAATGGCAACGGGAAGACTAAACTAAGGCAATTCCTTGAATTTTCTAAATCAGTAAGTGCTTTCTGTTTAGTTCATCTAAAATCCATGAACCAGCATCATTATCACCTTTATTCTCATATTTTTTAAAATAATATTTTATCCTTTCACACATTCTGAAATAGCGGAACACAAAAGACTATGCTTTACGCGTTCTGTGTTTCTTTCAAATAAAATGGATCCAAGAAGCCAAACTAAGACACACAATTTTGTTTACAAGGTATCTTTACTAAGTACATGCCAAAACAGGTAGGCCAAACCTAGACACTCACTTTTTACTTCAACACAGTAAGTCCTCCCTGTTTGGTTCATCGGAAAAATACCATTCCTTTTCGGTTTTGCCTTGATTCACTGCAATACACAAGGTGCCATTGTCAAGATCCAAGCAAAGAGCTCTAGTACTGTTTATTTCCTACTCTATTGTGCATTAATATCATTAAATCACAAAATAGAATACAGTGAAAATTAGAAAGGATGCTATACTATAGCTGACATTATAAAATATGATACCTTACAGTCTCTCCTTCAAAACAAAAACACTGTACAGACTTTGTTTATGAAAAGACTATTGTTATGCATATTAAGTTTCTAGCACTTTTTGATAATTGAATTCGTCCACCCATTGGGACACAAAACCAGATTAAGTATTCTTATGTTAGGGAAATGAAGGGAGGGGCACAAGACATATGATTGGTTTCAAGTTTTGTGGTTCAGCCATATAAATAGAGTTGCATTTCCTGATAATCAGTCACTTACAAGAGGGAAACCTGAAGGATCATATCTTTACATCAATGTAGGTAAGCCAGAATTTATATGCTTCGTGTTTGGTGAATGCAAAAGGCTGCTGTTTATGACACTGTGGGTAAAATTCTTAAAATGCTATAATGTCTTAGAATGGGCATTATGGATTTTGGTTATTTAACTTTAGATAGTAGATTTCTTTTTGATATGCCTTTGAGATGAGTAATATGGATACAGACTGACCAAGCTGGGGCACTCACTGTGACTTGAATTTGGGTAAGTGCTTCCTCTTTGGTCAGTCTGCATTTCGTGAATCTTCTTCGATTTAGACCTATTGAATATTTGAGAGACTATACTTTTATAGAAGAAATGGGTGTAAGTATAGGCATTTGGTCTGCTAGGGTTTTTATCTAAAGTTTAAACATAGCAAGTATTTGTTAACATTGCTTTTATCCCAAGGAGAATATCTCAACTACAATCCTGCTTTAATAAGTGTTAAATGGCAACGGGCAGACTAAACTAAGGCATTTCCTTGAATTTTCAAAATCAGTAAGTGCTTTCTGTTTAGTTCCTCTGAACTCCATGAATCAGCATCGTCATCACCCTTATTCTAATGTTTATAAATCATTTCTCATCCCTTCAAACATTCTGTGTTACCGGAATAAAGACTCTGTATTCTACATTTGAGAAAAATGGATCCAAACAAGCCAAACTAAGCCACTCACTTTTGTTTAAAGTTTGTTAAGTGCTTTTAGTTTGGTTGGTCTGCATTGCGTGAATCTTCCTCAAAGCAGACATTTAAAATGTAGGGAAAATCAATTTTGTAAATGAAAGATGGTTTTGAATAGAGTTGATATGCCTTTGAGATGAGTAACATGGATACAGACTGACCAAGCTGGGGCACTCACTGTGATTTTAATTTGGGTAAGTGCTTCCTCTTTGGTTATTCTGCATTTCGTGAATCTTCTTCGATTTAGACCTATTGAATATTTGCAAGACTATACTTTTATAGAAGAAATGGGTGTAAGTATAGGCATTTGGTCTGCTAGGGTTTTTATCTAAAGTTTAAACATAGCAAGTATTTGTTAACATTGCTTTTATCCCAAGAAGAATATCTCAACTACAATCCTGCTTTAATAAGTGTTAAATGGCAACGGGCAGACTAAACTAAGGCATTTCCTTGAATTTTCTAAATCAGTAAGTGCTTTCTGTTTAGTTCATCTAAAATCCATGAACCAGCATCATTATCACCTTTATTCTCGTATTTTTTAAAATAATATTTTATCCTTTCACACATTCTGAAATAGCGGAACACAAAAGACTATGCTTTACGCGTTCTGTGTTTCTTTCAAATAAAATGGATCCAAGAAGCCAAACTAAGACACACAATTTTGTTTACAAGGTATCTTTACTAAGTACATGCCAAAACAGGTAGGCCAAACCTAGACACTCACTTTTTACTTCAACACAGTAAGTCCTCCCTGTTTGGTTCATCGGAAAAATACCATTCCTTTTCGGTTTTGCCTTGATTCACTGCAATACACAAGGTGCCATTGTCAAGATCCAAGCAAAGCGCTCTAGTACTGTTTATTTCCTACTCTATTGTGCATTAATATCATTAAATCACAAAATAGAATACAGTGAAAATTAGAAAGGATGCTATACTATAGCTGACATTACAAAATATGTTACCTTACAGTCTCTCCTTCAAAACAAAAACACTGTACAGACTTTGTTTATGAAAAGACTATTGTTATGCATATTAAGTTTCTAGCACTTTTTGATAATTGAATTCGTCCACCCATTGGGACACAAAACCAGATTAAGTATTCTTATGTTAGGGAAATGAAGGGAGGGGCACAAGACATATGATTGGTTTCAAGTTTTGTGGTTCAGCCATATAAATAGAGTTGCATTTCCTGATAATCAGTCACTTACAAGAGGGAAACCTGAAGGATCATATCTTTACATCAATGTAGGTAAGCCAGAATTTATATGCTTCGTGTTTGGTGAATGCAAAAGGCTGCTGTTTATGACACTGTGGGTTAAATTCTTAAAATGCTATAATGTCTTAGAATGGGCATTATGGATTTTGGTTATTTAACTTTAGATAGTAGATTTCGTTTTGATATGCCTTTGAGATGAGTAATATGGATACAGACTGACCAAGCTGGGGCACTCACTGTGACTTGAATTTGGGTAAGTGCTTCCTCTTTGGTCAGTCTGCATTTCGTGAATCTTCTTCGATTTAGACCTATTGAATATTTGAGAGACTATACTTTTATAGAAGAAATGGGTGTAAGTATAGGCATTTGGTCTGCTAGGGTTTTTATCTAAAGTTTAAACATAGCAAGTATTTGTTAACATTGCTTTTATCCCAAGGAGAATATCTCAACTACAATCCTGCTTTAATAAGTGTTAAATGGCAACGGGCAGACTAAACTAAGGCATTTCCTTGAATTTTCAAAATCAGTAAGTGCTTTCTGTTTAGTTCCTCTGAACTCCATGAATCAGCATCGTCATCACCCTTATTCTAATGTTTATAAATAATTTCTCATCCGTTCAAACATTCTGTGTTACCGGAATAAAGACTCTGTATTCTACATTTGAGAAAAATGGATCCAAACAAGCCAAACTAAGCCACTCACTTTTGTTTAAAGTTTGTTAAGTGCTTTTAGTTTGGTTGGTCTGCATTGCGTGAATCTTCCTCAAAGCAGACATTTAAAATGTAGGGAAAATCAATTTTGTAAATGAAAGATGGTTTTGAATAGAGTTGATATGCCTTTGAGATGAGTAACATGGATACAGACTGACCAAGCTGGGGCACTCACTGTGATTTTAATTTGGGTAAGTGCTTCCTCTTTGGTTATTCTGCATTTCGTGAATCTTCTTCGATTTAGACCTATTGAATATTTGCAAGACTATACTTTTATAGAAGAAATGGGTGTAAGTATAGGCATTTGGTCTGCTAGGGTTTTTATCTAAAGTTTAAACATAGCAAGTATTTGTTAACATTGCTTTTATCCCAAGAAGAATATCTCAACTAAAATCCTGCTTTAATAATTGTTAAATGGCAACGGGAAGACTAAACTAAGGCAATTCCTTGAATTTTCTAAATCAGTAAGTGCTTTCTGTTTAGTTCATCTAAAATCCATGAACCAGCATCATTATCACCTTTATTCTCATATTTTTTAAAATAATATTTTATCCTTTCACACATTCTGAAATAGCGGAACACAAAAGACTATGCTTTACGCGTTCTGTGTTTCTTTCAAATAAAATGGATCCAAGAAGCCAAACTAAGACACACAATTTTGTTTACAAGGTATCTTTACTAAGTACATGCCAAAACAGGTAGGCCAAACCTAGACACTCACTTTTTACTTCAACACAGTAAGTCCTCCCTGTTTGGTTCATCGGAAAAATACCATTCCTTTTCGGTTTTGCCTTGATTCACTGCAATACACAAGGTGCCATTGTCAAGATCCAAGCAAAGAGCTCTAGTACTGTTTATTTCCTACTCTATTGTGCATTAATATCATTAAATCACAAAATAGAATACAGTGAAAATTAGAAAGGATGCTATACTATAGCTGACATTATAAAATATGTTACCTTACAGTCTCTCCTTCAAAACAAAAACACTGTACAGACTTTGTTTATGAAAAGACTATTGTTATGCATATTAAGTTTCTAGCACTTTTTGATAATTGAATTCGTCCACCCATTGGGACACAAAACCAGATTAAGTATTCTTATGTTAGGGAAATGAAGGGAGGGGCACAAGACATATGATTGGTTTCAAGTTTTGTGGTTCAGCCATATAAATAGAGTTGCATTTCCTGATAATCAGTCACTTACAAGAGGGAAACCTGAAGGATCATATCTTTACATCAATGTAGGTAAGCCAGAATTTATATGCTTCGTGTTTGGTGAATGCAAAAGGCTGCTGTTTATGACACTGTGGGTAAAATTCTTAAAATGCTATAATGTCTTAGAATGGGCATTATGGATTTTGGTTATTTAACTTTAGATAGTAGATTTCTTTTTGATATGCCTTTGAGATGAGTAATATGGATACAGACTGACCAAGCTGGGGCACTCACTGTGACTTGAATTTGGGTAAGTGCTTCCTCTTTGGTCAGTCTGCATTTCGTGAATCTTCTTCGATTTAGACCTATTGAATATTTGAGAGACTATACTTTTATAGAAGAAATGGGTGTAAGTATAGGCATTTGGTCTGCTAGGGTTTTTATCTAAAGTTTAAACATAGCAAGTATTTGTTAACATTGCTTTTATCCCAAGGAGAATATCTCAACTACAATCCTGCTTTAATAAGTGTTAAATGGCAACGGGCAGACTAAACTAAGGCATTTCCTTGAATTTTCAAAATCAGTAAGTGCTTTCTGTTTAGTTCCTCTGAACTCCATGAATCAGCATCGTCATCACCCTTATTCTAATGTTTATAAATCATTTCTCATCCCTTCAAACATTCTGTGTTACCGGAATAAAGACTCTGTATTCTACATTTGAGAAAAATGGATCCAAACAAGCCAAACTAAGCCACTCACTTTTGTTTAAAGTTTGTTAAGTGCTTTTAGTTTGGTTGGTCTGCATTGCGTGAATCTTCCTCAAAGCAGACATTTAAAATGTAGGGAAAATCAATTTTGTAAATGAAAGATGGTTTTGAATAGAGTTGATATGCCTTTGAGATGAGTAACATGGATACAGACTGACCAAGCTGGGGCACTCACTGTGATTTTAATTTGGGTAAGTGCTTCCTCTTTGGTTATTCTGCATTTCGTGAATCTTCTTCGATTTAGACCTATTGAATATTTGCAAGACTATACTTTTATAGAAGAAATGGGTGTAAGTATAGGCATTTGGTCTGCTAGGGTTTTTATCTAAAGTTTAAACATAGCAAGTATTTGTTAACATTGCTTTTATCCCAAGAAGAATATCTCAACTACAATCCTGCTTTAATAAGTGTTAAATGGCAACGGGCAGACTAAACTAAGGCATTTCCTTGAATTTTCTAAATCAGTAAGTGCTTTCTGTTTAGTTCATCTAAAATCCATGAACCAGCATCATTATCACCTTTATTCTCGTATTTTTTAAAATAATATTTTATCCTTTCACACATTCTGAAATAGCGGAACACAAAAGACTATGCTTTACGCGTTCTGTGTTTCTTTCAAATAAAATGGATCCAAGAAGCCAAACTAAGACACACAATTTTGTTTACAAGGTATCTTTACTAAGTACATGCCAAAACAGGTAGGCCAAACCTAGACACTCACTTTTTACTTCAACACAGTAAGTCCTCCCTGTTTGGTTCATCGGAAAAATACCATTCCTTTTCGGTTTTGCCTTGATTCACTGCAATACACAAGGTGCCATTGTCAAGATCCAAGCAAAGCGCTCTAGTACTGTTTATTTCCTACTCTATTGTGCATTAATATCATTAAATCACAAAATAGAATACAGTGAAAATTAGAAAGGATGCTATACTATAGCTGACATTACAAAATATGTTACCTTACAGTCTCTCCTTCAAAACAAAAACACTGTACAGACTTTGTTTATGAAAAGACTATTGTTATGCATATTAAGTTTCTAGCACTTTTTGATAATTGAATTCGTCCACCCATTGGGACACAAAACCAGATTAAGTATTCTTATGTTAGGGAAATGAAGGGAGGGGCACAAGACATATGATTGGTTTCAAGTTTTGTGGTTCAGCCATATAAATAGAGTTGCATTTCCTGATAATCAGTCACTTACAAGAGGGAAACCTGAAGGATCATATCTTTACATCAATGTAGGTAAGCCAGAATTTATATGCTTCGTGTTTGGTGAATGCAAAAGGCTGCTGTTTATGACACTGTGGGTAAAATTCTTAAAATGCTATAATGTCTTAGAATGGGCATTATGGATTTTGGTTATTTAACTTTAGATAGTAGATTTCTTTTTGATATGCCTTTGAGATGAGTAATATGGATACAGACTGACCAAGCTGGGGCACTCACTGTGACTTGAATTTGGGTAAGTGCTTCCTCTTTGGTCAGTCTGCATTTCGTGAATCTTCTTCGATTTAGACCTATTGAATATTTGAGAGACTATACTTTTATAGAAGAAATGGGTGTAAGTATAGGCATTTGGTCTGCTAGGGTTTTTATCTAAAGTTTAAACATAGCAAGTATTTGTTAACATTGCTTTTATCCCAAGGAGAATATCTCAACTACAATCCTGCTTTAATAAGTGTTAAATGGCAACGGGCAGACTAAACTAAGGCATTTCCTTGAATTTTCAAAATCAGTAAGTGCTTTCTGTTTAGTTCCTCTGAACTCCATGAATCAGCATCGTCATCACCCTTATTCTAATGTTTATAAATCATTTCTCATCCCTTCAAACATTCTGTGTTACCGGAATAAAGACTCTGTATTCTACATTTGAGAAAAATGGATCCAAACAAGCCAAACTAAGCCACTCACTTTTGTTTAAAGTTTGTTAAGTGCTTTTAGTTTGGTTGGTCTGCATTGCGTGAATCTTCCTCAAAGCAGACATTTAAAATGTAGGGAAAATCAATTTTGTAAATGAAAGATGGTTTTGAATAGAGTTGATATGCCTTTGAGATGAGTAACATGGATACAGACTGACCAAGCTGGGGCACTCACTGTGATTTTAATTTGGGTAAGTGCTTCCTCTTTGGTTATTCTGCATTTCGTGAATCTTCTTCGATTTAGACCTATTGAATATTTGCAAGACTATACTTTTATAGAAGAAATGGGTGTAAGTATAGGCATTTGGTCTGCTAGGGTTTTTATCTAAAGTTTAAACATAGCAAGTATTTGTTAACATTGCTTTTATCCCAAGAAGAATATCTCAACTACAATCCTGCTTTAATAAGTGTTAAATGGCAACGGGCAGACTAAACTAAGGCATTTCCTTGAATTTTCTAAATCAGTAAGTGCTTTCTGTTTAGTTCATCTAAAATCCATGAACCAGCATCATTATCACCTTTATTCTCGTATTTTTTAAAATAATATTTTATCCTTTCACACATTCTGAAATAGCGGAACACAAAAGACTATGCTTTACGCGTTCTGTGTTTCTTTCAAATAAAATGGATCCAAGAAGCCAAACTAAGACACACAATTTTGTTTACAAGGTATCTTTACTAAGTACATGCCAAAACAGGTAGGCCAAACCTAGACACTCACTTTTTACTTCAACACAGTAAGTCCTCCCTGTTTGGTTCATCGGAAAAATACCATTCCTTTTCGGTTTTGCCTTGATTCACTGCAATACACAAGGTGCCATTGTCAAGATCCAAGCAAAGCGCTCTAGTACTGTTTATTTCCTACTCTATTGTGCATTAATATCATTAAATCACAAAATAGAATACAGTGAAAATTAGAAAGGATGCTATACTATAGCTGACATTACAAAATATGTTACCTTACAGTCTCTCCTTCAAAACAAAAACACTGTACAGACTTTGTTTATGAAAAGACTATTGTTATGCATATTAAGTTTCTAGCACTTTTTGATAATTGAATTCGTCCACCCATTGGGACACAAAACCAGATTAAGTATTCTTATGTTAGGGAAATGAAGGGAGGGGCACAAGACATATGATTGGTTTCAAGTTTTGTGGTTCAGCCATATAAATAGAGTTGCATTTCCTGATAATCAGTCACTTACAAGAGGGAAACCTGAAGGATCATATCTTTACATCAATGTAGGTAAGCCAGAATTTATATGCTTCGTGTTTGGTGAATGCAAAAGGCTGCTGTTTATGACACTGTGGGTTAAATTCTTAAAATGCTATAATGTCTTAGAATGGGCATTATGGATTTTGGTTATTTAACTTTAGATAGTAGATTTCTTTTTGATATGCCTTTGAGATGAGTAATATGGATACAGACTGACCAAGCTGGGGCACTCACTGTGACTTGAATTTGGGTAAGTGCTTCCTCTTTGGTCAGTCTGCATTTCGTGAATCTTCTTCGATTTAGACCTATTGAATATTTGAGAGACTATACTTTTATAGAAGAAATGGGTGTAAGTATAGGCATTTGGTCTGCTAGGGTTTTTATCTAAAGTTTAAACATAGCAAGTATTTGTTAACATTGCTTTTATCCCAAGGAGAATATCTCAACTACAATCCTGCTTTAATAAGTGTTAAATGGCAACGGGCAGACTAAACTAAGGCATTTCCTTGAATTTTCAAAATCAGTAAGTGCTTTCTGTTTAGTTCCTCTGAACTCCATGAATCAGCATCGTCATCACCCTTATTCTAATGTTTATAAATCATTTCTCATCCGTTCAAACATTCTGTGTTACCGGAATAAAGACTCTGTATTCTACATTTGAGAAAAATGGATCCAAACAAGCCAAACTAAGCCACTCACTTTTGTTTAAAGTTTGTTAAGTGCTTTTAGTTTGGTTGGTCTGCATTGCGTGAATCTTCCTCAAAGCAGACATTTAAAATGTAGGGAAAATCAATTTTGTAAATGAAAGATGGTTTTGAATAGAGTTGATATGCCTTTGAGATGAGTAACATGGATACAGACTGACCAAGCTGGGGCACTCACTGTGATTTTAATTTGGGTAAGTGCTTCCTCTTTGGTTATTCTGCATTTCGTGAATCTTCTTCGATTTAGACCTATTGAATATTTGCAAGACTATACTTTTATAGAAGAAATGGGTGTAAGTATAGGCATTTGGTCTGCTAGGGTTTTTATCTAAAGTTTAAACATAGCAAGTATTTGTTAACATTGCTTTTATCCCAAGAAGAATATCTCAACTACAATCCTGCTTTAATAAGTGTTAAATGGCAACGGGCAGACTAAACTAAGGCATTTCCTTGAATTTTCTAAATCAGTAAGTGCTTTCTGTTTAGTTCATCTAAAATCCATGAACCAGCATCATTATCACCTTTATTCTCGTATTTTTTAAAATAATATTTTATCCTTTCACACATTCTGAAATAGCGGAACACAAAAGACTATGCTTTACGCGTTCTGTGTTTCTTTCAAATAAAATGGATCCAAGAAGCCAAACTAAGACACACAATTTTGTTTACAAGGTATCTTTACTAAGTACATGCCAAAACAGGTAGGCCAAACCTAGACACTCACTTTTTACTTCAACACAGTAAGTCCTCCCTGTTTGGTTCATCGGAAAAATACCATTCCTTTTCGGTTTTGCCTTGATTCACTGCAATACACAAGGTGCCATTGTCAAGATCCAAGCAAAGCGCTCTAGTACTGTTTATTTCCTACTCTATTGTGCATTAATATCATTAAATCACAAAATAGAATACAGTGAAAATTAGAAAGGATGCTATACTATAGCTGACATTACAAAATATGTTACCTTACAGTCTCTCCTTCAAAACAAAAACACTGTACAGACTTTGTTTATGAAAAGACTATTGTTATGCATATTAAGTTTCTAGCACTTTTTGATAATTGAATTCGTCCACCCATTGGGACACAAAACCAGATTAAGTATTCTTATGTTAGGGAAATGAAGGGAGGGGCACAAGACATATGATTGGTTTCAAGTTTTGGGGTTCAGCCATATAAATAGAGTTGCATTTCCTGATAATCAGTCACTTACAAGAGGGAAACCTGAAGGATCATATCTTTACATCAATGTAGGTAAGCCAGAATTTATATGCTTCGTGTTTGGTGAATGCAAAAGGCTGCTGTTTATGACACTGTGGGTTAAATTCTTAAAATGCTATAATGTCTTAGAATGGGCATTATGGATTTTGGTTATTTAACTTTAGATAGTAGATTTCTTTTTGATATGCCTTTGAGATGAGTAATATGGATACAGACTGACCAAGCTGGGGCACTCACTGTGACTTGAATTTGGGTAAGTGCTTCCTCTTTGGTCAGTCTGCATTTCGTGAATCTTCTTCGATTTAGACCTATTGAATATTTGAGAGACTATACTTTTATAGAAGAAATGGGTGTAAGTATAGGCATTTGGTCTGCTAGGGTTTTTATCTAAAGTTTAAACATAGCAAGTATTTGTTAACATTGCTTTTATCCCAAGGAGAATATCTCAACTACAATCCTGCTTTAATAAGTGTTAAATGGCAACGGGCAGACTAAACTAAGGCATTTCCTTGAATTTTCAAAATCAGTAAGTGCTTTCTGTTTAGTTCCTCTGAACTCCATGAATCAGCATCGTCATCACCCTTATTCTAATGTTTATAAATCATTTCTCATCCGTTCAAACATTCTGTGTTACCGGAATAAAGACTCTGTATTCTACATTTGAGAAAAATGGATCCAAACAAGCCAAACTAAGCCACTCACTTTTGTTTAAAGTTTGTTAAGTGCTTTTAGTTTGGTTGGTCTGCATTGCGTGAATCTTCCTCAAAGCAGACATTTAAAATGTAGGGAAAATCAATTTTGTAAATGAAAGATGGTTTTGAATAGAGTTGATATGCCTTTGAGATGAGTAACATGGATACAGACTGACCAAGCTGGGGCACTCACTGTGATTTTAATTTGGGTAAGTGCTTCCTCTTTGGTTATTCTGCATTTCGTGAATCTTCTTCGATTTAGACCTATTGAATATTTGCAAGACTATACTTTTATAGAAGAAATGGGTGTAAGTATAGGCATTTGGTCTGCTAGGGTTTTTATCTAAAGTTTAAACATAGCAAGTATTTGTTAACATTGCTTTTATCCCAAGAAGAATATCTCAACTAAAATCCTGCTTTAATAAGTGTTAAATGGCAACGGGCAGACTAAACTAAGGCATTTCCTTGAATTTTCTAAATCAGTAAGTGCTTTCTGTTTAGTTCATCTAAAATCCATGAACCAGCATCATTATCACCTTTATTCTCATATTTTTTAAAATAATATTTTATCCTTTCACACATTCTGAAATAGCGGAACACAAAAGACTATGCTTTACGCGTTCTGTGTTTCTTTCAAATAAAATGGATCCAAGAAGCCAAACTAAGACACACAATTTTGTTTACAAGGTATCTTTACTAAGTACATGCCAAAACAGGTAGGCCAAACCTAGACACTCACTTTTTACTTCAACACAGTAAGTCCTCCCTGTTTGGTTCATCGGAAAAATACCATTCCTTTTCGGTTTTGCCTTGATTCACTGCAATACACAAGGTGCCATTGTCAAGATCCAAGCAAAGAGCTCTAGTACTGTTTATTTCCTACTCTATTGTGCATTAATATCATTAAATCACAAAATAGAATACAGTGAAAATTAGAAAGGATGCTATACTATAGCTGACATTACAAAATATGTTACCTTACAGTCTCTCCTTCAAAACAAAAACACTGTACAGACTTTGTTTATGAAAAGACTATTGTTATGCATATTAAGTTTCTAGCACTTTTTGATAATTGAATTCGTCCACCCATTGGGACACAAAACCAGATTAAGTATTCTTATGTTAGGGAAATGAAGGGAGGGGCACAAGACATATGATTGGTTTCAAGTTTTGTGGTTCAGCCATATAAATAGAGTTGCATTTCCTGATAATCAGTCACTTACAAGAGGGAAACCTGAAGGATCATATCTTTACATCAATGTAGGTAAGCCAGAATTTATATGCTTCGTGTTTGGTGAATGCAAAAGGCTGCTGTTTATGACACTGTGGGTAAAATTCTTAAAATGCTATAATGTCTTAGAATGGGCATTATGGATTTTGGTTATTTAACTTTAGATAGTAGATTTCTTTTTGATATGCCTTTGAGATGAGTAATATGGATACAGACTGACCAAGCTGGGGCACTCACTGTGACTTGAATTTGGGTAAGTGCTTCCTCTTTGGTCAGCCTGCATTACGTGAATCTTCTTCGATTTAGACCTATTGAATATTTGAGAGACTATACTTTTATAGAAGAAATGGGTGTAAGTATAGGCATTTGGTCTGCTAGGGTTTTTATCTAAAGTTTAAACATAGCAAGTATTTGTTAACATTGCTTTTATCCCAAGGAGAATATCTCAACTACAATCCTGCTTTAATAAGTGTTAAATGGCAACGGGCAGACTAAACTAAGGCATTTCCTTGAATTTTCAAAATCAGTAAGTGCTTTCTGTTTAGTTCCTCTGAACTCCATGAATCAGCATCGTCATCACCCTTATTCTAATGTTTATAAATCATTTCTCATCCGTTCAAACATTCTGTGTTACCGGAATAAAGACTCTGTATTCTACATTTGAGAAAAATGGATCCAAACAAGCCAAACTAAGCCACTCACTTTTGTTTAAAGTTTGTTAAGTGCTTTTAGTTTGGTTGGTCTGCATTGCGTGAATCTTCCTCAAAGCAGACATTTAAAATGTAGGGAAAATCAATTTTGTAAATGAAAGATGGTTTTGAATAGAGTTGATATGCCTTTGAGATGAGTAACATGGATACAGACTGACCAAGCTGGGGCACTCACTGTGATTTTAATTTGGGTAAGTGCTTCCTCTTTGGTTATTCTGCATTTCGTGAATCTTCTTCGATTTAAACCTATTGAATATTTGCGAGACTATACTTTTATAGAAGAAATGGGTGTAAGTATAGGCATTTGGTCTGCTAGGGTTTTTATCTAAAGTTTAAACATAGCAAGTATTTGTTAACATTGCTTTTATCCCAAGAAGAATATCTCAACTAAAATCCTGCTTTAATAATTGTTAAATGGCAACGGGAAGACTAAACTAAGGCATTTCCTTGAATTTTCTAAATCAGTAAGTGCTTTCTGTTTAGTTCATCTAAAATCCATGAACCAGCATCATTATCACCTTTATTCTCGTATTTTTTAAAATAATATTTGATCCTTTCACACATTCTGAAATAGCGGAACACAAAAGACTATGCTTTACACGTTCTGTGTTTCTTTCAAATAAAATGGATCCAAGAAGCCAAACTAAGACACACAATTTTGTTTACAAGGTATCTTTACTAAGTACATGCCAAAACAGGTAGGCCAAACCTAGACACTCACTTTTTACTTCAACACAGTAAGTCCTCCTTGTTTGGTTCATCGGAAAAATACCATTCCTTTTCGGTTTTGCCTTGATTCACTGCAATACACAAGGTGCCATTGTCAAGATCCAAGCAAAGAGCTCTAGTACTGTTTATTTCCTACTCTATTGTGCATTAATATCATTAAATCACAAAATAGAATACAGTGAAAATTAGAAAGGATGCTATACTATAGCTGACATTACAAAATATGTTACCTTACAGTCTCTCCTTCAAAACAAAAACACTGTACAGACTTTGTTTATGAAAAGACTATTGTTATGCATATTAAGTTTCTAGCACTTTTTGATAATTGAATTCGTCCACCCATTGGGACACAAAACCAGATTAAGTATTCTTATGTTAGGGAAATGAAGGGAGGGGCACAAGACATATGATTGGTTTCAAGTTTTGTGGTTCAGCCATATAAATAGAGTTGCATTTCCTGATAATCAGTCACTTACAAGAGGGAAACCTGAAGGATCATATCTTTACATCAATGTAGGTAAGCCAGAATTTATATGCTTCGTGTTTGGTGAATGCAAAAGGCTGCTGTTTATGACACTGTGGGTTAAATTCTTAAAATGCTATAATGTCTTAGAATGGGCATTATGGATTTTGGTTATTTAACTTTAGATAGTAGATTTCTTTTTGATATGCCTTTGAGATGAGTAATATGGATACAGACTGACCAAGCTGGGTCACTCACTGTGACTTGAATTTGGGTAAGTGCTTCCTCTTTGGTCAGCCTGCATTACGTGAATCTTCTTCGATTTAGACCTATTGAATATTTGAGAGACTATACTTTTATAGAAGAAATGGGTGTAAGTATAGGCATTTGGTCTGCTAGGGTTTTTATCTAAAGTTTAAACATAGCAAGTATTTGTTAACATTGCTTTTATCCCAAGGAGAATATCTCAACTACAATCCTGCTTTAATAAGTGTTAAATGGCAACGGGCAGACTAAACTAAGGCATTTCCTTGAATTTTCAAAATCAGTAAGTGCTTTCTGTTTAGTTCCTCTGAACTCCATGAATCAGCATCGTCATCACCCTTATTCTAATGTTTATAAATCATTTATCATCCGTTCAAACATTCTGTGTTACCGGAATAAAGACTCTGTATTCTACATTTGAGAAAAATGGATCCAAACAAGCCAAACTAAGCCACTCACTTTTGTTTAAAGTTTGTTAAGTGCTTTTAGTTTGGTTGGTCTGCATTGCGTGAATCTTCCTCAAAGCAGACATTTAAAATGTAGGGAAAATCAATTTTGTAAATGAAAGATGGTTTTGAATAGAGTTGATATGCCTTTGAGATGAGTAACATGGATACAGACTGACCAAGCTGGGGCACTCACTGTGATTTTAATTTGGGTAAGTGCTTCCTCTTTGGTTATTCTGCATTTCGTGAATCTTCTCCGATTTAGACCTATTGAATATTTGCAAGACTATACTTTTATAGAAGAAATGGGTGTAAGTATAGGCATTTGGTCTGCTAGGGTTTTTATCTAAAGTTTAAACATAGCAAGTATTTGTTAACATTGCTTTTATCCCAAGGAGAATATCTCAACTACAATCCTGCTTTAATAAGTGTTAAATGGCAACGGGCAGACTAAACTAAGGCATTTCCTTGAATTTTCAAAATCAGTAAGTGCTTTCTGTTTAGTTCCTCTGAACTCCATGAATCAGCATCGTCATCACCCATATTCTAATGTTTATAAATCATTTCTCATCCGTTCAAACATTC
This sequence comes from Engystomops pustulosus, assembly GCF_040894005.1. Taxonomy (NCBI): domain Eukaryota; kingdom Metazoa; phylum Chordata; class Amphibia; order Anura; family Leptodactylidae; genus Engystomops; species Engystomops pustulosus. Next base: position 40,219,183 of record NC_092414.1, on the reverse strand, counting down.
TGTGTTACCGGAATAAAGACTCTGTATTCTACATTTGAGAAAAATGGATCCAAACAAGCCAAACTAAGCCACTCACTTTTGTTTAAAGTTTGTTAAGTGCTTTTAGTTTGGTTGGTCTGCATTGCGTGAATCTTCCTCAAAGCAGACATTTAAAATGTAGGGAAAATCAATTTTGTAAATGAAAGATGGTTTTGAATAGAGTTGATATGCCTTTGAGATGAGTAACATGGATACAGACTGACCAAGCTGGGGCACTCACTGTGATTTTAATTTGGGTAAGTGCTTCCTCTTTGGTTATTCTGCATTTCGTGAATCTTCTTCGATTTAGACCTATTGAATATTTGCGAGACTATACTTTTATAGAAGAAATGGGTGTAAGTATAGGCATTTGGTCTGCTAGGGTTTTTATCTAAAGTTTAAACATAGCAAGTATTTGTTAACATTGCTTTTATCCCAAGAAGAATATCTCAACTAAAATCCTGCTTTAATAATTGTTAAATGGCAACGGGAAGACTAAACTAAGGCATTTCCTTGAATTTTCAAAATCAGTAAGTGCTTTCTGTTTAGTTCATCTAAAATCCATGAACCAGCATCATTATCACCTTTATTCTCGTATTTTTTAAAATAATATTTGATCCTTTCACACATTCTGAAATAGCGGAACACAAAAGACTATGCTTTACGCGTTCTGTGTTTCTTTCAAATAAAATGGATCCAAGAAGCCAAACTAAGACACACAATTTTGTTTACAAGGTATCTTTACTAAGTACATGCCAAAACAGGTAGGCCAAACCAAGACACTCACTTTTTACTTCAACACAGTAAGTCCTCCCTGTTTGGTTCATCGGAAAAATACCATTCCTTTTCGGTTTTGCCTTGATTCACTGCAATACACAAGGTGCCATTGTCAAGATCCAAGCAAAGAGCTCTAGTACTGTTTATTTCCTACTCTATTGTGCATTAATATCATTAAATCATAAAATAGAATACAGTGAAAATTAGAAAGGATGCTATACTATAGCTGACATTACAAAATATGTTAAGAACCTTACAGTCTCTCCTTCAAAACAAAAACACTGTACAGACTTTGTTTATGAAAAGACTATTGTTATGCATATTAAGTTTCTAGCACTTTTTGATAATTGAATTCGTCCACCCATTGGGACACAAAACCAGATTAAGTATTCTTATGTTAGGGAAATGAAGGGAGGGGCACAAGACATATGATTGGTTTCAAGTTTTGTGGTTCAGCCATATAAATAGAGTTGCATTTCCTGATAATCAGTCACTTACAAGAGGGAAACCTGAAGGATCATATCTTTACATCAATGTAGGTAAGCCAGAATTTATATGCTTCGTGTTTGGTGAATGCAAAAGGCTGCTGTTTATGACACTGTGGGTTAAATTCTTAAAATGCTATAATGTCTTAGAATGGGCATTATGGATTTTGGTTATTTAACTTTAGATAGTAGATTTCTTTTTGATATGCCTTTGAGATGAGTAATATGGATACAGACTGACCAAGCTGGGGCACTCACTGTGACTTGAATTTGGGTAAGTGCTTCCTCTTTGGTCAGTCTGCATTTCGTGAATCTTCTTCGATTTAGACCTATTGAATATTTGAGAGACTATACTTTTATAGAAGAAATGGGTGTAAGTATAGGCATTTGGTCTGCTAGGGTTTTTATCTAAAGTTTAAACATAGCAAGTATTTGTTAACATTGCTTTTATCCCAAGGAGAATATCTCAACTACAATCCTGCTTTAATAAGTGTTAAATGGCAACGGGCAGACTAAACTAAGGCATTTCCTGGAATTTTCAAAATCAGTAAGTGCTTTCTGTTTAGTTCCTCTGAACTCCATGAATCAGCATCGTCATCACCCTTATTCTAATGTTTATAAATCATTTCTCATCCGTTCAAACATTCTGTGTTACCGGAATAAAGACTCTGTATTCTACATTTGAGAAAAATGGATCCAAACAAGCCAAACTAAGCCACTCACTTTTGTTTAAAGTTTGTTAAGTGCTTTTAGTTTGGTTGGTCTGCATTGCGTGAATCTTCCTCAAAGCAGACATTTAAAATGTAGGGAAAATCAATTTTGTAAATGAAAGATGGTTTTGAATAGAGTTGATATGCCTTTGAGATGAGTAACATGGATACAGACTGACCAAGCTGGGGCACTCACTGTGATTTTAATTTGGGTAAGTGCTTCCTCTTTGGTTATTCTGCATTTCGTGAATCTTCTTCGATTTAAACCTATTGAATATTTGCGAGACTATACTTTTATAGAAGAAATGGGTGTAAGTATAGGCATTTGGTCTGCTAGGGTTTTTATCTAAAGTTTAAACATAGCAAGTATTTGTTAACATTGCTTTTATCCCAAGAAGAATATCTCAACTAAAATCCTGCTTTAATAATTGTTAAATGGCAACGGGAAGACTAAACTAAGGCATTTCCTTGAATTTTCTAAATCAGTAAGTGCTTTCTGTTTAGTTCATCTAAAATCCATGAACCAGCATCATTATCACCTTTATTCTCGTATTTTTTAAAATAATATTTGATCCTTTCACACATTCTGAAATAGCGGAACACAAAAGACTATGCTTTACACGTTCTGTGTTTCTTTCAAATAAAATGGATCCAAGAAGCCAAACTAAGACACACAATTTTGTTTACAAGGTATCTTTACTAAGTACATGCCAAAACAGGTAGGCCAAACCTAGACACTCACTTTTTACTTCAACACAGTAAGTCCTCCTTGTTTGGTTCATCGGAAAAATACCATTCCTTTTCGGTTTTGCCTTGATTCACTGCAATACACAAGGTGCCATTGTCAAGATCCAAGCAAAGAGCTCTAGTACTGTTTATTTCCTACTCTATTGTGCATTAATATCATTAAATCACAAAATAGAATACAGTGAAAATTAGAAAGGATGCTATACTATAGCTGACATTACAAAATATGTTACCTTACAGTCTCTCCTTCAAAACAAAAACACTGTACAGACTTTGTTTATGAAAAGACTATTGTTATGCATATTAAGTTTCTAGCACTTTTTGATAATTGAATTCGTCCACCCATTGGGACACAAAACCAGATTAAGTATTCTTATGTTAGGGAAATGAAGGGAGGGGCACAAGACATATGATTGGTTTCAAGTTTTGTGGTTCAGCCATATAAATAGAGTTGCATTTCCTGATAATCAGTCACTTACAAGAGGGAAACCTGAAGGATCATATCTTTACATCAATGTAGGTAAGCCAGAATTTATATGCTTCGTGTTTGGTGAATGCAAAAGGCTGCTGTTTATGACACTGTGGGTTAAATTCTTAAAATGCTATAATGTCTTAGAATGGGCATTATGGATTTTGGTTATTTAACTTTAGATAGTAGATTTCTTTTTGATATGCCTTTGAGATGAGTAATATGGATACAGACTGACCAAGCTGGGTCACTCACTGTGACTTGAATTTGGGTAAGTGCTTCCTCTTTGGTCAGCCTGCATTACGTGAATCTTCTTCGATTTAGACCTATTGAATATTTGAGAGACTATACTTTTATAGAAGAAATGGGTGTAAGTATAGGCATTTGGTCTGCTAGGGTTTTTATCTAAAGTTTAAACATAGCAAGTATTTGTTAACATTGCTTTTATCCCAAGGAGAATATCTCAACTACAATCCTGCTTTAATAAGTGTTAAATGGCAACGGGCAGACTAAACTAAGGCATTTCCTTGAATTTTCAAAATCAGTAAGTGCTTTCTGTTTAGTTCCTCTGAACTCCATGAATCAGCATCGTCATCACCCTTATTCTAATGTTTATAAATCATTTATCATCCGTTCAAACATTCTGTGTTACCGGAATAAAGACTCTGTATTCTACATTTGAGAAAAATGGATCCAAACAAGCCAAACTAAGCCACTCACTTTTGTTTAAAGTTTGTTAAGTGCTTTTAGTTTGGTTGGTCTGCATTGCGTGAATCTTCCTCAAAGCAGACATTTAAAATGTAGGGAAAATAAATTTTGTAAATGAAAGATGGTTTTGAATAGAGTTGATATGCCTTTGAGATGAGTAACATGGATACAGACTGACCAAGCTGGGGCACTCACTGTGATTTTAATTTGGGTAAGTGCTTCCTCTTTGGTTATTCTGCATTTCGTGAATCTTCTCCGATTTAGACCTATTGAATATTTGCAAGACTATACTTTTATAGAAGAAATGGGTGTAAGTATAGGCATTTGGTCTGCTAGGGTTTTTATCTAAAGTTTAAACATAGCAAGTATTTGTTAACATTGCTTTTATCCCAAGGAGAATATCTCAACTACAATCCTGCTTTAATAAGTGTTAAATGGCAACGGGCAGACTAAACTAAGGCATTTCCTTGAATTTTCAAAATCAGTAAGTGCTTTCTGTTTAGTTCCTCTGAACTCCATGAATCAGCATCGTCATCACCCATATTCTAATGTTTATAAATCATTTCTCATCCGTTCAAACATTCTGTGTTACCGGAATAAAGACTCTGTATTCTACATTTGAGAAAAATGGATCCAAACAAGCCAAACTAAGCCACTCACTTTTGTTTAAAGTTTGTTAAGTGCTTTTAGTTTGGTTGGTCTGCATTGCGTGAATCTTCCTCAAAGCAGACATTTAAAATGTAGGGAAAATCAATTTTGTAAATGAAAGATGGTTTTGAATAGAGTTGATATGCCTTTGAGATGAGTAACATGGATACAGACTGACCAAGCTGGGGCACTCACTGTGATTTTAATTTGGGTAAGTGCTTCCTCTTTGGTTATTCTGCATTTCGTGAATCTTCTTCGATTTAGACCTATTGAATATTTGCGAGACTATACTTTTATAGAAGAAATGGGTGTAAGTATAGGCATTTGGTCTGCTAGGGTTTTTATCTAAAGTTTAAACATAGCAAGTATTTGTTAACATTGCTTTTATCCCAAGAAGAATATCTCAACTAAAATCCTGCTTTAATAATTGTTAAATGGCAACGGGAAGACTAAACTAAGGCATTTCCTTGAATTTTCAAAATCAGTAAGTGCTTTCTGTTTAGTTCATCTAAAATCCATGAACCAGCATCATTATCACCTTTATTCTCGTATTTTTTAAAATAATATTTGATCCTTTCACACATTCTGAAATAGCGGAACACAAAAGACTATGCTTTACGCGTTCTGTGTTTCTTTCAAATAAAATGGATCCAAGAAGCCAAACTAAGACACACAATTTTGTTTACAAGGTATCTTTACTAAGTACATGCCAAAACAGGTAGGCCAAACCTAGACACTCACTTTTTACTTCAACACAGTAAGTCCTCCCTGTTTGGTTCATCGGAAAAATACCATTCCTTTTCGGTTTTGCCTTGATTCACTGCAATACACAAGGTGCCATTGTCAAGATCCAAGCAAAGAGCTCTAGTACTGTTTATTTCCTACTCTATTGTGCATTAATATCATTAAATCATAAAATAGAATACAGTGAAAATTAGAAAGGATGCTATACTATAGCTGACATTACAAAATATGTTAAGAACCTTACAGTCTCTCCTTCAAAACAAAAACACTGTACAGACTTTGTTTATGAAAAGACTATTGTTATGCATATTAAGTTTCTAGCACTTTTTGATAATTGAATTCGTCCACCCATTGGGACACAAAACCAGATTAAGTATTCTTATGTTAGGGAAATGAAGGGAGGGGCACAAGACATATGATTGGTTTCAAGTTTTGTGGTTCAGCCATATAAATAGAGTTGCATTTCCTGATAATCAGTCACTTACAAGAGGGAAACCTGAAGGATCATATCTTTACATCAATGTAGGTAAGCCAGAATTTATATGCTTCGTGTTTGGTGAATGCAAAAGGCTGCTGTTTATGACACTGTGGGTTAAATTCTTAAAATGCTATAATGTCTTAGAATGGGCATTATGGATTTTGGTTATTTAACTTTAGATAGTAGATTTCTTTTTGATATGCCTTTGAGATGAGTAATATGGATACAGACTGACCAAGCTGGGGCACTCACTGTGATTTTAATTTGGGTAAGTGCTTCCTCTTTGGTTATTCTGCATTTCGTGAATCTTCTTCGATTTAGACCTATTGAATATTTGCAAGACTATACTTTTATAGAAGAAATGGGTGTAAGTATAGGCATTTGGTCTGCTAGGGTTTTTATCTAAAGTTTAAACATAGCAAGTATTTGTTAACATTGCTTTTATCCCAAGGAGAATATCTCAACTAAAATCCTGCTTTAATAATTGTTAAATGGCAACGGGCAGACTAAACTAAGGCATTTCCTTGAATTTTCAAAATCAGTAAGTGCTTTCTGTTTAGTTCCTCTGAACTCCATGAATCAGCATCGTCATCACCCTTATTCTAATGTTTATAAATCATTTCTCATCCGTTCAAACATTCTGTGTTACCGGAATAAAGACTCTGTATTCTACATTTGAGAAAAATGGATCCAAACAAGCCAAACTAAGCCACTCACTTTTGTTTAAAGTTTGTTAAGTGCTTTTAGTTTGGTTGGTCTGCATTGCGTGAATCTTCCTCAAAGCAGACATTTAAAATGTAGGGGAAATCAATTTTGTAAATGAAAGATGGTTTTGAATAGAGTTGATATGCCTTTGAGATGAGTAACATGGATACAGACTGACCAAGCTGGGGCACTCACTGTGATTTTAATTTGGGTAAGTGCTTCCTCTTTGGTTATTCTGCATTTCGTGAATCTTCTTCGATTTAGACCTATTGAATATTTGCAAGACTATACTTTTATAGAAGAAATGGGTGTAAGTATAGGCATTTGGTCTGCTAGGGTTTTTATCTAAAGTTTAAACATAGCAAGTATTTGTTAACATTGCTTTAATCCCAAGGAGAATATCTCAACTACAATCCTGCTTTAATAAGTGTTAAATGGCAACGGGCAGACTAAACTAAGGCATTTCCTTGAATTTTCAAAATCAGTAAGTGCTTTCTGTTTAGTTCCTCTGAACTCCATGAATCAGCATCGTCATCACCCTTATTCTAATGTTTATAAATCATTTCTCATCCGTTCAAACATTCTGTGTTACCGGAATAAAGACTCTGTATTCTACATTTGAGAAAAATGGATCCAAACAAGCCAAACTAAGCCACTCACTTTTGTTTAAAGTTTGTTAAGTGCTTTTAGTTTGGTTGGTCTGCATTGCGTGAATCTTCCTCAAAGCAGACATTTAAAATGTAGGGAAAATCAATTTTGTAAATGAAAGATGGTTTTGAATAGAGTTGATATGCCTTTGAGATGAGTAACATGGATACAGACTGACCAAGCTGGGGCACTCACTGTGATTTTAATTTTGGTAAGTGCTTCCTCTTTGGTTATTCTGCATTTCGTGAATCTTCTTCGATTTAGACCTATTGAATATTTGCGAGACTATACTTTTATAGAAGAAATGGGTGTAAGTATAGGCATTTGGTCTGCTAGTGTTTTTATCTAAAGTTTAAACATAGCAAGTATTTGTTAACATTGCTTTTATCCCAAGAAGAATATCTCAACTAAAATCCTGCTTTAATAATTGTTAAATGGCAACGGGAAGACTAAACTAAGGCATTTCCTTGAATTTTCTAAATCAGTAAGTGCTTTCTGTTTAATTCATCTAAAATCCATGAACCAGCATCATTATCACCTTTATTCTCGTATTTTTTAAAATAATATTTGATCCTTTCACACATTCTGAAATAGCGGGACACAAAAGACTATGCTTTACGCGTTCTGTGTTTCTTTCAAATAAAATGGATCCAAGAAGCCAAACTAAGACACACAATTTTGTTTACAAGGTATCTTTACTAAGTACATGCCAAAACAGGTAGGCCAAACCTAGACACTCACTTTTTACTTCAACACAGTAAGTCCTCCCTGTTTGGTTCATCGGAAAAATACCATTCCTTTTCGGTTTTGCCTTGATTCACTGCAATACACAAGGTGCCATTGTCAAGATCCAAGCAAAGAGCTCTAGTACTGTTTATTTCCTACTATATTTTGCATTAATATCATTAAATCATAAAATAGAATACAGTGAAAATTAGAAAGGATGCTATATTATAGCTGACATTACAAAATATGTTAAGAACCTTACAGTCTCTCCTTCAAAACAAAAACACTGTACAGACTTTGTTTATGAAAAGACTATTGTTATGCATATTAAGTTTCTAGCACTTTTTGATAATTGAATTCGTCCACCCATTGGGACACAAAACCAGATTAAGTATTCTTATGTTAGGGAAATGAAGGGAGGGGCACAAGACATATGATTGGTTTCAAGTTTTGTGGTTCAGCCATATAAATAGAGTTGCATTTCCTGATAATCAGTCACTTACAAGAGGGAAACCTGAAGGATCATATCTTTACATCAATGTAGGTAAGCCAGAATTTATATGCTTCGTGTTTGGTGAATGCAAAAGGCTGCTGTTTATGACACTGTGGGTTAAATTCTTAAAATGCTATAATGTCTTAGAATGGGCATTATGGATTTTGGTTATTTAACTTTAGATAGTAGATTTCTTTTTGATATGCCTTTGAGATGAGTAATATGGATACAGACTGACCAAGCTGGGGCACTCACTGTGATTTTAATTTGGGTAAGTGCTTCCTCTTTGGTTATTCTGCATTTCGTGAATCTTCTTCGATTTAGACCTATTGAATATTTGCAAGACTATACTTTTATAGAAGAAATGGGTGTAAGTATAGGCATTTGGTCTGCTAGGGTTTTTATCTAAAGTTTAAACATAGCAAGTATTTGTTAACATTGCTTTTATCCCAAGGAGAATATCTCAACTAAAATCCTGCTTTAATAATTGTTAAATGGCAACGGGCAGACTAAACTAAGGCATTTCCTTGAATTTTCAAAATCAGTAAGTGCTTTCTGTTTAGTTCCTCTGAACTCCATGAATCAGCATCGTCATCACCCTTATTCTAATGTTTATAAATCATTTCTCATCCGTTCAAACATTCTGTGTTACCGGAATAAAGACTCTGTATTCTACATTTGAGAAAAATGGATCCAAACAAGCCAAACTAAGCCAC